>NC_084471.1:15311841-15933957 GCF_027409185.1 Cynocephalus volans
GAATGGAGTTGTGTAGTATACACTCTTTGTGTCTGGCATTCTTTACTTAACACTATATGACATCCACCCACATTGTTGTGTGTAACAGTAGTTTGCTCATTTTCATAGCTTAATAGTACTTTAATTTTATTAATAGGCCACAATAGATCTAATCATTCTCCTGTGGACAGACATACAGATTTCTACATTGAAGCCATCATAAAAAATGCTGCTATAAAAAAAAATGCCTCCACATATATTTGGTACACATATGTATATATTTCTATAGGATATATTCATATATGTAAGATTGGAATTGTTGAGTTGTAAGTCCTGCATTTATTCTTTTAGTAGTTGCTGCTAAACAGTTTTTTAAATTGGTTGCACCAATTTACATTCCCACCAGCAATGTATAAGAATACTAATTTATCCAATTCCATGCTAAAATTTAGTATTGTCATTCTCTTTAATTAAGCCATTCTGATGCTATGTAGGGTCATTTATTTTTCTTTTAATTAGTTTATTATACACACAAAGTTTGGTGCATTTCGTATCCTAATTAGTCTTTGCCTACCTTTCACATTTACATCTAAAATCCTGTCATGGATTTTTTTGTAAACAGTGTGGCGTATGAGTCATTACTGTTTTTTTTTTTCTTTTTTCATTTGGATACTCAATGACTCAGAATCGATTATTAATAAAACAATTTTTTTCTCACTGCATTGTAGTGCCAGCTTCACCAATACCACATTTTCACATAAACGGTCAATAGTGATCCTTTATAATTCAGTAATAAAGTTAATACTAACCCTAACTTCTCCCCCATCTCAGCCTTTCCCTCCTTTTACATCACTTTCTACCTTCACCCCTTTCACTTCCTGTCCTGCCAAAATTCAAATTCAATCTCTTCAGCCCCACCCTTCCCAGCTCCCCAAACCAGCTTCTCCAATGACCTCACTCATGTGGCTTAGGTTGGAGATATAGGACAGAAGAAAACAGCTTTTAAACAATTCTTACATCTGGGGTATTAGTCTGTTTGCGTTGCCTTAATGAAAAACTTTTGAACAAGTGGCCAAAACAATAAAAATTTATTTTTTCACAGTTCTGGAGGCTGGGAAGTCCAAGGTCAAGGTGACAACTAATTCAGTCCCTGGTGAGCTCTCTCTTCTTGGCCTGTATCTACAAGCCACCTTCTTGTGGTATCCTCCCATGGTAGAGAGAGAAAGAGAATGAGCTCTCTGATGCCTCTACTTATAAAGATACTCATCATATTATATCAGGACCCCATGCTTATGACCTAATTAACCTTATTTACCTCCTTATAGGCCCTATGTACAAGTACAGTCACATTGGCAGTTAGGGCTTTAACATATGAATTTTGAGGAGACACAATTCAGTCCATAGCATTCTGGCCCATGACCCTCCAGTTTTTGTTCTTGTCACATGCAAAATATACTCATTTTATCCCAATTGCCCCAAAGGTTTTAAGTCATTTCAGCATCAACTCTAAAGTCCAAAGTCTCATATAAACATCATCTAAATCAGATATGGATAAGACTCAGGGTATAATTCACCCTGATGCAAAATTCTTCTCCAGTTGTAAATATTTGTAACCAGACAAGTTTTTAAAAGCCCAATGGTGGGACAGGCATAAGACAGACATTTCCATATGAAAACGAATTATATTTCTAACAATTACATGTTAAATGTCTAGTTCTTCTTTTCACTTTGTGAAATTTTGTTTATACATTTTGAAGTGGCTTTTTGTGGTGCAAAAACTATTCATAATTATTGTATCTTATAGGTGTATTCATCTTTTTATCATTGTGAAATGTTCTTCTTTATTTTTAGTAAAACTTTTTATCACAATTTCAACATTCTGTTATATTAATATAGGATCAACAGCTTTTTTTGTTACTGTTTTCACTATTTGGCACACTTTAAAGAATGTGTCTTAAAAGTAAGTGTGGCTTTTTTATCCAATTTTAAAATCCTAGTCTTTCACTGGAATATTTAATCCATTTACATTTTATGTACTGCAATATTTGGGGTTATAACTAAACTTTTACTATTTTGTTTTTATCTTTTCTCCTTTTCTATTTTCTTTCTTTTTTCTCATTTCTATCCTGTATTTGAATTTTTAAAAAATTATTTCATACCTTCTCCTATTAGCTTGCCAATTGTGTATTTTTTACTATTCTTTTAATTGTTACAGAAGAGATTAAAATACATCATTAGCTTGTCAAAGTCTAATAGAAGTTGGAAGAAAGAATATTTTAATCTATTTCCCTATGTGCATATTGTACAGTTGTCACATTCTACATAGAACTTAAGCCCTTAGAGATATTATTTTTATTGTTGTTTTAAACAGTAAATATTCACCATTTTAATTTACCTATGTGTTTACTTTTTCTGTTGTTCTTTTTTTCTTCTTTAATTCTGTGCTTTTCTCTGAGAATATTCTTCTCCTACATGAAGAACTTTCTTTAGTATTTACTTTAGCATGGGTAAAATTGTAATAATTTTTTCCAGGTTTTGTTTGTTTGAAAATGTATTTATTTTACTCTCATTTTTGTTATGAGTTGAAATTGAAGTTGACAGTTATTTTATTTCAGCACTTCGAAATTTCTATTGTCTTCTGAACTCTTTCATTTCTTTTGGGACACAGCTATCTTAGTGTTGCTCTTTGAATGCAATGTGTCCCTTTGCTCTGATTGCAATTTTTCCATTTGTCTTTTGTTTCTGACTTGCTTGCTATAATGTGCCTACATGTGTTTGCTTTGTGTTTATCCATTTAGGAATTAAACATCTATAACCTGTAACTCGAGTTTGTCTTTCATCAGTTTGGGGAAATTCTCAGCTAATATATCTTCTAATATTACTTCTGCCTCATTCTTTCTCGCCTTTCCCCTGTGATTTTCCTTCTACATGTTAGTCATTTTCACTCTGGCATTATGTGTTCTGCATTTTCTTCTGTATACTACATTACTTTTCTGTTCATACTCATCTTTATTTTTCTTCAAATCAATCTTCCAGTTCATTATGTTTTCACTTTCCTTCCATATAATCTCACTAAAACAAGCAATTGAAATTTTAAGTTTAGTTACCCTATTTGTCCACTGCAAATTTCTAACTTATTTTTTCAGTTTCCAATTCTATGATGAAAATTTCCATTTTTTAAAATTCTCTGAGAATATTAATATGCTCCAAAATTGATTTATAATAACTCTGTATCTATTATCTCCTGTGTGTCTTTTCATTGCTGGATATTTCTTTCTTAGTGTGTGTGTGTGTGTATGTGCATCATTGGGTCTTAGTAATTTTTATTGAATGTTAATTATTTTGCATGACAGTTTTTTTAAATAAGGCTCTGGAAAATGCTATTTTCCTGGTGAGAGAATTTAATTTTATTGATAGCTGGCAGTAAGAGTAGGGATTACCTCTACCCTTATTTTTGAAAGGATTTCATAAAGGCTGGTCTACTTCCAGTTTGCCCTGGATAACAGTAGGTAGCCCTTCGGGAATTCCAGTTGAAATTCTGAGATGTCTTCCAGTGTATTTCCCCCTTGATGAACCCTGAAGTTCAATTATTTTCCCCCTAAAGACCTGTGAGACTGGTGGAAGCTCTGCTTTGCTTTCCCAGCCTTTTAGACACCACTTTCTGCTAATTTTTCTCAGCCTCCCAGCCCCCACTTTTGATCAGCAAATGTTTTAAAAAGAAAAGTAACACGAAAAGTCAGATTCACTTCTCCCTGGAACCATGGCCCCTCAAGTCTTAGCTGTCCTGTAAGTTCTCCAGTTTCTTCATATTTTGCTTTAATTTTCCCAGTGTTTCTTCTTGTTCTTGGAGGGAGGATTTATCTGCACAAGCTAATACACCTTTGCCAAAAGTGGAAATTCCAACTGCATCATTGTAAACCTTTGCCTTTATAGTGGGTTTCTTAACAGCATGTTGGCACCAACCCACCACTGTTTCACTACTTTTTTTATTGTAACATAGTTGATTGTACATATCTGTGGCATACAGATTTGAATATCAATACTTATTTACAATATGTGATGCTCAAATTATAATAATTACTATATTCAACAATATACACTGTCATTGCTGTTTGTGGCCCTTTACCAATTTGTCCCTTCTCACCCCCTTTCTCATCCTTTCCCCCTTTCTCACTTCTAGTAACCTCAGTTCTCCTTTTGAAAGTTCAATGCTCTATTTACAATAGCCAAGAGTTGGAACCAACCTAAATGTCCACTGTCAGATGACTGAACAAGGAAAATTAGGTATATATACTCAATGGAATATTACTCTGCCATAAAAAAGAATCAAATATTGTCACTGTTTTATTTTAATGTCTAATGTCTTATCTTATTCAAAGCTCTTCCCTGCTCCAGAATAGCCTAAGCTAACAACGGGGTGAAGGGGGAAAGGATACTCTATTTTACCTTCCTTCTTTCCTGAGTCTCCTCTGGTATTAAGCTGGCTGGAGAAACAAGGAAGGCAGAAGTGTTATTACATGAAGGCCCATACCATGGAGAATTGGCAGGTCTCTTTCTGTTGATAGCTTCTGATCCTTGATATTGATGGGCTTAAGTGTTCTCTGTGTAACAATCATTGAAATACTGACTCTGTCATGGAATACACTTGTTGGTCATTCACAGAGCTTGTGGCCTTCACATTCCAAATACATACACTATTTTCAAGAATGGGAGACATCGGTCAAGTTTGTTCTTTCCACCAGCTTCCTAATTCCTAATACAATTATTACACCACATAAACTGTTTTGGCTAGATTTCCTTCATCTAGACCTCAGTTCTTTTGAGTAAAGATTTAGCAAAACAGCTCAAGCCTAAAGATCTTCTGAGGTTTCCTATTAATCCGTAGGAAACTTACATAATTTATCAATGCCAAATTGTGGAATATGAAACTGCTTCACTGGAGGGGAGGGTACGGCCCATTTTGGTCAGCTCTCCACCTCTCTCCCGTTTTTTTCTCTTCATTCTAGCATCATTAGACACTCTGCTGATACAGCAGCATGAAAAAATTTCCAGGAAAGGTTGTACAAGACCTCAATGCAGAGGACAGAGGTGTCAATATAGGTATATAAAAACAAGAGTAATTCTATTTAGACACCCTCCTTTGTTTCTTTGGTCAAGTGAAGGGGTGAAGGAAGCAGCAATGGAAAAAGCCTCTCTTCATATGCACTTTCTCTCCAGAGCAACTTTTCTCAGTTGCTCCTCACTTGATAGTGAATGGCTTTGGGCTTAAGAAGGTGAGAGTTAGGGACAGTGTCTAAACTGGTGCCTTTCAATTAGCCCTTGAGGGGCCCTTGTGCATGGGGGATTTAAGCTGAGACTGAGAGCCACACTTCTCAAAGAATTAAGTCTTTGGAGAAAGAGGAACTTTAAAATTTCAACAATTAGAATAAGGAAATAAAAAATTTTATTGAGGCTGAGATGCTGAATTAGGAGAAAAATTTTGCCATGAGAACTTAAAATTCCAAACACAAGCTACATATAAAAATGGAACCCTCCCTATTGTATAAAAAACCTCAGTTCAAGAAACTGATCTGCAATTGGCCCTATACTGAAAAATATTTTTGGAGAACACAGAAGAAACAGATGCATACGCCCTCAAGGAAAATTCTACAACCCACATCTAACAGGACTCTCAGGAGAAAACAATCCCCAATGACGATGAGCTCACAAAAAAATAAGTAAAAACTATTTCATGTAATGATACACCATGTGGGTGATTCAGCAGACAAGACAAACAAGAGCTTTAGCCCCCACAAGAACTTGATATAAAGGAACACTCTGTATGAGACCCTAAAATAGTTATGTTTAAAATGACTAAGGAGATAAAATAAAAGCATAGAAACCATATTAACAGACATAACTCTGTGAGGGAAAAAACTAAGAAAATGTTTTTTAAAGAATAAAATATGATTTTAGAAAGTAAGAATATAGTAATTAAAATTAAAAATTTAAAGTAGGTGTATTAGTCCATTTCTGTTGCTTATAACAAAATACTTGGAAATAGGTGATTTATAAAGAAAATGAAATTTATTGCTTACAGTTTCTGAGGCTGGGAAGTACAAAGTCCATCTGGTGGTGGCGACACTGACTCAGGGTCTCACACTGCAAGATGGTGAAAGCAGAGAGAGCAGAGAGAGAGAGAGAGAGAGAGAAACAGACTCTCTGCTTTTAAAGCCCTCAGAACCACAACCCTGACCACTATTTTTAATCCATTCTCTACTGTACAGTCATCCAATCCAATCACCTCTTCAAGGCTCCACCTTTCAATTACCATAATAGGATTTCCCACCCTCTTAACGGTCACAGTGGGGGCTAAGTTTCTAATACATAAAACTTGGGGGACACAATTCAAGCTTCAGTGAGTTTCAGGCGGACATAATCCAATCCACTACAGTAAGCTTCAGTTTAAATAGAATCTATTTCCATTGCCTTCCTAAAACTTACCATAGCAATAGTAAAATAATTAAAATTGTATAAACCCAGAAGGTAAAGAGACAAAGAGAGAAGCTAACATCAGATAAGAAATGAGAACACGATTTTGCGAAATGGAACCAACTTAACAAACTAAAGAAAGCTGAGACCCAGGTTCCTGCAGAGGAGAAAGCCAAATAGAAACAAAATTTAAAATAAAAACTGATATGGATTTGCATAATGTCAGAAAAGCATTAAAAAATTAGGCCCCCATTACCTACGAAGGTGGGTGGAAACAAAAATAGAATTCCTTAGAAGTCTACTGAAAGGTCTATTAGGCCCCCCTAATTAAGTTCACATAGCCATTGTGACTTCCTCTCAAGCAAGAGAATTTACTACATATAAAATTAAACTGGAGCAGCTACCTGCTGCTACCAGGGAGTCACAGGTAGGGAAAAGCCCCAGGCAGCGCTCCCCCCACCCACACAAAAGGCAGGACCCAGCACTTCCCACCACAACTGAGGAGGCACAAGAATGAAGAGCTCTGGGCAGCCCTCCCACTGCCTTCATAGAAGGTAGGAAAAAGCACTGCCATAACCAGGAGGCCCCACAACTCTTCTGAGGAGGTGGTCCACAACAGCCACCACCACAGCTTCTACTGCTACAAGGACAGCTTGTCACCACAGTAGCAGCCATGACCACTATGCGGGTGGCCCACTGCATATTCAACTGTATTGACACAAGGAGAGTCACCCGAAGAACCTGGAAATAGAAGAGGAAGTGTTTCTCCCCAACATAGATATGCTAGAAACATGAAAAAACAAGAAAATATGACACTGCCAAAGGAATATACTAATTCCTAAAGAACAGGAAACCCTTGAAATGATTGGAAAGGAATTCTGAGAAACAGTCTTAAGGAAACTCAGTGAGATAAGAGAAGACTCAGTTAGACAACACAATGAAACGAGAAAAAATATCCAATATATGAAGGAGGAAATTCACAAAGATATTAATACCTTAAAAAAGAACGTAGCAGCCTCCTGGAACCAAAGGATTCATTCAATGAAGTAAAAAAACACAACTGAGGTATCCACCTTTTTTCAGCAGTTAGTGCAGTAGTCTCAGTAGTGAGCAGCACCTGATAGGGAACTTCCCAGCTTGGCTGACGTTTGTCCTTGAAAGAAAGTGAGCCGAGAGGCCAGGTCAGTGTTTCCTGAGTCTGAGTTTTCCCTGAAGAACTCAATCTCCCTTTACTGGAAGTTTGTTGTACACATCAGGACTCCCTGAGTGTTTGATGCTAATTACACTAATTATCACATTGTCCCAGTCCATCCAAACATGTCTTCTCCTAGCAAAGCTCTCTTTGCATCAAAGTTACCTATATTCTACCACTGCTGAAGCTCCACAGAGACCACACACCCTGCGGCACCAGCGCATGACCCAGCAGGTAGGCCTCACCGCTGCCAAAACTCCGGAGAGACCACACGCCCTGCAGTGCTGGCAAGTGACCCAGAAGGTAGGCCCCACTGCCACCAACAGACTCAATCCCTGGCCTGGCCGACTGCACGTGGAGCAGGGAGACATCTAGCATGGGAGGCAGAAGCTCTGCAGTCACCACACACCCTGTTGTGCTGGAGTGTGACCCAGCAGGTGGGCCTCACCACCACCACCCGATTCCAACCCTGGCCCATCCCAGTGGACATGGAGCAGGGAGATGTCCAGTAGGGGAGGTGGAAGCTCCACAGAGACAACACACTCTATGGTGCCAGCACACAACCCAGCAGGCCAGCTGAGTGCATGCAGAGCAGGGAGACATCCAGAAGGGGAGGTGGAAACTCTGCAGAGACCACACGCCCTGTAGTGCCGGTGTGTGACCCAGCAGCTAGGCCTCACTGCCACCACCCAACTCCATCCCTAGCCTGGCCAAGTGCATGCTGACCAGAGAGGTGGCTCCCCGGCACCCAAGGCAACCACACACACAAGGCACTAGTGGCCAACTAAGCAGACACTGAGATAGCCATACCGAATTGGCAACCCCAGCAACATCCTAGCCGGACAATAGTGTCAAACCAGTGGACTGTGAAACCCCCTGCTACAATGACTAAACATCAAAGGAAAGTTACCAGAAATATGAAAAATCAAGAAAGTACACCACCAAAGGGTAAAAACTCTCAAGCTCTAGATCCTATAGAACAAGAAGCCCATGAAATGTCTGACAAGGATTTTGAGTGATAATTCTAAGGAAACTGAATGAGATACAAGAAAACTCAGCTAGACAACATGATGAAATGAGGAAAAAAGTATACAGGACCTGAAAGAAGAAATGTACAAGGAAATCAATGGCCTGAAAAAGAATGTAGCAGAGCTTGCGGAACTGAAGAATTCATTCAACAAAATAAAAAACACATGGGGAATTTAACCAGCAGGCTTGCAGAAGTAGAAGAAAAAACTTCTGAACTTGAAGATGGGCTGTTTGAAATAACACAGGCAGACAAAAAAATTTAAAAAAGAAAAGAATTAAAGGCATTGAAGAAAATCTATGAGAGATATCAGACAACCTTAAGCATTCAAATATCCGAGTCATGGGTATTCCAGAAGGGGAGGAAAAAGGAGATTGAACTGAAAACATATTCAACAAAATAGTAGCAGAAAACTTCCCAGTTATTGGAAAAGACACAGATCTTCAGATTCAGGAAGCTCAAAGATCCCCAAACATATTCAACCCAAAAAGGTCTACTCGAAGACATGTTATAGTCAAATTGGCAAAACTCAAAGACAAAGAGAGAATCTTAAAAGCTGCAAGAGAGAAGCATCAAATCACCTATAAGGTAGCCACAATCAAACTAACATCAGAATTTCATCACAAACCCTAAAAGCCAGAAAGGAATGGGATGATATATTCAAAATACTAAAAGACAGAGATTGCCAGCCAAGAATACTCTACCCTGCAAGGCTTTCCTTCCGAAATGAAAGGCAAATAGTATATTTCTCAGACACATAAAAACTGTGGGAGATCCCTACCACACAACCACCCTTACAAGAAATTCTCAAGGGAGTACAGGGTTTGGTTCCTGAAAAATAACTACCACTGCCATAAAAGCCCAAGAAAAATCAAAACCCACTAGTATAATAAAAATGACATCCATGATGAGAAAACAAACAAACAAAAAGGCCATCTACAACCCAAGGAACCAACTAATACAGAAAACAAACAGTAAATCAGAAAGAAAGGAACAAAAGACACCTAAAGCATCCAAACAGAAATCAATAAAATTCTAGGATTAAATCAACACTTTTCAATAACAACTCAATGTAAAAGGCTTAAATTCCCCAATCAAAAGACACAGACTGGCTGACTGGATTAAAAAGGAGGACCCAACTATATGCTGCCTTCAAGAGACCCACCTCACCATAAAGACTCACATAGACTAAGAGTGAAAGGATGGAAAAAGATTTACCATGCAAACAGAAATGAAAAACAAGCTGGAGTAGCTATTCTTGTATCTGATAAACTATACTTTAAACTAAGAACCATAAAAAAAGATAATGAGGGCCACTACATAATGATAAAAGGATTGATGCATCAAGAAGACATAACAATCATAAATATATATGCACCCAATGGCAGAGCAGCCAGATTTATAAAGCAAACTCTACTGGAACTAAAGAAGGAAACAGACAATAATACCATAATAGCAGCGTACCTGAACACCCCACTATCAATATTGGACAGATCATCAAGGCAAATAATCAGGAGAGAAACACAAGATCTAAACAACACTCGAGACAAATTGGACTTGGCAGATATCTACAGAACATTCCATCCAACCACCTCAGAATATTCATTCTTCCCATCAGCACATGGATCATTCTCTGGGATAGATCACATGTTAGGTAACAAATCAAGTCTCAACAAATTTTAAAAAATTGCAATTATCCCATGTATTTTTTCAAACCACAATGGATTAAAATTAGAAATCAATAACAAATGAAATTCTGGAAACTATACAAACACATGGAAATTAAACAGCATTCTACTTAGTGACATACGGGTGCAAGAAGAAATCAAAAAAGAAATAAAAAAAGTTATTGAAATTAATGAAAATAATGATACATCATACCAAAACTTGTGGGATACTGCAAAAGCAGTGCTAAGGGGGAAATTTATCACATTAAATGCTTACTTCAAAACAATGGAAAGATGGCAAGTGAACAACCTAACACTTCACCTTAAAGAACTAGAAAAACAAGAACAATCCAAACCCAAAGTTAGCATATGGAAAGAAATTATTAAGATCAGAACAGAACTTAATGAAACTGAAACCCGAAAAACAATATAAAAGATCAACGAATCAAAAAGTTGGTTTTTAGAAAAGATAAATATAGTTGACAAATCATTAGCATGGATAACAAAAAAAAGAAGAGAGAAGATTCAAATAACAAAAATTAGAAATGAAAAAGGTGATATTACAACTGATACATCTGAAATAGAAGGAATCATTTGAGACTACTATAAACTATATGCCAACAAATTTGAAAATCTGTAGAAAATGGATAAACTTCTGGACACACACAAGCTACCAAAACTGAGCCAAGAAGATGTAGAAAATCTGAACAGGCCAATAACAATAAAGGAGATTGAAGCTGTTATCAGAAGGCTCCCAACAAAGACAAGCCCAGGACCAGATGGATTCACAGCAGAATTTTACCAAACATTCAAAGAGGTATGGACATCAATTCTTTACAAACTATTCCAAAAGATTGAAACAGACGCAAATCTCCCAAACTCATTCAATGAAGCAAATATCATTCTGATACCAAAACCAGGTAAAGATACAATTAAAAAAGAAAACTACAGGCCAATATCCTTGATGAATATAGATGCAAAAATTCTCAATAAAATACTAGCAAACAGAATACAGCAACACATACGTAAAATTATACAACACGATCAAGTGGTATTCATCTCAGGGATGCAAGGTTAGTTCAATATATGCAAATCAATAAATGATACACCATATTAATAAAATCAAACACAAGGACCGTATGATAATCTCTATAGATGCTGAAAAAGCATTTGACAAAATTCAACATTCATTCATGACCAAGACCCTCTATAAGTTAGTTGTAGGTGGAAAGTATCTCAACATAATTAAAGCCATATATGATAAACCAACTGCCAATATCATCCTGATTGGGGAAAAGCTGAAAGCTTTTCCTTGAAGAACAGGAACTAGACAATGATGTACTCTCTCACCACTCCTATTCAACATAGTGTTGGAAGTACTAGCCACAGCAATCAGAGAAGAGAAAGAAATAAAGGGTATCCAGATTGGAATAGATGAAGTCAAACTGTCCCTGTTTGCAGATGACATGATCCTATATATCAAACAGCTGAAAGCTTCTACAAGGAAACTCTTGGGGTTGATAAATGATTTCAGCACAGTAGCAGGATACAAAATCAACACACAAAATCAGTAGCATTTCTCCTCTCCAAGAGTGAACACGCAGACAGAGAAATCAAGAAAGCTTGCCCATTTACAATAGCCACCAAAAAAATAAAATACTTAGGAATTGAGTTAACCAAGGAGGTGAAAAATCTCTATCATGAGAACTACAAACCACTGCTGAGGGAAATTAGAGAGGATACAAGAAGATGGAAAGATATCCCATGCTCTTGGATTGGAAGAGTCAACATAGTGAAAATGTCCATACTACCCAAAGTGATGTAAAAATTCAATGCAGTCCCCATCAAAATTCCAAAGACATTTTTCTCAGAAATGGAAAGAACTATCCAGACATGTGTATGGAATAACAAAGGACCACGCATAGCCAAAGCAATGCTGAGCAAAAAAAAAAATTAAAGCTGGAGGCATAACACCACCTGACATTAAACTATACTACACAGCTATAATAACCAAAACAGCATAGTACTGGCTTAAAAATGGACACATTGATCAATGCAATGAATAGAGAATCCAGAAATCAGCCCACACACTTACTGCCATCTGATCTTTGACAAAGGCACCAAGCCTATACACTGGGGAAAAGACTGCCTCTTCAGCAAATGGTGCTGGGATAACTGGATATCAATATGCAGGAGAATGAAACTAGACCCATACCTCTCACCATGTACTAAAATCAACTCAAAATGGATTAAAGAATTAAATATACACCCTCAAACAATAAAACTTCTTAAGGAAAACATAGGAGAAACACTTCAGGAAGTAGAACTGGACACCCACTTCATGAATACAAACCCAAAAGCACAGGCAACCAAAGGAAAAATAAACAAATGGGATTATATCAAACTAAAAAGCTTCTGCATAGCAAAAGAAACAATTAACAGAGTAAAAAGACAAAAAACAAAGTGGGAGAAAATATTTGCAAAATATGCATCTGACAAAGGATTAATATCCAGAATATACAAGGAACTCAAACAACTTTACAAGAAAAAAACAAGCAACCCAATTAAAAAATGGGCAAAAGAGCTAAGTAGGTATTTCTCTAAGGAAGATATACAAATGGCCAACACACATATGAAAAAATGCTCAACATCACTCAGCATTCGGGAAATGCAAATCAAAACTACACTGAGATACCATCTCACCCCAGTTAGGATGGCTAATATCCAAAAGACTATGAATGATAAGTGTTGGCAAGATTGTGGAGAAAAAGGAACTCTCATACATTGTTGGTGGGACTGTGAAATAGTGCAGCCTTAATGGAAAATGGCATGGAGGTTCCTCAAACAATTGCAGATAGATCTACCATATGACCCAGCTATCCCACTGCTGGGAATATACCCAGAGGAATAGAAATCATCAAGTCGAAGGTATACCTGTTCCCCAATGTTCATGGCATCACTCTTTACAATAGCTAAGAGTTGGAACCAGCCAAAATTCCATCATGAGATGAATGGATATGGAAAATGTAGTATATCTACACAATGGAATACTACTCTGCTATAAAAAAGAATGAAATACTGTCATTTGCACTGACATGGATGGACCTAGAGAGAATTATATTAAGTGAAACGAGTCAGGCACAGAAAGAGAAATATCACTTGTTCTCACATATTTGTGGGAGCTAAAAATAAATAAATAAACACAAAAAATGGGGGGGGGAGACTAAACAATTACAATTCCTTGAAGTTGATATGACAAGGAAACAGAAAGGATATTGTTGGAAGGGAGGGGTAGAGGAAGGAGGGAGGGAGGTTTCAGTAATTGGCCACAATAATCAAACACATTGTATATTGACAAAAAAAAAATAAAATTTGGAATAAAAATAAATAAATAAATAAAAACACAACTGAGAGCTTAAGAAGCTGGTTAGAACAAGCAGAAGAAAGAATTTCTGTTCTCAAAGATGGTCTTTCAAATTAACCCAGGCTGATAAAAAAGGAAAAATTAATTTTAAAAAAATGAAGAAAGTCTAAGAGAGCTAGCAGAAAATCTTAAGTGCACAAACATCTGAATCTTGGATGTTCAAGAAGTGGATGAGAAAAGTGAAGGCATTGAAAATAGATTCAATGAAATAATAAGAAAAACTTACACAGGTGTAGGGAGACATGCAAACCTTCAGATCCAGGAACTTCAAAGATCTCCAAACAGATTCAATCCAAAAAGATCCTCTCTGAGACATAATCAAAGTGGCAAAGCTCAAAGACCAAAAGAGAATCCTAAAATCAGCAAGAGAAAAACATCAAGTCATTTACAAAGGAGCATCCCTTCAGATTAACAGCAGATTTTTCAACTGAAACTCTACAGGCAAGAAGAAAATGAGATGACATATTCAAAAACACTAAAAGAGAAAAAAAAACCTGTCAGCCAAAAATACTATACCCAGCAAGATTATCCTTCGGAAATGAGGAGAAATAGTGTATTTCCCACACCAAACAACTGCAGGAGTCCACCACCACACAATCAGCTCTAAAAGAAATTCACAAGGGAGCCCTGCATCTGGAATCCAAAAAAACAATAATCACTACCATGAAAACACAAGAAAGAAGAAAATCTGCTGGTAAAACACAAATGCAAATGAGAAAGAAAAAAGAAACTAAATCTTACCACCTCAAAAAAACAACATCGTGTCTGTTGGCCATTCATATATCTTCCTTTGAGAAATGCCTATTCAGCTCTTTTGCCCACTTTTTAATTGGGTTATTTGTTTTTTTGCTGTAAAGATGTTTGAGTTCCTTGTATATTCTGGATATTAATCCTTTGTCAGATGTATATTTTGCAAATATTTTCTCCCACTCTGTTGGTTGTCTTTTTACTCTTTTGATTGTTTCTTTTGCTGTGCAGAAGTTTTTAGTTTGATATAATCTCATTTGTTTATTTTTTCCTTTAGTTGCCTGTGCTTTTTGAGTCCTATTCATGAAGTCTGTACCCACTCCTACTTCCTGGAATGTTTTCTGTATGTTTTCCTTAAGGAGTTTTATTGTTTCTGGATGTATATTTAATTCTTTAATCCTTTTGAGTTGATTTTGGTATATGGTGAAAGGTACGGGTCTAGTTTCATTGTCCTACATATAAGTATCCAGTTTTCCCGGCACCACTTGTAATCCAATGTTTATTGCAGTTTTATTTACAATAGCCCAGAGTTGGAACCAGCCCAAATGCCCATCATCTGTTAAGTGGATAAGGAAACTGTGGTATATCTACACAATGGAATACTACTCTACTATAAAAAAGAATGAAATACTACCATTTGCAATAACATGGATGGACTTAGAGAAAATTATATTAAGTGAAACAAGTCAGGCACAGAAAGAGAAATACTGCATGTTCTCAGTTATTTGTGGGAGTTAAAATAAATAAATAAATAAACTGACAAACAAATAAATGGAGGGAGAAGACAGAATAACCACAAGAATTCCTTGAACTATTTAAGTCAAATAAACAGATATGATGTTGGGAGTCGGGGAGGAGGTGGAGAGGAATGGGTAAAGGGGCATGAAATTCAACTACAATGTATATTGAGAAGTAAAATTATAAATAAATAAATAAATAACATCAAAAATGAATTACAAAAGGGGAAGAAAAGAACAAAAGATATTTAAAACATCTAAACAAAAAGTGATAAAATGGGAGGAATAAGACAATACCTCTAAATAACAGCCATAAATACAAATGGATTAAACCTCCCACTCAACAGACACAGACTTACCTGTTGGATTAAAATCTAGACCCAACTATATGCTGTATTTAAGTGACTCATCTCACCTGTAAAGATGCACATAGACTAATAGTGAAGGGATGGAAAAAGATACGCTAAACAAATGGGAAACAAAAATGAGCAGGAGTAGCTATTCTTATATCAGATAAAATAGACTTTAAACCAAAAACCATAAAAAGAAACAAAGAAGGTCGGGCCGAGCCCGTGGCGCACTCGGTAGAGTGCAGCGCTGGGAGCGCAGCGACGCTCCCGCCGCGGGTTCGGATCCTATATAGGAATGACCGGTGCACTCACTGGATGAGTGCCGGTCACGAAAAAGACAAAAAAAAAAAAAGAAACAAAGAAGGTCACTATATAATGATAAAGGGATCTATCTAGCAAGAAGACATAACAATCATAAATATATATGCACCCACCACTGGGGCAGCCAGATATATAAAGCAAACCCTATTAGATCTAAAGAAAGAGATAGACAACAACATGATAATAGTGGGGGACCTGAACACTACTCTCTCATCAAAGGACAGATCATCCAGGAAATGAATCAACAGAGAAACACAGGATTTAAACTAAACTTAAGACCATTGGGCCTGACAGGTATCTATAAAACATTTCATCCAACAACTAAGCATTATACATTATTTGCATCAGCACACAGAACATTCTCCAGGGTAGACCAAATGTTCAGTCACAAATCAAGTCTCAACAAACTTTTTAAAAATTGAAATCATCTCAAGCATATTTTCAGACTACACTGGATTAAAACTAGAAATTAATAACAAGCAAAACTCAGGATACAATATAAATATATGGAAATTAAACAACAGGCTCCTTTATGATCTATGGGTCCAAGAAGAAATAAAACAGGAAATCAAAAAATTTCTTGAAACCAGTGAAAATAAAGACACATCATAGTTAAACCCATAAGATACCGCAAAAGCAGCACTAAGAGGGAAGGTTATTGCAACTAGCATTTGCATTAAAAAAAGAAAAGATTTCAAATAAACAACCTAACACTACATCCCAAAGAACTAGAAAAATAAGAACAATCCAATCCCAAAGTAAGTATACAGAAAGAAATAATTAAGATCAGAGCAGAACTAAATGATATAGAGACCAAAAAAGTCACACAAAAGATCAATGAAACATAAAGTTGTGCTTTTTGAGAAGATAAACAAAATAGACAAACCATTAGCTAGAATAACAAAAAGAAGAGAGAAGACCCAAATAACAAAAATCAGAAATGAAAAAGGAGACCTTGCAACCACATTATACCACATATACCACATCATAGCACAGAAATATGAAGAATCACTAGAGACTATTACAAACAACCATATGCCAACAAATTTGAAAACCTGGAGGAAATGAATACATTTCTGGGCACATACAAACTACCAAGTCTGAACCAAGAAGAAATAGAAAACCTGAACAGACCAAAACAAGCAACAAGACTAAAGGAGTAATTCGCAGTCTCCCAACAAAGAAAAGCTCAGGACCAGATGGCTTTACTGCTGAATTCTACCAAACCTTTAAAGAAGAATTAATACCAATTCTCCTCCAACTATTTCAAAAAAGTGAAACAAAGGCCACTCTTCCAAACTCATTCTATGAGGTAGCATCACCTTCATACAAAAATCAAAGATACAACAAAAATAGAAAACTACAGGCCAATATCTCTGAAGAACATAGATGGAAAAATCCTCAACAAAATACTAGCAATCACAATACAGCAAGATACCAAAAAATTGTACACCATAACCAAGTGGGATTCATCACAGGGATACAAGGAAGTTTCAACATACACAATTCAATAAATGTGATTCACCACATCAACAAAATCAAGGACAAAATGCATATGATTATCTCAATACAGAAAAAGCATTCAACAAAACTCAACATCCCTTTGTATAAAGGCTCTCAGCAAATTTGGTATAGAAGAAGAGTATCTCAACACAATAACAATAAAAGTGGTATTCTATAAACCCACCTCAAATATCATCCAGAATAGGGAAAAGCTGAAAGGAACAAGACAAGGATGCCCACTTTCCCCACTCCTGTTTAACCATGTTAGAAGTACTAGCCAGAGCAATCAGGCAAGAAAAAGAAAAAAAGGACATCCAGATTGGAAAAGACAGAGTCAAATTGTCCCTGTTTGGAGATGACACAACCCTCTATATAGAAAAGCCTAAATACTGTACAAAAACCTCTTAGAACTGATAAACGATTTTAATGAAGTTTCATGGTACAAAATCAGCATGCAAAATTCAGTAGCATTTTTATAATCCAACAACAAACTAGCACAAAAAGAAATCAAGAAAGCAAGCCCATTTACAATAGGCACAAAAAGAGAAAATACCTAATAATAAAGTTAATCAAGGAGATGAAAGATCTCTAGAAAAAAAATTACAAATCACTGTTGAAATTAATTAAAAAGGACACAAAAAGATGGAACAACATTCCATGCTTTGGAACTGGAAGATTTAACATTGTGAAAATATCACCTACCCAAAGTGATCTATACAGATTCAAAGCAAACCCCATCAAAATACCAGTGACATTCTTTACAGAAACAGAAAAATACAATCCTAATATTCATATGGAACAACAAAAGACCTTGAATAGCCAAAGCAATCATGAGCTTAAAAAATAAAGCTAGAGGCATAACACTACCTGACTTGAAATTATACTACAAATCTATAGTAACCAAAACAGCATGGTACTGGCATTAAAACAGACACAGGGACCAATGGACAGAATAGAGAACCTTGAAATCAACCCACATTCTCACAGCCAACTCATCTTCAACAAAGGCACCAAGAACACAAATTGGGGGAAAGACTGCTTTTTCAATAAATAGTGCTGGGAAAACTGGACATCCATATGTAGAAGAATGAAACTAGACCTGTACCTCTGGCCATATACCAAAATCAACTCAAAATGGAGTAAAGACTTTAATATAAAGCCTGAAACTACAAAACTCCTAAAAGAAAACATAGCAGAAACACTTCAGGTTGTAGGACTGGGCAAAGACTTTATGAATAGGACCCCAAAAGTACAGGCAACCAAAAGATAAATAAACAAATAGGATTATATCAAATTAAAAAGCTTCTGCACACAAAAGAAACAATTAATAGAGCAAAATGACAACCTACAAAATGGGAGACAATATTTGCAAACTGCATATCCAAGAAAGGATAAATATCCAGAATATGTAACTACTTAACAGTAAAAAAAACAAATAAACCTGATTAAAAAATGGGAAAAGGAGCTGAATAGGCATTTCTCAAAGAAAGATATATAAATGCCTAACAGACACATGTAAAGATGCTCAACACTACTCAGCATCCAGGAAATGCAAATCAAAATCACGTTGAGATATCAAATCACCCCAGCCAAACTATTATCAAAAACACAGAATAACAAATGCCAGCAAGGATGTGGAGAAAGGGGAACACTCCTACACTGTTGGTAGGACTGTAAATTGGTGCAGGCATTATGGAAAACAGTATGGAGGTTCCTGAAACAACTACAGATAGAACTTCCATACAATCCAGCAATTCTACTGCTGGGTATATAGCCAAAGAAATTGAAATCACTATGTCAAAGGGACACCTGCACTCCCATGTTTACTGAAGCTCTGTTTACAGTAGCCAAGAGTTGTAACCAAGACTGGATAAAGAAAACATGGCATATTTACACAATGGAATACTACCCTGCCATAAAAGATAATGAAATCCTGCCATTTGCAGCAATGTGGATGAACTTAGAGAAAATTATATTTAGTGAAATAAGCCAGGCAATACCACATCTTCACTCATAAGTGGGAGCTAAGAAAATAAACAAATAAATCAAAAAAGAAAGAATACAATAATCACAATAAGATTTTGTACTCTCAATAGGAGAAAACAAAATTGAGATTACTAGAGGTAGAAAAGGGGAGGGGGGTAAGTGTGGAACTGGTAAAGGGCCACAAAAATTGATCACATTGTGTAATGTTGAATATACTAATAATCCTGATTTGAACATCACAGATTGCATGCAAATATTGACAATCAGCTCTGTACCCCGCAGATATGTACAATCAACTGTGTGTCAATTTTAAAATAAAACCATAACTGTAGAATTAAATTAGAACTCAATAACAGAAGGATAAATAAAAAATCTCTTGATGGTTGAAAATTAGATAAAATGCATCTAAATAACCCATATGTCAAAATAGAAATCAAATGGAATTTAGAAAATATTTTTGTAGAGGATTTATAAAGCAAATGGACTTCACAGGCCTTGGTTTTCCAAAGCCTTGCAGTTTCAAATACTGACCTTGCAAAGGACAGGAAATTTTCCTCAGCCTATAAAGTCTCTGGTGTAAGATAAAGAATTCTAACACAGCAAGGTTGCTGGCTCAAAG
The DNA here is from genome assembly GCF_027409185.1 of Cynocephalus volans. NCBI lineage: Eukaryota > Metazoa > Chordata > Mammalia > Dermoptera > Cynocephalidae > Cynocephalus > Cynocephalus volans. The sequence goes on from NC_084471.1 coordinate 15,331,865, forward strand.
ACAGACTAGTTACTGATTGATATGTAAAGTTACTGGGAAGCTACTGGAAAGAGAAGGAATGTTTGCTAAGATCAAGCTTTTGTTAATGGATCACTTAATTGCCTTAATGGAATGTCATCTGACTTGTTTCACTGAAAGTTACTATCCTATATTGTTAAACTATAACCCCACCTATGTCTCTTCCTGTAACTTCCTGGGCTGGAGAATAAATGCAGGAAGAGAACCCCAATTTGGGGTTAATTTCCTAAGGAAGGAATGCCTCTCGCTTGAGGGTTCTGGGGGAGATTAACCACTTTGGGGCTTCTCACTGCTCAGAAGAGATGGGCTTTGAGTAATCCTTTGCGGCTTCATCACCCATGGGAAGAGGGGTAACAAATCTGTGGGGGGCAAAGCAACAATATGGTGCCCCATGTGAGGATTCCTTTGTGGCTCCATCACTCAGAGGAAGGGGGGTGACAAATCCGTAGGGGGCCAAAGCAACATATTTTTAGCTGAATACTAAATATTTTAAATACTAAATATTCAAGTTTGTGGTATGAAGCTAAAGCAGGGCCTAAAGGAAGAATAAATACCTGTGTACATATATTAGAAAAAGGAGAAAGGTTGAAAATTAACTTAATAAACCTGAAAAAAATCACCAAATTAAACCCACAGAAAATTGAAGGAAATAGCAAAGATAAAAGCAGGAAAAAAAATGAAAAAATGGACATACAATAAAGAAATTCAACAGAGTCAAAAGATAATACTTTGAAGATATTAATGAAATAGATAAAAGTATAGCAAGACAAACAGATGAAGAGAAAACACAAATTAGCATATCAGAAATAAAAAGGCACATTATTAGAGAATTTACTGACATTTAAAGGATAAGAGTATATGATGAACAACTTTATGCCAAACACATTTTTAAACAGATAAAATAGACAAGTTTTTTAAAAACCACAATTTACCAAAACTCATACTAAAAGAAATAGGAAATATGAGCAGTTCTATAACCAAATGAGTTCAGTGGTAGTTTTCACTAGATATTTGGGTAATAAATAATTCATATCTTTGTGAAACTCTCTGAGAATAGAAAAACAAAGAATACTTGCTAGCTTCTATTATAAGTTCAGTATAACCTTACCCTAAAACCTGAGAAGAACATTATAAAAAACAAAAATTAGAAGGAGGAATTTATAAAGGGACACTAAAATCAACTACATTGTATATTGATAAATTAAAATAATAAATAAACACAAAAATTAGGTTAATATATTCTTCCTAAATACACAAGCATAAATCAAAAATGAAATATTACAAGTCTGATTCAGTGGCTATTTTTTATTTATTGCAGGAATGCATTGAAGAAATAAACATTACAAAAAAATTGTAAAATATGGCATGCCAATCTCTCTTGTGAATGTAGAAGTTAAAATTCTAAATAGTGACAATAAAAATTAAGTAATAATAATAAGCAAATTATGTAGCAGGATTTATTCCAGGAATGCAAAATTGACATATAAAAATCAGTCATACAATTCATCACAGACAGAAGATAAAAATAATACAATCACCTCAAAAAATGCAGAAGCAGCATTTGATAAAACTTAACATTCATTCATTACTTAAAAATAAATGCTCAGTAAACTAGGAATTGAAAAAATAATTTAATCTGATAAAGGGTATCTTCAAAAAATACCTACAGCAACATACTCAACAGTGTAATGCGACATTGAGAACAAGACAAAAATTTCTACTACCATTATTTCTATTCAATTGCATTGAACTGTGAGTGGACAGTCTAAAAGATCCTACAAAAAAATTATTAGAATTAATAAGTGAATTTTGTAAGGTCAGTGAACACAATATCAGTATATGAAAATCAAGTGTATTTCTATATTCCATAGCAAACAATTAAAAAATTAAATTTTAAAAATAATATTTACAGTGGCATCAAAAAAATCAAACAATAGAAGTGCACCATTTTTATTTATTCATAATTTAGAAGACATATTATAATAAAGATGTCAATTCCCCTCAAATTAACCTACAGATTAATGCATTCCCCATCAAAAACCCAAAAGGGGTGTGTGTGTGTCTGCATGTGTGTGTATTGTGTGTATAAACTGGCAAGCTAATTCTAAAATTTATATGGAAGTGGGCAGAACCTAGTGTTGTCAAGAAAACCTTGAAGAAACACAAATTAGGAGGACTTTGACTATCAGATTTCTATACTTCCTACTAAGTTACAATAAATATGAGGGCTTGGTATTTGTTCAATGATAGATACATAGAACAATGCAAGACAATAGTGATTCAGGAATACATGCTCACATACATTGTCACTTGATTTATTATTGTTTGGGCCCTGCTGCAACTCAGTGAGAAAAAATGTGTTCTTTATTATAATGTATTTAAAAATTTTTTTTAATTTTATTTTTAATTGACAAACAATAATTGTATAATTTATGGGGTACAATTCAATATTAAGACATATGTATACACTGTGATATGATTAAATCAGGCTGATTAACATATCCATCACCTCACATACTTATATTTTTGTGGTGAGAATATTTAAAATCTACTCTCTTTGCAATTTTGAAATGTACAATACTTATTATTGGTGGTGTTTTCAATATGCGATTATGAATCAAATGCTACTAATATGAAAAATAAATAGTACCTTGACTTCTGTCTTCCATCAAAAATTAATTTGAGGTAGAGCACATACCTAAATATAAAAAACAAAAATATAAAGCTTCTGGAAGAAAATATAGGAGAATATCTTTATGACCTTCAGGAATGAAAAAAATATTAAGCAGAGCACAGAAAATACTATAAATGAAAAAAGAAAAGATAATTTGCATTTCATTAAAATAAAGAACTACTGTTCATCAAAAGAAACAATAAAGAAAGTGAACAGGCAATCTCCAAACTAGAAGAAATTCTCAATGTACATATCTGACAAGGACTCATATCCAGAAGATATATTTTTAAAAAATCTTCAACAGCCCAATTAAAAATAGACAAGAGACTTGAATAGGCATGTCACAAAAGAGAATATCCAATACATGTGCAAATGGCCAGTAAGCACATGTCAAGTTGCTCAACATTGGGAAATGCAAATTAAAATCCCAATGGGATATTACTTCATACTCATCAGAAGAGTTATAAGTAAAAAGAAAACTCCAAATTTTAGCACGGATGTGGAGCTACTGGTTCATAAGTGACCAAGCAATTCCACTTCTATTTCAGTATACAAGAGAGTGCATTTGTCCACCAAAAGACAAAAACAGAATTTTCATAGCAATGTATTCATAATAACAGCCAATTCCTTAAAATAGTGCAAATGTCCAACAACAGAAAAAGGAACAAAATTTGGTATATTTGGTATGAAATACCGCATGGTAATAAAAAAGAACAAACCACTGAAGCACACGACATTAGTGAATCTCACAATATTAGATTGAGTGAAAGAACCTAGTAGTTCCCATCTTCTGGTTGGGCCCCTCTGAAGTGGTGATAGTGCCTAGGAAAGGGTAGGAGGGAGACTTCATAGGTGTTTGCAGTATTCTATATTTTGATCAGCATGGTAACTACACAGTTGTATACATATACAAACATCCATTGAGCTCTTCACTGTATGTAAGTTCGACTTCAATTTCAAAAAGAGAAGTATTAAACTTCCCTTTCAAATTCATTTTTCTGTTTTATTATCTTTTCCTTGTCCAATTGTAAACACATTTTTATTGTAGTGATAATACCTATTGATCTATTAATAATATATATTTTTCAAATCCATTATTAATTGATTTTGTCCATTCATTCTGTTTATGGTATCTTTTGTCATACAGAGTTTTAAAATATCATACATACAATGTTACTATCCTTTCCTTTTTCAGTTTCTGGGTCTCTAGCTATGGTTAAAAAGGCCCCAAGGTCCCAGGTTGTATATGTCGTTCTCTGGAGACTGTGTAATATTTTTATTCACTCTTTTTTTTCAATTTTATTTGTATTTATTTTTGTGGGGTACAGTGTGTTGTTTCAATATATGCATATACTGCACAATGAATAACTTAGGGTAGACAGCATAGTTTTGTACTCGTTATGCCATCCCTTCTCCTCCCACTGACCACCCTCCCCTCCCAGCCTCTGGTAACCATTATTCTACTCTCTACTTAGATGAGAACCACTTTTTTTTTCTTTCTTTTAGATTCCACATATGCATGAGAACATGCAGTATTTGCCCTTCCGTGCCTGACTTACTTCACCTAACATCGATAGTTTCCAGTTCCATCTATATTGGTGCAAATGATATGATATCATCTCTTTTTATAGCTGAATAGTATTTCATTGGATATATATATATATATATATATATATATATTACAGTTTTTTTAATCACTCAACCACTGATGTGGATTTAGGTTGATTCCATCTCTTTGCTATTTTTTTTTTTAGTTCAGAATTAACTTTAATTTAGTGAAATGAAGTATTAGAAATTGCATTTTGTCTCTACACTGATGAAATTTTGCTTTTTTTTATTGAAACATAATTGATTATATATATTTGTAGGGTACAGATGTGAATATGAATACATGTGTATAAAATGTGGTGATCAAATCAGGATAATTTGTATACTCATGTTTACAGGATATAATTAATCTTTGTGACCCTTAAGTAATTTCCCCGTTCAGGATGATATTGGGAAAAGACTGCCTCTTCAATAAATGGTGCTGTGCCTCTCACCATATACCCAAATCAACTCAAAATGGATTAAAGACTTAAATATAAGACCTATAGGTTGTCTTTTCACTCTGTTAATTGTTTCTTTTGCTGTGCAGAAGATTTTTAGTTCCATATAATCTCATTTGTTTATTTTTTCTTTTGTTGCCTGTGCTTTTGGGGTCCTATTCATAGTCGTTGCCCAGTCCTACATCCTGAAGTATTTCCCCTGTGTTTTTTTTAGGAGTATTATAGTTTCAGGTCTCCTATTTAAGTCCTTAATTCATTTGGGATTGATTTGAGTATACGGTGAGAGGTACAGATCTAGATACATTCTTTTACACATGGATGCCCAGTTTTCCCAGCACCATTTATTGAAGAGGCAGTCTTTCCCCAATATCAGAAAACTTTTCCTTTAAAAGGAAAAATTTTAAAAGCTTTTCCCTTAATAACAGTAACAAGACAAAAATTTGCACTCTCTACACTCCTATTTAACATAGTATTGGAAGTACTAGCCAGAGCAATCAGGCAAGATAAAGAAATAAATGGTATCCAGATTGAAAAAGACAAAGTAAAACTGTCCCTGCTTGCGGATGACATGATCTATATGTAGACAAACCTAAAGACTCTACCAAAAAACTGTTAAATCTGATAATTTCAGTAAAGTTGCAGGATACAAAATGAAGATGCAAAAATAAGTAGTGTTTTTATACTCCAACAATGAACTAGCATAAAAAGAAATCAAGAAATCAAGCTCATTTACAATAGTCATAAAAAAAATGAAATACCTAGGAATCAATTTAACCAAAGAGATGAAAGATCACTACAATGAGAACTACAAATCACTACTGAAAGAATTAAAGAAGACACAAAAAGATGGAAGGACATTCTGAACTTTTGGATTGGAAGATCTAACAATGTGAAAATGTCCATACTACCCAAAGCAATGCACAGTTTCAATGCAATCCCCCATCAAAATACTAATATTCTTCACACAAATAAACAGAAAAAAAAATCCTAACATTCATATGGAACAACTAAAGACCCTGGATAGCCAAAGCAATACTGAGCAAAAAAATAAATAAATAAAGCCAGAGGCATAACACTCCCTGACTTCAAGCTATACTACAAAGCTATAATAACCAAAACAGCATGGAACTGGCATAAAAATAGACACTCTTCCCAGTGGAACAGAACAGAGAACCCAGAAATCAACCCACATATTTACAGCCTACTGATATTTGACAAAGGCAACATCGCTTGGCTACAGTGAATAGCGTCGTAATAAATATGGGAGTGCAGGTGTGTTTTTGATATATTGATTTTATTTCCCTTGGGTATATACCCAATAATGGGATAACTGAATCTTAAGGTAGATCTATTTTTAGTTCTCTGAGGAACTTCCAAACTGTTTTCTACAACAGCTGTACCAATTTACATTCCCACCAAAAAATGCAGGTTTACCCTTTCTCCACATCCTCATCAGCATTTATTATTTCCTGTGTTGTTTATAATAGCCATTCCAACTGGGGTGAGATAATATCTCATTGTGGTTTTAATTTGCATTTCCCTGATGATTACTAATTTTGAGCATTTTTTCATGTACTTGTTGGCCATTTGTATGTCTTCTTTTGAGAAATGTCTATTCACATTCTTTGCCCATTTTTTAACTAGGTTATTTTTATTTTTGCTATTGAGTTGTTTGAGTTCCTCATATATTTTGGATATTAGCCCCTTGTCTGATACATAGTTTACAAACGCTGTCTCCCATTCTGTAGGTTGCTTTTCACTTTGCTGATGGTGTCCTTTGCTGTACAGAAGCTTTTTAGCTTGATGTAGTCCCATTTGTGTATTTTTGCTCTAGTTGCCTGTGCTTTTGTGGTCTTATTCAAAAAAGTGTTGCCCACTCCCATTTTGTGTAGTGTTTCCTCTGTTTTCTTCTAGTAGTTTTATAGTTTTGGGTCTTAGATTTAGGTCTTTAATCCATTTTGAGTTGTTTTTGTGTATGGTGAGAGATAGGAGTCTAGTTTCACTCTTCCGCATGTGGATATCCAGTCTTTCTAGCACCATTTATTGGAGAGGTTGTCCTTTCCTCACTGTATATTTTTGGTACCATTGTTGAAAGTCAGTTAGCTATAAGTGTGTGGGTTTCTTTCTGGGCTTGCTATTCTGTTCCATTGGTCTATTTGTCTGTTTTTATGCCAATACCATGCTATTTTGGTTACTATAGCTTTATAGTATATTTTGAAGTCAGAAAGTGTGATGCCTCCAACTTTGTTGTTTTTGTTTGTTTGTTTGTTTGGGGGGCTTTGTTGTTGCTGTTGTTCAAGATTTCTTTAGCTATATGGGGTCTTTTGTGGTTCCACACAAATTTCTAGATGGTTCTAGTTCTGTGAAAAATATCATTGGTATTTTGATAGGGATTACATTGAATGTGCAGATTGCTTTGGGTAATAAGGACATTTTGATGATGTTAGTTCTTCCAACACATGAACATGGGATGTCTTTCCATTTGTTTGAGTCCTCTTCAATTTTTTTCACCAATGTTTAATTCATTGTAGAGGTCAGTCACCTCTTAGTTAAATTTATTCCTAAGCATTTTTTTTTTTTTTTGGTGGCTATTGTGAATGGGATTACCTTTTTGATTTCTTCTTCAGCTATTTCATTATTGGTGTATAGGAAGGCTACTGATTTTTGTGTGTTGATTTTGTATTCTGCCACTATACTGAATTCATTTATTAATTCCAGTAATTTTTGGGTGGAACCTTTAGGGTTTTCAATATATAAGATCATGTCGATGCAAATAGGCATAGTTTGACTTTCTCCTGTCCAATTTGTATGCACTTTATTGCTTTCTCTTGCCTTATGGTGCTGGCTAGAACTTCCAATACTATGTTGAATAAGACGGGGAAAGTGGGCATCTTTGTCTTGCTCTGGATTTTAGAGGAAAAGCTTCCAATTTTTGTCCATTTGGTATGCTATTAGCTGTGCATTTGTCACATATGGCCTTTACTGTGTTGAATTAAATTCCTTTTAATCCTAGTTTTTTGAGTGTTTTTATCATGAAGGGGTGTTGGATTTTATCAAGTGCTTTTTCTGCATCTATTGAAATGATCATATGTTTTTTCCTTCATTCTGTTGATGTGATGTATCATGTTTATTGACTTGAGTATGTTGAGCCATTCTTGCATCCCTGCCATGAATACCACTTAATCACAATGAATGATCTTCTTAATGTGTTGTTGGATTTTGTTTGCTAGTATTTTATTGAAGATCTTCCCATCTGTGTTCATTCGGGATATTGATCTGTAGTTTTCTTTTATGTTGTATCTTTTTCTGGTTTTAATACAAGGTTAACTTTGGCCTCACAGAACAAGTTTTGAAGTATTCACTCCCCTTCAATTTTCATAAGAGTTTGTAAAGAATTGGTATTAGTTCTTCTTTAAATGTTTGGAAGAATTTAACAGTAAAACCATCTGGTCCTGGGGCTTTCTTTGCTGGAAGACGTTTTCATTACTGCTGCAATCCCATTACTCACTATTGGCCTATTTAGGTGTTCAAGTTCTTCATGATTAAGCCTTGATAAGTTGTATGTGTCCAGTAATTTATCCAATTCTTCAGGTTTTCTACTTTGTTCGTATATAGTTGTTCATAGCAGTCTCTTACATGCCTTTGTATTTCTGTGTATCAGTTGTAATGTCTCCTTTTCATTTCCGGTTTTATTTATTTGAATCTTTTTTCCTTTGTTAGTCTAGCAAAAGGTTTATCAATTTTGTTTATCTTTTTGAAAAACCAACTCTGTTTCATCAATCCTTTGCATTTTTAAAAATCTCTGATTCATTTATTTCTGCTCTGATCTTTGTTATTTCTCTCCTACAGATTTAGGATTTGGTTTGTTCTTGTTTTTTTAGTTCCTTGAGGTGTAACAGGTTGTTTATTTGAAGAATTTCTTATTTTTTGATGTAAGCATTTATTGCAAAAAAACTCCCTCTTAGAACTGCTTTTGCTGTGTGGTATAAGTTTGGGTATGTTTTGTCTTCATTTTCATTTTTCTCCAGGAATGTTTTAATTTCCTTTTCAATTTCTTCTATCCCCTATTCATTGTTTAGGATCATGTTGTTTAATTTCCATGTACTTGTATGGTTTCTAGTGTCCCTTTTGTTGTTGATTTCTAGTTTTATTCCATTGTGGTTTGACAAGGTAGTTGATATGATTTTAATTTTTTTCTAATTGTTGAGGCTTGTTTTGTGATCTAACATATGTTCTTTTCTAGTGAATGTTCCTTGTGCTGCTGAGAAAAAAATGTATATTCTGCAGCTGTTGGATGAAATATGCTATAAATGTTCATTAGGTCCAATCAGCCTAGAGTAGAGATTAGTTCTGAAATTTCCTGTTTAATTTTCTGTCTGGATGGTCTGTTCTTTGCTGAAAGTAGGCTGTTAAAGTCCCTAACTACTACTGTGTTGAAGTCTATTTCTCTCATTAGGTCTAATAGTATTTGCTTCAAACAACTGAGTGCTCTGGAGCTGTTTAGAATTTAGAACTGTTATATACTCTTGTTGAATTGATCCTGTTATCATTATAAAATAATCTTCCTTATCTTTTTTTTTTAACATTCCTTGGAGTGAAGTCTATTTTATCTGATATAAGTACAGCTATTCCTGCTCTTTTTTGGGTTTCTATTTGTATGAAATATCTTTTTCCATATCTTCACTTTCAGTAGATGTGTCTCTACAGGTGAAGTGAAATTCTTGTAAGCAACAGAACCAACAATATTCATTCATTTTTTTATGTACTTAAATCTTTAAACTATTTGTACTTATTTTTGTATATATTGTGGGCAATGTACTGCATTGTGTTTCCCCCAAATTTATATGTTGAAGCCCTGACACCTAATGTAATTGTCTTTGCAGACAGGACCTACAAAAAGGTAATTAAGGTTATGTGAAGTCATAAGGGTGGATCCCTGATAGTAGAGTATTAGTGTTCTTATAAGAAGAGACACCAGAGGGTTTGCTTTCTTCACCATGTAAGGACACAGTGAGAAGGTGGCCATCCACAAGCCAGACAGAGAGCCCTCACCAAGAAAAACCCTTTTGGTACTGTGACATTGGACTTCCCAGCTCCAGAACTGTTAGAAAATAAATTTCTACTGACTCAGTGTATGTATTTTGCTATGGCAGCCAAGTAGAATAAGACAGTGTGTTATGGTAATCTATTTTTATTTTCTTCCAGGTACATAATCAATACCTTTTAAATAATGTGGGGTTTTTAAAAATTATTCCACAAATTGAGCTTCTTATATATATTGGGGTCAATGTCTGAATTGTCTATTGTGTTACACTGATAAGTTTCCCATCCTTATAGAAATTTCAATACCATATAAAAGAAAAAATGCACAGAAATATCCAAAACAAGAAGAAGGTGAAGGAGACTGAGTATCAGACTATACTGTAAGGCCCCTGAAATCAAATGAATATATTACTACCAACAGGGGGTGCACTGAAAGTGGATTAAAGAATATTTTCACATATTGCTTGTAGAAATGTGAAGGGTAATAGTGTTTGTGGAAAATAATTTGGCCAACAGCTACTAAAATAAATAATATATATTCCATTTAATGCAGCCATTTCAATTCTTGGTGTATCTCTTTTAGAAATAAAAGCATAAGAACTTGAGTACTAGGGTATTTATTTCAGTATTGTTCTAAGTGGAAATGAACTGGGAATAAAGATAATATCTATCAATAGAGAAATGGCTGAGTAAATTGTGAAGCATTCACACTGTGGAATATTATGTAGTCCATTATAGAAAATGAATTAGAGCTATCTGAGGATTTGGAATGATTTCCAAAAAGCCACCATTGAGTGAGAAAAGCAAGATACATGAAACATTGTATGTTATGATCCTACTTGTGTGAGTTAAACAATGGCAAAAATAATTTTTTTAAATTTTAATTTATTGTTTCATTGTACACATTTATGTGACATAGTTTATTGTTTCCCTACATGCAAACATTGTTTAATGATCTAATCAGAATAGTTATCATATCTATCACCTAAACATTTATCATTTCTTGTGGTTATAACATTCATGATCTTCTTTTCAGGCTATCATGAAATATACAGTAAGATATTATTAGCTGTTGTTACTCTAGAGTACCAAAACTTATTCTTCCTATCTAACTGCATCTTTTTAACTTTGTATTGCTCTACCAACATTTCCTCACCACCACCACCACCGCCACCACCTTACCACCTCCATTTCCCTGCCCTCTGGTAATCACTGTACAACTCTCTATTTTTCTTTTTCCTTTTCTAAATTTATTTTTCTTAACTGACCCATGATAATCGTATATATTTATGGAGTACAATATGGTATTTGAAAATATTGTGTGTGATGATCACATCAGGTAATTAGTACTTCCATCACTTTGAACATTTGTCACTTCTTTGTGTTAGGAACATTCAACATCGTCTCAACTACCTATTCAAAGATACACAGTACTTTCTTGTATACTATAGTCTCCTTACATTACTATAAAACACTAGACCCCATTCCATCTATCTCTCTACTATTTTGTAACCACCCTCTCCTCATTTTCCTCGCCCTTTTCTTCCCACCAGTCTCTAGTAACCACATTCTACTCTCTACTTCTATGAGATAACTTTTTTAGCTTCCATATTTGAGTGAGAACATGTGGTGTTTCTTTCTCTGTGCCTGGATTCTTTCACTTATCATACTTTTCTCCAAGTTCATCCATATTGCTGTGGGTGGCAGAATTTCATTCTCTTTTATGACTGAGTAGTATTTCATTGTGTATATATACCACATTTTCTTTTTCCAATCATCCATGGAAGGACATCTAGGTTGATTCCATATCTTGGCCACTGTAAATAGAATTGCGATAAACATGGGAGGGCAGGTATCCCTTCAACTTGTTGATTTTCATTCTTTTGGATATATACCCAGTAGTGGGATTGCTGGATTGTAGGTAGTTCTATCTGCAGTTTGAGAAATCTCCATAATGTTTTCCATAAAGGTTGTACTAATTTACATTCCCACCAAAAATGTATAAGAGTTACTCTTTCTCTGCATCCTAACCAGCATTTATTATTTTCTGTCTTTTTGATATCAGCCATTCCATCTGGGGTCAGATGATATCTCACTGTGGTTTTGATTTGCATTTCTCTGATGATTGGTGAAGTTGAGCATTTTTTCATATGCCTGTTCGCCATTTGTATGTATTTTTTCGAAAAATGTCTATTCAGTTCCTTTGCCCATTTTTTATTCAGATTATTTGGGTTTTTTACTATTGAGTTGTTTGAGCTCTTTGTGTTTTATAGATATTAATACCTTGTTGGATGCACACATTGCAAATAGTTTCTCTCATTTTGCAGGTTGTCTTTTCACGCTGCTGATTATTTCCTTTGCCATGAAGAAGCTTTTCAGTTTGATATGATTTCATTTATTAATTTTTGCTTTTGTTCTCCATGCTTCTGAAATATTATTCATAAAATCTTTGCCCAGATCTATGTCCTGAGGTGTTTCCCCTATGTTTTGTTCTAGAAGTTTTATAGTTCAGATCTTACATTTAAGTCTTTAATCCACTTTCAGTTGGTTTTGGTATGTGGTGAGAGATAGGGGTATAATTTCATTCTTCCGCATATGGATCTTCAATTTTCCCAGCATCCTTTATTGAAGAAACTGTCCTTTCCCAGATGTGTGTCCTTGGCTACTTTGACAAAAATCAGTTGGCTGTAGGTAGTTTTATTCCTAAATTCTGTATTCTGTTCCATTGTTCTATATGCTGTTTTTTTGCCAGCATCACGCTGTTTTGATTATTATAACTTTGTAGTATATTTTGAAGTTAGAGCATGTGATAACCCTCCTCTGTTCTTTTTGCTCAGGATTACTTTGGTTATTCAGGCTTTCTTGTTGTCCCATATAAATTTTTTAACTGTTTTCTCTATTTCTGTGAAGTATGTCATTGGTAATTTGATGGGGATTGCATAGATTGCTTTGGGTAATATGGTCATTTTGACACAAATAATTCTTCCAGTCCATGAGCATGGGATATCTTTCTATTTTTGTGTGTCTTCTTTAATTTCTTTACTCAGTTTTTTATAGTTTTCATCATAGAGATTTTTCACCTGCTTGGGTAATTTTATTCCTAGGTATTTTGTTGTTGTTGTTGTTGCTATTATAAATGGGATAGCTTTCTTGATTTCTTTTTCTTCAAGTTCGTTGTTGATGTATAGAAATGCTATTGATTTTTGTATGTCAATTTTGTATCCTGAACTTTTACTGTGTTTGTTTATCAGGTCTAGGAGTTTTTTGGTAGCATCTTTAGGTTTCTCTCTATATAAAATCATGTCATCTGCAAACAGAATAGAAATTGATTTCCCTTTTCCAGTATGGATGCCCTTCATTTCCTTCTTTTGCCTCATGGCTCTGGACAGAACTTCCAGTACTATGTTGAATAGAATTGGTGAGAGTGGGCATTCTTATCTTTTTCCAGTTCTTAGGGGAAAAGCTTTAAGATTTTCCTTGTTCAGAATGATGTTAACTGTGGATTTTTCACATATAGCCATTATTGTACTAAGATACTTTCTTTCCATATCTAATTTGTTAAGAGTCTTTATCATGAAGGAATGGAGGATTTTATCAAATGCTTTTTTTACATCTATGAAGATGATCACATTTTTTTCTTTCATTTTGTTGATGTGATTTATTACACTTACTGATTGGTGTATGTTGAACCATCCTTGCATCCCTGAGATAAATCCCACTTGATCATTGTGTATAATCTTTTTAATGTAGTGTTGGATTTGGTTTGCTAGTCTTTTATTGAGGATTTTTGCATCTGTGTTCATTAGGGATATTGGCCTGTAGTCTTCTTTTTTTGTTGTGTCCTTTCCTTGTTTTGGTATTACTTGGGGAATGCCAGCTTCATAACATGAATTAAGAGGAATTCTGTCCACTTCAATTTTTGAAATAGTTTAGAAGTATTGGTACTAGTTCTTCTTTAACTGTTTGGTAGAATTTAGCAGTAAAACCTCTGGTCCTGGGCTATTCTTTGTTGAGAGAATTTTTATTAGTGACTCAATCTCATTATTTGTTATTTGTCTATTTAGATTTTCTTTTTCTTCTTGGTTCAGTCTTAGTAGGTCCCATGTGTCCAGGAATTTATCCATTTCCTCTACATTTTTATATTTATTGGAATATAGGCGCTCATAATAATCTCTGAAGATCCTTTGTATTTTGGTGCTATTTGTTGCAGTGTCTCCATTTGCATTTCTAATTTTATTTATTTGGATTTTTTTCTTTTTTCTTGCTTAGTGTGGCTAATGCTTTGTCAATTTTCCTTATCTTTTCAAAGAATCAACTTTTTGTTTGATTAATCTTTTGTATTTTATTTTTAGTCTCAATTACATTTATTTCTGCTCTGATTTTTATTATTTCTTTTGTTCTACTTATTTTGGGTTTAGTTTCTTTTTGCTCTTCTAGTTCTTTGAGGTGCATTGTTAGGCTGCTGATTTAAAAATCTTTCTATTTTTGGATGTAGGCATTTATTACTATAAACTTTCCTCTTAATCCTGCCTTGGCTGTATCTCATAAGTTTGAGTATGTTTTGTTTCTGTCTTCATTTTCTTTTCTTTTTTTAAAATTTCCTTCTTAATTTCTTCTTTGACTCACTGGTCATTCAAGACTATATTTAATTTCCAAGAGTTTGTGTAGTTTCACAAGTTCCTCTTGTTATTGATTTCTAGTTTTACTCCATTATGGTCAGAAAAACTATTTTATGTGATTTTTATTTTTTTGAACTTCCTAAGATTTATTTTGTGGCCTAATGTTTGATAAATCCTGATGAATGTTCCATGTGCTAATAAAAAAATGTGCATTCTGCAGCTGTCAGGTGAAATGCTCTGTATATGTCATCAGGGTCCATCTGGTCTATGGTGCCATTTAAATCCAATGCTTCCTTGTTGGTTTTCTGTCTCGATGATCAGTACAATGATGAGAGTGGGGTGTTAAAGTCCCCAACTATTACTGTGTTGGGGTCTATCTCTCCCCTTAGATCTGATATTTGCTTTATATATCTGTGTGCTCATTGTTGGTTGCATATGTATTTATAACTGTTATATCCTCTTGCTGTATTGATCTCTTTATCATTATATAGTGTTCTTGTCTTTTAGTACAGATTTTGATGTAAAGTCTGTTTTATCTGATGTTAGTATAGCTTCTCCTGCTCACTTTTTTTTTCCATTTGCATGGAATATTTTTCTTCTATCCATTCATTTGTAGTCTATGTGTATCTTTGTAGGTAAGGTGTGTTTCTTGTAGGCACCATAAGGATGACTCCTGGTGTTTTTATTTGTTTGTTTTTTAAATCTATTCAACCAGTCTATATCTTTTAATTAGTGTGTTTAATCCATTTACATAAAAAGTTATTATTGATATGTGGAGTCTTATTCCTGTCATTTTCTTGGTTGTTTTCTGATTGTTTTCTGCATCATTTCTTCCTTCCTTTCTCTCTTATTGTTTATTCTTGCAGTTTGATGGTTTTCTGTATTGATATAGTTTGGATACTTTCTAATTCATATTTCTGCTCTACCCATAAGTTTTATATTTTCAGGTGCCTGCATAATGGTTGTTATTCTTCTTTCTTGTCGAGGTGCAGAACTCCCCTAAGCATTTCCTATAAAGCCAGTCCAGTGGTGATTAATTCCCTTAAGTTTTGCTTGTCTGAGGAAGACTTCACTTCTCCTTCATTTCTGAAGAATAGCTTTGTTAGGTATAGTATTCTTGACTAGCAGTTTCTCTTTTAGTACTTTGAATATATCATCCCATTCCCTCCTGGCCTGTCGGGTTTCTGCTGAGAAGTCTGCTGTTAATCTAATGGGGATTCCCTCATAAGTGATGACATTTTTCTCTTTCTGTTTTTAGAATTCTCTTTGTCTTTAACTTTGGATAGTTTGACTACAATGTGTCTTAGAGATGATCTATTTGGGTTGAATCTATTTGGTGACCTTTGCATTTCCTGAAATTGGATCTTCATATCTTTTCCAAAACTAGGAAGTTTTATAATTTCATTAAATAGGGTTTCAATATCTTGTTTGTTTTCTTCTCCTTCAGAAATTCCCATAATTTGAATATTTGTTCATTTAATAGTATCCCATATATCTTGCAAATTTTATTCATTCTTTTTTATTCTTTTTCCTTTTCTTTTGTCTTCCTGTGTTATTTCAAAACTGTTGACTTCAAGATCAGAAATTTCTTCTGCTTTATCAAGTCTGTCATTGACACTCTCACATTTCATGCAGTGAATTTTCCAATGCCAAATTTCTGCTTAATTTTTAAAAATGATATCTATCTCTTTGGTGAATGTCTCATTCAGATCTTGAATTGTTTTTCTGATTTAGTTCAATTGTTTATTTGTATTCTCTTGTATATCAGTGAGTTTCCTTAAGATCATTACTTTCAATTTCTTTTCCAGCAAGTTGGCAATTTCAGATTCTTTGGGATCAGTTACTGGAGCATTATTTTGTTTTGGTTTTGGTGATGTCATGTTACCTTGTTTTTTCAAGTTTCTTGTTTCCCTGCATTGATATTTGTGCATCTGGTGGAACAGTCATCTCTTTGAGTTTTGTGGAGAGGCTTGCACATGGAAAGACTTTCAGCTGCAGATGCACCCTAGGGCATTGAGTGGGTAGAGTGCAATGGCTTTGTTCAGGATGGATACAGTATTATCAGTGTAGTTTCTTCAGCTGTAATACACTTTCACTATGTCTGTGAGTGACTCCATGACCTGTGCTTGGGAGGTTTGTGGCAGCAGTGGCACAGTGTTGGTGAAAGAGGGATTTCTAGTTTGTTTCACAGGCCAGGAGTATGCACATGCACTCTGTCAATCAGTCTTCTCAGGAGCTGACATGCTGGGGAGGTGGCTGCTGGATTATCAGGCTGGGACCCTGATGTATGGAGTGTCAGGGTCTCTGGGATTGGTTTTTCAGTGGCAGGGTAACCGTGCTGCTTCTCTGACCAGGGGTGGGCCTGCCAGGGGCACATCAGCCAAGCTTTTTCTTACTTGGATATGTGTGCATTTGATGGCTCAAAGATTCAGGGATGGGCCTTCCAGGAGCATGACACCTGAGCTCTTTCTCTGAGCCAGAATGTGAGTTCACTTTGGCTTGGCTAGCTGAGTGCAGGTCTGCTGGTGGCCCTTCTGCTGAGCCACTTCTTGTAGCTCAATGCAAGGTCATGCTTCCCTCAGAAGCTCAGGGGAGGGTTGGCTAATGGCAGAGCTGCTGAGTGACTTCCCAGGAAGTGAGTGAGGCCACTAGGTGGGGGCTGCAGTGAGGGGGACCATCTATCCACTTCTTGGGCAGTGGATGAGGCCACTAAGCAGACTCACAATGAGATGGCATGTCTAGCCACTTCTTGAACTGTTAGCAAGGACACTAGGTAGGCCTGCAGTAAGGGAACTTTCTAGTCACTTTCCTGGTGGTGGGAGGGGCCACTAGGCTGGTCTACAGTGAGAGATACTATCCAGGTGCTTCTGGGCAGTGGGCAAGGACATTAGGCAAGCCTGCAGTAAAGGGGCCTGCCCAGGTGTTTCTGGGCAGTATGCAGAGCTGCGAGGCAGGCCTGCAATGAGGGGACCATCCAGCCACTACTGGGACTGTTGGTAATGCCAGTAGGCGGGACTGTTCAGGACGGAGCCACCCTGCTACTTTTCGGGGACGGTATGGATGCACTTTATTTCCACCAGCCCATGGGTACATTTGTTGGAATAGATACCTATGAGCTATTTTTCTGGGTTATGGGCCAGGTGCACATAACTGAGCTGGCAAGGCTTGGGGATAGGGAAAGAAATGGGTGGTGGTCCACCAGAGGAAGTCTGCCTGTCTAATCTCTGGCTGGGGACATGGGGGTACATCAAGTACAGCAGGCCTGGGGTTGGCTTTTCAGACTACAGAACTAGAGCCACAGCTTCTCTGAGCCCAGGCTTCAACCACCAGAATAAGAGCATTGTTGCCTCTCCTGTGAGTGCACTGGGATGAGAGCAGAGTCTTAATGCTGGGGAAGCACTGTGGCTACTGGCCCCAGGACAGGGTACACTCCAATAACAGCTCCGGTTTTGAGATGGCACCATCCTGCATCTGATTGGGTCACTAGGGTGGGGGGTGGGAGTGCACAGTTTATGCTACTGTTCTAGAGTGATGCAGTGCATGTATTCTGGGCTGCTACCCACACTCGGCTCTTGGCTTGTCCTTCCAAAGGATCTGTCAGCCTGTGTGGTGAGGATGGGGTTTGGTGTGGGTCCTCTGCCTAACTATTAGCTGCAATGGAAAATTCCTCCTGTGCCAATCCCAGTTTTAAAGACACGGCAGCTGAGGCTGTGTGCCTCTCTCCTCTCTATGTCACCACCCTGAGCTTTCATGCTCCTCAGGGATCTCAGCAGTCTCCTGCTGTCCTCCTATGCTCTCCCACAGATGCTCCCATCAATATTTAGCTGTTTGTTAGTTGTTCTGGTCCTTTCCTGTGTGAGAAACGTGCCCTGGTCACCTCTAGTCTGCCATCATCCAACAAACTTTTGATACATAAATGTATATAAATATCTATATAGGATCATATGGCTACTAAGAGAAATACAGAAGATTTCAACATAGGTATATACGTATACTATAGTGACACAAGTGGAGAGAATTAAGTATCTGGCAAAAAGAAAAAGAAGCTAAGAAAAAGCAGGTATATAGTAATATTTATACATTTTTACACATGTAGAAGTGTGTGTTTGTGTGTGTAGTGAAATATGTACAAAACTTTTAAGTGAATTTTGATATAAAAGGAGAAATATTCAAAATTAGTGAACTGAGTTTAATCACAAGAAGTTACAGTAAAAACCTAAAAAGAAACAATAGAGAAATTAAATATTAGAAATTAAAGAAATTTTAAAAAATTATAAAGAGGAGTAACAAAATCAAAAGCTACTTATTTTTAAAGACTAATAAATTCAACAAACATCTGGCAAGATTGATCAAGGAAAAAAGGACTGCATACACCAGCACAGGGAAACAAACAGACATCTGCTAAATGATGTGCTCAATTGTCCTGGGAATCCAGGTTGGAAGAGGAATTAAACTTCACTAACTGCAACAATTTACACAGTGACTGAATTCTTGCTCTGCTGAAGAGTATCTATAACCATATATGTACCTACATAGCTATTGCAACAGCACAGTGGTCTTGCAGTCAGAAAATCTAGATGGAAGCACACATCTGCCACAGTGGGACAATGAGAAACAATTAAAATCAACTTTCCTAACATTTACTGACAGTTTACTGTGTCAAACCTTGTGCTAAAAGCTTTAGACACATACTCATTTAATCCTCACAACAACCCTATAAGGTCAGAAATATTATCATTATTGTTATTATTACACTCATTTTTTCAGATGAGGAAACTACAACACAAAGAAGTTAAATAATTCATCCAACATCAAGCAGCTAGTGAGTTTCAGAGCTGGAATCCTCCCCAGTCCTCTGAGCCTCAGTTTCCCATTTAGAGAAGGAAGCTAATGACCTCTATCTAAGAGGCAAGGACCTCAAAACAAAGAGATAGGGAGGCTGAATGTATGTTGAAAAGTATGAAGGGCAGACAAATACTATTTTTAGCATGGTGGCTAAGAGCATGGTTTCCAGAGTCAAACAGACCTGGGTTCAAGTCAGTCTTTGCAACTGAAAAGTGGTGTAGAGAAAGTGACTCAAGTTTAGGGCGGCCAGATTTAGCAAACACAAATACAGAAAGTTAGGTTAAGTTTGAATTTCAGATAATCAATGAATAATGTTTAGCATAAGTATGTTCCATGCAATATTTGGGAGATAACTATACTAAAATAGTTGCTGTTCATTTGAAATCAAGTTTAACTAGGCAGGCTATATTTTATCTAGCAACCCTACCTTACTTTTCTCATCTGAAAAGATGAGTAAGATAAAAGTAACGAACTGACTGGAATATTAGTGTCACTGAGTCTTGTAGTTGTCCCCAAATATCTATCCTCTTTTTCTCCCTTGGTAACAAAACACTGATTTTTAGCTTAGGCATAAAGCTACCCAATTAATTGATTACATTTCCTAACCTCCCTCGTAGGAAGGAATAGCCATGTGACTAAGTTGTGCTCAGTGAAGATGTAAGAGAAAGTATAAAGTACAGAGAGTGGGATTTCCAGAAACTTGCCTTGAAAGCAAAGGGAACTTCCATTCTTTGACTTCTTTTCCTCCATCCTATTTCTTGAAACATGGATGTAGTGGCTGAAATTTTACCAGCCATCTTAGAACATAAGGCTTAGCCACACACATTCTAGAATTGGCAGACACAAGAGCTGGAAAGATTGGGAAGTAATGGCCATTAGCAGTCTCCTCAACTTGGCTGCACATTCAAATCACCTGGGCAGCATTTAAAACTCCCAATCCCCTCAAACTCCAGTGGGCATCTGTATTTTTTTAAAGCTCCCTAGGATTTTACATTGTACAGCCAACAGTGAGAACGTTTTAAGTTCTCTACAGTGTTTCCCAAACAATGCCCACTGAATGACCAGAATCACTACACTCATCCATTGGAAATTATAGCACAGTAGGTAGGGGCCCAGGAATCTGTTTCACTTTGTTTTGGTTTAACCAAGCACTGCACGTGATGCTTATGTTTGGTCAGGTTTGGGAAACACTGTGTGTAGGTCACTGAGCATCAGAATCACTTGGAGAACTTTTTTTTATAAGAGTTTTATTGAGGTACATTTTACATGTCATAAAATTCACCCATTTTGAGTGTACAATTCAATGATTTTTAGTAACTTTATTGAGTGGCACCATAAATCAGTTTTACAACATTTTCATCCCCCCAGTAGGATCTCCCATGCCCATTTATAGTTAATCCCCATTCCCACTTGCAGCCTTGGCAGCCATTAATCTACTTTCTGTCTCTGTAAATTTGCCTTTTCTGGACATTGCATACAAATAGAATCCTGCAATATGTGGTCTTCTATGTCTGGCTTCTTTCACTTAGCAAAACATTTTCGAGGTTTATCCCTGACATAGTATGTGCCAGGAGTTTGTTTCTTTTTTGCTGAGTAGTATTTGGAGATTTTGTTAAAATTCAAACCTAGTCCTGGGCTCCACTCCACTAGAGATTCGTTTTCAGTAGAATTTGCATTTCTAAAAAGCTCTCAGATGATGCTGTTGCTGCCGGTCCACAGGCCACACCTTGAGTAGCACTGGAAACCAGAAAACACCAAACCACAGCTCACTCACTTAACACATCTGTCTACTAAGTACAATTTCTCAACAAATGACAGAACATTGTTGTGAAGGTGCCCTGGCCTATGGGTTCCTCCTCAGGAGGCTTGTCAACAGACATCGACTTTTATTTTTACTTTGCCATCTACTAACAAAGGTGTCACTGCGCACAGGCACCTGCCCAAAGCTCAGAAGCCACTTAGAAAAATAAAGAGAAATCAGGTCATCAACCCTCAGGTGCATTACATTTGTCCAACAACCGGGAAGAAAATGTTTAACTTCACTCATAATTTAAAGCATTAAAATTAAAACCACATTATCCTATCAAATTTTCAATCATATGAGTATTTAAATATCAAACAGTGTTGACGAAGGCATAGAGAAATAAGTGTCCCCATTTACAGCTGATGGAAGACTCATTGGTGAAATCATTTTGGAGGGTAACATAGCAAAATTGTCCATATCAAGATCCTTGAAAATGTCCATGTTCCTTTCTCCTCTTAATTTTACTTTTTAAAATTAACCATAATAAAATACATAGAAATGCACATACATATACAGTGCCGTTTGAGGCAGTACTGTTTTTAATGATTAAAAGCTAAGTGAAACTTCAACATTCAACACAATAAGGAAAGGGCCTACACATACATTAGTGCATTCAATATGGTACCGAGGACAAGAAAATTTTTTTTTTTTTGTCCAACTTATACAAGTTCAAATCTCAGCTCTGCCAGTTGCTGGCTGCATGACTGTGGGAAAATCACTTAGTCTCTCTCTGCCTCAGTTTCCTCTTCTGTAATATGGAAATACAACATAACCTACTTCATAATGGTATGGCTATTCCTAAAAACATTTATACATAGAATTACCATATGATCCAGTACTTCTGCTTCTGAAAGCAGGGACTCAAACAGGCATTCGTACACTCATGTTCATAGCAGTATTACTCACAATATTCAAAAGGTGAAAGCAGCTCAATTGTCCATGGATAGATGAATGGATAAACAAAATGTGGTACATACATAAAGTAGAATATTGTTCAGACTTGAAAAGGAAAGAAATTTGACACATGCTCCAACATGGATGAACCATGAGGACATTGTGCTAAGTGAAATAAGCCAGTCACAAAAGACAAATGTTATATAATCCCATTTATATGAGACATCAAGAGTAGTAAAATTCATAGAGACAGAAAGTAGAATGGTGGTTGTCAGGGGCTGGTGAGGGGGGAATGGGAAGTTGTTGTTTAATGGGCACGCAGTTTCAGTTTGGGAAGATAAAAAAATCTGGAGATATATGATAGTGATGGCTGCACAACAATGCAAATGCACTTAATGCCACTGAACTGTACATTTAAAAGTGATTAAAATGGTAAATTCTGTGTTACGTATATTTTACCACAACAAAAAATGGGAAACAAATATTGCTTACCTCATAGAATCTTTGTGAGAAAGAAATGAGTTAATATATATAAAACACTAAAATAGTACCTGGCACACAGTAAGCATGATATAAGTGGTATCTGTTCCACTAATAAAGATCCCACATATTTTCAAAGAACACCACCATGTAAAAATACTCTTGAGAGAAGTTTAAATAAAAATGCAGAATACAAACCATGCATTCCCAGTAAAATTTCAATTTTGCTTAAAATATTTTTAAGATTCATGCATATGCATAGGAAAGTAGGATTGCAATCAAGTGTGAACAAATGTTAACTTGGTTAGTTCTAGGGTAATTAGATTATAAGTGATGTTTGTTTGTCTTGATATATTTCTGATTTTTCTAATTTGAACAAAGACTATGTGTTATTTTTATAAGTATTATCTCTAATAATGACTTTAGGTATTTAAGGGGAGCTTTTCTGGGCCCAATATCCTGGATACACTTCATCGTTACCTGGAGCTACTTCTCTTTGCAGGAGAGACAATCCGCATGTTACCTCTGTGCACTGTTTATATTCCCTGGAAACTTCACCCATGTGCCCAAGACAGATCAGGGGTCTCCAGTAATGGCAGTCCTTGGAACATCTGTTTCACATCCTGTATTCAGAATTTTGAGAAGCACCAAGACATGGAGACTGCAACTTCAAGGAGTTCACTAGAACTTCAGGAAGACTTTCTTGCCTGACCCTCTGCTGCGAACTTTCATAACATGCTTATGCTTTTATCTGTACCTACAGGTATTTCCCTATTCTTCTGCCTTTGTTAAAATACTTCCCATTTTTCAGGACCCAAGTGAATTGCTCACCTTCATGCAGCCTTTTCAAATTCTCCAAGCAGAGAAGAACTCCCCAACCTCTGAGTTGCCAGGACAAGTAGCAACTACCCCACTGATTCTCTCTTGGAGTATCTCCCTTTACAACTAGAATATGAGCTTCCTGAGGGCAGGGATGGTACTCACTCAGCTTTGCAGCAGGTCTCAATTAATACATGTGAGATATGGAAGTATTTTGTTTGGTTTCACTTTGGCTAAGACATATGCCTAATGTCATCCACAAGGTCATATGTTAAATGGACAGACCACTCTTGTCTTTGCATGGTTGACAAGAGAACATGAAGACCCAACAGGTCATTTGAGGGGGTTCAGGGGAGAACAACAAAACCTGTTATTCCGAAAGTTTCAACATTATCCCAAAGTCATGATAATAATCATGAATTTGCCTGACTCCAACTTAGCAAGCTGGACCCAAAACATGGTCCTGATCACAGCTTTGCTTTGTAGTGCTGGAAATAGAAATTTTTCAACTGCATTCACCTGAATAATTGGATAGTTCATTGCTTGGGAGAGAAACAATTGAGCCTTCAACTGTTTGGAGAGGAACAATTGTGTGCACTTTGTTGTTTGGGAGAGGACTGATTGAATGTCCCACTGCTTGAGAGAGGGACAACTGAGCATGAAACTATTTGGAAGAGAAATAATTAGGCATTCCATTGTTTAGGAGAGAGACAATTTAATATCCCATTCCTTAGGAGAGGAACATTTAAGGACAGACTTGTACCAGTATAGGACCCTTTTCTATCTGAAAGTTAGTTTCCAAGTCATTTATTTACTTAGAAAAACCATGTTTTTAATTATTTGTAGGATTCCAGAATAGTACTTTCACCCAGCCTCAAAATCTATTAAATTCCCATTACATTTGAAGTAGAGTGCTGGTTTCAATTTCATGTACACTATACCACTAATTCTAATATTGCACGAGTAAGGAAATGCATTCTCAAATCCAGCTCTGGATGCCAAGTGGTTGAATTTCTGCCTTCACTCTTCCTCCACAGTCCCTGACAATGGCAGTCCTTCACAGGTGGACAGATTAGATACTCCAGCCAGGTTGCTGTCATTCTCAACCATTCTGCATAAACTAAAATTAACTGTGGGCATTGGCATAAGAGAAAGTAACTCTCCCTAGGCCACTCATTCCTCAGGGTGTCCTGAATAGAGCATTGACTCAAATTTGTTGTATCCAAAAGTCAGTGATAAATCTCAGGTTAAATCTCAGAGTTCCATCGCCTTGCATATCTTGTCTCCCAAGAGTCAGTGGTACCATCTGTTCAGTCACTGGAACAAGACTTCAAAGCATTCACTCTCTTCAAGCTGTTTGCCCTCATCTAGGCACTGAGATAAATCTCTTGACAGTGACAATGTCCTTCAGATAGAATTTTAAATAAATGCTTCCATCTTTTATCTTTTTTATTTTAGTATCTATAGTAGATTTTTTGCAAAACTGTCCACCATTGCTACCCTTCCTCTAATCACACTCTTGGGTAGCCCCCACGCTGCTGACTCTGATCTTGGCCATATAACTTCACTGACCAGTGGGACAACTGGAAATGCAATGCAAAGACTTGAAGAGTGCTCATGTATTGGGTCTTACTCTATCTATTCTTAAAACTCTACTATCATGTGAAGAAGCCTGGTCTAGCTTGCTGGGTGATGAGTCACATGACCCAGCCACCTCTGCTGCCCCACCTGGCAGTCTGCCAATTGCCTGGTATATTTGTGAGGTCATAGACAATTCCGTCACCTGTCAATCTGCCAACAGATGACAGACTCATGAGCAAGCTCAGCAGAGATCATCCAAGCTGAGACACAGAAAGAGAAAGACAGAGAGAGAGACAGAGAGACAGAATGTCTGTATAGAACAGTTTTTACATTAAGACCTAACTCACACACACTTACCCAAAATAAAATTTTCAGGAAGCAATACTTACTGAAACTACCTGACACAATTTGAATTTATTCTACTCTTCCTACTATATACAAATTTTAAGAATCCTGGTCACATTTCAGTAAATTGTTTTTTCCACCCACTAATGGATTTCAAAAAGCACTGGTGGAGAGTGGTTGGTGGTGCTGGAGGAAATAAAGGTAGACAAAAATCAAAAAAGCTTGGACTTTTTCTCTTTGCCATGAGAGCCAGTGACGGATATGTATCAGAAAGAGGACATAATAAGACACCTTTTGTTCTCCTGCTTCAGCAATGATGGTTCTGTCCCTTTCATGAAATGGAAATTGTGAATCCCCTAAGATAACTGAAAGTCTTGGTGAAAATGAATTGAGAACAAAAATGCTAGTTAAGCAGAAATGAAACACACAAACTGAGCAGATATGAGCAGATCAAGATGATTTTAGCTATTTGTAGAGTTGTATAACACACAAAGCTGTTTCTCATGTAGAAGTAACTGTGCTTAGGTCAATATGCATCTGCAGAGATGCCGCATTGTGCATCCCTGGCCAAAACATCTAGCCTTCCCTAACATTCTTTCATTTGCTCAAGAAATATTTATTGAGTGCCTAGTAGAGCTAGTAGTAGTGCAGTGAACAAAAGATATGAAATTCCATGCCTTTATGAAGCTCATATTCCAGTGGGAGAAGGCCATTTTTTAAAAATGAGTAAATTATAAAATATGTTAGATGATGGTCAGTGTTAAGAAAGAAGGAGGAAAGAGTGATTGAGGGTATTGGGGGAATGGCCGCAATTTTTGATAGGGGTGGCCAGAGAAGGTCTCACTTAACAGTGACAGTAGTGAGTAGAAGTCCTAACCCAAATACCTTTGAATGAAACCTTATTTGGAAATAGAATCTTTATACATGTAATCAAATTAAGAGCATAATGTTTTTGAGGTGTATCCATGTTGGTGCATGTATCAGTAGATATATTATTGCTAAGTAGTACTATTGCCTAAATATAGGATAATATATATATCTAGTCATCAGCTGATTGACAGTTGGGTTGTTTCCAGTTTTGAGCTATTAGGAATAAAGCTTCCAGGAATATTCATGTAAAAGTCACGTGTGGACATATCTTTTCATTTCTCTTGGGAACATGTATTGGAGTGGGATGGCTGAGTGGGATGGTAAGTCATATGTTAAATTTTTTTAAAAGCCACCAAACAATTTTCCAAAGTGACTGTACCACTTTACATTCTCCCCAGCAGCATATGAGTTCCAATTGATTCATATCACAGCCAGTTCATGGTACGGTCAGTCTTTCAGATTTTAGATATTCTGCTAGTTATGTAGTAGTTTCTCATTATCATTTTAATTTTCCTTTTCCTCATCACTCACGATGTTAAGCATCTTTTCAGTGTACACAGGGCATTCATTCATCTTCCTTTGAGGAGTGTCTGTTCAAATCTTTGGCCAATTTTTGTGGCTTTATCGAGGTATAAATAACATGTAATAAATAGCACATGCATAAAGTATGCAGTTTGCTGACTTTTGACAAATTCATACCTATAAAACCATCTGTGATGTTCCTCCAAAGGGTTTTTTTCTCCAGATAGTGTTGGGCTTTGTTCTAGAAAACATTTAAGCTACTGAATGATTACTTGACCCTTTTGAAGCTCTTTTTGATCCCTTCTGGGATCTCTGCTCAATGCCCAGTGTTCAACAGGACACTCCACTTGGATTGGTGAGAACACTTATGCCTCTAGCCCTGCAGGGGATCTGGGAATTACTTAACTTACAGCTCTCTTGTGGTTCTTTCCCTAACCTTGTAGTTACACCCTATGCATTTGTGTAATGCAGTGATGATTTAGCATTCAGCAAAAAGCTCAAGGAAACCTACATGCAGATTTCTGTACCTCTGTCTCTTCATAGCTCCCTCCTCTCTGATTCTCTACACTACAACTTGTAGACACTTTAGCTCCTCAAACTCTGGTCTTTGTTTTCTCAGCTCAGCAAGACTACTGTGCTTTACCTAAGATCCCCCTTATTAATCCAGGGTCTAAAGAGTGCCTCCACACAGAAATCCAGGGCAAACATTGAGCTCACCTTTTCTGAGGGATTGGAATCTGAATTATCAGTTGTCCATTGTCTGGAAACTGTGTTTTTTCCCCTATATATTCTGTCCAGATTTCCAGCTTTTTACAGCAGAAGGGTTAGTCCAGTCCCAGTTATTCCAGCCAGAAACAAAAATCTCGTTTGGATTTAAGTATCATTATGAGCACAGATTTAAATATATTTTTTAAAGTTATTATCCTCTTTTTGCCAATAGACGTCTCACCAAGCTGGCTTCCATGTCTTTTGACACATTCTGTAAAGTTATAATAGCTTCCTGGGTTCCAGCTAGATGGTTCCAGTTTGTCATCATTTTACCTGTCCCAGATCTAGAATCAGACATTTCCCCATGTTTTCTTTTATTGGGAAATGGTATCTAGAGACCACGCTTTGGTCACTAGGAGGGCCCACTGCTGCAGGCCTTATCAGTGACCCAGGCTAGAAAATAAGGGGTTGTTTTGTTGTTAATGAAGAAACTCATTATGAGATCTATAATGAGTTTAAGGCAAATTCAGAACTGTGAAGTTTTTACTCAGTCTCTTCAATCTGACACCTCAATATTCTTTCTCTTACACTAGTAATTTTGGTCTCAATGATATAAGTATTTATTTATCACACAACGTTCACAAAAAAGTCTCAGATAATCAACAGAATATCTAATGCTATTAGATCGACTACTGCAGATGCTTGAATTTATTTTAAAGGTATTTTTAACCATAGAGTAAATCCCACTAGAGATGTAATCGAATTTTGAAATTGCTTGAAATAATCCTCTATTTGGTTATACCATAATCCCACCACACATGGTTAAGTTTATTTCTTCCACTGTGATTTCAATTTTTAGAAATTGCTATTTCGTAAATTTGATATTTCCTCGTAATATGTAAGACATCTTCCTGGTTATAGAGGTTGAATATATAAAGTAATGTATATTCAGAGATATTTAGCTTCTCCCCCCATGCCCCTCACCTTGTTTTCTCACTTTACTTATACTTATAAATAACCTTTCTGTTTTGTTTGTGTTTATATCATAAATACACATATACATAAATATACAATTTACATCCTCACCCCCATTTTCTTAAACTATACATGCTTTTCTGCACTTCAATTAATTTACTTGTTTTAGTCCAGGATCACTCCATAGCTGTTTATAAACATATTTCTTGTTACAGCTGTGAATATACTGAAGTTTATTCAACTAGTGCCCTATTGATTTACCTTTAAGTTTTTACACTTTTTTTATGTAACTTTCTTTTTGCCCAAGAGTATTTTTAGGTTCTCCTTTAAATTTTATGCAAATTTTAGATCTACAGACAACAGGAATCTCTAAAGATCAGTTTGGAGATAACTGATAAAGGGAAATACAACCTGTTTCTTATTTCAACTTAACAAGTGCTATCGATCCCGTGCTATGGCAAAAGCAGCATCCTAGGTGGACACCAAGATAAACAGCATCATCCTGTCCTAAAGGACACCAGGTGGGCTAAAAAAACATAGGCAATTGTGTAATGAAAGGCAGAACGAGATCAGCGTTACAAGAGAACTATAAATGAAAAGATGGAGAAAAAAGCGTGGTGACTTACAGTTGGGAAGAATTAGATAGGACTTCATTATGAAAGACTGATCCTTTACAAATCTGCAACAATTTTGACCAAACATACACAGCGGAGGATGAGAACCCAGGAAGAATCAAAGGCACGAGCACAGATGTGTTCACGGGATACGCAAGGCGAAGCTTGGAAGTCAAAGGGAAGTGTTAAGAGATGACCTAAAGCAAGTACAGCGTTAGGAACATAGGCTTGGGAATTAAACACTGGAACCCAAGCCCTGGTCCCATCACTTACACTGTGACCTCAGCAAGTTCACGTAACGTGTTTCTAAATCATGCTTACACTGGATCAAGCATTGTGACTTATCCCCTGTGCAACTGAGTCCTGAAAGAGAACCCAGCAGGGTCAGACATTGTGGATGAGCTCTGTTTTGAAACTCTCCACCTTGGACTTCTGAGATGACCTCCCCATTTTCTAATGCACCCTTCCTATTTCCTTCCCCTCACATTGGCTGCCTTTCTCCTAAGGTCACTGGGAGAAGCAGTTACTGTAGAGAAAACCCAGTGTTTGTTCTCAGCACAGAATTTTTCTACCCAGGTTTCTGTCTTCTCAGCTGAGGGACATATTGGCTTCTATAGTAACCACCTTTGCTACACACACATTCTTTTTCCAGACACCTCAAGGGAACTTTCCCAAGCTTAGGATGCTGGCTCGCACCTGCAGTGTCTCAGCCACCCTTCGATCATATGTCACAGAAGTTTCTCCAGCTCCAGTCTTTCCCTACCTCATAACACCGTAGTCTTTGTTGCCATCTCAAATTCCTTCAGGCATTGTGATGTAAAGTTATTCTTCGTCTCTCCTCACTAAGAGCAATAATGATAACTGACATTCTAACATGTATTCGACAAATATTTATTGATGACCTGTTCTGTGCCAGGCAATGTTGGAGGAACTGAAGATAAAGGAGTGAACAAAACAGAGCTGGGTGAGGCTGTTATGGAGCATGCAAAATATGCCAGGCATTCTGCTAAATGTGTGAATCAGGTAGTGGATCCTAGTAACCACCTCTCAGATAAGTACCTATTTTTAATTTATCATTTCACAATGTAATCTTTTTCATGGCACTTTACCAATTTCTCCCTAACCCTCCTCCATCCACTTTCATGCCTCTTGGGTCCTCATCTCCTTTCTCTCCTTTTAAGACCTCAAGGAATTACTGTAATTGTTGTCTTTTTTTTTTTTTTTCACTTATAAGTAAGACCATGAGGTGTTTCTCTTTATTTCACTCAATGTAATTTTCTCTAAGTTCATACTTGCTGCTGCGAATGGCAGGATTCCATTCCTTTTTATGGCAGAGTAGTACTTCATTGTGTGTATGCACCACATTTTCCTCATCCAGTAGTCTGTGGATGGATGTTTAGGTTGGTGCCATATCTTGGCTATAGTAAATAGAGCTGAAATAAACATGGGAGTGCCAGTATTTCCTCTACGTGATGATTTCCATTCCTTTTGGGAATATACCCAGCAATGGCATTGCTGGATTGCATGGCAGCTCTATCTGTAGTTGTCTGAGAAACCTCCATACTGTTTTCCATAGTGGCTGCACTAATTTACAGTGTAGGTGGGTTCCGCTTTCTCCGCATCCTCACCAGCATTTGTTGTTCTCTGTCTTTTTCATACTGGCCAGTCTCACTGGCATGAGATAATATCTCAGTGTAGTTTTGATTTGCATTTTCTTTAGTGATGTAGTTCTTTAGTGATGTTTCTTTAGTGCTTAGTGATGTTGAGAATTTTTTCATGTGTCTATTGTCCAATTATATATCTTACTTTGAGAAATGCCTGTTCAACTCCTCTGTCCATTTTTTAATTGGGTTACTTATTTTATTTTATTTTATTATTATTTTTTTACTGTTAAGTTGCTTGAGTTCCTTGTATATTCTGGATATTAATCCCTTGCAGGGTAAATAAGTTTGCAAATATTTTCTCCCATTCTGTAGGTTGTCTGTTTGCTCTGTTAACTGTTTCTTTTGCTTCTTAGTCTGATATAATCCCATTTGTTTATTTTTCCTTTTGTTACCTGTGCTTCTAGAGTCCTGTTCATAAAGTCATTGCCCAGTCCTACTTCCCAAAGTGTGTCTCCTATATTTTCTTTTAGTATTTACAGTTTCTTTCATAAGTCTTTTATCCATTTTGAGTTGATTTTGGCATATGGTGAGAGGTACGAGACTAGTTTTATTCTTCTACGCATGAATTTTCAGCTTTCCCAGAACCATTTATTGAAGAGGCAGTCCTTTCCCCAATGTATGGTCCTGTCGCCCTTGTCAAATATCAGTTGTCTAAAAGTATGTGGGTTCTCTATTCTGTTCCATTGGTTTGAGTGTCTATTTTTATGCCAGTACCATGCTGTTTTGGTCACTATAGCTTTATACTGTAATTTGAAGTCAGGTAGTACAATGCCTCTGGCTTTATTTTATTTTATTTTATTTTTTCTCAGGATTGCTTTGGCTATTTGGGGTCTTCTTCTGTTGTTCCACATGAATATTAGGATTTTTTTTTTCTATTTCTGTGAAGAATGTCATTGGTATTTTGATGGGGATTGCATTGAATCTGTAGATCACTTGGGGTGGTATGGGCATTTTCACAATGTTGATCTTACACTCCAAGAGCATGGAATGTTTTTCCTTCTTTTTATGTCCTCTTTAATTTCTTTCAGCAATGATTTGTAGTCCTCATTGTAGAGATCTTTCACCTCCTTGGACAAATCAATTCCTAGGTATTTTATTTTTTTTGTGACTCTTGTAAATGGGCTTGCTTTCTTGATTTCTTTTTCTGCTAGTTCATTGTTGGAGTATAAAAAAGCTACCAGATTTTATGTGTTGATTTTGTATCCTGCAACATTACCAAAATTGTTAATCAGCTCTAAGAGTTTCTTTTATAGAGACTTTAGGTTTTTCTGTATATAGGATCATATCATTTGCAAACAGGGACAGTTTGACCTCATCTTTTCCAATCTGGATGCCCTTTAGTTCTTTCTCTTGCCTAATTGCTCTGGCTAATACTTCCAGCACTATGTTAAATAAGAGTGGTGAGAGTGGACATCCTTGTCTTGTTCCCATTCTTAAAAGTTGAAAACTGTTCTCCATTCAGGATGAGGTTAGTAGTGGATTTGTCATATATGGCTTTCATTGTGTTGATATGCTTCCCTTCTACACCTAATGTGCTGACAGTCTTTATCACAAAGGGATGTTGAATTTTGTCAAATACTTTTTCTGGATCTATTGAGCTAAATCATATGGTTTTTGTCCTTGATTTTGCTGATGTGGTGGATCATAATTATTGACTTGCATATGTTGAAACATCCTTGCATCCCTGGGATGAATCCCACTTTATCATGATGTATTACTTTTTGCTGTGTTTCTGTGTTCTGATTGCTGGTATACTGTTGAGGATTTTTGTTTCTTAGAGATATTGGCCTGCAGTTTTCTTTTTGTGTTGTATCTTTGTCTGATTTTGGTATCAGAGTGATGTGGGCCTCATAGAATGAGATTTGGAGAATGGCCTGTATCTTTTTTTTTTTTGGAATAATTTGAAGAGAATTGGAAGTCATTCCTCTATTTATTATTTATTTATTTATTTATTTATTTATTTATTTATTTATTTATTTATTTATTATTATTTATTTATTTATTTCAAATAGTCATGAGATACAAAGCTGATTGTCCCCCCTCCTGCCCATGATGTGGGGGCCAGATTCATATTGGGGGTACACCCATTACCAAAAATTACTTTTGTACCCTTTGTCCCCTTCCAATTATCCCTAAACCTCCATCCCCTTCCCCTCTCCCCTCAACTCCAATTTTAAGCCCTGGGAATGTTCTCTCCCTCTGTTGGATCATGGCACTACTGTGGTCTTTCTTTCCTTCCTTCCTTTTTTTCTTAGCTCTGACATAGAATGAGCACATGTGGTATTTATTCCTCTGTGTTTTGCTTGTTTCACTCAACATAAGTTTTGCCAGGTTCATCCATGTTGTTGCATATGGGAGTATTTCATTCTTATTTATGGCAGAGTAGTATTCCATAGTGTATATATACCACAGTTTCCTTATCCAATCATCTATTAATGGACATTTAGGTTGGTTCCATATCTTTGCTATTGTAAATGGAGCTGCAATAAACATGGGAGTGCAGGTATCTCTTTGACATGATGATTTCCATTCCTCTGATATATACCCAGATGAGGGATTGTTGGATCATACGGAAGATCTATCTGTAGTTGTTTGAGAAACCTCCAAATTGTTTTCCAAAGTACTTGTACTAATTTACATTTCCACCAACAGGGCAGTAGTGTTCCCTTCTCTTCACACCCTCACCAACATTTGTTATTCACCATCTTTTTTATCATAACCAGTCTAACTGGAATGAGGTGGTATCTCAAAGTGGTTTTAATTTGCATTTCCCTGATGTTGAGCATTTTCTCATATATCTGTTGGCCATTTGTATGTCTTCCTTTGAAAAATGTCCATTCAGCTCCTTTGCCCATTTTTTAATTGGGTCATTTATTTTTTTACTGTATAATTGCTTGAGTTCTATGTATACTCTGGATATTAGTCTCTTGTCAGATGCATAGTTGGTAAAAATTTTCTCCCACTCTGTAGGTTGTCTTTTCACTCTGTTGATTGTTTCTTTTGCTGTGAAGAAACTTTTTAGTTTGATATAGTCCCATTTGTTTATTTTTTCTTTTGCTGCTTGTGCTTTTGGGCTCTCACCACTTCTATTCAACATAGTACTGGAGATAGTAGTTAGAGCAATCAGGCAAGAGAAAGAAATAAAGGGAACCCATATTGGAGAAGATGAAGTCAAACTTTCCCTATTTACAGATGACATGATACTATATGTAGAAAAACCTAAAGACTCTATCAAAAAACTCCTAGAGCTGGTCAATAACTTCAGTAATGTTGCAGGATAAAAAATAAATGCCCAGAAAACAGTAGCATTTATATACTCAAATAATGAATTAACAGAAAGAGAAATAAGGAAAGTAAGCCCATTTACAATTGTCACCCAAAAATACAATACCTAGGGATCAATTTAACCAAGGAGGTTAAAGACCTCTACAATGAGAATTACAAACCACTTCTGAAAGAAATTAAAGAAGACACAAAAGGATGGAAAGATATTCCATGCTCTTGGATTGGAAGAATTAACATTGTGAAAATGTCTATACTACCCAAAGTGATCTACAGATTCAATGCAACCCCCATCAAAATACCAATGACATTCTTCACAGAAATGGAAAAAAATAATCTTACCTTTCATATGGAAAAAACAAAGATCCCGAATAGCCAAAGCAATCCTGAGCAAAAAAAACAAAGCCGGAGTCATAACGCTGCCTGACTTCAAATTATACTACAAAGCTGTTGTAACCAAAACAGCATGGTACTGCTATAAAAATAGAAATTCAGACCAGTGGAATAGAATAGAGAATCCAGAAATCACTCCTCAGGCTTATAGACATCTGATATTAGACAAAGGCAACAAACATCTACATTGGGGAAAAGGCTGCCTCTTCAACAAGTGGTGCTGGGAAAACTGGATATCCATATGCAGAAGAATGAAAATAGATATGCATCTCTCACCATACACTAAAATCAACTCAAAATGAATTAAAAGACCTAGGTATAAGACCCAAAACTGTAAAATTTCTAAGGGAAAATATAGGGGAAACGCTTCAGCAGTTAGGTCAGGGCGCAGGCTTTAATTCCTCTTTAAATGTCTAATAGAATTCAACAGTAAAGCCATCTGGTCCTGAGGTTTTCTTTGTTGGGAGACTGCTGATTACTGCCTGAATCCCATTGCTTGCTATGGGTCTGTTCAGGTTTTCTGTTTCTTCTTGGTTCAGACTTGGTAGCTTGTATGTCCAGAAATTTATCCATTTCCTCCATGTTTTTAAAATTGTTGGCATACAGTTGTTTAATACAGTCTCTAATAATTCTTTGTATTTCTGTGGTATCAGTTGAAATGTCTTTTTCATTAATGATTTTTGCTTTTTGGGTCTTCTCTCTTCTTTTTTTAGTTAGCCTAGGCAATGGCTTGTCTGTTTTGCTTATCTTCTTGAAACACCAACTTTTTGATTATAGATCTTTTGTATCACTTTTGGGGTCTCTATTTTGTTTATTTCTGCTGTGATCTTAATTATTTCTTTCCATCTACTAATTTTGGGATTGGATTGTTCTTGTTTTCCTAGTTCTTTGAGGTATAGAATTAGGTTGCTATTTGAAATCTTTCTATTCTTCTGATGTAAGCATTTGTTGCAATAATATTCCCCCTTACTATTGCTTTTGCAGTATACCACAGGTTTTAGGATTATTTTTATTAGTTTCAAGAACTTTTTTGACTTTCTGTTTAGCTTTTTCTTGGACCCATATGTCATCCAAGAGCATGTTGTTTAATTTCTATATGTTTGTATAGTTTCTTGAGTTTTTCTTGTTATTGGTTGCTAGTTTCAATCCATTGTGGTCTGAAAAAATACCTGAACTGATTTCAGTTTTTTAAAATTTGTGAGATTTGATTTGTGACCTAACATATGGTCTGTTCTGGAGAAAGTTCCATGTGCTGATGAGAAGGATTTATAATCTGTAGTTGTTGGATGAAATATTCTGTAGATATTTGCCAGGTCCAATTGGTCTTAAGTGTAGTTTAAATTCTGTGTTTCTCTGTTGATTTCTTGCTTGGCCGATCTGTTCAGTGCAGAGAGAGGTGTGTTTGGGTCCCTCACTATTATTATATTGGGGTCTATCTCTTTGTTTAGGACTAATATTGTTTGCTTTATGTATCTGGGTGCTCCATTGTTGGGTGCATAAATATTTATGATTGTTATGTTTTCTTGCTGGATAGATCCCTTTATCATTATATACTGGCCTTCTTTGTTTCTTTTTATGGATTTGGTTGAAAGCATATTTTATCTGATGAGAATAACCACTCCTGCTCATTTTTGGCTTCCATTTGTGTAGTATATCTTTTTTCCATCCTTTTACTACTAGTCTGTGTGTGTCTTTACAGGTGAGGTGAGTCTCTTAAAGACAGAATACAGTTGGGTCTAGCTTTTTTATTCAATGGATAATCTGTGTCTTTTGAGCAGGGGGTTTAGTCTATTTACATTTAGGGTTGTTATTGAAAGGTATTGTCTTATTCATAGCATTTTATCAATTTTGGTTTGGATATTTAAAAAAATTTTTTTTTCCTGCCTTTCCTTTTCATTGCTTGTCTTTGATGTTGTTTTTTTCTGGTAATGAGATTTAGTTTCTTTCTCTTTCTCCCCTGCATTTTTGTTTTACCAGTGGGTTTTGTTCTTTCTTGTGTATTTGTGGTAGTGATTATTGTGTTTCTGGTTCAAGATGCAGGACTCCCTTTAGAATTTCTTGCAGGGCTGGTCATGTGGTGGTGAAGTCCCACAATTTTTGTTTGTCTGGAAAATGCACTATTTCTCCTTCATTTCTGAAGGAGAGCCTTACTGGGTATAGTATTCTTGGCTGGCAGTTTTTTTCTTTTAGTATTTTGAGCATATCTTCCCATTTTCTTATGGCCTGTGGAGTTTCTATTGAGAAGTCTCCTGTTAGTTTGATAGTGGCTCAATTATAGGTGACTTGATGTTTTTCTCTTGCTTCTTTTAAGATTCTCTTTGTATTTGAGCTTTTCCAGTTTGACTATAATGTGTGCCAGAGAGGATCTTTTTGGATTGAATCTGTTTGGGATCTTTGAGCCTCCTGGCTCTGAAGATCAATGTGTCTCCTATACCTGGGAAATTTTCTATTATTTCCTTGAATTGGTTTTCCATGTCTTTTCCTTTCTCCTCCTCTTCTGGAATACCCATGATTTGAATGTTTGTGTGCTTAAGATTGTCTGCTAGCTCTCTTAGATTTTCTTTATTTTTTAAAATATTTTTTTGTTTTTGTTTATGTTTTGTTCTCCTGGGTTATTTCAAAAAAACCATCTTCAGGATCTGAAATTCTTTATTCTGCTTGCTCTAGCCTGCTGGTTAAGTTCTGGGTTGTGTTTTTTATTTCATTGAATAAGCCTTTCAGTTCCATGAATTCTGCTACATTCTTTTTTAGATAAATATTTTTGTTAAGCCTATTATGTCACTGAATAACATGAGTGTTGGTTAGTTTAACTGACTTGATACCTAAGTTTATATCTTGTTCTTTCTCTGACTAATTGTCTAATTTTAGGCAAGTTTCTTATAACTGATCTCTGCCTCAATTTCCCTATCTGGAAAATGGGGATTATAATAACTACTTCATAATGTTTCATAAGAAATAGATGAGCTCTTACCTGAAAAGAAAGTAGAACAGTACATGACACATTGAGGGTACTTAATAAATTTTATCAATTATTATTGTACATTTCCAATCTTAGCATATGAGATAACATTTAAGTATTTGTCTCATTACATAGTGAGATTCTAAGCATCTGGATTTTTTTAGTCTCCTGTGGAAAATGGGGTTATGAGACTTTTTAGCTGAGATACAGGAATAGAGAGAATGATAGAAGTATTTAACACAGTTCCAAAGATATAGTAGGTGCTCAATAAATTTCTACTGTTATAATTATTATTGTTATTACTATGATCACTAATAGTACCGTTCTCTAGCAATTAGCAATGGAGAGACTGTTCAAAAAACATTTTATGACTCAAATGGAAATAAGTGGGATAGAAAAGACTCATAAGCACCCCCCCCTTCTCCATGGAACTTGGGGGATTATCGTTGCCTCTCTCTGTTTCCTGAGTAGCAGCTCATCATTTGTTTTGGTTAACACTGAGAAACAAGAGCTCACCACTGCTAACTACTTAAAAACAAATATCAGTTTTGAAAAAAGTGCTTTTTAATGATCTTTAACAGACCTCCAGAAAATCTCATTAGCAGGTGCTGATTCACTTGGAGGTGTGCAGAGGAAGGTTTGCACACAGGGCCGGAGGTCTTTAGTTCCCATTCGACTCCGACTGAATGCAGAGCATGTGACATGCCCTAGTTGCACAGAGGCTCCTTTACCAGATGTTTGAGAGCCACCTCTTCTTCCCGTATCCTCTAGTTTAGAGCCTCAGGCCACCCTAGGAGAGTACTGCAGTCACCTGCCAGCTAACCTACCAGATGCGTCTTTTCCTGAACATATCCTCCCTGGTCCTAATAGCTAGGCATCACTCCTCTGTTCAAACACCCAGCATACGCCCCTATTGCTTCTTCTACCAACTCTGAGCTCCTTATCAGGGGCTTCTTTCCACCTCCTTCTCTTACTTCTTGAGATTTCCCCACACTGAGTGACTGCCCAAATCAAGTGAATCAAGATGCTCTGTCCCTGACCAAAACTTTGCACTCTATTTCTTCCTGCTTTCAAGCTTTTTGCACATGCAGTTCCCATTATTTGATCACCAGTGCTCATTCCACAGTTGTCCTAATGGCAATGTTGGGGAGGAGAAAGAGTTCAAAATACAGATTCTATAGATACAAGTTCTTATCCTATCTTTGCCCCTAAATAACTCTTTAGCTGAGAGCAGATACATCAGTCCATGATCCACCTGTTCCTCATTGCTCAAATGTTGCACTGGTGTTTCTAAACCTTGGTACTATTATTTAGGACCAGATAATTCTTTGTTGTTGGGATGAGGGTGCTACCCTGTGCATTGTAGGATATTTAGGAGATTTACTTATATTAACTAATTTAATCATCACATACCCCATGAAGTAAGTACTTTTATTGTCCCCATTTTAGAGATGAGAAAAATGATACAGAAAAATTAAGTAACTTGCTCAAAGTCACACAGTCAGTATTCACATCCAGGCAGCCTGTTTCTGGATTCCATCTTCTGAATCCATA
Organism: Cynocephalus volans; assembly: GCF_027409185.1. NCBI lineage: Eukaryota > Metazoa > Chordata > Mammalia > Dermoptera > Cynocephalidae > Cynocephalus > Cynocephalus volans. The sequence continues at coordinate 15,370,576 of NC_084471.1, forward strand.
ATGCCTCTGAGAATAAGAAAGTGCCTTGAAATAAGAAAGACCCAAGTTTACATTACAGCTCCAGCACCCTAAAGCTTTGGACAAGTTAGAGCTCCAATTTCCTTAGTCAATAAAACAGAGGTAATAATACCTACATTGTGGGACTGTTTGAAGTTTTAAAATAGTACATACAAATCTCCTAAAATAGAGTATGACCCATAGAAGATGCTCAATGAAGAGAGCTGGTGGTGATGGTGACAGAGATCAAAGGAAAGAGGAGTGAAATCAGGAGGACAGAAACTGTAAATTCCCCCTCCCCCAAAATGGTCAGTAACATCAGTAATATTTCTTCCTTATATTCCCAGGGTATGGACAGTTCTTGGCATAGAAATGTTGCATCTCTGTCTTTTCAGGACCCCAGAGCATGGGTTAGCAATCTACACCCCACAGGCCAACCTAGCCCACCATCTATTTTCGTTAATAAAGTTTTATTGGAACACAGCCATGCCCATTCATTTATGCATCGTCTGTGGCTACTTTCACACTGCAGTGGCAGAGCTGAGTAGTTGCAACAGATAATGAGAGCCGTGGAGCAAAAATATTTGCTACTGGGTTCTTTACACAAAATGTTTGCCTACCTACAAAGTATAATTTGGGCTGGAACACACTGTATGTGAAAATCTCTAATATTCCTTCCTGGACCAAATTCATTCTCTGATTTTCTAAGTTCCCAGCTGTGAAAGGTGGTCTCTTCTAGAAGGAAGGAGAGGGAGAGGAATAGCTACTGAGCAAGAGCAATCAGTGTTTGCCATAATGAGTTCCTACTATTAAAAATATATCATAAGCATCCCACTTATGTATACAACAATGTATATTGCTGTTTACAGATGTCAGCTACAGAAGGCCCACACTGTGAGCCTATTTTCATTTTCTCTCAGAAGGACAGGAATCCACTATCTAAGAAAATGCTTTCTTTCCCTTCAGAAGCCTTGAAATTTCTAAGATTTCCTTAGTCACCTCCCCACAGCCTGCTGAGACTGGCACATGCTGGGGATGCAAGGAGGGTAAGGTAGGAAGGAGGGGGCCTGAATAGTCACAGTTCCCTTGTATCAGGCACCCTGTTAATTACTTTCCCTGTATGGTTTTATTTCATTGCCATCTCAACCCTGTGAGGCAGATATGATTGATACCAGGGCCTGGGCTCTAGGGTGAAGCAAGTGGGACACTAGGGCTAAAAATTTAAGGGACTTCTCATCCTCAGGGTCATGCTAATGGCATCCCTGCACTGACGTAACCTAGGGAGTGAGGGACTCCTTAAATTTGCACCCTAGGCTCAGCCTCATGTTACCCTGATCATCACCATTGTACAGAAAACCATTGTACAGAAAACTTCCAGAGTTGTGACTTAAACCCAGTTTACCTGACTCCAGAGAACTTGCCCTTAAACACTTGGTGCTGCTGCTCTGAGTATGAGTGATATGGGTACCATGGAAACAGGGTGAGGGTGTCACATGGAATGTGTTCAGAGAGCTGGGGCCAACTGGTAGACAAAATATCTTTAAGAAACAAGACTCCATCTCACTGAGTGCTCATGCATTAAGGGCCACATGTCAATCCCTGCTGGTAGAAGGCAGCTGCCACCCTGACCCTCCCGGGTTGACTGTCAGCCCCACCCATGGCTCCATCCCCTTTTGTTCCATTCCTCCACGGTGGCGTTTGCCATCCCTCCTAATGGAACACACCTGCAAGTTTCTCTACAGCCCTCCTGAATCCTGCTTCCAGATAATTAATTAAAGGTCTAAAATAGATCATTACCCAACATCTCCCTGGTGTCACTCAACAAGAGATCATTTCCCAACTGGATACCTTGTTGTTCAAAACATCTTAGCTTAGATTTTCTACATGGTTAGGTATTGAAGAAACTGAGCAGCAGAGTTCTTTTTCACACCCAGGTGAATTTCACAGGACAGTTTATCTAACTGTAACTGTGTTATAGTTATCTTGAGGATATGAGTATAGGAAGAAATTCATCTGTCCCTTCAAAAAAGAGGAAAAAGGTTCAAATCGTGTTTTACTATTTGGTTGGCAAGTATTCACTGAGCTGCTATGATATGTGTGGCACTGTGCTAGCCTTTGCCAAGGACACAGGGACATATGCAGACATGGTTAAGTTCTGCCCACTCTCTAACCTAAATTTGTGGGTCAATTAATACCTAACAATAAGTTCAGCCTGCTGCAAACATGGAGACCAATTTTATTATCCTGCATCTACTCAGCCGCTTGCACTAGCTTATATTCCCCTGGTTATATAAAGTAGAATTTTTACCTTATTATTCAACAACCAACCCTCTACCTCATAATTTGGAAAGCAGATCTCCGTCTTATCCCACCAAGACTCATACAGCTCCTCCCTTAACCCATCTTCTATCCCTGGGTGGATTTCAGGGTGTAATGGAAAGAATATGGACTTTGGAGAGAGCTAGGTCTGTTTAGGAAAGCCTAAGCTGAAGCAGAAAAACTCTCTGATGGCCTAAATATACCACGTTGATACTATTTTACTCTTATATAGCACAGATCATGTGCCAGGGACTGTTCTGCATGATGTACATGGATTGACTCATTGAATCCTCATGGAAACTCTAACTGGTAAACACGGTTATTATGCCTACCTTATCAATGAAGAGATCTAAGGCATAGAAAGGTTAAATTACTCATCCAAGTCCGCACAGCTAGAGAGTAGTGCAGTCAGTACAGCCTGGAAGTCCAGCTTGAGAGACTGTGCTCTTAACTACTATGTTTCACAGCCTCTCAGATGTAACTGTTGGTTAAGGATAATGACAACAAAAATAAAAATGCAGTTGCATTTGAAAGCAATAAGGAATAATTCTAAGGTACCACAAAAAATAAATTTAAAGACAAAGAGGTGATCAGGATCTGGGATAAATACCCAAATTGGTATTAGAACAAAATATGGGCCATAGGAGCTAGGACTGGGGTTTTAATACCCACCCAAGAAGAGGAATTGACACCTCAGGCCTGCTTAAGGCAAGATCCTAGAACTGTTCTTTCTATAAAAAGCATATAGCCTGAATTGCTGTCCTGTCTGTGACACAGGATAGAAAGATAACCCATGACTTCTATCACCAGATGAAATAGATCACCAGAGAAATCTTTCTGGTATAGAATTCACAAAAATTCTGAATAAAGTATTAAAAATAAGGAAATCTCCAGAGATTAGACATGATGGAAAATATAGTCTGGAAAGGAAATTATTATTTTTACTAAGGCTATTTGCCAATTTCTGGTGACATAGAACTTAGGTTTTAACAAATCATCCACCCAGGGAACAGTAGACAAAACCTAAGACTCGCTCAGGGAGAAAGTTGAATCAGCAGCTCATAAATAAGGATAAGATTGTTATAAGTGGTTTAGGAAAAATAAAATAAAACAATAAACTTGCTCTTCAGAAAGCTGGGTTGGATTATCTGCTTATCTCTGTATAAAGCAGATTAAAGCCTCCCTAAGAATCTCTACACATATAAGTCCATCTGCACATGAGTTTGGATCCAGAATTCACATGTGGTATATAAACCAAAAAATATTACAAACCAAAATGTAGTTGAATATAATCCAATGTTGTAGTAGTGGAGAATATAAGTAAACTCCTCTCTTGAGGATTGTACTTTTAACTCAGGGCTCTGAGGAGTAACATTCAAGAAAAATGCATTCACAGTAAAAAAAAATATATATCTATATATATATGTAATGTATAGAAGCAAGCCTCTACAATTAAGATTAAAAACAAGAATAATAACAAAAATCCATACTGCAGAACTAGGCTCATAATGATGACCAGTGTTGGAATTAGGCAATTTTTTTTTTATTTTGGACGTAGGCAAAATAAAAAATTAGTATAAATAACATATTTAAAGAAATAAAATAGGTATTGAAAATATGATAAAACATCACCCTCCCCTCAAAAAAACTATCAAAATTAATCAGAAAATTTTGAAAAAGAATCAAATGGAACCTTTAGAAATAATAAATGAATAAATAAAAATGAGAAATTCTACAGATAAATTAAATAGCAGATTTAATATATAGAAATGAGAGTCTCTATATAGAGATGACAGGAGTCTTGGTGAACTGGAAGATAGTTTTATTTAATTACCAAGATGGTAGTGAACAAAGACAGAAGATAACAAATATGAAAAAGACATTGAGTCACAGAGGATAGAACAAGATGGTCTAAGAAACAACCAATTGGTGTCCAAAAAGAGATAATAGAAAGACTAGGGAGAAAGCAGCCATATTTTAAAATATCATCATCTGAAAAATTTTCAGAATCACAAAAGACACTATTCCATAGGTGCAGGACTCTAATGAATCTTAGAAAACAAAAGCGTACATTACTGTCAAAAGGGCTATAGATTAACAGCTGACTTCTCATCCACAAAAATGAAAGTAAGAAGACAATGGAATAATATTTTGAAAATAATAAAAGAAAATCATTGTCAACCTAGAATATGTGTATTCACAGAAACCATCTTTTAAGAAAAAGGGTGAGAAGGCACTCCACAAAGAGGCATGGACATTGCTCCTTATTCTAGAGGCATGTGTCAGTGCATGTCAATTGCCTATAATGACCTCAGATGGTGCTGAGAACTGCAGTGACCTCAGGAGCCAAAGGGAGGATTTGGGGACAACCAGAAGCCAGGAAATGGACTCAGTGACCTTTGAGGATATGGTGATCAACTTCACCCTGGAAGAGTGAGTTATGCCGGATCATTCCCAGAAAAAACTCTACAGAATTGTCATGGTGGAAATATTTAGAAACTTGGCCTCTATAGGGAAAAAATGAGAAGATCAGAATATTGAAGATCAGTATAAAAATCACAGGAGAAATCCAAGCAATCATATTGTAGACAAAGTGAGTGAAAGTAAAGCAAGTTATCATTGTGGAGAAACTTTCCACCAGATACCAAATCTTAACCTGAATAAGAATAATTATCCTGGAGTAAAGCCATGTCAATGTAGTTTGTACAAAAAAGTCTGCATGGGTCATTCATTTCTTAATAGGCACATCCTTTCTCACACTGGACCCAAACCATGTGAAGATCAGGAATACGAAGAGAAACCATATAAACATAAGCACTGTGTAAAAGCCTTCAGTTACCTACACTCCTCTTGAATTCATGAAAAGACTCACACTGGAGAGAAACCTTATGACTGTAAGGAATGTAGGAAAGCTTTCATTTCTCTCAAAAATGTTCAAAGACACAGGATAACACACACTGGAGATGGATCTTATAAATGTAAGGTATGTGGAAAGGCTTTGACTGTCCCAGTTCATTTCAAAGTCATGAAAGGACACACACTGGAGAGAAAATTTATGAACGTAAACAATGTGGTAAAGCTTTCAGATTTTCCAGTTCTTTTCAAAAACATGAAAGAACTCACACTCAATAGAAACTCTATGAATGTAAGGAGTATGGAAAAACCTTCAATTCTTCTGGTTCTATTTGAAAAACTGAAAGAACTCACCTTGGAGAGAAAGCCTGTGAATGTTAAGGAATGTGGGAAAGCCTTTATTTCTCTCCCAAGCACGCACAGACATGTGATAACACAAACTGGAGATAGATCTTATAAAAGTAAGATATGTGGAAAAGTCTTCAGCTGCCACCATTTGTTTCAAATGCACGAAAGAGCTCACAGAGGTGAAAAACCCTCTGAATGTAAACAATGTGGTAAATCCTTCAGTTGGTGTAGTTCCTATAGAATACATGAAAGACCTCACACTAGAGAAAAATTCTATGAATGTAAACAATGTGGTAAAGCCTTCAATTGGTCTAATGTCTTTGAAGACATGAAAGAACCCACACTGAGAAGGACCCTATGAATGTTAGAAATGTGGGAAAGCCTTCATTTCTCTTTCAAAAGTTTAAGGAAACATGATAGTGCACACTGGAGATGGACCTTATAAATGTAAAATATGTTAGAAAGCCTTTGTCACCACCATTACTTTCAAATGCTTGAAAGGGATCCTAATGGAGAAAAATTCTATAAATGTAAACAATGTGGTAAGGCCTTTAGTTTTCCCAGTTCTGTTCAAAAGTATGAAAGAACTGACACTTCAGAGAAACTGTATGAATGTAAGGAATGTAGGAAAGCCTTTAGTTTGTCCAATTCCTCTCAAAGGGATGAAAGAACTCATACTGGAGGGAAACCATATAAATGTAAGGAATGTGGGAAAGCCTTTAGTTCTGTCTCAAGCACTCAAAGACACATGACAGTGCAAACCAAAGATATACCATATAAATGTAAGATATGTGGGAAAGTCTTCAGCTGCCACCATTCATTTCAAATGCATGAAAGAGTTCACAGTGGAGAAACACCCTATGAATGTAAGGAATGTGGGAAAGTCTTCAGTTTTTCCAGTTCCATTTGAAGGCATGAAAGAATTCACTGAAGAGAAATTTTATGTGCAAACAATGTGATAAAGCCTTCGGTTCTCCCAGTTCCTTTCAAAATCATGAAAAACCTTATATTGGATAAAAATTCTAAATGTAAGGAATTTGGAAAAGCCTGCAGTTTCCCCATATGCTGACAAAAAAATGTACAAATGCATACTGAATTGAAACGCCATTAGTTTTAAAAATACAGGAAAGTTTAAAATTTTACAAACTACTTTAAAAGTCATGTGAAAATTCACACTGAAGTGAAATCCTACAAATGTCTGAAAGGTGGAAAGCCTGATGGAAATTAATTCATGTGTAATGCTCTAAAAAATTTACAACATGAATGAAATTTTATAAAAGTAATAAATGTATTATGCCTATTAGTGGCTAATTTCTAAAAGTGGATCTATGCATTATTGATTTCTACTCCTTTTGCAAGGAAACATTGAGGTGAGATTGTTTTGTAAGTACTTTAACCAAATAGTACATGAGTTTAATAGCTAGTTTTATTTTTTAGGTCCGTTAATAAAATTTTTCTCTTTCCAATTTGAAGTGTGTTGTATCTATGGGAGAAATGAAGTATATCATTCATATGCAGGTAGGTTTAAATTTTATATACTTTAATTGTTCATTAAATATTGAGAGGCCAGGGGCCAAATGTTTCATGTTGACTATGTAATCCCACCTACATTCATATGTTGGAAATCTCTCCCCTAATGTCATGGTATTAGGAGGTGGCATAGCTGGGTGGTAATTAGGATTTGATGATATCATGAGGGTCAAGACCTCACAAATGGGATTAGCATTCTTATAATAGTTCCCAGAGAGCTTGTTTTCACTCTCCACAACTGAGGGCACGGGAGCCACCTGTCAATGAAGTAGGAAGCTCTCACCAGATACTGAAACTGCTGTTGTTAAAAAAAAAAAAAGAACAAAAGTGAAATACATTAAAAAAATAGTATTTAGTACCAAGAGAGCTTCATAAGATATGTACTGTAAAAAAATAAACAAACAAAAAGCTCAAGAAAGGCATGAGATTAAAGGAGGGATCGTGAGGCAAAAAAAAAAAAAAAAGTAAATATGGATGAATCTAAACAATCCTGGAATACACAAAGCAATAAAATTATGTCTTCTTTGTGAGGTTAAAAAATAATTATGAACAGATACCATTTTTATTATTCGAAAGTAATAAGCATAAAAACATTGTATGGTTCTTGTATTGTTCAGGAAGGTAAATTTTACATATGTTTAAAGTTAAATATACATGTTAAAACTTTTAGGACAACCACTAAGAAAACAGAAATAATTAAATAACTTTCACACTAGTAAGAAAAATAGAACATGGAAATATTAATTCAAACATGGCACAAAAAGAGATAAAATTGACAGAAACATAGAAATTGAAAACAAAAATAAAACATATTACCTTTACTCCCTCTTCTACTGCTTGGAGAGGCAGTAACGAAACTTGCTGATCACCTGATCTGGAAAAGAAAGACAGCACAGAGTAATTCATGTTCCAAGCCTGTGCTGTGAAGCATGGAATCCTAATTAACACTGTTCATGTGTTTAAGAAGCCCATATTGGGAAATGTGCAAAAAAGTCAGTCTGGTGCAGGTAAAGCCTGTAAGTCTTCTGTACAGGCAAATGCTAAACTACTCAATAGGATGTCTCCATAAGTCAGAACATGCAGAACATACAAAGGAAAATAAGTATCACTACAGATAATCTTGTAGTAAAAAAAGTACAAACTACATGGTGAATAAATGTCAATGGGAGCTGTCAGACATAGCAAATGTCAGAGTCACACCCCAAGAACCAAGAATAATAAAAAAATTTTAACAGCACTATTCTATAGACACAGAATAGTGATTCAGTTTCAGTGAAATTTGGCTGTCTTTCTAGCCTTCGATATATTACATTTTACCCAGCATGCTGACATGTTTGGAGCCAAGGATAAATTGGGGATGGGGCTTTCAACTTAAGTATGTTTAAAATACTCAAAGAGATAAAGGAAGAGAGAAAGTCAGTAATATAATAACAATATGAAATAATTACCAACAGATTAGAGTAAGAACCAAATACAAATTGTAGAAATGGAAAATACATTGATAGAAAAAATAAAATCAAATCTTAGTAGATAGGCTAAATGGTAAATCTGTAATTAAATTTCAGTTCTGCCACCTATTGACTGGCTTTAGTTGGGCAAGTTACTTTATTTCTTTGAGCCTTAGTCTCCACATTTATAAAACGGTCTGTTAATATGTATCTCATAAGGTTATCATGGAATTTAAATAAATAATACACATAAAGTCTGATACATGGTTGGTCTCAACCTTGTTCCTTTTCCACATTTCTGCCTAGTGTTTTGCCTTGTGTAATAGTTAATTTATACTTCAGTTTTCCACTACTAGACTATAAGTCCTTTAAAAACAAGACCTAATACAAAGTTTGCATATAGAAGGTTCTGGATAAATAAAATCTTATGTAATACAAATAATATGAAACATACACCATGTAAGGAAAATAAAAATATATTTGAAAATGAAAATAAAGAGAAATATCAAGGTAGAAAATGAAGTAAATTTAGGGGAAGTGTCAATATCCAAACATATTAAAAAATTCCGAAAAACTGCCCCAAATTTGGATTTATGGCTCCTGGAATTCAGCCACACCTACTTAGGTAGCTCCAGCATAAGCAAACTTTTTCTATTAAGAACCAGAGAGTAAATACTTCAGACTTTGCAAGTTGTATGGTTTCTATTACAACTACCCAACTCTGCCATTGTAATGAAAAAGCAGCCATAGACAATATGTAAGTAAATAAGCATAGCTGTTCTTCAATAAAACTTTGTTTATAAAAAATAGGTAGCAGGCTGGATTTGACCCACAGGCCTTAGTTTGCCAGCCCCTAAGTTAGGCTAGCTTTTGTCTGTGCTCTTTTGCCATCTAGTTCCCAATTTTTTTTACTTCTTATCACACCACATGGATACTGGCAGTGTGTACTTCTGCCTCTACAACCACACCATGAACTTCTCCAGGTTAGGAGCATGGGTAATTCACTTTTGCAACCCCGGTAGTAGTAAGCAAAGACACGGCACAGGATAGGAGCTCTAAAAATACTTGTTGTGGAAGTGAATGCTTGAGAGGAGGAGTCTAATTGAATTCATACTTGGTCTTAGAGATTTACTTGCCTAATAGAATTTGGAAGAAATTATATTGGAGGGCTTCTGAAGCTAAGGCATGAGAAATCTTACGGTTTCTGCTTGGGTCTCTTGGTACACTGTCTGGAAGGCTTGAGCAGCTACATGAGAAGTCAGACTGTTCCACAAGAGAGAACATGTGGAGAGGCCCTGAGACCACATGGAAAGGAACAGAGTCCTGCTGAGACTAGCCTTCCAACCATCCCCATCAAGGCACTAGGCACATGAACAAGCCACTTTGTACCTTGCAGCCCAGCACAGCCACCAGCTGAACACCATGAGTGATTCTAGTTAATGGAATGTGGAGCAGAAGAATCATTCAACTGAGCTCTGTCTGAATTCCTGACCAATGAAGTCATGAGATACAATAAAACAGTACTTATTTTAGGCTACTACATTTTGGAATCATTTGCTATACAGCATCAGATTACAGGCACACTTTTACTCCACTGAGGTGAGCTTCATCCACATTTCTGGGTACCACTAAGAGTGTTCTCTCTCTGGGAGGTCCTTAGAATTGCCCAGCCCTGTCCTTCTTTTTCTCAGAGTGCTCTCCTGGCTCCTATCTGCCTTTGAAATTCCACATGCAAGACGTGGACCAATTCCTGCTGCCTCCCAAAGGCCTTTCTGGACTCTCCCTGGGCCATGGCCAACATTTCCTTCTCTGCATTGTCAATAGTATGTATTTCCCGTAACTTCCTTTGGAAATTCTGACATGGCTGTTTCCTAAAATTGCTTAAATCTCTCCTGAGTTTTTGCCTTTTTATATTCTTGCATTTGTGAGAAGTTGGGCTGTATGACCACCGAGTTCTCTTCCAGCTCATCAATTCCAAGATTGCATCTAGCATATCTGAGCACTTATTCTAGTAGGGTCTGAACTTATTCTCTTCATAGATTTATCAGGTATAAGGTCTGGGGCAAACACCAGGGAGTCACTTGATGCGCAGGCAGAAGGGCGACAGGGTCGTGGGTCTCCCATATTCCCTGCATTCTGCAGCGAGATGTGGTTGGGTCTGGGCTCCAGAGAAGGGGAGAGGAACCCCACCTGTTGCTCTGCCTTTTTATGGGTGAACATGAAAGTGGCCTTGCAGAGGGAAATAAACATTCTGGACTCAAGTACCAAGCAAACAAAGCCTAGGTGCTAGATATTTAGAAGAATACTAAGGATCAGCAGCACAGATCATCTGGGGACCTGCAGTATCTGCAGACTTTGAGAAGTGGATGTCAGGCATAGCTCCTCCCACCAGGGGGTGGACTCCCTGCTCATTTGTTGCCTGGCAACCTGGAGAGAGCTCCTGGAGGTGGGTCAGTCCTTGTCAGCACAGGGAGACTTGCCCCCTTTCCCTTCCGTGTCCACCAAACCTTGGTCTCTCCTATTTTGCCTCATGGGCTAAAACACTCCTAAACTACTGCCTTTGTGTTGCCAGACCCCATCCCCACCAGCTTTGTCCAATGAAGAACAAACATGCTCCTCTTAGGAGATGTCAAGAATTTTCTTCTTCTCACACTCTGCATCCTTGAGCAGCCCGTCAAGAATGCACAGCAGATGTCTCTTAGTCCTTTCATTTTCCTTTTTCAGAGGAATTGCAATCGGCTGTGCTTTAATTAGGATCTCCCTCAGGATACTTTGGTTTTCTTCCACACCCGGGAATTTGCAGATTCCCTCTTAGTGTACCAAGCTGATTAGATTTCTTAATTCCCCAAAATTTGCTCTCTTGAAGCCTAATACCCTTGAAGTGATGAGTTCTATTTCTCCCCCTCTCCTCTCCATACAGCACTAAATTCAGGCAGCGGTCACCGGTAAGGTGCTTGCTTATTCCCTGACTTCGGATCCCTTCCTTGGGTGGGTAGCAGGCCTCCCCAGATCAACAGCTTTGCTAAACTTGAAAGGTACCCTCTGCATGGATTTAGAAGGTGCTCTCCTGGGCAGTAGATTGGCACTGGCCTGCTGGGTTGGATCTAAGTTGGGATGCTATCTCTATAGCCATACCACCCTGAACACACCAGATCTCATCTAAATTGGGATGGGTGGGCTGAGCCTTGTACAGATTCAGTTGTAGCTTCTCATTCACCCACAATCACTTATTGCATGAATCTTTATTGTGCTCCTGACATGTGCAACAGAGATATAATGATAAACACAGTTCCTAATTTCACGGAAATTGTAGAGACCAATATGAGAAAAGACATTAAATACCATGTGATACTGAGACAGGAGCTTCAAACAAAGCAGGACACCCCAGCAGGCATTTGGAGAATGGAGAAGGATTTCTGGAGAAAGCAACATCTAAATTGAGACTGAAGGGTAAGTAGGAGATTTTAGGCCAGGCAGATTGGGAATGGAACGAGAAGGTACAGTAGAAGAGAGAAGAGTGGCTTAGGCAAAGGGAAGACCCTAAGGCAAGAGAAGGCGAGGTTTGTCCTGAGACCTGCAAGCAATTCACCACTCCTGGAGGGTAATGCAGTGGACCATGAGGAGTGTTGACAAGTAAAGACAGAAAGGTTGGCAGGGGCCAGAGCATGCAGGAACTCGTGAGCTGTGTTAAGTCATTTGTACTGCATCAGGTAGAGATAGGTCCCTCCCATTTATAACTTTGGCAGTGTAGAGTTCAGCACCTGGCACAACATGCTCCCGGGAATTGGTAGAGCCCCTAAGTACTCACACTCTAGATAAGGCTAGTCCTGGTGGCAGGAGCCACCAAAACCTGAAACACACACCACCTCTGCTCTTTGAAGCCTGAGAACCTTCTGACAAAGCAGCAGCCTTGAAAGCACAAAATGGGCCCAGCCTTGGTGAACCAGGAGCTGAGTGTTCTGGGCTGCTGAAGAAGAAGCCAGAGTGATGGGGCGGATGCTGCTTTCAACTCTGGATTGCCAGTAACACTCTCACCACATCCAAGCATGGCCCAGTGTCCACCCCAAGTGGACGCTATGGTTAATACTTGTCACAGATACACGGGTTGCCTTTTTTATTTTGTCAAGTTTTGAAAATTCGGTTTGTCTCAAAAGCAAGAGAGAAGAATGGAAGAAGGAGGCTGAGAGAGTGGTCCTGTTTGTTACTTTTTTGTCCAGATTCAGGGCAGAGGAATAGAGCTCTCTAGGAGGATCCAAGACCAGGAGAAAAATGAATTCATGGAGATTAGAGATCAGAGCAGACCTGGAGTTAGGGAACGGAATAGGAAAAACCCAGATTAAAGAGCTGGAAGATATCACAAGTTGAAATTGGCCAAAGGACAAAACCATAAAACCTCAATTACAGATTGGACCCAACTATTAGCTATTGAACATTACAATGTTTACCACTGATAACAATAATATGCATTTATCAGGCATTCACTGTGTGCCAGGCACAACATTTTACAGAAGATGGATGGATGAATAGACAGATAGACAAATATAGGTAGGTAGCTGGGTAAATAGGTAGATAGATAGCAGAACTGTCTCTCTGTTCCTTCTGCTAAGGAGATAAAAGTTAATGACTTCATAAGCGTAATTAACTAAAGGGCAACCAAAGTTAATAGAAAGGGTCTACGTAGGACAGGAAAGAGACACAGCCACTCTTATCAGATTAAAAAATTATGTTAGTTTAAAACACAGAATCCTATATGTAGCTTGGGTGAGAACTACTGGCACAATATTAATCGTCGCAGGATAAAATTTTCTGATTTTTTTTTTTTTTACTACTTCCAGCTATTGGAGAAAAACAGGGAGGTGTAAAGTCAGAAAGGAAACCAGAGGAGACAGTCCCAAGTCTTTCCCCCACGACCCTTTGCCGTCAAGGTTTTCCATCTCCCCTACCCAGCAACAGAAGCAGATACAGGAATATTGACATACAAAAGGAGGCTGGAAACTCGATAACTGCTGGGGAAGAATCACAGTCTGGGAAAGGAGGGGAGGAGATAGGAGGAGGGAAGGGGGCTTTGTGAGGAAGAGGGGAGTCCACCGGACATTCTTCACAGGCTGGGAGATTGTCTGCAAGGGTGCCTGGAGGCTGGCAGCTGGTACTATGAGCTCCTGTAAAAGCCCTGTTGTCCAGAATGATTAGAACCAGCCAGTTGAAAAGATGGTTGAAGAGAAATCTTTAGAAAATGAAATATGCACACCTTAAAGATTTTGTTTCAACTTAAAACATGACTGCCTATTTGTTTGCCTTGTGCCATGGGGCCACCCTTTCTTCGAGTATGAGCCGCAAATTAGATATCCCAATCCTCTTGTACAAATTTCCTTTACATCTCAATTCTAGTTTACAATCTTTAAAAATGGGATGAGGATGGAGAGAAACACATGGAACAGTCTGAAGGAAGAATCATTCTGTTTTTGACTATTGTTTTCCAAACACATGTATGTGATTGCACAGCATCTTTAAATAATTTGGCTTTTCAAGTTTTTCCAACTAATTGAACTTAGTTTTTATGGAAACACTGCTCTATTTCCTCTTACATGCACATTTTATCAACTTATATAATGTCCAATTAGGTTAAAGTAACAAGAGTAGCAGGATATCAAATGGAACTTTTACTGTTGACCCAAAATTAGCTACTAGGACACAAAGCAAATGGCAAAGTAGCCTCTAGTAGCCACATTCTAAAGGGGACTGAGAATACTGGGAGGCCACAGACCCCCTTGGGGTATCAGGCAGAGGCTGAATTCTCCAAACCTCCGTTCTTATATCAGCAGATGAATGACTGGGGAAAGAGATGGCATTCCAGGGTATCAGCAGAAAATCTTCATGTATTTCTCCTCCCATGGGAGGAGAGGAGTGGTCACTCCTCATTCCGAGACATGAAAGGAGGTCTCTGAGAGCACCACCAATAGAGACTGGGAGCACGTGCAAGTGTTAGAGTCTAGCATTTCATTCTTTGGTTGGATGAGGATTATACATCATACTTTCTGGGCTGCCCCTGCTCTGTGCCTATTTTGGCACAAGGAGGGGAGAATTGGGGGAAATGTCAGGGCAAAGAGGGGGAAGCATCAGAAAAGTCTGCACTGCCACAGTTGTGACAAGGATGAAGAGTCTCTTGTGGGTTTGTGTACACTGCAGAATGTAGCCATGAGCTGGGACCAGAGAGTTGATCACTGGTGAGTGAACATCCTTTGCAAAAGTGTACGAGTTGGAATATAGGCCAGAAGCTGACTGCAGATGCTACACTAAGCACCCTGCAGTAGGGAGGCATGGGAGTGTCTACCACACAAAGGGCATCTCCAGGAAATCAGTGATGGACTTGGTTGGAATTCGGCATGATTCCTTTCTCCCCTTTGCCGACTTGTATCATGGGAGTAGAAAGAAGAGATGAAGGTAATCATTGTGGAGAGAAGAGGGAATACTTTTAGAAATTGTGTCTGTATATACATGAAAATACATAGATACTTAAACAATAAAAATAATAGCAAATTTTATATGGCACCTATTAACAGGCACAATTCTAAACACTTTACCTATATTAATTCATTTCCAAATATTCAGGTTTATATTGACATATAAGAATATAAAATAATATACACAGACATATGTATGCCTCTTAGCCCATAAAAGTGGAACTTATTTTTTGAGGAATAAATACTTTAGGCAGGCACTGTTAGTTGCTTACTCAATAGCCACCCTTCCAATTCTCCTTTCTACAGAACCCAATTTTATTCTGGGCAGCAACGTGCCCATCCCCAAGTGATGAATCATGATCTTCTCCTTGCCCCATGACCCTGTTTCTTCCAAGGAGGTGAAGACTTTTCAGAAAGGTTTTGCTTTCCTGATTAAAGGGACAGATTGCTGGAGCTCTTCCTTCCCCCTTCTTTCTCCTTGGACATGAAGCTGCAGAAACCATTTTCCATTTATTAGGTAGTAAGTCTTCTTTAGGTTGAATGTCCCCCCAAAACTTAATCCCCACTGTAACTGCTGAGGGTGGGAAATCCTATTATGGTAATTGAAAGGTGGGGCCTTGAAGAGGTGATTAAGTTAATGTTTAATGGTGGTTTTTTGGGTGTGGTTCTGAGGGCTTTAAAAGGAGAGTATATAAGGAGATCTCTCTCTCTCTCTCTGTTCCACCATTTTCTGCCATGTGAGACCCCAGCACTGCTGTAAAGCCACCACCAAAGACGACCCTCACCAGATGTTTTCCCTGGACTTTGGACTTCCCAGCCTCTAAAACTGTAAGCAATAAATTTCATTTTCTTTATAAATCATCCAGTTTCTGGTATTTTATTATAAGCAACAGAAAGTATGACCATGAAAATCCAACCTGCTAAGGATAGTGGAGCAGAAGGATAAAAATATTCATAGTCTTTCACAGCCTTACTCAGCAGCTGAACCAACAACAACAATAAACTTCTTAATGGAGGGAAGGTGGGTGTCATTTAATCCAAAGTCAGATTTTATGTTATTCACAAGTAGAAGCATGCATAATTAATAATATCCATCCCCAAATAGACCTATACTTAAACTACAATATATCTAGATTTTAAAGCCCTTCTAGTTTGTTCAGTTGTATGTTTACATAAATAATATCAGTAATGTGATATAAACTGATACAATTTTGTTCACTGTATATTAAGAAACAAAAACAAGGCTTCTTTGGAATACTCAAAATGAGTTTCTAACTATGTAACTTCTATATAATTAGTCAACCTCAAATGAAAAGGGACTGAATGCCTTGAAAACATGGTTCTGACTGGAAAAAAAAGATATCACCACAAGGCTTTATCAGAACAAGTGAAGTTACATCTCTTTTTTCTGAGCATGTCTGTTCTAACTTAGGAAAAGATTAAAAACGAAATCGTTTTAATTAATATAGCTTCGTAATATATTTTGAAATCAGCAAGTACAACGCCTCCAGCTTTGTTTTTCTTTCTTAAGATTGTTTTGGCCCTTTGTAGGTCCATATGAATTTTAGAATTGTTTTTTTCTATTTCTGTAAAAAAATCCATTAAGATTTTGATAAGTACTTCATTAAATTTTTACATTGCTTTGAGAAGTGTGGACATTTTAACAATATTGTTAAAGTGAGCAGGACTGAAACTATGTTGGGGCCTAAAACTGCCTGGGCTATGGGAAAATTTTTTAAAAACACAGTATTTTTTCTTAGCATGCATTTCTCTGAGTTCCTTCTTTTCCCATGGTTACTTGATATTTTGAACCCTTGTTACAGGGCAGGATGACATTATTTACATAAATGTAAAGTTGTTTTCCAGTCAGCCTGGAACTGCAGACTTGCTACACATACTATCCGGACCCTGAGAAACCAAGAAAGACATCTATAAAGCTATGCTGATTCCATCCTGAAGCAAATCAAAATCTTGCAGGACCCTAAGATAACATCTAGGATGAGAACAGAAGCCAGACGGAGCCTGGTCAAGAACTTGCACCTGGCCCCTTACATGTCCCCCTCCCTCCTGCTTTTCACTTCCCACATTCCATTCCCTCAATCTTCCCACTCCTTACTGCTTGAATATCCCTCAGTAAATCTGAATCTTGGATATGGTTTTAGTCCAGCCATCTCATTCAATTTTATCAGAAAGATGGATTAGCCTAACATCCCCCTCAAGTTACCAGTATTCCTGAATGAAGCTGACTTCTTATTTCACCAACAGTTCGGCTTTTGAGTCATTTGTTTTTTGATTGGCAGCAGGCAGCCAGACTTGAGTTTCTTATCAATATTAAATCTTTTAATCCATAAACACAAGATATCTTTCCATTTGTGTCTTCTTTAATTTCCTTCATCAATGTTTTACAGTTTTTACTGTACAGTCTTTCACTTCCTTAGTTAAGTATTTTATTCTTTTTTGATGCTATTATAAATGGGATTTTCTAGAATTTCTTGTTTTGGACAGTTCACTATTAGTGTATAAAAATACAACTGATTTTTGTGTGTTGATTTTGTAGCCCGCAACTTTACTGAATTTATTAATTACAACAGGTTTTTGTTGTATGTATGACGTCTTTAGAGTTTTCTACATGAAAGATTATGTCATATGCAAACAGACATAATTTTACTCCTTTTTTTCCAATTTGGATGCCTTTTATTTCTATTTCTTGCCTAGTTGCTCTGGCTATATTGAATAGAAATACTATATTGAATAGAAATGACCAGAGTGGGCATCCTTGCCTCATTCCCTGACTTAGAGGAAAAGCTTTCAGTTTTTCATCATTGAGTATGATGTTAACTTTTTATACATAATCTTTATCACGTGGAAGTAATTTCTTTTTATTTCTAGTTTGTTGAGACTTTTTATCATAAAGGAGTGTTGAATTTAGTCAAATTCTCTTTCTGCATCTATTGAGATGATCATGTGATTTTTATTCTTTATTCTGTTAATGCAGTATATAATATTAATTAATTTTCGTATGCTGAACCATATTTGTATCCCAGGGGTAAATCTCTCTTGGTCATGGCATATGATCCTAAAGACAGACATATGACCAATGAAACAGAATAGAGAGCCCAGAAATAAACCCATGCATGTATGATCAACTAGAGTTTGACAAATGTTCTAAGAATACACACTGGGTAAAGGATAGTCTCGTCAACAAATGCTATCGGGAAAACTGGATATCCACATACAAAAGAATGGAATTCGACCTTTTTCTTACACCACACACAAAAATCAACTTGAAATGGATTGAAGACTTACACATAGACCCAAACTTCAAAAGTCCTAGAAGAAAAAGTGGGGGGAAAGTTTAATGATATTGGTCTTGGAAATGATTTCTTGGATATGAAATCACCAAAAGCACAGGCAAAAAAAGCAAAAATAAACAAGCGGGACTACATCAAACTAAAGAGCTTTTGCACAACAATTGATAGAGTGAAAGGCCATCTACGGAATGGGAGAAAATATTTGCAAAACATATATTCGATAAAGAGTTAATTTCCAAAATATGAAAGAAACTTCTATAACTCAATAGCAAAAGCAAACAAACAAAAAACACAAATAACCTAATTAAAAAATGGGCAAAGAACTTGAACAGACATGTTTCCAAAGACATGCAAATGGCCAAGAGGTATATGAATAGATGGTCAACATCAGTATTCATCAGGTGCTATGGATTGGGTGTCCCCTCAACCTCACTGTAGCTTAAATCCCCACTGTAACTGTTGAGGGTGAGAAATCCTATTACGGTAATGGAAAGGTGGGGCTTTGAAGAGGTGATTAGGTTGTAGGACCGTGCCTATTGAATGGATTAAAAATGGTGGTCACAGGCATGGTTCTGAGTTCTATAAAAGAAGAGCACATGAGAGGTTAGTCTCTCTCTGCTCCACCATTTTCTGCCATATAAGACCCCTGGGTCACTGCTGCCACCACCAAGACCCTCTCCAGATATGTGTCCTAGACTCTGGACTTCCCAGAGTCTGAAACTGTAAGCAAGAAATTTTGTTTTCTTATAAATCACCCAGTTCCAGGTATTTTGTTATAAGCAACTGAAACAGACTAATACATCAGGGAAATGCAAATCAAAACCACATGAGATATTACCTCACATTTGTTAGGATGGCCATTATCAGAAAAAACAAGAGGTAACAAGTTTTGGTGAGGATGTGGAGAAATTAGAACCGTTGCACACTGTTGGTAGGAATGAAAAATGTTGCAGCTGCTATGAAAAACAGTATGAAGGCTCCTCAATAAATTAAAAGTAGAATGGCTATATGATCTAGCAATTCTACTTCTCAATCTTTATTAAAAAAAAAAATAAACAGTAAGAATAGAATTCAAATTACATATTGATCTTTATTAAGTTTTGTTACCCCAAGACTTCAGACCAGTCTGATGTTAACTTGCACTGGAATTTATCAAGCATTCTGTATGTTTATTCTCATTTGGTGACAATGTGCATCGAGCTCCAGGCTTGCTCCAGGAAGATGCTCTGAGTGAATATTAACCACTCGGCCCTAGTGGGCTCGTGAATGGACCACTTTTAACACAAGTGAATCTACTCTGAGGAAGGATTTGCAGACCCTTCAATTTCTGAAAGCAGAGGCTAGAAGAGTGTCTTGGTCAAATCTCTTCTGATTGCAAATGACAGAACCCAACTCAAGCCAGCTTTAAAAAGGAGTGGGGTTGGGGGTTTCCTGTTTGTGGCTCATTCAAAGGAAAAACTATGTATTTAGCTTTAAGCAAGACTACATTCAGTTGGTCAGATAATGTTGGCAGAACTCGGTGTCTCTCTGTCCCTCAAACCTGCTTCCCATCATATGGGCTTAGTATTCAGCCAAGTCTTCTCCACACTGGTGAAAGCAGCAGGGGTGGGGGAAAGAAGATCACTCCTACAAGCTCCACGCTTTCATAATCCTAGCTTCAAGGCAAGTGGAAAGAGAACATCTCTTTTCCAGAAGGCACAACAAAAGTTCTGTAATTGCACCTCATTGATTCCCACATGGGGTCCCATGACCCTCCCGAACTAATCACTGTGATGAAAGGGTGTCCACCTTGGGTTATGTCCCCTTCCCTAGTGCCAGGGGTGAGGTCAGCTCTTCCAGAGCCTCATTGACTGAGTGGGCTAGGATTGCTTTCCCAGAAGAACATCGGGACACTGTAATAAGGAGAAGGGGAATGGGTCCATGGCAGGAAAAAAGCAGATGTCTTATACAGATAAGGAAAGTTATTGAACTACCATTAATTGAGCGTGTCTTATTAGGCTGAGGAAGCTGTATGCATTGTGTCTTTGAATCCATACGACACTTGCGGAGGTAGATATCATTATCCCTGTTTTACAAAGGAAGAAACTAAGAATGGAAGCATTTAGGAAATTTGCCAGACATCACAAAACTAGGAAGTAGAGTTTCAGGGACTCTAACACAAGCATATCTCATCCCAAAGTGTCTACTCCCCAGTGTTCTGCCTTCATTGTGCCATTTATAAACCCGCCAATGTAGCAAGCCAGTTTCTGTTCCATTTGGGGCAGGATACAGATAGTGTTTATCTTCTGTCCTGCTTAGGGCCAGCAGGTAATTTCAAAGATAAGCAGAGAATTAAATGGGACCTTAAAGTGGAGGCAGAATTAGTTAATTAAGAAGAAAAGACACAATTGAAATTGTAAATACTGAATATTCTAAATCTGTAAAACATGTACCAAAAATCCCAAAAGGACCAGAATAATATATTTGAAAATGTTGAGAGTAAATGCTTTAAGGAGTGAAGATTTGAGGAATTATTTCCTTCTTTACACTTTGCTGATCTATCCAAATATTCTACGATGAAAATGATTTATTTTTAATCAGGGGAAAAAATCTACTTAAAACAATCCTGGAAGTGTAGGGTGAAAAAAGGTAAAATAACCTCTAAGGTATTTGAATCAGGTTGATAAGCTGGAAAAAAGCTGTAAAAATCTTGTCAGGTTTCTGTGAATGAATTTTTTAAAAAATGAAGCATTGGAGTTAATAGCAAATTCTCTGCATGAACAGAAGTTAATATTTTCATGCCCTCTGGCACTCCGAGGCCAGCAGCACACAGTGCATATATATATATGTATATATCAACAACCTGGACATGGGTACAAATAGCAAGCTGAAAAATTTGCTGACTCAGCCAAGCTCCCAGGGTTGGCAGAAATGAAGCAAGGACAAACTGAGGACTCTTCCAGGAAAATCCAAACTTCCAGGATCCTAGGCAGAAGGAACGGTGAGCAATAGATCCAGGGAAAGGAAACGAAATAGATTCTTCTCCTGGAGTGCAGGGCCCTGAACAGGTCTCAGTGGAGTCTCCCTCCTAGTTCTCACCTATTTTAGCCAGTGTTCTCTAGAGAAACAGACCCAATATAGACAAGGGGTCTTCAAACAAAACATTCACGGAAGGATTCGTATTATCTTTTAATTCAATTTTTCTGCAAACTTCTTGAAGTACTCTTGTATATTTTCTATCTATCTATATAGAGAAAGCCAGAGAGCCAGAGAGAGAGAGAGAGAGAGAGATTTAGGTGCAATTCCAAGGCCTGAGAGCTGCAGAGCCAATGGTGTGGCTTCCAGTTCAAGTTTAAAGGCCTGAGAGCCAGAAGCGCCAGAGAGCAAAAGACCAACGTTTCAGGTCAAAGAGGCAGAGAAAGAGAGAGCAAATCTAACTTTTTATTCTACTCAGACCCCCAATGGATTGGATGATTCCCACACACATTGGGGAGGGTAATTGCCTTTATTCAAATGCTAATCTCTTCTGGAAACGCCCTCACAGACACACCCAGAAATAACGTTTAAATGATGTTTATCTGGACATCTCATGATGCAGTCAAGTTAACAAATAAAATTAACTTCCCTACCACCTGAAATCTCTTTTCCTGATGAAATCCAAGAAAACAGCCCTCCTCACAATCACAGCTCCTTGGATTTGTATCACTCGTCACAGTTTACAAGGGATCGCATTTTATTCTTACCATCTGCTTGTTGGGTAAGCAAAGCAAGAAGAGCAAATCTCTTAAAAGTTTGGTTGTGATTATCTCACATCAGAAGATAAAGAAAACAGCAAGCTTCAAGCTACGTTTATGTTCAAGTGATGAACTGGAAATAGTGTTTTGAGAAAGCCAAAGTAATCTTGGAATTATTAGCAATGGCTAATTGCAAAGCTGTGTGCATTTCTGCTGTTGCTGCAGATTGTGCTAAAAAAAAATGGAATTGAGACATTAAAAAATAAGTCTTCCTCCACTGATAGGACAGACCAACATTATACGCCTCCCAATAAGGCATATGAGAGAAGAAAACAGCATTACTTCTGTGGCATCCTTGCCAAAAATCTGTAACCTAAACCTAATCATGAGAAAACATCAGGCAAACTGAAACTGAGGGATATTCTACAAAAAACTGGCCTGTACTCATCAATAATAACAAGGTCATGAATGACAGAATGAGCAAATATTCCAGACTAAAAGACACTCAGAAGATAGCAACAACTTAATGTATCACATGTTTCTAGGTGGTATTCTGGACCAGAACAAATTTTTTTTTGTCCATAAAGTACGTTATTAGGATTATTGATGAAACTTGAATAAGGTTAGATAATGTCATTAAGTTAATGTTAATTTCCTAATTTTTATCATTGTTCTTTGATTGTATAGGGAATGTTTTTGTTTTAAGGAAATACACATTGAAGTATTTGGGGTAAAGAGGCATCAAGCCTGCAACTTGCTCTCAAATAATTTAGAAATAGAGAGAGAGATGGATAGATACATACACACAACATGACAGATATGGAACAATAAAGCTAATGGGTACATATAGAGACAGAGATATAGGTATAGATACGGAAAGACAAAACCTATTAAAAATGGGAAACTGCATGAACACAATAGTAAAAGAATTCTTTGTACCATTCTTGCAATTTTATGTAAGTTTTAAAATATTTCCAAATAAAATGTTTTAAAAAAAGGAAAAATAAACAAGCCCTTATTTCTTTTTTCTTTCTTTTTTTATTGGTTATGAATATTCATGAGATACAAAGCTGATTGTCACTCCTCATGCCCAGGATGTTAAGTCCAGATCCATACTGGCAGCATGCCCATTACACAAATTGCGTTTGTACCCCGTGTCCCTCACCTAATTATCCCCAACCTCCCTCCCTCTCCTCCTTTCCGCCGCACTCCACTGTGTATCCCAAAGTATGTTCTCTCCCTCTGCAAGTCCAACTCACTACTGTGGTCTTTCTTTCCTTCCTTCTTTCTCTCTTAAGTCCCACTTATGAGTGAGCACATGCAATATTTATCTCCTGTGTTTTGCTTATTTCACTTAACATAATTTTCTCCAGGCTCATCCATGTTGTTGCAAATGAGAGAATTTCATTCTTTTTTATGGCAGAGTAGTATTCCGTGGTGCATATATACCACAGTTTCCTTATCTAATCATCCATCGATGGACATTTATGTTGGTTCTGTGTCTTGGCTATTGTAAACAGAGCTGCAATGAACATGGGGGTGCAGGTATCCCTTCAACCTGATGATTTCCATTCCTTTGGGTATTTACCCAGAGTGGGACTGCTGGATCATATGGAAGATCTATCTGTAGTTTGAGAAACCTCCATACTGTTTACCACCATAATGGTTATACTAATTTACAGTCCCACAAACAGTGCAAAAGCATTCCCTCTCTCCACACCCTCACCAGCATTTGTTATTCACCGTCTTCTTTATTAAAGACGGTCTAACTGGGATGAAGTGGTATCTCAGTGTAGTTTTAATTGCATTTCCCTGATGACCAGTGATGTCGAGCATTTTTTCATGTACCTGTTGGCCATTTCTATGTCTTCTTCTGAAAAATGTCTACTCAGCTCCTTTGCCCATTTTTTAATCGGGTTGTTTGGTTTTTTACTGTGTAATTGCTTAAGTTCCTTGTATACTATGGATATTAATCCCTTGTCGGATGCATAGTTAGCAAAAATTTTCTCCCACTCTGTAGGTTGTCATTTCACTCTGTTGATTGTTTCCTTTGCTGTGCAGAACAAGCCCTTATTTCCAATAGGGCAAATTTGGTATAGATGGGAGGTGAGAGCAAGTCCTCACCTAGTTTTCACAAATGATGCAGGAAGAAGATAGACAGTTGAATATGGTCACAGGTGGTACTGATGAAGTGTACATTTTGTTTGTTTGCAAAGTGAGTTGAACTTGCTTTGATTCTATTCTTTTCCCTACACAAACCACTGTCTGAGAGCACTCATTATGGCCACATGACCCTCCAGCCACACCCATACCTGCAAGACACTCTAGCCCATGAGAATATCATACCCTAGAACCAAGGATTGGAGATAAAGGAGGAATTAGCTACTTATGACTTTAATAAATAGACCTCAGTCTTAACAGTAGTGTTAAAGATGAGTATTAAAAGCAGTTATACAACTAGGCCTTGTAGATGGGTTGTTGAGGAATTTAACAAGATGTTTTTAAAACTGAAACTATGGAACTTGCTGATGAGCTGGCCACCACATCCAACACTTTAGCTATAGAAAGATGGCCCGGTAGACCCAAGGTAATCCTGTTGTCAGCCCAAACAAAATGAGTAGGCCACACAATACAATTTTCCCCAAGCTCACCCACATTGCTATGAATGGCAGAATTTCATTCTTTTTGTATGGTTGAATAGTATTCCATTGTGTATAGATACCACATTTCCTTATCCAGTCATTCATCAATGGACATTTAGGTTGGTTCCATATCTTGGCTATTGTAAATACAGCTGTGATGAACCTGGAAGAACTTTCAGAAGGAGAGAACAGACCGATATTTTCTAGAGCTGGGAAAGGGGGAGTAAGCGTCAGGAAGTAATTAGGTGAGGGACACAAAGAATAATTATGATTAGTAATGATGAATATGCTAACAATACTGATGTGATCATCACATACAGTACACGAATACTGATAGTCAACTCTGTATCCCATAAATATGTACGATAAAAAACAAATAAATAAATAATATTCTTAGGAAAAACATGGATAGACCACAGACTCCCTGCCTCCTTTATGATGACAGTGTGGTGCATAAGATTCAGTGTCCAGACCAGGACAATATCTGAGGAAATTGGCACACAGAGACTTCTTGAATAATTTGTGTGATGTGTTCACAGCTTCACAGGGGGTTGTCAATACCACTCAGCCCTGGATTAAATTTCATATCCCCCAAGTCAGGGTGAGAGCTGCTGTTTATTAGTCTACTAATCGAAGGTCTATGTGGAAGAACAAGTATATTTCCACCTTGAAAAATAGGGAATTGGGACCCAGAGATATTAAATGGCTTGCTGAAAAATACATAGAACAGGAAATATAGACCTGAAAATTGTATATTTTATATCCTCTTGATTATATATTTTACCTGAGCCACCTTCAGAATTCGTAACTTTCCATGTTGTATTTCCTTCTTTTATGTCCTTATCCATTAGACAAAAAGATTTTGTGACCAAGACCTTTGTAGATTCAGTTTTGAATCCCTCCAAATCCTAGCATAATACCAGTTATGTAGCTAATGCACAATAAATGTTTGTTTAATGAACAGGTAATGAAACACAGTGATCATCTAGCCCGGTTGTTCTCCACCTTGACTCTAGACTAGATTCATCTTGAAAAGTTTTTTTAGAAATTTCAATGCCCAGGACCCACCTTACGCTGACTAAATCCAAATAACCCAGCGATGGGGGCAGTGCATGGGGTATAGTGAGGACAGGCTCTGTATTTCTAAAAGTTCTGCAAGTGATTCCAGCATGCATCCAGGGTTAAAAACACAGATCTAACCAAAAACCTCTCACTTTTCAGATGCAGAACTGAGGAACGTGGAAAGGGAAAGTGAATTGCTCAAGGTTTTACATCATTACATGGTACCTCGAGGACAAGAATACTCATTTTCTGACTCTCTGTCCTACACCTTTGCATGCACCATGCTGCTTTCTAGTAGAACCATATCGTTTGGAATGGAATGAATAGGACTGAATAAATAGAATGGAAAAGGATGGAAAGAAGAGGAATAGGATGGGATGCGGAAAAATGAACGAAAAGAGATGAAATAGTAGGAGACAGGATAGAATGGAATGGGACAGAATGGAGCAGAGTGGAGTGGATTGGGATGGGATGAGGTGGGATGAAACAGGGTGGGACGAGATGGAACCGTGTAAGAAGAGTGGAACAGAATGAGCTATGACGTGATGCAATGCGCTGCCATGCGGTGTGATGGAGTTACACAACGGGAGAGACACCGCCAAGCAGAAAACTAAATACACATGAAAGTTCCTAACACTCATGGCATGAAACAGCCTTACACCTGGATGATTCCGCTCCATGCTCTTCTTTCATATTTTCTTCCCAGGTCAAGAGAGCAATTCATAATATAAGCATTTGACTTTCTAGTCAAAAAGACCTAGATTTTTTAAAATCCTAGTTCCACTATTTTCTGGATGACTCTGGGGAATTCATTCACATCTACATTCCAAATGCCTCCCTGGGAAAACAGGCCTGTGTCACAGGGCTTTAGTGAGAAAACACGAAACATACAATAAACATCAAAGCGGCCAGAAGGGAGCTTGGCATGCAAAGGCACAAAATACTTTTTATTCTGTTTTTGACCAGTTTTGTTTTCTCAGCACTTGCCTGTCACATACACAGTGCCCCAGAGTGACTAGGGAGGTACCCTGCAAGAGGGCCCCCATTTTGTCATTGTCCACTGAGTGACTGACCATGCCCAGCTTGAATTTGGAGTCATGAACCTCTGGGGCTTCTTCTGGAACCTTATTCTCTGATGCAGCGAGTAAATATTTTGGAAACATTTTTATCCAAAACAGATGACAAAAACACTACTGAACTTAATGGAAAATATGCTGATATGAACTACCTCCTTTCTTAACAGGACCACAAGAATGAGGCACCGTTATTAATAATGGAAAGCAACGCATCATTGCATTTAGCACAATTTGTGATTTTATATTTGTTCGTTTTATTTTACAGTATAAAATGTCTCCCCTCTAGATCATAAGTACCATGAGGACAGGAATTATGTCTTACTCATCCATATTTCTATAGTGCCTAGCACATGGTAAAGGCTAAATAAATGTGTGTTGAATTAATTAATTAATTAGCGGAATGGGATTTTCAGGTCTGGAGGGGCTTCTTAGAGGTCACTTGGAGCACCCTATGTCTTTTGTCTGGATTGCATTCATATAAATTCCACTTGTATATTCATTTCTAAAATATTATCCTTGAAAACTTTCTAATCTTGCCCAATCTCAGTTCACTGGGACTTATCCTGGAAAATTATCCTTCAATCCCCTGGGTGCAACCAAGTTGGAAAACACTCCCTGTGTCCTGATTCTCAAAAGAGAAAGATAAGGCTCCATCGAATTGGACCAACGTCATGTCCTGGGGTGATGCTGTCACCTCCAGATGGAGAATCATCAGCCTTCTACCTATGGGCTAAAGTGGCCAAGTAGTAGGAAACCTTGGAAAACAAAGGAAACCTGTACAGGAACAGCGGGATGTCCAAGCCCATCTGGAGAAGAGTCAGAGTAGAACGAGTCTCTGTGTCCTGACTGAGACAGCTCCAGGGAGGTAAAACTGTGGGTTCTAGTCAGACTAGCTGGATGTGAATCCCAGACCCACCAAGTGAGCACTCTGTGACCTTGGGAAAGTCCCATAAATCATGTGTCTTCAGTTTCCTCATCCTTCAAAGGGGATGGGACAGTAGAATACAGTTCACATGATTGTTCTAAGCCATAAATGATGTAATAGGGTAAAGAAACTAGAAAAGAACTAGGTCCATAGTAGCATTTAACCTTTGCTGTTTTTATGGCTATCCAAGGTGAAGAACAAGCAGGTGCCAACAAGACACCAAAGAAGACCTCAAGGGAGAGATATGGGTGTTTTCCTCACTGGATAGATTGCTTCAGGGACAGGTGCTCTTAGAGGCCAGCACCATGCCCTCTGGACCATGCTGTTGCCATCTCAAAGATCCCAAAGGCATTTGACAAAAACCACTGTGGAACACACACAGCACAGCTGATGAGCAAATACGCTGTGTTTGCTCTGCCTAAATTCAGGGTTTGCTCCATCCTGCCACATCACATGCTTCTGAAAAGACCAACTTGAAACTCATATCAACATTTAAATTGTCAGGATGTGATTAAGCCTTGGAGAAGATTAATTACGAACTTTCTTACACATCAACCCCTCTCCTCAGTCACTCACATTTTCTACCCCCAACAAAGCCTCTGAAAGAATCTAACATTATAAACAAGGATCTAATTAGCAACTTGAATTCAGGCTAAAGATCTTTAATGAAGGCTTGGTCACAGCATCTGCTTTAATTTCTGAGGATTATTTTTCAGCATCCAGAGAGACTTCAGTTATTTTCTTGGGCTTTCGGGGAATTTTTTCTCATTTGAATAACTGCTGCCAGTTCCAAGGAACGGTTAAGGAGTGGACCCAAGACTAGACCTCCCTGGAAGTGCTAAAAAGAACTCTTTCTTGTGTTAAACTTCCTTCTCATTCCATTTACATCTTCAGAGGGGGCTGACGCCCCCCCCCCCACTTGCGTTTCTCTTGGTTGGGGTGACAAGGGAGGTACACGTCTTCCAGTGCTCTCCTCCAGTGCAGAGAGAGACAACAGGGCTGTAGCTGTCTTGCCTAGCCAAAGAAGCCATTGAGCTTTGGCGGTGGAGGCTCTATGTGTGGCCTCTAGAGCTCATGGTCTTTCTTTCTTTTCATTCCCACCGCTCTGCCCTCATAGGGGTCTGCGTTGTCTCTCGACCTGCCCACAAGGCTGTTTCCTCTGCTCCTCAGTGTGCCTTCACTCCTGCCGGACTTTCACACTGCAGCCAGATCAATAATCCTCAGTGCGGCTTTGATCACATCACTGTGTTCAAACAAAACCTTGAGTGGCTCCCAGCTGCACAGTGAACCAAGTCTAGCGTTCTGACTTGGGCATTCAAGAGCCTCCCTATTATGGATCCAAACCACCACACCCACCCATCTGCTTTACCCCCATTTACACACCCCTGTTCCAGTTCTTCAAGCTGCAGGAGCTGCTCATCAAGGAGGTCCTGAAAGCAATTGTGTTGGTAACCAGCATTTTTCAATCAAGTCAGTAGCAAAAGAGCAAACTTATATGGCTTTTACTATAGAGCTGGCCCTGTTCTAAATACTTTACATAGACTCATATGCTTGTCACACTGTCCCGAGGAAGCAGGCACTGTTGCCATTCCTGTTTTACAAATGATGACACTGGGGCCCAGTGAGGTTAAGTAAGTTGCCCAGGGTGGTTCCCAGTTCAAGCTTGAACCCAGGCAATCTGGCGTCAGAGGCCAGGCTCCTAACCACTCTGCTATACTTACTGCCTCTGTGCACTATATTCCACAGAACTGTGTGGAACAGAGTAGAAAATCCAAGGCACACTGCAGACATAAGGTAAATGTTTTGTGAAGGTCTGTTGCAGATAAATACAAATGTACAGCGCGCAAGTACAATAGAAAATGCATATCATGCTAAGTACACAATGTAAAATGTTTGTCTTACTGTGGCTCATGGGCAAAACGTGTGAAATCCACTGTTCAGGCCAAAATGAAGGACCTACCAATGGTCCGTCAGGCATTTTTGCCTCCACGTCCTCACCCACTCTGATCCCAGCACTTGAAATGTCTTTCCCCATCTTTTCTCACGTGCACCTCTTCGATCCAAACATCGTCTCATCCACGAAGTCTTTCTTAATTCTTCCTACCATTGAGTCTTCTAAATTACAAGCTTCTCAGATATTTGGGTGCATAAATTCCCCAATCAGGACTTGCTTCTTGATGAAAAAGAAAGCATCTTCCTGGAGACTTTCACTTACAACCTATTTCACTTCCCTTTGGTTTGATAGTGTTCTGGTATTTGTCTTCTTCCTGTGTTAGTTCAGGGCAGTGGTTCTCCAAGTGAGGTCCCCAGACCAGCAGCTTCAAAACCACCTGGGAACTTGTTAGGGATACAAATTCTCAAGGCTCACCCCAGACGTACAGAATCAGAAATTCTAAAGGTGATCAACAGCAAGTTGTGCTATAACAAGCCCTCCAGGTGATTCTGATGCTTGCTCAAGTTTGGGTTAAGGAAAAGTTGTTCTTGTTCGACACCAGGGAAGGGTTTGTTCCATGAATCCGGGCCAGTTGGCTCCCATATAATGCTTATGAGGACAAGGTCACGAGATCAACTTCATGTATCCAGATCAGTGATATTTCACACCACATCCTGAATCCCCTAACCCTAGCAATTGCAGTCTATTTAGTCCTGATAGAACTATGGATGCCTCAGTGCAAATTTGTCCCCCGCTCAAGGCTAATTCACAATCCTAAATTACTACTGCACTGTCGCTCATTCATGGAGCCAGGCTCAGAGCCATACCCTATCAAGCACCCAGAAGGGGGCAGTAAAAGCAAAACCAAAAATGGACAGGATATTGATAGAGGCCAAGAGAGCAGGAGCAGAACACACCAGTCTGTAAAGCAAAAGCATTTTAGGAGGTATGATCAGGACACATTGCAAATGATTGTAAAAGGTAGTGAAAATCCAAAAGGGTTTAAGATGGGAATAAAATTTGATAAGGAATCCAAGGTTACAGAAATAATAGACCATGAAGGCCTGGGAGCAAGCACTAGATGGATTCAAAAGGCTTTCCATGGGCGTTTTATATCTGAAGAAACCCTAATCCATATTCCAAAAAATTACAAAACAAGATCACACAATGAGGAAGCACAGAGCTAGAATGCAGATTCAGATTTTGCTGCCCTGAGCCTCTTCTAAAGGTCCTTTAGGACTTGCCTCCCTGCTGAGTGCTCGCCACTCATTCTGCCCTTCCTCTTCCCCTGTGTTCCTGCCACGCTGGACCCAAGTGCCACCGTGTCCATTCCCAGGCTCTGCCTGTACTGTTCCTTCTCCTTTACATATTCTTTCTCCAGATGTCCCACAGCTGCCCCCTCCTCATACTGTAGGTCTAACTCCAAATGCTGTTTCCTCAGAGAGGTCTTCCCTGACCACCCAGCCCACCTTCTGTCCCTGTATTTCCAGTTTAGTAATACTGAAACAAATGGCCACAAACTGGGGGGCTTAAAACAAGAGAAGTTTGCTCTCTCATAGTCTGAAGGACAGAAATCCAACATCGAGGTGTCAGCAGGGCCGTGTCTCTCTGAAAGCTCTAAGAGAGAATGTGTTCCACGTCTCTGCCCTGTCTTCTGGTGATGGCCAGCAATCCTTGGTGTTTTTTGACTTGTAGATGATCACTCCAATCTTTGCCTCCATTATCACATGGCCATCTTCAGATGTCTCCTTATATGGCATTGTCCTCTCTATGTCTGTGTCAAATTTCCCTTTTAAGGACACTGCTCATTTCATTAGAGCCCACCCTAATACCATATGGCCTCATCTTAACTTGATTACATCTGCAAAGACCCTATTTCCAAATAAAGTCATCCTCATAGTTACCAGGGATAAAGAGTATGATGTATCTTTTTGGGGGGACACAATTCAACCTACACACACCAGCTCCAAACATTTCCTACAATACCCTATTTTATCTTCTTCATAGTGCTTATCAGTACATGAAGCTATCCTATTTATTTACAAGTGGTGTACATGCTCATGTCTGCCCACCCTCACCCCAACTACAAAGAAAACTCCTTACAGCCAGGCACCTCTCTGTCTTGTCCACAGCTGAATCTCCAGAACCTAGAATGAGATCTGGCACAAAGCAGTGTTTTACAAAGATTTGCTAACTGACAGAACTGCCTCTCCCCCTGTTGGGGTTTTTAATTACATGAACCCAACTCACCAACCACAGGCAGCTGACCTATCATAACCACAAATTGAGAGAGGGAGCCATGTGCTTTCTTCCGAAAGTATTAGCTGTGAGGATGATGTCATAGCTTGTCAGATAAAATACGGAATGCCTGATACACATTTTAGTATAAGTATGTCCCATGTAGTATTTGGGACATACTACAAATAGTACTTGGGACATACTTATACTAAAAATGATATCAGATCATCAAAATGTCCATATTACCCAAAGCAATCTATAGATTCAACACAATCCCTATTAAAATACCAATAACATTCTTCACAGAAAAAGAAAAAATAACTTAAAATTTGTATGGACCATAGTTAAAGCAATGTTGAACAAAAAGAACAAAGCTGGAGGTATCACACTTCCTGACTTCAAAATATACTATAAAGCTATAGTAACCAAAACAGCATGGTACTGGCATAAAAATAGACAAACAGACCATGAAACAGAATAGAGAGCCCAGAAATAAACTCACACATTTACAGTTGACTGATTTTCAACCAAGATGCCAAGAATATACTTTGGGGAAAGGACAACTTCTTCAATACATAATGCTGGAAAAACTGTATGTTCACATGCAGAAGACTGAAACTAGATCCCTATCTCTCAGCATACATAGAAATCAACTGAAAATGGATTAAAGACCTAAATTTAAGACCCACAATTATGAAACTACTAGAAGAAAACACAGATAAAATGCTACATGAAATTGGTCTAGGCAATGCTCTTTTGAACAAGAGTACAAAAGCAAGGGCAACAAAAGTGAAAAAAGATGAATGGGACTACATCAAACTAAAAAGCTTCTGCACACCAGTGAACACAACCAACAAAGTGAAGAAACAACCTACAGAATGGGAGAGAGTATTTAGGGGCTAATATCCAGAAAACAACTCAACAGAACAAAAACAAGTAACACAATTTTTAAAATAGGCAAAGAACTTGTCATTTGCAGCAACATGGATGGAACTAGAAACCACCATGTTAAGTGAGTAAACCAGGCACAGAAAGAGAAATACCACGTGATCTCACTCATATGTGAAAGCGGAAGGAAGGAAGGAAGGAAGTTAGTTTTATAGAAGTATAGAGTAGAATAATGGTTACCAGAGTCTGGGAAAGGAAGAGGAAGGAGCAGATTAACATGTGCAAAGTTACAGATAGATAGGAAGAATAAGTTCTGGTTTTCTAGACTGATTACAGCTAACAATGTTATATTTTATACTTCTAAATAGCTAGAGAAGAGGATCTTGATCATAATTACCACAAAGAAAAGATAAATGTTTAGGTGATATATAAGCTATCTATCCCAAGTGAATCGTCATACAATATATGTGGTATTGAAACAATACACTGTACCCCACAAATACATACAATTAAGAATAGATTTTTAGGGCCGGCCCCATGGCTCACTCAGGCGAGTGCAGTGCTGGGAGCACAGTGGTGCTGGGAGTGCTGAGGCCGCGGGTTTGGATCCTATATAGGGATGGCCGGTGTGCTCACTGGCTGAGTGCGGTGCGGCTGACACCAAGCCAAGGGTTACAATCCCCTTACAGGTCACACACACACACAAAAAAAGAATAGATTTTTAAAAAGCTATCCATTGTTTATCTGAAATTCTATTTAAATGGGCCTCTTGTATTTTTATTTCTTAAATCAGTCATTGCTCTTGTGTCCATCTCAAACTCTCATCAGCCTTCTTGTCCACCTCATGGAGAATGAAGACTTTGTAGAAGAAAGTAGAGCAGAGAAAGAAAGACAGACTCCTGATATTTCCCAAGCACTTGGATCCAGTCATGTCTAAATGCTTCCTTCACCACAGGGACTTCTCAGTTATCTGGGTCAATAAATTCCTCTTTGGTTTTCTTTCATAAAGTTTTTGGTATTTTTTGCCACTTGTAAATGAGGGAGTTCTGATGAATGTAAGTCACCTTCCAATCAGTGCCAATTCCTGTCTTCATGACCACCTGGAAGTCTACAATCTCTCAATCTCTCCCTAGTTTTTCTACCACTTTCTACAGTGGTGCCCATTTTATTCTGATATGGTCCTTTGTGTTTGGGCCAGAAAGGTCCATCCCCACTGTCACCCTTTGGTCTACATCATCAAGACTCATCAAGACACAAATCAAGTCCAACATGACACGAAGACTCTCTCTTTCTCATGCTTATCACCTTTGAGAGCATAAATTCAATGTCATATAATGCTAAAAAAAAAAAAAAAGTCCCTCTTGATCAGGAATAAAGAATTAAAGTGACAGAAAAAGGTGAAGAAGAAGGCAGTGAACCCCATCCTACTACAGTTGAAACTTCATCCAAGCCTCCAAAGAAATTGGCCCCTCTGCTAGGTCTGGGTTGAGCAGCAGAATCCTACCATTTTGTTCCCTCTTCCAGCTTCACTGCAGTCTTAAGGGCAGACCCAATTGACCATACAAAAGTACCAGCCAAAGGGAAAGTCCACAGAGTGGACAAGGGAGCACCCAACATGGCATTATCTGAAGATGACTCATGCAGTGTTCCTGCTGGAAAACACATCCCTTTGGTCCTACATAATAAATCTCCTCTTAAAGTGACAGGTAGCTGGGATTGCTACTTTTAGTTTTGGCAGACCCTGATTTGATAAATGTCAACCCTCTCATTCCAGGCAGAAGGGAAGGAATAGGCCAAGTACCAAGGTGCCAGCCCCTTAGCATCTGGGCAGAAGAGAAGAGAGAAAACATATGGCCTTGCCAAGAGATCATTCAAATGTCCATAGGCAGGGACATTGACCTTCATCCAAATTAAACACTCAGCCTTTTGAGCCTAGTATTTGCCAAGCATACACTTTGTAAATCAAGACAGCATTTATTCATCAAGCAAATATTTATTAAGATCATGCACTATACAAACACTATGATAGGCACCTGGGAAAAGATCATGAGCAAATGAAAACAAGTC
This sequence comes from Cynocephalus volans, assembly GCF_027409185.1. Lineage (NCBI taxonomy): Eukaryota > Metazoa > Chordata > Mammalia > Dermoptera > Cynocephalidae > Cynocephalus > Cynocephalus volans. Next base: position 15,405,387 of record NC_084471.1, read on the forward strand.
TGCTATGGTTTTAAAGTGTGTCACCTCCAAAATTCATGTTGAAACTTAACCCCCAACGCAACAGTATTAAGAGGTAGGGACTTTAGGAAGTGCTTAGGTCATGAGGGCTCCACCCTTATAGATGGGATTAGTGACCTTACGAAAGGGCTGGAGGGAAGTAACTAGGCTCTTTTGCCCTTCTGTGAGGACAGTGTTCAAGGCACCATTTTGGAAGCAGAGAGCAGCCCTCACCAGATACCAAACCTGCCAGTGACTTGATTTTGGACTTCCAAGCTTCCAGAACTATGAGAAATAAATTTCTATTATTTGTAAATTACCCAGATTCAGGGGAGGTTTTTTCGGGGGGGGGGGAGGGCAGCTGGCTAGTTTGGGGATCTGAACCCTTGACCTTGCTGTTATAACACCGCACTCTAATCAATTAGGTAATTTTCTATAGCAGCAGCAATGGATTGAGATACCATCCCTTCACTCTTGCAGCTTCTCTAGCTGGAAAGATGGACATTAATCAAATAAATACTTAAGTGAACATGTTATTGTGTAAAGTGCCACCAAAAAGAGAAACAGGTAATATGAGAACAAATAAGAGATGTTCAACAGACTTTATTCAATATTCAAAAAAATATTTGTTGCATCTCACTTTATTCATCAAAGGTTTGCATCTTTTTATTAACTGGAATTATGTATCCCCCTGAAGAAGCTCATCTCAACTCCAGCTTGTGCAATGAATGTTCCTCCTGTCCTGTGGCTGACTTTCTGGTTACCTCAAGCCAAGGAAGTACGTTTGCCATACCTATTAGTTTAAGCCCATGGAAATCTGAGGTCTGCAATCAGTCACCCTGGGCTCTTGGGAAAGCAAGGCACAGGCAAATGAAAATCTGAATCAGAATGAAGCAGGCTGTTATTTTGTTTTGAACTCCATCTGTGAGACGAGTAGAATTTAGAGACTTACAGAGTAGAATTAATGTAGTACCCAACTGGTTAGCATTCAGGAGCTCTACAATTTACTGATGATTCATGAGATGGAAAGTTTGGGATTTTGAATGCTTTATATTAGCCTTTGCAGGTTTTTTAACACTCCTAGCTTCCCATGGCTTCTCTCCAAGCCTGATGGTTCCTATGATAGTTTGGCTTCAGACCCACCCACTACAGTCAGATAAGGGAAAACACAGTGGTTATTTCCTCACCATGAGTGCCCTTGCTCTACCTACAGAGCATTCTGGCTGTGTGCCCAGACTCAAAAATCCCCAAAATTTGTAAACATAGAAAGCATTCTCGAGCTATTATGGACTTCAGCGTTTCAAGTCTTAGTCAAGAGTCTTTTGACTATAGGTGAAAACAATTCACTTTAAATGAGCTTAAGCAGCCCTGCCAACAGCCAACAGAGGCATGAAGACCTCAGGACTGAGGGCAGCCTCCACCAACACACAGCTGGAGTGCAGGGACTTCAGCAGTTGAGGGAAGCCCTCATTGACAGACAGCAGGAGCATGGGGGCACCATTGCATGGTTGGCACACCATTTCCACAAACACTGCCACTGCCACAGACACCACCACAGCAAGGGTGGCCTACCACTACAGCAGCAGCCACCACCACCATGCAGGAAGCATGCCAACCACTTGACTGCATTGACAGAAGGAAGATCACCAGTATAACCCAAGGGAAAAGGTGAGCAAACACACACATGCAACCCAGTGGCCCAACCTACAGTGGGAATTATACTACCTCCTGCAATAGTGCATCTGGGGGTGAGAGGTATGTGCACAACCCACAAGACTGCCTGGATTTGGAGAGAGACACATGCAGAACACCTGGAGAGTGCAGAAACCTAGGATAGCCACATAGAGCAAGGAAGAAAATTTCCAGCTACCACCAACCCATCTCCCAACCAGGAGAAACAAGGACCCAGGAAGAGCCTCTGCTTTTAGGAAAGAGGAAAGAGAAATCCTGCCCAGGGTCACCCATTCAAACTGAGGAGCTACAGTCCCTCACTTCACCCATCAGGGTCATAGGACACTAGCCAGGGTACCAACAAGCCTGCCCAGGGTAACCCACAAAGCCAAAGAATGACAGGCACCCAGGTACTTCTCTCAATAACTGCAGGGCTCACTCACATCCCTGATGACCCAACAGAGTGATGCTAACCTCAGCAAGAAATCACTAAGTGCCACAGTACAGAGGTCATGGAGGCACTCACATGCACCTCCAACATTGAATACAGCCAAAGTACCCACATGGAGATATACTACTGTATCTACCTGGAAGCAATATTAAAACACCCTACTAAATGGTTAATATAAAACACATCTTATATGAAGAAGTCTCTCTACTCGAAGCCCACTCCTGGGTAATATACGAAGCAACTGCTCTACCAGATGACCAGACACCAACATGGAGAGACTAGAAATACAAAAACAAAAACAAACAAACAAAAAAGCCACTCAAAAATTTGAACCACCAAAGGAATACAATAATTCCCAAGTACCAGACCCCATTGAGCAGGAAACCCTTGAAATGACTGGAAAGGAATTCAAAGCAATGATCTTAAAGATATTCAATGAGATAACAAGAAGATTCTGTTAGAGACACAATGAAATCAGAAAAACTATCCAGAATATGAAGGAGGAAATTTACAAAGAGATTGATACCTTTAAAAAGAGTGTATCAGAACTCCTGGAACTAAAGGATTCATTCAATGAAATAAAAAAACACAGCCAAGAGCTTAAGCAGCAGGCTATAGCAAGCAGAAGAGAGACTTACTGATCTTGAAGATGGTCTTTTCAAAATAACGCAGGTAAACAAAAAAGAATTTAAAAAATGAAGAAAATCTAAGAGAGCTAACAGAAAACCTTAAGTGCACAGACATCCAAATCACGGGTGTTGCAGAAGGGGAAGAGTAAGAAAAAGGCATTGAAAGCATATTCCATGAATTAATAGCAGAAAATTTTGCAGGTATAAGAAGAGACACAGGCCTTCAGATCCAGGAGGCTCAAAGATCCACAAACAAATTCAATCCAAAAAGGTCTTTTTTGAGAAAAGTTATACTCAAATTGGCAAAACTCAAAGGCGAAAACAGAATCCTAAAAACAGCAACAGAAAGTGAGAAGTTGCCTATATGCAATTCCCCATCACACTAACAGCAGACTTCTCAACAGAAACTCTACAGGCCAGAAGACAATGGGATGATACATAAAAAATACTAAAAGAAAAAAAAAACACATCAGCCAAAAATACAATAACCATGAAGACTCCTCTTCAGAAATAAAGGACAAATATGATATTTCCCAGACAAACAAAAACTGAAGGAGTTCACCACCACTGAAGGAGTTTGACCTGCCCTACAAAGAAAGGAGTCCTCCATCTGGAATTGACAAAAGACTAATCACTACCATGAATACACAAGAAAGAACAAAACCCAATAGTAGAACAAAAATGCAAACAAGAAAGAGGAAGAAACTAAATCTTACCACCTCAAAAAACCAACAAACATCAAAGACAAACAATAAAAGGGGAAGAAAGGAACAAAAGACATTTAAAACATCCAAACAAAAATCAATGAAATGACATGAGTAAGAGAATACCTTTCAATAATAACTCTAAATGTAAATGGGTTAAATTTCCCACTCTAAGGACAAAGACTGACCAACTTGATTAGAAAGCTGGACCCAACTATATGAAGTCTACAAGATTCACCTCACCTGTGAAGACACACAGACCAATAGTGAAGTTATGAAAAAAGATATATCACACAAATGGAAAGCAAAATCAAGCAGGAGTAGCTAGTCTTATATCAGATAAAATAGACTTTAGGCCAAAACCCATAAAAAGAGACAAAGAAAACCACTATATACTGATAAAAGGATCTACCAAGCAAGAAGACATAATAAATATATATGCACCCAACACCATAGCACCCAATATGTGAAGCAAACACTATCAGACCTAAAGAAATAGACAGACTCCAATATGATAATAGCTGTAGACCTGAACACCCCTCTCTCAGCACTGTATAGATCATCTAGGCAACAAATAAACAGAAAAACACAGGATTTAAACTATTCTTTAGACCAGCTGGACTTAGCAGATATCTATAGAGTATTTCACCCAACGACTACAGAATATACATTCTTCACATCAGCATATGGAACATTCTCCAGGACAGACCACATGTGAGGTCACAAATCAAGTCTCAACAAATTTTAAAAACTTGAAATCATTTCAAGTGTCTTTTCAGACCACAGCAGACTAAAACTAGAAATCAATAACAAAAGCAAAACTCCAGAAACAATACAAATACATGGAAATTAACAACATGCTCCTGAACAATCTATGGGTCCAAGAAGAAATTAAACAGGAAATCAAAAAATTTCTTGAAACTAATGAAAATAGACACATCATACCAAAACCTGTAGGATACTGCAAAAGCAGTACTAAGAGGGAAGTTTATTGCAATAAATGCTTACATCAAAAGAATAGAAAGATTTCACATAAACAACATAATGCTGCACCTCAAAGAACTAGAAAAACAAGAACAATCCAATCCCAAAATTAATGGACAGAAAGAAATAATTAAGATCAGAGCCGAAATAAATGAAATAGACACCCAAAAAATGATACAAAAAGTCAACAAAAAACAAAGATTTTTCTTAAGGAGACAAACAAAATAGACAAACCATTAGCAAGATGTGGAGTATATTAACATTTATAAAGCAAAGATATTTCACAGAATCTAGTTCCTTGTAGTTTCAGGTTTAGCCTAACTTCTTAAAAGTACATATAAAATGTTAACCTTGAAAAAGACAGGAAACTTTTCCCTAGGCTAAAAGTCTCTATTGTAAGATAAAGAATTTTAACACAGCAAGGTTGCTGGCTCAAGAACCAGTGATACTGATATCTAAAGATACTGGGAAATTGCTATGGGGAAAGAGAATGTTTGCTAAGATCAAGCTTTTGTTGATGGATTGACTTAACCTCTTACAAATTGCATTATGGAATGTCACCTTGCTTGTTTCACTGAATGTTACCAGCCTCTATTGTTAAACTGTAATTGGCCATAACCACACCTATGTTCTTTTACTGTAACTTCTTGGTCTGGAGAATAAATACAGAGCAAGAACCCCAGTTTGTGGTTAATTTCCCAAAGGAAGGAATGTCTTGCTCTTGAGGGTTCTGGGAAATTAACCCCTTCAGGGTCTCTCACTGCTCAGAAGAGATGGGCTTTGAGTAATCTTTTTGTGGCTCTGTCACCCAGGGGAAGAGAGGTGACAAATCCGTGGGAAGCAAAGCAACAGCAAGAGTAACTTAAAAAAGAAGAGAAGACCCAAATGATAAAAATCAGAAATGAAAAAGGTGACAATACAACCAATACTACAGAATACAAAGAATCATTAGAGACTATCACAAACAGCTATACACCAACAAATTTGAAAACCTGGAGGAATTGGACAAATTTCTGGATACATACAAACTAGCAAGACTGAACCAAGAAAAAAATAGAAAACCTGAACGAACCAATAACAAGCAAAAAGATTGAAGCAGTAATCAGTCTCCCAACAGAGAAAATCCCAGGACTTGATGGCTTTACTGCTGAATTCTACCAAACCTTTAAAGAGGAATTAATGACAATTCTCTTCAAACTATTCCAAAAAAACTGAAACAGAGACTGTTCTCCCAAACATTTTATGAAGTCAGCATCAACCTAATACCAAGACTAGAAAAAGAAAAAAGAAAAAAAGAAAACTACAGACCAATATCTTTGATGAACACAGATGCAAAAATCCTCAAGAAAATATTAGCAAATAGAATACAACAACACATCAAAAAAAAATTTAACCATGACCAATTGGGATTCATCCCAGGGACACAAGAATGGTTTAACATAGGCAAGCCAATAAATGAGAAACACCACATTGACAAAAACAAGGACCAAAACCATATGATTATTACAACAGACACAAAAAAAGCATTTGACAAAATTCAACATTCCTTCATGATAAAGACTCTCAGCAAATTAGGTATAGAAGGAAATTATCTCAACACAATAAAAGCCATATATGACAAAGCCATAGCCAATGTCATTCTGAATGGGGAAAAGCTGAAAGATTTTTCCTGAAGAACAGACACGAGACAAGGATGCCCATTGTCACCACTCTTATTTAAAATAGTATTGGGAGTATTAGCCCAAGGAATCAGGCAAGAGAAATAAATAAAGGGCATCTAGATTGGAAAAGACAGTCAAACTACCCCTGTTTGCAGATGACATGATCCTACATACAGTAAAACCTAAAGACTCCATCAAAAAGTTTTAGAGCTGATAAACAATTTCAGTAAACTTTCAGGATACAAAATCAACACCCAAAAAATCAGTAGGATCTTTATACTCCAATAATGAACTAGCAGAAAAAGAAATCAAGAAATCAAACCCATTTGCAACAGTCACCAAAAAAATAAAATACCTACAAGTCAATTTAATCAAACAGGCGAGAGATCTCTACAATGAGAACTACAAATCACTGTTGAAAGAAGTTGAAGAGGACACAAAAAGATGGAAAGACATTTAATGTTCTTGGATTGGAAGAATTAACATTATAAAAATGTCTGCTACCCAAAGTGATCTATAGATTCAATGCAATCCCTGTCAAAATACCAGTGACATTCTTTACAGAAACAGAGAAAACAATCCTAACATTCACATGGAAAAACAAAGACCCCAAATAGCTAAAGCAATCCTGAGAAAAAGAATAAAGCCAGAGGCATTAAACTACCCAACTTCAAATTATATTACAAAGCTGTAGTAACCAAAATGGCATGGTACTAGCATAAAAACACACTCAGACCAAGGGAACATAATATAGAATGCAGAAATCAACCCACATTCTTACAGCCAACTGATATTTGACAAAGGAACCAAGAACATACATTGAGGAAAAGACTGCCTCTTCAATAAAAAGGTGCTGGGAAAACTTGACATCCATATGTAGAAGAATGAAACTAGACCTGTACCTCTGACCATATACCAAAATCAACTCAAAGTGGATTAAAGACTTAAATATAAGACCTGAAACTATCAAACTCCTAAAAGAAAACAGGGAAAACACTTCACGAAGTAGGACTAAGCAAAGACTTTATGAATAAGACCCCAAAAGCCCAGGCAACAAAAGATAAAATAAATAAATGGGATTCTGTCAAATGAAAAAGCTTCTGCACAGCAAAAGAATCAGGAAGATGAAAAGACAACCTACGAAATGGGAGAAAATGTTTGCAAACTATGAATCAACACAGGGTTAATATCGAGAATATACAAGGAACTCAAACAATTTAACAGTGAAAAAACAAGTAACCTAATTTAAAAATGGGCAAAGGAGCTGAATAGGCATTTCTCAAAGGAAGATACACAAATGGCCAACAGATAAATGAAAAAATGCTCAACATCAGCCAGCCTCAGGGAAATGCAAACCAAAACCACACTGACATATCATCTCACTCCTGTTAGACCAGCTATTATCAAAAAGACAGAGAATAACAATTGCTGGTGAGGATGTGGACCCTCCTACGCTGCTGATGGGACTGTAAACTAGTGCAGCCATTATGGAAAACAGTACAGAGCTTCTTCAAACAATTACAGATAGAACTGCCTTACGATCTGAAAATCCCACTGCTGCATGTATACCCAAAAGAATGGAAACCATCATGTTGAAGGGATACCTGTACTCCCATGTTTATTGCAGCTCCATTTGCAGTAGCCAATCTAAATGTTTATTGACAGATGACTGGATAAGGAAAATATGGTATATATACACAATGGAATACTACTCTGCCATAAAAAGAATGGAATTCTGCCATTCACAACAACATGGATGAACTTATAGAAAATTATGTTAAGTAAAATAAGCCAGGCACAGAAAGAGAAATACCACATGTCCTCATTGGTAAGTGGGAGCTAAAACAAGAGAGAGAGAGAGAGGAGAGAGAGGAGAGAGACAGAGAGAGAGAGAGAGACAGAGAGAGAGAGAGACAGAGAGAGAGAGACAGAGAGAGAGAAAGACAGAGAGAGAGAGAAATGGAAACATCACAATAATTCAATGAACTTGAAAAGGAGAGAACTGAACTGAGGTCACCAGAGGTGGAAAAGGGGGAGGGGGAAGGGTGGTGGGTGAGAAATTTGTAAAGGGCTACAAAAAATGATCACATTGTGTAATGTTGAATATACTAATGATTCTGATTTGAGCATCACGTATTGCACACAGGTATTGATATTCAGTGCTTTACCCCTCATGTATGTACAATCAATTATGTTTCAATAAAAAATAATAAAATGAAATAAATGAGCTTAAGCAGGAAAAATTTAAAGTGTGTATGGGGGTGGTTATTATGAGGATTCATGGGTGTCTCACGGAACACAAGGGAGTAGAGCACTACAGAACCCCACAACGATGTAAACTAGAAATTGGGAAGCCAACAAGAAAGAAGGTGACAATTCAGTCTCCTCTCGGCCCCCAAGTCCTGTCATCTCTGCTGAACACTGCATCATGTGAGTCCTTCTTTTCTCTCTGCAGAACAGCTGCCTCTTTGCTCTGTGCAGAAGTTGGAAGAGGCTACTATACAGTTTTTGCATTTCCATTCCCTCACTTTCAGCCACATCAGGGCCTGGCTAGCTGTCATTTTCCTCTGAAATTCTAAAATTCTGCCATTTATTCATATAACAGCCTTATGAAATGCGTATGATCTGCCAAACTCTATTCTAAGGCTGTACAAATACCCCCTCATTGAATTGGGTCCCTCAAAAATCCAAAATCATGATTGTTAGGATCTTATGACAGAGTCCAACAAATGGCACCCCACTCCCACACCTGTCTGCTAAATAACTTGAGAGACAAGATAAGAGTAGCAGGCTAAAATATCACTTTTATTATGAATAAAGACTAGGTTGGCATACATGAGCTCTATCTGTAGACAAGTGAGCTCTCCAATACTGAGCCCCATAATTTCAGAGACTTACCCTCTCTGACACATACCCTGCCAGGATAGGTCTCAAGCCTTGTGCAGATATGAGACTGCATCCAGGAGCAGCTTAGAAATCATTCACCCTGCGGAGAAAAAGGAACTCTCATACATTGTTGGTGGGATTGCAAAATGGTGCAGCCTCTATGGAAAATGGTATGGAGGTTCCTCAAACAATTGCAGATAGATCTACCATACGACCCAGCTATCCCACTGTTGGGAATATACCCAGAGGAATGGAAATCATCAAGTCGAAGGTATACCTGTTTCCCAGTGTTTATCGCAGCACTCTTTACAATAGCCAAGAGTTGGAACCAGCCCAAATGTCCATCATCAGATGAGTGGATACGGAAAATGTGGTACATCTACACAATGGAATACTACTCAGCTATAAAAACGAATGAAATACTGCCATTTGCAACAACATGGATGGACCTTGAGAGAATTATATTAAGTGAAACAAGTCAGGCACAGAAAGTGAAATACCACATGTTCTCACTTATGGGTGGGAGCTAAAAATTAATATATAAATTCACACACACACACAAAAACCGGGGGGGGGGGGGGAAGAAGATATAACAACCACAATTATTTGAAGTTGATACGACAAGCAAACAGAAAGGACATTGTTGGGGGGGAGGGAGGGAGGGAGAAGGGAGGGAGGTTTTGGTGATGGGGAGCAATAATCAGCCACAATGTATATCGACAAAATAAAATTAAAAAAATAAAATAAAAATAAAATAAAATAAAATGAAGTGATCCAGGAAAAAAAAAAAAAAAAAAGAAATCATTCACCCTAAGGGCAGCTCACTCTCACATAGAAACAACAAGAGCTGAGTTGAGCAGGATACCTTTACTTCTCCTAAATTTACCAAATAATCACTTCACCTTCCCTAAAGCAAAGTACTTAAAGAGGCAGAGAGAGGCAAGAAGTGAACTCCTTCCACATGGAAGGAAACATTAAATATAGTAAAAGCCTTTCCCATCCCCAAACAATTGTACTTAATATTATTCTTTGTTTTTATCACATAAATTGTTTTAATCTCTCATTAAAAACTTTGATTTCCTTTTTTATTTTTATTCTAATTGTGTGGTCACATTTTTCTGCTGATATTTTTGAAGGTTTGAATTTTTGACATTGTTCTAGTGGTTGTCTTTAAAACGATAACGACATTTGACATTCACTCCTCTGTGCTCTAACCAGTGTCTACCGACTCCCTACTATGAACTATAACAAAATAAGTTATAGTTACATTTTCCCTTTCTTCCACATCCCCTTCCTTTTCAGTATCACCTACTTTTAGTTGATTATTACATGTTTAAATATTACCTCTGTTGCATGTTTTTTTGAGGATTACATGGCATCTTTTGATCCCTGACTATGAAAACTTAGAAGACAGCATGAGGAACAGCATCTTCCACCATTTTTTCTCTCTTCTCCTTCCAGCTTTTACTAAATTAAATCATTTCTACCTTGGGAGAGTTTATAATGTTCTGTTGCACAATCATAATCCCTAGGTTTATTTTAGTTTCACAGTTAGGTGGGTTCCACACCTACCATGTGTCCTAGTCTCATACATCCTTCTTTCATCCTGAAGTTCACTGTCTTGTGCTTTCCTCCAGCAGGGCTCTCAGGAAACATATTCTCTGAGTTACTGCATGCACAAGAGAGCCAGTCCTCTGCCTTTACACATATGCAACAGTTCATCTGTACAAAAAATTACTTTATTACACTTTCTTACAGATTTTATAAGTATTGCTCCACTCTTTTCTAGCTCTGAAAATTGCCATGAGGAAGACTGAGATTTTTTAGGTTACTTGGTACTTTTCTTAATTGCCTAAAGTATTGATTCTTATCTTTGAAGTCCAGTAAACCTAACTAATATGTATGTCAGTGTTAATCATTCTAGGCTAATGTCTCCAGGGTATGTCTGTTCCATTATAGATATATAATTTCTGGAAATTTTTAATAAATTGTATTTTGATTATTTTTATGCTCTATTTTAAAAGATGTATTTTATCAATATATTAAAAACTCCAAAAAAAAGGACAAACAGCCATTATGTGTATGTTGTCTCTCCTTTACTCATCTTCCATTGCTGTCATTTTATTTCTAATCCATTTTAATCCTCTGCTTTTCGCCATCTTATTCAAATCGCTTGTCTTAATCCTTTCCTTCACATTATTTATTATGTTTTCAGTCATGCCTTGTATTTATTTATGTGCCCCTTCCAAAGAAAATCCTCATTCCTATGATGGTTCTATTTTTATCTTTCTCTCCTTTTCCTGAGTCTACCAGCTCACATTTAAACTCCTTTTATTATTTTACTTTATTTCTTATGAACTATTGTATATCCAGTTAGGCTCTCATTTTATGAAGCTGATTGTTTCATTGAGGTGTTTTGGGGTTTTATTTAGGCAATGATAAAATATGTCTTTTAAAATTTTACTTTACAGTAACACTTTTGATAGAAGTCCTAGAGTTCTGCTTGATCTTGAAAAGATCAACCCTTCAACTAACCCCGCACACACAAACACACACATGCTCACACACACACACACACACACACACACACACACACACACACTCACATACAAAGAAAGCACTCCCAACTTCGCCACCACAAACTGCCTTGGAAATCTGCAGCATGCCTATATTTCTGTTTTTGTCGACACCACCAGAACTTTGAGATTGTCCACATACCATCATTTATCATTTGGACTCTCATTTTCACATGGCAAAGAATGTTCTTTAACATTCTTTAAATGGCATTCTTTTAAGTGGCTGATCTTCCCCATGTACCGTCATATCACTGGACCTGAAGGTGTGATGTTTGTCCCCTTATTCGCCAATGCTTTTCCCAGACAATTCTTACTCCTTTGTCCTTGAAAAATCTTGTCTTTGAAGAAGTTCATGCCATCAGACTATGTCACTCACTACCCATCCTTGTTGCAGTCATCTACGAAAAAACTGAGCCTCAAAGACTTTAACATCTGGGTCATTGAAACTCCCTCTTGAACTACTCTAAATGATTTTGATATCCTTATATATGATCCTCACAATGCCACGGTCTCTAAGCTTCTTTATCTCTTCTATTTTAATAATATTATCCTCCTTAGTCTCTTGTTCTTATAATTACACATAGATCTTATTATGCTATTAGTTGCACGCTCCTCATCCCCTGAACTCAGTTTTAGGCATTTTTAGTTCTACCTCCTCTGAGCTTTCCAGCTCATTATTTCTATTATCCCAACATGAATAATTATTTAATTCCATGAAGACCTTCAATATACTAATTCAACCACCATTTTACTGTCTCCCACTTTATTCTTACTTCCCTTCTTATCCAGCTCAGATTTCATGCTCCCTTACATAAATCTTCAAATTCCTTGCTTTTTTCTCCCTTTGTTATATTGAACTGGGGCAAAAAGCATCTTGGTTAAATACAACTCTCTTCTTACCCAGACAAGTGAACACATTGAGAAAATACACACATGAATGAGCACACGTGTGCACATGCACACACACATGCACACACACACACACACGCACACGCACACGCACACACACACCCATGCTGCCTGGGCTTGCTTTAAACCTATGACCACCAAATTCATATCAACCTTTCAGGAACACCCAACAATCATAACTTTCCTTAGCTCTTTCATTCTCCCACTCTCCTAGACAATAATTTCACATTTCCTTTTTTCTCCTGAAATCTCCCACAAGTCTTTCATCACCTCATTCTCAGCTGATATTATCGATTTGTTTATTGGAAAAAATAGAGTAATGAGAAGAGAACTGCACCATACTCTCTCCAGCACATACACGAACCTGTCAGATTTACTCCCTATATTGTGTTCCCTGCTATTGCCAAGGACAAACTGCACATTCTCCTATGGGGAGCATAATCCTTCTCCTGTGCGGTGGATCCCATCATGTCTGGCCTCCACAAGAACACTGCTTTCACATTTGTCTCCCCTTTCTCCTGCATCATCAGTATCTCTTTTGTGGATAATTACCATAAGCATACTCACATGCTTCTGCTCCTCAACCACACCCTGCAGCTATTACCCCATTATTTTGCTCCTTTTTACAGCAAAACTTATGGTGCACTTTCTCACCTCCCACTCTCTCTTGACCTCATCCAAATGGTTTTCGTCTCTACCAACTTTCTATATCCAATAAATGCCATTTCATCCTTCAACTTGCTCAAGCAAAAAACATTCGGCTATATTTTGCCTACCCTGTCTCACCCGCAGAATGCTTCCTGGATTAACAATTTGTCTGTGTGAATTTTTCATTCAGTCCTGTCTTCTCTGATTCTCTTTCAGGTCAAACTGAGCCTGCAGAAGCTCCCTGACATCAACACATGCCCCTGTTACCGTTGTTTCAAATAACCCTGCTCCCACTGATGTGTTTACCCTCTGGATGTGCCATGTGCTTTGGAGAAACATGTTTGGCCATATTCTTCTCAGATCTGCAGCTGCAGCATTCTTTCCCTGTACTTTCCTTCACCATATTTGATCTTCACTGCATTTAGGAGCTATTCATTCTCTAAATATTGTGGTTCAGGGTTACATATGCCTCCTGTTTCATCAGAGATGGAGTTTTCATTTTTTTCCACATAGTCTTTGTTGCTATGAGGGTGATCTCTTAGAGGAGAAAAAAGAAATACTATCTCTCTTTACTATTTTAAAGCTGGAAATTACACAAAATATGACTAGCAATTTGCTTTTAATATGATAAATCTGATAGTAGTATGTAACAAGAGGCAGGGTGTATGAGTATTAGGGTTCTCCAGGAAAACACAACTAATAGGATATATAACATATAAACACATACAAGTGTGTGTGTATGCATGTGTATGTGAGAGAGAGAGATTTATTGTAAGGTATTGGCTCACATGACTGCGGAGGCTGAGAAGTCCCATAATCTGACCCAGGAAAGCCAGTGGTGTATTTCAAAGGCCTGAGAGCTGGAGAGCCGGAGGTGGAAATTCCAATCTGGGTCTGAAATCCTGAGCACCAGGAGTGCTGAGTTGCAGAAGAAAATTGATGTCTCAGCTTAACCAGTCAGGTAGAGTGAGAATTCAATCTCCCTCTACTTTTTTTAAATCTACTTAGCCCCCAATGAATGGGTGATGGGTGTCCTACCCACATTGGGAAGGACAATCCCCTTTACTTGGTCCACCAATTCAAATGCTAATCTCTTCCATAAATGCCCTCATGGACACACCCAGAAATAATGTTTTACTATGTGGATATTCCTTGGCCCAGTTAAGTTGACACATGATATTAGCCATCACACAGGGAAACCATTTGGTAATGGCAGAAGGTCCAAAGTGTTTAGAAAGCTGTTGGAAGTCGGAGCCTGAAGAGGTCAGAGAAAAACTGAGCAAGATGTGAGCCTTCAGTGCCTTCAAAGATGTAGCCACTCCAGTGTGCCTGTGAGGGCTCAAATGCAGGTTACAGAAAACTAAGTTTTCAATTTTTTGTTTTTATTTATTTTTTTTATTTCTTTATATTATTGAAACATAATTGTATACATCTGTGGAGTTCAGCATTGAATATAATAATTTTTTTGTTGTTTTTTAAAATGGGGTATTTGAAGCAGAGAATCAGGAGCTTACAAAATTATTAGAAAGGTTGGAGAAGGCAGTTCTAGGTACAGAATGATTAGGAACGACTCTAGAAGAGCCCCCAGCATTGGTTCACCAAGGGAACTTGTGCACCAATAGGGCTAGGGGGAATCAGAAAGCCAGTGTCCTAACTACTGCTGATTCTAGATCTCATCACGTGCACCATAATCCAAGCATCAGGAGCCCAGTGCTACAACTGTTGGACCCAGGAACAATTCATTTTAAGGGCAATCTGAGGTCAGGAAGCAGCCATCAGAATGTTGGCCTCTAGAGCCAGAGTAAGACCAGACTCTGGCAAAATTAACACTTGGTGTGTGCTCCTCCTCCCACTTCTCTTGGTTCTAATTCCAAGTCGCATATATGTCTGTTTAGGAGAATCTTACATCAAAAACTGTACCTTCAACTGAGAAAGTAGTTTTTACTACTGTTTTTATTACCAGGCTGTCCAGTATGGAAAAGCACCTAAGAAGAAAATTGAAGCAGATGATGGGAAAAAGTACCCAAACTTCCCAACTTTGCCCCCACTTTCTTCTCCTTCCTTCTGAGCTTACTTCATTGATCTTCTCGCTGCTATGAGCACTGATAGCCCTCACCCCCTTTTCCTTAATCCATGGTGCTCTCCCACAGGTAACTCTTTTACTCTACATGACATATCACCATATTTGTTTATTATGACAGCCATACGTATTGTTAACCCCATTTCGTGAACAAGGACGCTAAGATTGAAAAAAGGTGAAATAACACGTGCAAGGCGAGGCAGTCAATAAATGCCAGAACTGAGACTTAATTTTATGCTCTGACTCTAAATTTCACTGTCTTTCTTCTCCTTTTAAATCAATAACTGTTTGACTATGTCTTCTAAACTGAGAATGGCACCAGCCTCTCATGGGCAAGTAAAATAAATAGGTTTCTTAATGATTCTTTCTTTCCATTTAGCCTGCACCCTTTACCACTGCATGCCCAGATGGTTAATGTTGTTCCCAGCCTGGCTGAGGGCCACACAGAATATTACTCTGTTCTTAAGGGGCTGCCATCTTACTGATTGCTATATTGTATTTTGCCTGTATTGGTTATTAATCAAGTTTTCCCTAACTGGTAGTTATTGATGGTCACTTGCTCCTGAATGTCTAAAAGGAACCCTCTGGTCTCTCCAAGCCACAGGCTCTATTCAGTCAGTAAATATTGACTGGGTCCCTTTCTGGTCCCAATCTTTCCTGAAACCCATAACTTTCTTCCATGATCCTGGTCAAGTCAAATTAATTGCACCTGGATATGTGCCTGCTTTCACATCTTTGCTGATACTATTATCTCTGCCTGGATTTTCCTTCTCTTTTCCAGTGCTTAGGTATCTAACGCTTAACCCATATTGCAAGATTTATCCCAATCACTTCCTTTTTCAATATTCCCCTTGAGCTCTCAACCAGTTAGAAGTGAGTTCTTCTATTTTCGAACTAATCTGATGTTTCTATCTGTATCTCTCTTATAATACTCCTGACTTTCTAGTAGATTTTAAATAAATACGATGTAGGTTGAATTACAGCCTCAAATGTTTTATTCCCCTGTGGCAATGTTATATATCCACACTCTTGGCATGGCCAGGGTACTTGGCTTTGGGCTTGGACATGTGACTTGCTTTAGCCAATGGGATTGTTAGAGAATGTGATACAAGGTGAGGCTTGAGTATACTTGCATATTTGGGCTTGTCTTCTTGCCTTTCTGCCTTTTTTCAGGAGAACGTCCTGGGGGTAGATGTTGGTCCAAGGAGCATGAGAAGCACATGGAGCAGATTTGCACCCAAACTGCAGCTTAAAACCAAGGCCAACCAAATCCCACCCAATTCAACATACCAAAAATACATGCTTATTTTCCATGCCACTGTGATTTTGCTGGTATTGTCATATAGCAGCAACTAACCAAAACATCCATCAGTGCAATTTCATCTCCTTTCATAGACTGTGAATTCCTAGAAGGCACTTCTCTTTGTACAGTTGACAGCAACAACAACATCTGAACATTATAGGATGCTAACTATGGATCATGTGGAAAAGCTGAGTCCCAGCAAGGTTTAATAAGGTATCTCAGGGACATGCAAATCAAAACCACAATGAGGTATTATCTCACACCTGATACAATGACTATTATCAAAAAGACAGAAGATAACAAGTGTTGCTGAGGGTGGAGAGAAAAGGGAACTCTTGAAAACTGTTGGTGGGAATGTAGATTGGTGCAGGCTTTATGGAAAACAGTGTGGTGGTTCCTAAAGAAATTGAAAATAGAACTACTACACGACCCAGCAATCCTCTTCTGGATATACACTCAAAGGAAATAAAGTCAGCACTTTAAAAGGATGTGTGTACTCTCATGTTTTCTGCAGCATTATTCACAATAGCCAAGATATGGAAACAATCTAAGTGTCCATTGACAGATGAATATATAAAGAAAATGTCGTAGATATACATAATGGAATATTATTCAGCCTTATAAAGGAAGAAAATCCTGCCATTTGCAACAACATGGATAAAATTAGAGGACATTATGCTAAGTGAAATAAACAAGACACAATAAAAAACACTACATGTGTAACTTTAAACAAAATGAATATATACAAACAGAGAGTAGAAAGGGGATTACCAGGGATAGTGTGGGGTAGGAAGGATGGGATTATATAAGTCAAAGGGTACAAAGTTGCAGTTATGTAGAATAAATAAGTCTAGAGATCTCATGTATAGCATGAGAACTATACTGTAATTTACAATATTCTATTATATACTGGAAAATTGCTAAAAGAGTAGATTTTAGGTACTATTACCAAAAACACACCCCAAAAAATGTAACCATGTGAGATGATGGACATGTTAATTTGCTTGACTGTAGTAATCACTTTACTATGTATAGGTATATCAAACATTATTTTGTACACCCTAAGTATAGAAGCTCCTCAACTTATGATGGGGTTACATCCCAAAAGACTCATCCTAAGTCAAAAATCTGTAACTTGAAAATGCATTTAATACCCTAATAAATTCATCATAAAATTTAAAAACTGTAAGTCAAGCTATGGTAAGTCCAAATATTCCTTGATTGACATCCCAGTAAACCCATCATAAAGCCAAAATCATAGTCAAATTATTGCTAAGTCAGGGATGATCTGTATATATACAATTTAAAAATTACAGTGGATATCAAAACTGCAATTGCTCAAAAATCTCATCATGTAGTTAATACAATAGGGAATTAAAAATAAAGCAAAAATGTTTGTAAATAATAAATTCCCATTATTTTAAAAATCTGTTTATACAATTTGTCTGATAAACTCAGTTAAGTGAATCAAAATTAGAATTAATGTAAAAATTTAATATTCTTCCCAGATATAAGCTTTAGGTACAAAAAAATATGGCAACTGTAATTTCAGTGTATTAAGTTAAACTTTATTTTTAAATTTTAAGGGATGTTTGGGGTCCTAGGCAGGAGCTGTGGGCAGCACCCCCACCACCATCAGCAGAAGACAGCAGCACACACACAGTCCAAGGCAGGAGCACACTGAAGACACCACTTCCACACAGGTGGTCCACCACAGCCACTTGTACCACTAGGGTGGCTCACCACCACAGCAGCAGTCACAGCCACCATGCAGAAGACCTGCCACCTACTCTACTGCATCGACACAAGAGTCACCAACAGAGACTAGAAAAAGAAGAGGAAGTCTCTCTCATCAAAGCCCAATCCATAGTAATAGAAGAAGCAACTCCTCCACCAGAACACCAGACACCAATGTAGAGATACTAGAAGTGGATCTAAACAAAACAAACAAGAAAATATAATGCCACCAAAAGAGTATGGTAATTCTCAAACACCCGACCCTATAGAGCACAAAACCCTTGAAATAACTGAAAAGGAATTCAGAGCAACAATCGTAAGGAAACTCAATGAGATGCAAGAAGATTCAGTTAGACAACATAATGAAACAAGAAAAATATCTAGGATATGAAGGAGGAAATTTACAAAGAGATTAATACCTTAAAAGAGAGTGTAGCAGAATTCATGGAACTGAAACCATCCATCAAAATAAAATATACAACTGAGAGGTTTAGCAGCAAGCTAGAGCAAGCAGAAGAAAGAATATCTGATCCTGAAGATAGTATTTTTGAAATTAGCCAGAGGACAAAAAAGGAAAAAAAAAAAAAAGGAAAAAAGAATATTTAAAAAATGAAGAAAATCTAAGAAAGCCAGAAGACAACTTTAAGTGCATAAACACTTGAAACATGGGTGCTCCAGAAGAGAAAGAGAAAAGTCATGACAATATATTCAATGGAATAATAATGGAAAACTTCCCAGATATAGGGAGAGACATGGACCTTCATATCCAGTAGGCTCAAAGATCCACAAACAAATTCAATTCAAAAAGATTCTCTCTGGGAAACATTATACTCAAACTGGCAAAACTCAAAGACAAAGACAAAATCCTAAAAACAGCAACAGAAAAGTGTGAAGTCAACAATATGGGAGTCCCCATCAGACTAACAGCAGACTTCTCAACAGAAACTCTACAGGCCTGAAGGGAATGGGATGATGTATTCAAAATAACAAAAGAAAAAGAAAAAAACTGTCAGCCAAGAATACTATAATAAGCAAGGCTATGCTTCAGAAATGAAGGAAAAATAGTGTAATTCACAGACAAACAAAAACTGAGGGAGTTCACCAACATATGACCAGCCCTACAAGAAATCCTCAAGGGAGTTCTCCATCTGGAAACAAAAAAAGACTAATCACTACCATGAATACACAAGAAAGAACAAAACCTACCAGTAGAACAAAAATGCAAACAAGAAAGAGAAAGAAACTAAATCTTACCACCTCAAAAAAAGCAACAAATATCAAAGACAAACAACAAAAGGGGAAGAAAGGGACAAAAGATATATAAAAAATACAAACAAAAATCAAAAAAATGCCAGAGGTAACATAACACCTTTAAATAGCAACCCTAAAAGTAAATGGAATAAACTCCCCACTCAAAAGACACAGACTGACTGATTGAATTAAAAAGCTAGATCTAATAATATGCTGTCTTCAAGAGACTCACCTCACCTGTAAAGACACAATCAGATTCGTAGTGAAAGAATGGAAAAAGATATACCACACAAATGGAAACCCCAATATGATAATACTAGGAGAGCTGAACATCCCTCTCTCAGCACTGGAAAGATCATCTAGGCAACAAATCAACAGACAAACCCAGGATTTAAACTACACTTTAGACCAATTGGACATAGCAGATATCTAGAGAATATTTCATCCAACAACTACAGAATATACATTCTTCTCATCAGCACATAGAACATTCTCCAGGATAGACCACAAGTGAGGTCACAAATCATCTCAACAATTTTTTTTAAAAAATTGAAATCATTTAAGTACCTTTTCAGACCACAATGGATTAAAACTAAAAAGCAATAACAAGCAAAATTCTGGAAATGATGCAAATACATGGAAATTAAACAACATGCTCCTTAACACCCATGGGTCCAAGAAGAAATTAAACAGGAAATCAAAAAATTTCTTGAAACTAATGAAAACAAAGACACATCATACCAAAACCTGTGGGATACCACAAAAGCACTACAAAGAAGGAAGTTTATTGCAATAAATGCTTACATCAAAAGAATAGAATGATTTCAAATAAACAACCTAATGCCACACCTCAAAGAACTAGACAAGCAAGAGCAATTCAATCCCCAAGTTAGTAGAAAGAAAAAAATAATTAAGATCAGAGCAGAACTAAATGAAATAGAAATGCAAAAAATGATACAAAAGATCAATGAAACAAAAGGTTGTTTTTTGAGAAGATAACAAAATAGACAAGCAATTAGCTAGGCTAACTGAACAAAGAAGAGAGAAGATCCAAATAACAAAAGTAAAAAATGAACAAGGAGATATTACAAAATAACAAAGTAAAAAATGAACAAGGAGATATTACAACCAATAGCACAGTAATACAAAAAATCATTAGAGACTAATATAAACAACTATACATTAACAAATTTGAAAACCTGTAGGAAATGGATAAATTTCTGGACACATACACACTACCAAGGCTGAACCAAGAAGAAATAGAAAACATGAACAGAACAATAACAAGCAATGAGACTGAAGTAGTAATCACTATTCTCCCAACAAAGAAAAGCCCAGGACTGGATGGCTTTGTTGCTGAATCCTACCAAACCTTTTAAGAGAAATTAATATCAATTCTCTTCACATTATTCCAAAAATTGGAACAGAGGCCATTCTCCAAAACTCATTCTATGAGGCCCGCATCACCCCAAAATCAAAATTAGACAAAGATACAACAAACAAAGAAAACTATAGGCCCATATCTCTTATTAACATAGGCACAAAAATCCTAAAGAAAATAGCAAACAGAATACAGCAACACATCAAAAAAGTTATACACCATGATCAAGTGGGATTTATCCCAGGAATGCAAGGATGGTTAAAGATGTGCAAGTCAAAAAAAAAAAACATGAAACACCACATCAACAAAATCAAGCACAAATGCAATATGATTATCTCAATAGATGCAGAATAAACATTTGACAAAATTCAACATATTCCATCATAAAGACTCTCAGCAAATTAAGTATAGAAGGAAAGTATCTCAACACAATAAAAGCCCTATATGATTAACCTACTCCAATATAATCCTGAATGGGGAAAAGCTGTAAGACAAGGATGCCCACTCTCATCACTCCTATTTAACATAGTATTGGGAGTACTGGCCAGAGCAATTAGGCAAGAGGAAAAAAATAAAGGGCATCCAGATTGGAAAAGGCAAAGTCAAACTGTCCCTGTTTGCAGATGACATGATCCTATATAAAGAAAAACCTAAAGATTCTACCAAAAACTTCTTACAGCTGACAAATGATTTCAGTAAAGTTACAGGATACAAAATCAACATGCAAAAATCAGTAGCATTTTATACTCCAATAATGGACTATCAGAATAAGAAATCAAGGGGCTGGCCTTTGGCTCACTCGGGAGAGTGTGGTGCTAATAACACCAAGGCCATGCGTTCAGACCCCATATAGGAATGTCCAGTTAGCTCACTGGGTGAGCATGGTGCTGATAACACCAAGTCAAGGGTTAAGATCCCCTTACCAGTCATCTGGTAAAGAAAAGAAAAAGAAAAAGAAATCAAGAAAGCAAGCCCATTTCCAATACCTAGGAATACCTAGAAACAAAGTGAAGCAAGGAGGTGAAAGATCTCTACAGTGAGAACTACAAATCACTGCTGAAAGAAATGAGAGGACACAAAAAGATGGAAAAACATTCCATGCTCTTGGATTAGAAGACTTAACATTGTAAAAATGTACATACTACCCCAAGCAATCTACAGATTCAATGCAATCCCCATCAAAATACCAATGATTTTCTGCACAGAAATAGAAAAAAACACTCCTAACATTCATGTGGAATGACAAAAGACCACAAATAGACAAAGCAATCCTGAGCAAAAACAATAAAGCTGGAGGCATTACACTACCGGACTTCAAATTATACAACAAAGCTATAGTAACAAAAACAGCATGTTACTGACATATAAGCAGACACTCAGGCCATTAGAACAGAATAAAAAAAAAAACAGAAATCAACCCACATACTTATAGCCAACTGATAGTTGACAAGGGCAACAGGAGCAAGCATTGGTGAAAGGACTGCCTATTCAATAAGTTGTGCTGGTAAAACTGGACATCCATACGTAGAAGAATGAAACTAGACCTGTACCTTTACCATATACAAAAATTAACTCAAAATGGATTAAAAACTTATATATAAGACTGGAAATTATAAAACTACTAAAAGAAAACATGGGGGAAACACTTCAGGAAGGAGGACTGGGCAAACACTTTATGAATAAGAACCTAGAAGCACAGGAAACAAAAGGAAAAATAAACAAATGTGATTATATCAAAATAAAACTCTTCTACACAGCAAAGAAAAAGTTAACAGAGTGAAAAGACAACTTACAGAATGGAAGAATATATTCATTAATGATTCATCTGACAAATGATTACTATACAGAATATGCAAGGAACTCAAACAATTCAACAGTAAAAGAAAAAATAATAACCTGATCAAAAAATGGGCAAAGGAACCGAATAGACATTTCTCAAAGGAAGATATACAAATGGCCAACAGACACATGAAAATATGCTCAACATCACTAAGCATCACTAAATACAAATCAAAACCACATTGAGATATCATTTCATGTCAGTTAGACTGGCCATTATGAAAAAAACAGAAAATAACAAATGCTGGAGAGGATAAAGAGAAAGGGGAACACTTCTACACAGTTGATGGGACTGTAAATTGGTACAGCCATTATGGAAAACCATATGAAAGTTCCTCAGACAACTATAGGTAGAACTGCCTTAGGATCCAGCAATCCGACTGCTGGATATACCCATGAAGGAAGGGAAATCATCATGTTAAAGGGATACCTGCACTCCCATGTTTATCACAGCTCTCTTTACAATAGCTAAGATTTGGAACCCACCTAAATGCCCATTGAAGGACAACTGGATAAGGAAAATATGGTACAAATACACAATGGAATACTACTCTGCCATAAAAAGGAATGATATTCTGCCATTTACAGCAAGATGGATGAACTTAGAGAAAATTATGTTAAGTGAAATAAGGCAGGTACAGAAAGAGAAGTACCACGTGTCCTCACTCATAAGTGGGAGCTGAAAAAAATAATAAACAAAAAAAGAAAAAAAGAAAGATACAACAATCACCATAATTCCTTGAACTTTCAAAAGGAGAGAATGCACCTGAAGCCACCAGAGGTGGGAAAGGGAAAGGGGGAGGGAAGGCAGGAAGAAATTGGTAAAGGGCAACAAAAAATGTTTACATTGTGCAATGATAAAATAAAAAATAAATATATAAAATAACTTAATTAATAATAAATAAACTTCAAGAAATGCAAAAAACATGGGAGAAACTGGGGGAAAAAAGAATTATTTTAGAGTGAAAAAATTAACAAATGAAGAAACATACCATAAAAAACAAGTTGTCAAAAGTTACATAATGAAGTAGTAGGGGAAAAGGGCTCAAATTTGGAAAGTCTGGCTCTAGAGTCTTGATAACAATGTACACATCTACATTAAGGATGTGCAAGAAAATACTTGCGGATGAGAAGGAAAAAGAAAGGGAGAGAGAGAACAGAAGAAAAATAAGAAAGCTATTTGATTTTTGTTGTATCTAAAATAAATATTTTTACATTTCCAACTAAGTTTTTTTTTCTTTTTTTTTCTTTTTACTTATTTATTTATTTATTTTTAACTTTTATTTTGTCGATATACATTGTGGTTGATTATTGTTGCCCCTTTCCAAAACCTCCCTCCCTCCTCCCTCTCCTCCCTCCCCACAACAATGTCCTTTCTATTTGCTTGTCGTATCGACTTCAAGTAATTGTGGTTGTTATATCTTCTTCCCCCCCCCCCCCGGTTTTTTTCTGTGTGTGTGTGTGTGTGTGAATTTATATATTAATTTTTAGCTCCCACCAATAAGTGAGAACATGTGGTATTTCTCTTTCCGTGCCTGACTCGTTTCACTTAATATGATTCTCTAGGTCCATCCAGGTTGTTGCAAATGGCAGTATTTCATTCGTTTTTATAGCTGAGTAGTATTCCCTTGGGTAGATGTACCACATTTTCCATATCCACTCATCTGATGATGGACATTTGGGCTAGTTCCAACTCTTGACTATTGTAAAGAGTGCTGCGATGAACATTGGGGAACAGGTATACCTTCGACTTGATGATTTCCATCCCTCTGGTTATATTCCCAGCAGTGGGATAGCTGGGTCATATAGCAGATCTATCTGCAATTGTTTGAGGAACCTCCATACCATTTTCCATAGAGGCTGCACCATTTTGCAGTCCCACCAACAATGTATGAGAGTTCCTTTTCCTCTTCAACCTCGCCAGCATTTATCGTTCAGAGTCTTGGATTTTAGCCATCCTAACTGGGGTTAGATGGTATCTCAATGTGGTTTTGATTTTCATTTCCCAGCTGCTGAGTGATGTTGAGAATTTTTTCATATGTCTGTTGGCCATTTGTATATCTTCCTTAGAGAAATGCCTACTTAGCTCTTTTGCCCACTTTTTAATTGGGTTGCTTGTTTTCTTCTTGTAAAGTTGTTTGAGTTCCTTATATATTCTTGATATTAATCCTTTGTCAGATGTATATTTTGCAAATATTTTCTCCCACTCTGTTGGTTGTCTTTTAACTCTGTTAATTGTTTCTTTTGCTGTGCAGAAGCTTTTTAGTTTGATATAATCCCATTTGTTTATTTTTCCTTTGGTTGCCCGTGCTTTCTGGGTCTTATTCATGAAGTCTGTGTCCAGTCCTATTTCCTGAAGTGTTTCTCGTAGGTTTTCTTTAAGAAGTTTTATTGTTTCAGGGTGTATATTTAAATCCTTAACCCATTTTGACTTGATTTTAGTATACGGTGAGAGGTATGGGTCTAGTTTCATTCTCCTGCATATGGATATCCAGTTATCCCAGCACCATTTGCTGAAGAGGCAGTCCCTTCCCCAGTGAATATGCTTGTTGCGTTTGTCAAAGATCAGATGGCAGTAAGTGTGTGGGTTGATTTCTGGATTCTCTATTCTATTCCATTGATCAGTGTGTCTGTTTTTATGCCAGTACCATACTGTTTTGGTTATTATAGCTTTGTAGTATAGCTTAAAGTCAGGTAGTGTTATGCCTCCAGCTTTATTTTTTTTGGCTCAGCATTGCTTTGGCTATGTGTGGTCTTTTAGTATTCCATATAAATGTCTGTATAGTTCTTTCCATTTCTGAGACAAATGTCTTTGGAATTTTGATGGGGATTGCATTGAATTTGTATATCACTTTGGGTTGTATGGACATTTTCACTATGTTGATTCTTCCAATCCAAGAGCATGGGATATCTTTCCATCTTCTTGTATCCTCTCTAATTTCTCTCAGCAGTGGTTTGTAGTTCTCATTATAGATATTTTTTTACCTCCTTAGTTAACTCAATTCCTAAGTATTTTATTTTTTTGGTGGCTATTGTAAATGGGCAGGCTTTCTTGATTTCTCCTTCTGCATGTTCACTATTGGAGAAAAGAAATGCTACTGATTTTTGTGTGTTGATTTTGTATCCTGCTACTGTGCTGAAATCATTTATCAATTCCAACAGTTTTTTTGTGGAGGTTTTAGGCTGTTCGATATATAGGATCATGTCATCTGCAAACAGGGACAGTTTGACCTCATCTTTTCCAATCTGAATGCCCTTTATTTCCTTCTCTTCTCTGATTGCTCTGGCTAGTACTTCCAACACTATGTTGAATAGGAGTGGTGAGAGTGGGCATCCTTGTTTAGTTCCTGCTCTTAAAGGAAAAGCTTGCAGCTTTTCCCCATTCAGGATGATATTGGCAGTCGGCTTGTCATATATGGCTTTAATTATGTTGAGATACTTTCCCTCTATACCTAACTTATAGAGGGTCTTTGTCATGAATGAGTGCTGAATTTTATCAAATGCTTTTTCAGCATCTATAGAGATGATCATATGGTCCTTGTGTTTGACTTTATTAATATGGTGTATCACATTTATTGATTTGTGTATGTTGAACCAACCTTGCATCCCTGGGATGAATCCCACTTGATCGTGGTGAATAATTGTACGTATGTGTTGCTGTATTCTGTTTGCTAGTATTTTAATGAGGATTTTTGCATTTTATTCATCAAGGATATCGGCCTGTAGTTTTCTTTTTTGGTTATATCTTTACCTGGTTTTGGTATCAGGATGATGTTTGCTTCATAGAATGAGTTTGGGAGATTTGCGTCCGTTTCCATCTTTTGGAATAGTTTGTAAAGAATCGGTGTCAATTCCTCTTTGAATGTTTGGCAAAATTCTGCTGTGAATCCATCTGGTCCTGGACTTTTCTTTGTTGGGAGCCTTCTGATAACAGCTTCAATCTCCTTTATTGTTATTGGTCAGTTCAAATTTTCTATGTCTTCATCGTTCAGTTCTGGGCGCTTGTGTGTGTCCAGAAATATATTCATTTCCTCCAGATTTTCAAATTTGTTGGCGTATAGTTGTTTATAGTAGTCTCGAATGATTCCTTGTATTTCAGAGTAATCAGTTGTAATATTACCTTTTTCATTTCTAATTTTTGTTATTTGAAGCTTCTCTCTTCTTTTTTTTGTTAGCCATGCTAATGGTTTTTCAATTTTATTTATCTTTTCAAAAAACCAACTTCTTGACTCATTGATCTTTTATATTGTTTTTTGGGTTTCAATTTCATTCAGTTCGGTTCTGATCTTAATGATTTCTTTCCATCTGCTAACTTTAGGTTTGGATTGTTCTTGTTTTTCTAGTTTTTTAAGGTGAAGTGTCAGGTTGTTCACTTGCCATCTTTCCATTCGTCTGAAGTGAGCATTTAATGCAATAAATTTCCCCCTTAATACTGCTTTTAATACTGCTTTTGCAGTATCCCACAGGTTTTGGTATGATGTATCATTATTTTCATTAGTTTCAATAAATTTTTTGATTTCCTGCTTGATTTCTTCTTGGACCCATATGTCATTAAGTCGAATGCTGTTTAATTTCCATGTGTTTGTATAGTTTCCAGAGTTTCATTTGTTATTAATTTCTAGTTTTAATCCATTGTGGTCTGAGAAAATATATGGGATAATTCCAATTTTTTTGAATTTATTGAGACTTGATTTGTGACCTAATATGTGATCTATGCTGGAGAATGATCCATGTGCTGATGAGAAGAATGAATATTCTGAGGTGGTTGGATGGAATGTTCTGTAGATATCTGCCAATTCCAATTGGTCTAGAGTATTGTTTAGGTCTTGTGTTTCTCTACTGATTCTTTGCCTAGATGATCTGTCTAATATTGACAGTGGGGTGTTCAGGTCCCCCGCTGTTCAGGTATTAGTGTCTATTTCCTTCTTTAGTTCTAATAGAGTTTGTTTTATAAATCTGGCTGCTCCAACATTGGGTGCATACATATTTATGATTGTAATGTCTTCTTGATGCATCAATCCTTTTATCATTAATTAGTGTCCCTCATTGTCTCTTTTTATGGTTTTTAGTTTAAAGTCTATTTTGTCAGATATAAGAATAGCTACTCCAGCTTGTTTTTGTTTTTGTTTTTGTTTTCTGTTTGCATGGTAAATCTTTTTCTATCCTTTCACTCTTATTCTATGTGAATCTTTATGGGTGAGGTGGGTCTCTTGTAGGCAGCATATAGTTGGGTCCTCCTCTTTGATCCAGTCAGCCAGTCTGTGTCTTTTGATTGGGGAATTTAAGCCTTTTACATTAAGAGTTGTTATTGAAAGGTGTTGATTTATTCGTAGCATTTTATTGGTTGTTTGGTTGTCTTAGGTGTCTTTTGTTCCTTGCTTTCTGATTTACTGTTTGGTTTCTCTGTTTGTTGGTTTCCTAGGTTGTAGATAGCGGTTTTGTTTGTTTGTTTTCTCTTCATGAATGCCATTTTTATTATCCTAGTGGATTTTGATTTTTCTTGGGTTTTTATGGCAGTGGTAGTTATTTTTCAGGAACCAAACTCAGTACTCCGTTGAGGATTTCTTGTAAGGGTTGTCATGTGGTAGTGAACTCCTGCAGTTTTTCTTTGTCTGAGAAATATACTATTTGCCCTTCTTGTTGGAAGGATAGCCTTGCAGGGTAGAGTATTCTTGGCTGGCAATCTTTGTCTTTTAGTATTTTGAATATATCATCCCATTCCTTTCTAGCTTTTAGGGTTTGTGATGAAAAGTCTGATAGCCTGATTGGGGCTCCCTTATAGGTGATTTGATGCTTCTCTCTTGCAGCTTTTAAGATTCTCTCTTTGTCTCTGAGATTTGTCAATTTGACTATAACATGTCTTGGAGAGGGCCTTTTTGGGTTGAATACGTTTGGAGATCGTTGAGCTTCCTGGATCTGAAGATCTGTGATTTTTCCTATACCTGGGAAGTTTTCTGCCACTATTTTGTTGAATATGTTTTCAATGCAATCTCCATTTTCCTCCCCTTCTGGGATACCCATGACTAGGATATTTGAGCGCTTAATGTTGCCTGATATCTCTCTCAGATTTTCTTCAATGTCTTTGATTCTTTTTTCTTTCTTTTTGTCTACTTGTGTTATTTCAAACAGCCCATCTTCAAGTTCAGAGGTTCTCTCTTCAACTTCGACAAGCCTGCTGGTTAAACTCTCCGTTGTGTTTTTTATTTCGCTGAATAACTTCTTCAGTTCAGCAAGTTCTGCTACATTTTTTTTCAGGACATTGATTTCCTTGTACATTTCCTCTTTCAGGTCCTGTATACTTTTCCTCATTTCATAATGATGGCTAGCTGAGTTTTCTTGTATCTCATTCAGTTTCCTTAGAATTATCACTCGAAATTCCTTGTCAGTCATTTCAAGGGCTTCTTGTTCTATAGGATCTAGAGTTTGAGATTTAGTAACTTTTGGTGGTGTACTTTCTTGATTTTTTGTATTTCTGGTATCTCTTTTTTGATGTTTATTCATTGTGGCAGGGGGTTTCACAGTCCACTGGTTTGAAACTATTGACTAACTAAGATGTTGCTGTGGTTGCCAATTTGGTATGGCTACCTCCGTGACTGCTCAGTTGGCCTCTAGTGCTTTGTGTGTGTGGTTGCCTCGGGTCTTGGGCCTCTCCAGGGAGCCACCTCTCTTGTCAGCTTGGACTCTGTTGGGCTGCTGGATCACGGGGTGGTACTGCAGGGTGTGTGGTCTCTGCTGAGCTTCCACTTCCTGTGCAGGACTTCTCCCTGTTCCCTGCGCTCTGGCCCAGGCTGCTGGATCATGCAGTGGCAACCCCACAGGGTGTGTGGTTTCTGTCAAGTCTCCGCCTCCCTAGCCAGACATCTCCCTACTTTGTGCACACTGGGCTGGGCTGGGACGTGTATTCTGCAACCCTCGTCTATCAGCTTGGCCTGCAAGACCCTGCCCGGCACCCACTCGCCCAGGAAGTCTACCAGCTTTCTGCTAGGCGCAGATGACCAGTCGCTCTGGGTGCCTTTGTAGCATTGTGTAGATCTTTCTCAGGACTTATCACCTTCCTCCTGGTATCACAGTTATTTGTGTATGTGTCTTATCTCCCACACCAGAGCATGAGCTCCTCGGTGGAGGAGCCCACAGCACACGGTTCACCTTTGAATCCCCCCGGCATGGACCGAGTCCAGTGCCCGCCCGCAGTCAGCTCTCCGGGAGGTTCAAGTGAACTCGGGAACTCTCCGACCACACTATTCCTAACCAGAAATCGGTTAGGCGTTTTTCCAAACTGGTGGCTGCAGAGATGGTATCTGCCTCCCAGTAACAGGAAGTTTACTGGGGGCCAGAGCCCAGGGTGCAGTGGAGTGACAGTCGGCCCAGCCCATACTTCCTTGCCCTCCTGCTGCTGGCCAGGGACACCCCACGCCACCAGCCCCGCCAGAGAACCATGGAGGGAGTGGGAGGGGGGCCCGCCCGCAAGCCCCAGGAAGCCCCACGCCAGGGCAAGCA
The DNA here is from genome assembly GCF_027409185.1 of Cynocephalus volans. NCBI lineage: Eukaryota > Metazoa > Chordata > Mammalia > Dermoptera > Cynocephalidae > Cynocephalus > Cynocephalus volans. The sequence goes on from NC_084471.1 coordinate 15,435,591, forward strand.
AGTGGGACGGCTCCGTGAGGAGCTGAGCCAGGCGAGGAGGACAGGCTTGGTCGAGCCGGGTTGGAGCCGCCACCACCTGAGAAAAATGGAGGCAGCCCCGGGGCTGGTGTGTGGCCCAGTGGGGCAGGCGGAAGCCAGGCAGGCGTCCGCCCCCCGAGCAGGGCCGGGTCGGGGGTCACTCACAGGGCTGTGCCGGGTCGGGCGGCTCCTTCTCTGCCTCTGCATCGTCGCCATCCTCGTTCTCGGCCGCCGCCGCCTTGGTCTGCTCAGGCGGTCCTGCGGCGCACTCGGGCGCTCCCAGGAATCTTCTTTTATGCCGGCCTGAAACCTCGAATCCCGAATAGGGCAGCTGGCTGCCTTCAGCGTGGCCCCGGCCTCCGGGATCCTGGCTGCATCCACCGCAGCCCCGGCGCTGTGTTCCCTGTTTAGAGACTCGCTTTTGCAGCTAAGAAACAGTTCTTTTCCTGCTCCATACCTCAAAGCTGTTGCCTGTAAATGAGGCAGCCTCTCCTGCCAAGGGCAAAGTGGCGGTCACCCCCACGACCGGCCACCAGCAGCGGTCCTCCCTTAAGAGATGGCAAGAGGAAGGTCCACAAGTGTTCTGGCTGCCTAAGGCCCAGTGGCCGCCTTTTCCACCTCAGCTACTCCACGCCAACGGCCACAGCCACCGCCATCTTAGGATCCTCCTACTGAGTTTTTAAAAGCATAATTGTCATTATGATTTACATCTTTAAAGAGGATGTTTATTATTCAGCTGCCTTTGAATTTTTTGTTTTCTGTAAGAGCACCTGATACCTTTTAGAAAGCAGCTTTACTCGCGTATTGGAGAAGAGTACATCCCTTCTGCTACAGAATCCCTCCCACTGTAGGATCTCTTTCTCCCTATCACAGTACAGCCAAGGGGTGGACATATGACTCAAATGACCAATTGGCTGCTCTCTGCAGGTCTCAAGTGAGTGACGGAAAGGAGAGGTGCAGTCATTCATCACAGGACTAGTGTGCACGGCACATGATTTACTGCTGGGACACCATAGTTGGGGATCCTACCTGGAGCTCTCCTAAGCTCCTCAGCTTCTCCCAATTTCCCTGCCCAGCCTTCTTCAGATATATAAGTTCCCCATATTTTTCCAATAAATCCCCTTTTACTTAAGAAATCCAGCATTAGTTTCTGTTTGCAACCAACAACCCTGATTGATTCCATTCTTTTTCCCAAAACAATCCCTACAGTTATGAAATCGGATACTCCATTAGCCTGAATTCAAAAAAAGGCCATGACAAAGTCCAAATGTCCCAGGTTTTGAAAAAAGTAAGTTCATAAGGCAAAGTGGCTGGTGAGCTGCTCTTTTGCCAATTCTGGTCTGCACAAGAACATCTCTGGGCCCAGTAGCTCGTGGTCTAAATACATCTACTGCCAAGAGAGGATAATAAACGTGATCTGTTTTACATCTTCTGTCACTGAATCACAGAACGTTAAACTAGATAGAATCTTAAAGAACATCTAGTCCAATTCCCTCCTTGAACAAATGAAAATAAATGAGGCCCTGAGAGAGGAGGTGACTTGTCTGGAGTTGAACAACTAAGTGGCAGAGCTGAGACTAGACTCTCCTGAGTCCCATGCAGGGCTTCTTTCCACTTCACCACCTGCTCTCCATCTGCCAGGATGTTTTGTTCTCATTCAAACAAAACGTGAAAAGTACAACAGTGATTAAGAGCACAGTTTTGGGGGACAGACCACAGGCTCATAGTTGAGCTAAGCCACTTACCAACTCTCTGACCTTGGGAGAATCCCTTTCCTGTCCACGCTTCAGTTTACTAATCTGTAAAATGGGGATGAAGATGATCTGCCCACATAAGATTGCCAGGGCCAAATACCATAAATATCTTAGCCTAGTACTGGGCATATGAATGAGTGCTCAACGAATGTTATAAATCCTTATGATTATTCATAAAGTAAGTGATCTCGATTATCAATTATTCCTTATTTCAGCAACGAGGAAATAAGATGTTGAGACAAAGGGACCTGACCAAGATCATGAGTCTTGAAAGGGATCTGACCAAGGATATGCTGTTCCTACAAACCATGTACTACAGACACATGGATCTGTGTCCCCCTCCCCACCCCAAACTCATATGTTGAAACTAATCCCCAATACAATGGTATTAAGAGATGGAGCATTTGGGAGGTGATTAGCTCATGACAGTGAAGGGGATTAGTGCCTTTATAAAAGATCTCAGAGAGCTCCCTCACTTCTATCATGTAAGGACAATGGGAAGACAGCTGTCTATGGACTGGGAAACAAGCCCTCTGCCAACACCTTGATCTTGAACTTCCCAGCCTCCAGAACTGGGAGCAATAAATTTCTGTTGTTTGTAAGCCATTCAGTCTATGGAATTTTTTAATAGCAGTCTGAACAGATTAAAACACCATGCATGTTCCATCCAAGCTCAGGGCATTACAATTGCAACTAACAGGAAATCTCAATCTAATGAGAACTTATTGACTCACATAACTGAAAAGCATGGTTGCTGACTTTAGTCGTACTGAGTCCAATGTGCACTTGTTCGTTCTCTCTCTCTCTTTCTCTCTCTCTCTCTTCCCACCCCTCTCCCATCTCTTGGCCTAGTTTCCTGCTGAGTTGACTTCACCCTTAAATAAGCCCTCCTCACATGGAGACTCTTACATCTCCAAGTTTAAATGATTTTTACAGGTAATAATACCTGTGAAAAAAGAGCTCTGGTTTCCCAATTATTCCTGAAAAGTTCTGGAATTCATGCTGATTGGGCCAATTAAAGTCAGGTGCTCATGTCTGAGCCGATCACGTTGGCCGGGGGCACTTCAGTGATTGGCCAGGACTGAGTCACATGCTCACTGTTGGACCTCGGTAGGATGGGGTCAGCCCCACTTAAATCACACAGACAGGGTGGAGAAAAGGGAGCCAATACCAGAGGAGGAGAGGACGGAGGTGTGCACAGGCAAATGCAGCGAGCGTGGGGAGCCCTACCTTTCAATTCTTCTCTACTATGCAAAGACCCCAAAGGCCCCTGTTCGCCATCACTTCTCTTCCTTTCTAGCCTTGTCCACTCTGCCCATCTACTCATTCTGCTTACTTCTCCTTCTTAGGACTCAAACATTCTTAACTCCTCTGTAGCCTCCTAAGGGAGCTCCAGCCACTGAGTACAACTCTCTGCACCAAGCACAGAAGTGTGGTAACCTCTGAGCACAGTTATCTTTGAAGCAGATCTGAAGACTCAGCTAAGAGGGTAACCTACTTCTCTTTTCTTTAGCACCTCAGACCCCTCCTGGGTCAGAGACTATTGACTCCGGCACTGACCTCACCCCTCAGCAGCTGAGATCCTCTAAAGAAGAAACAGTGGGGGCTCAGATTTTCTAAGAGCCAGCATGGCTCTGAACACTGCAGGGGAAAGTCAGAGTCATCCTCTCCTACTGAGTGCAGCATTTCGGCAGCAAGCAGGCAGCCTAATTGCATCTCCAGAAGGCCTGAGGCCATGCAAAGGGGCATATGTTTTGGGATGCATTGCTTCTTATAGCAGATCTGCCAGTTAGTAGTCAGGCGACCCTGGGGAAGGTACTTATCCTCAAAGAAGTCTTAGTATTCTAATCTGTAAAACAGAAGCAGTAATACCTACCTACCAAGGGTGATGTAAGCATTAAATGAGATAATGCATGTGCTGACCTCTAGGGGGTGCTCAACACACTTTAGTTTCCACCCCCTTTTGCCCCTCATTTCTGCTTTTAAGGATAAGTCAGGATCTAGGACAAATATCTACACCCCTCTCAAAAGAAGTGCCATGCTGTGAATTAGATTCCAAGACACAAATTGGACCGCGCATGCTAAGGTATAGATGCATCAGGTCTCTGCTCCTCTTCCTCTGTCTCCTCAGGGTGAGGATTGGTGCTGCTTCTGAATTAGAGGAGACCCAATTCTCTCTCTCTCTCCTCCACCCACCCCCATTCTCTCCTTGTGGCTATTGGTCCAGTTAAGAAAGATTAGAGCTGGCAGTTCCAGGCTTTGTGGATGATGCTTTCTCTTCTCTCTGTCTCCTTTCTCTTCTCTCTGTCTCCTCGATATCCTCCAGGGCTGGAGGGGATCCTCATCTCATTGCAGCGGCATGTTCTGACGTCGTGGTCTGAGCTTGAGATATAGCATTAGGCTGCTCCGGTTTGGGCTGCTAAGCTGCCTTATGGGAAAGAAACAGAAGCTTCTGATTCAAGGGTCAGCCTTTGTGCCAAATCGAAGCTAACTCAAGTTTTTGGAAATAATGTTTTATTGGAACACTGCCACAGTCATTCATTTACATATTGTCTATGGATGCTTTTGTTCTCCAGTGGCAGGGTTGAGTATTTGCAACAGAGCCCACATGGCATGAAAAGCTTCAAATATTTACTATCTTTTTCTTTTCTGAAAAAGTTTGCTGACCCTTGACCTACATGACCCAGCCCACTTTACTAGACTTCCAACTTGGGATTTAGGACTAAACCCTTATAAAATAATAAATGTCACTTTTCTTTCTTTCTTTGGGCATATAACTCCCCTTATAAGATTGTGTAATTGGTCTTGGACATAATTTGGACACATCTAGGTCTCCAGGCCATCAGATCCAAATTTATAATCACTTTCAACAATATTAAAGTGCTTATTACTTCATGCATTTTTACTTAAGTTGACTGTTGTTATGATTATCATCGTTCATGGGTTCATGGTGGTGGGACAAGAGTGAGGGGCCTTCTAGCATGGAGGTAGCCCACTGTACTGTCTGGAGAGTTTCACAAGGCTGAGGCTGGTAGCAGCTCTTCTATTTGGTAGTTGTGTAACACTGGACAAGAAATTTAGTCTTTCTTGGCCTCAGAGTTCCCTTCCATAAAATAGAGATTCAAAAAACTAGACTTCCGGGGCATCATAAGGATGATATGACATTGCATATGCAATGCAATTAGCACAGTGCTTGGGATATTGAAGGCACTAACCAAAAGTCATTCACCCTGTACTCTCATCCCCTTCTTACAAATATGATGACATTTAGCTTTTGTTGCTTTGGATCTAGCCACTGATAAATATATGTCCTGCCCAGACAGTGTCCAGAGGCCAGACATTCCTCTTGCTCCACTATCACAATGTGCTTGTCCATGTCCTGTCTACTCAGCACTCTGCTCCCTAAGAGCAGGCAACAGGATCTTCTGAGAGCTCTTTTTTGTATCTCCTTCATGGCATTCATCCCATCTTTTCTTTGTGGTTAAAGGGAAAGAGTGCTAGACTTATAGCCATACAGTCTTGGCTCTGCAAAGTACCAGCTGTGTGCCTTTGGCATATCACTGCCTCTCTGTGAACCTATTTCCTTTTGTGAGATGGGAGTAATAATACTTTTCTCATTAGAGTGTTGTGAGGATTCAGTGATGGTCACAGCATAAACCAATGTAAAGTGGGGCATTATTTGGTGCATATTTATGCAAATGCTTTCTACTAATCGCTCTCCCTCTCGCACTACAAGGTAGAGTTCCTTAAAGTCCATGTATCATCGTATTCATGTATCATTCATTTGAGGACCTGCAAGCTCTAACACAGAGAAGATATCCAATGTGCCAGATGATTAAATGGATGGCCAGGGGTTCTCTTCTGAGACATATTTTAATTTATTTCATTTATAGGACTCTTTGGTGAAGAATTTTTCTAATTCAGGTCTGTATCCCCATGTCTAGTAGCTATCCAGTTTGTGTTGGCTACTTTACTAGATCTCATTCAACTCCTTGCCCCTAGTATACACAGCATATCTCACACACTAAGGAAGAGAGTACTATATATTACATAATAACGAGGCAGGATGGTGTAGTTGCTATGACTGCAGGATCTGAACTAAGACTGCCTGGGGTTGAATTCCAGAGCTGCCAGTTATGAACTGTGTGACCTTGGACTGGTTAATAAATATCTTCAAGATTCAGTCTCTTCACCCATAAAGTGGGAATAATTGTAACTATCTCATAGAGCTTTTGTGAGAATATATCAGTAAATATATACAAAGCACTTGGAACAGTATCTGTACATAGCATTATAAGTGTTACAGGTTGAATTACATCTCCCCCAAAGACACGTGAACCCAACTGCTACTATCTGTGGATTTGACTTTATTTGGAAATAGGATCTCTGTAGATGTAATTAAGTTAAAATGAAGTCATGAGGTTGGGCCCTAGTCCAATATGACTGATGTCCTTATTAAAAAGGGAAATTTGGGGACAGAAACACATGAAGGCAGAGGGAGAGATTGGAGTAAGGCATCTATGTTGAATCAAGGAACACCATGAATTGTAAATGACCAGAAGTGAGGAAGGGCCAAGGCAGGGTCCTCCCATAGCACCTGCAGAAAGAGGACGTGGCCCTGCCAACACCTTGATTCAGACTTCCAGCTTCCAGAACGGTGAGAAAATAAGTTTCTGTTTTAAGCTACCCAATTTGTGGTACTTTGTTATAGCAACCTTAGGAAACTAATACAATTAGCTACCATTTTTATTCTGTGGTTCAAATGCTTATTGAATACAAGAATGAGTTTATGCACTTCTTATGGAAGGACAGGATATAGGTTTCTGGGGCCCTTGGGAACCTGAAGAATCAAGAGGATTCAGAGAGCAAACTGGTTTGCAGAATCTTAGGAGAGTTTATTGGAACCATTCTTCTCATGACATCACGGACACAAGGTCAGCCTGGTTCACCCTCTGAATTTTAACCACGACTTATACATCACAAAAACTCCTGCTTCTTCTCTAACACCTCATAGTCCTCATCTAGTTGCACCCTACCATTGCAATAATGATTCATATCCCATGACAAGCAACAGACGTTATCACACAGGGAGATGAGAAGAGCCAGCCGGGCAGGGCAGCCTCTGTCCCATTTCAGAAGTGCTGTCATCCAAGGTCACGTCCTAACTGGTTTACTTGCTGCATCTTATTCTCTTTCCCATTTGCTCTGAAAGGGGCCCCCATGGAATCAGCCTTCAGACAAAATGTTAGCACCACGTAAATGACCTAAAAACATCCTCCGTGTCTCAGGGTATTTTTCCATCAAACTTCCTCCTGGTGGTCATACCAACTGGAAGATGTGTGTCTTTACGCAATCGGCTGCCTGCCCAGCATCCCTTCCCCCCTCTCCCTCCCTAAGTGGACAATTGAGTTCAGGAACGCACCCCTCTTCTACAAGCCACATGCCTCAGGAAAACCCACTCCCTGAGTTCAGAAATGGATCCTGACTGGTCTAAATGCAGTCTCAATTCCCTGTTGAGGGGCTGGCTCAGGAATGGGCAGAACCCAATTCACAGGAGGGGAATTCGGCAAGTGGGCTAGAGAGAAAAATTTTCTCACTCCCAATCAAAGATAGAGGGGGGTGAAGGGCAGGGGAAGGGAAATAGGAAAGAGAAAGAGCTTGCATGAGCAAAGCGGGGAGGAAAAAAGGTGGGGGAAGGGATCTCGCGTCTTCTCTGGACATTTTGGGGTCTAACATGTTCAGCATGAGGATGAAGGCAACACTGAGAATGGCAGAGAGATTTAGAAGGAACCTGGATCCTTGATGAAAATGTTGACCTGCTAAATCAACCAGTTTTGAAGGCTGACAGGTTTGGGGATATTTTCTACTACATGAGCCTGTAAATTTTCTTTATTATTTAAGCCACTTTAAATCAATGTCTTTTACTAGAAAAATATAAGCATCCCAATAGATAAAAAAATTATACATTTTAAAACAAAATTACAATATAAAAAATAAAGTTTGTTATCTTGCTTTTTCACTTCCCAAGAGCATTTTCCTATGTCAATACATAATCATTATAAATTTAATTTTATAGGTACATTATTATATATTGAAAATGCATCGTAATTTACTTAACTATTCACATATTTGGGGTATTTAGATTATTTTCATTTCTCACTATTATCAATAACATTGAGGTCAACATCTATAAACAATCCTATTTAGTTCCTTAAGATAGATTAGAGAAGTAAAATTACTGGTTCAAAAAAAAAACTTTTTGAAGGTTCTTGATATTGCCAAATTGCTTTCTAGAAAAACTAAATCAATTTATACTCCCATTAGCATGGTAGAGAGAAGCAATCTCACCCCAACGTAAATCACAGGCAATTTAAGATAAAAGAATGGTATTATCTTAACTGCAATGTTTTTGTCACTAGTAATGCTATGCTTCCCTTTGTTTACTGGCCATATATATTTTTCTTTCATAAATTGCCCATTCGTGTTCTTACTAACTTTTTAGTTAAACTTTTTTATATTTCCCTGCCCACTTGTAGGGCTCTCAGACTAATAATTGTCTAATATGTGAAATAAACTTTAAATTCAAAATCTATTATAATCCTCAAAATAATTTCATTAGGTAGTTTTAATTAAACACATCTTACAGTGGGGAAGATGAAGGCTCAGAGGTTAAGTACCTTTGTAACAGTCATCGGGGTGTGTTTCAAGTTCGAGGACAGGTGCCCACACACAAATACCAACTTGCCATTTGCCATTTAGAGTGACTTAGCTATCACCTAGACTGTGGTCTTTTTCCTACAGGTGAGCCTTTATATCTGGGGAATCATCTTGTTTTCATGCAAAAGAGATACTGGTAATTCATTTTGGAAAGATGAAGATGCATTTTTTTCACTAGATATGTTTCCTATTGATGACACTCATAACCTCATCTCCCTGAAAGTGCCCTATTTCCCACCGTCAGAATGTCACCCAATGTGGCTACTGTAGCTGTAAATACAGATGTTCCTAATGCATAAAATCCAGCCAATAGCTGACTGTACAACCCGCTTCTTGCTTGTTAGCAATTGCAGGGATAATTGTATTCCAAGCTTGAACTGACAAGTGATACAAGAAGTAGCAGGACACTTCAAGCTCCCGTTTTGGTAGAAATTATAAAAGTAATTCAAAGGAGGAAACTGGTGGGGTTTATCAGGGTCGGGAACTATAGAGCAATGGTTTTGAAAGTTTATGTAAGCACCACCAGGGAGATTTTTAAAACCCTATACCATACCCAATACCAGCTAAATTAGAATCTCTGAGGTGGGATTCAGGAAGCAATATTTCTTAAAACTCCCCAGAATATTCCAATGTACTAACAACTTTGAGCACTAGGGCTATAGAATCACACCTCTAATTTCCTGTCTTGAAAAGGAAACTTTGCACTCAGACATCCGGGAAGGCTCCAGGAAAGGGAGAAAAGAGGAAATGGTGGGGAGAGCCTGGTGAACTGGCAAAGCCAGCAAGACTACGCTGGGACTATATCTTCACTACATGCCTCAACTCAAGGATGTCTTTTGATTGAAGAGATATCTGCACTCTCATGTTCATTGCAGCATCATTCACAAGACCCAAGATATGAAAACAACCTAAGTGTCCATCCACAGATGAATGGATAAAGAGATTGCAGTGTACACACTCACACTGGTGCATGCAAGTGCAATGCAATATTATTCAGCCTTAAGAAAGATGGAAATCCTGTCATTCGTGACAACATGGATGAACCTGGAGGACATTATGCTAAGAGAAATAAGCCAGACACAAAAAGACAAATACTGCATGATCTCACTTATATGAAAAATCTTTAAAATAAATAAATAAATAAAATTCGTAGAAGCAGAGAGTAGAATGGTGGTTACTAGGGAGCAGGGGATGGAAAGGGGAGATGATACCAGTTAAAGGGTGCAAACCTTCAGCTATGAGACAAATTAGTTCTGGAGACCTAATGTACTGCATGGTGACTATAGTTAATAACACTGTATTGTGTACTTGAAATTCACTAGAAGAGCAAATCTCAAGTGTTCTCACCACTAAAGGGGGAAAAATGGTAACTACGCACAGTGACAGATACGTTAATTAGCTTGACTGGGGTAATTATTTCACAATGTATACATGAATCAAAAGATCACATTGTACATCCTAAATATATTCAATATTTACTACTCAATCATACTTAAGTAAAGCTGGAGAAAAAATAAAACAGAACAAATAAAGACATTCATTTTTAAAAGAGTAAGAAATATCCTTTTGTTTAGGTGACATATGTTAAGATTGTTCCACCAGCCTTTGGGAAAAATCATGCATTAGAAAACTCAGCTCCTAGTGCTGGCCCGTGGCTCATTTGGGAGAGTGCGGTGCTGATAACACCACGGCAACGGGTTCAGATCCCTATATAGGGATGACGGGTTAGCTCACTTGGGAGACCGTGGTGCTTACAACACCAAGTCAAGAGTTAAGATCCCCTTACTGATCATCTTTTTTTTAAAAAAAAAGAAGGAAACTCAGCTCCTTGTCTGAAGAGAAGGGTGTGGGTCAAATACTGAAGTGTGTCCTTGGCTTAGAATCCAAGTAGTAGGAGATGAGGCTGATTTTTTTTTTTTTACTAGAAATCTCCTTTGGGCCCATGAAATAGACAGAAACTGGAAGGTGGGCAAGGCCCGGGAACCCTCCAGTAACTGTGCACTCTTGGCTGGTCCTTCTGAGGGAGACAATCTCCCATAGTCGGAATAAAACCCTACAAGAATGCTTCCCCCCCCCACCACCAAACAAACCAAAGAAAAAGGGCAAACACGCTGAGGTGTCTACCACGTGCTCTACACAGTGAGCTCCTTTTTCTTCCTCGCACCTTTGCTTCCCCTCCCTCCTCCACAGTGGGCCCTCTCCTGCCGAAGTTTCAATAGAAGCTATTTATGCACAAATACGAGGGTACTTTAAAAAGCTCATGGAAAGATTCATATTACCTTTTAATTTTATTTTCCCACAAACTTTTTGAAGTAACCCTCATATGCTTCAACATTCCTGTTGTCCCAGAAAAGTCTTTCTCCCCCGTGATCATAGGTTTACCTGAAATAAGCTCTTTCTCTATGGCCATACATTTTCTAGTCTCTCCCATCATTTGTAAGCAACTAGATCTTAAAATCCTCTGGTGCAGAGCATGCACCACAATTCTCGATTTGCCAGTAGAGCAGTCAAGAGGCATTCCTAGGGCCCCAAAGCTACTCAGTGGATGAGCCGAGATGCACCTGTAACCACAGAAATAGACAGTAGCTCACACACAATCAGAAAGCAGATAGGTGCTCAGAGATAGAGATAGAGATAGAGATAGAGATAGAGATAGAGATAGAGATGAGAGAGAGGGAGGGAGGAAGAGAGAGAGAGAGAGAGAGAGAGAGAGAGAGAGGATGGCGATTCTGGAAAACACAGAAGAAAAAGATTCCAAGTCAGGAGTAGAAGGGCCTTACTTGTACTGATCTCAGAGTAAAGAACCTGGAGGCAGGTTTGAGCATCAAAATCTACTGATAGGGTGGTGCTGGGTCATTTCCACCTCTCTGTTTCCCTGCTGTATACCTGCTGGGACTAGATCAGAGATGATGGATGAGTTTCATTTTGTGTGCCAACTCCAATCAGTCAGGAGTCACTTAAGCACTGTATTGATGAGGATTTGAGGCTACACCTGGGCTCATAGAAAAAGACTGCAGTGATGGATTAGCAATGTCTGCCATGGATGTGGGCGAGAAGAATTAACTGCATGATGCCAGGTGTTCTCCATCTCTGAAGTAGATCGACTGTAAATTCAAATCTCAGCTCTAACATTCTATGATTTCACACAACCATAACAAAAATGCAAGATCTTTTCACTAGACCACATTTTTTTTCCTATTAATTGTGGCTTTTACCTGCCATCGTTGGATATAAGAGAGAAAAATGTGATACAAGAAATATTTAAAGAGGGAACATTTGGGGTTTTTCTTCTTTTCTCCTAGAGCCTCTAGAAATATGAACATTTTAGAGAGCTGGAGGCTGCTTTGTGCATCCCTTGGAGATATGGGAGAAGGGAGACAGCTGGAAAAATTTAGGACAGTTGTAAATTATTTAAGACCCTTTGCTTTACTTGTACTTTCCAAAAGAACACAGGCACCAAGGTTTCAGCCGCGTGCACTCTGCTCACTCAATATGAAATATGGAGGCTTAGGCTGTGAAAATGAAATAACCACAGCATGTGCTCAGAAACATCTGAAAGCTGGAGTTTAGTGATTTGTGTTATACAGTACAGGTAATCTGTCCTCCAGGAGCTGAAATCTGTGAAGGAATAGGGATGGTTGGCAAGGAGTTCAGACCCATGGTGTTTAGAGGATGGTGATCTTTGGGAACAGAATTTTCTAGCCTGGGGTCTGGTATGAGGTTGCCTTGGGGCTCTAGCCCTCTTATGGCCTTACAGCAGAGGCAACTCTATAATGAGACGCTCCAGGATTGGATAGTTAGATCCTAAATATTCCAGAATTCTGTTCATTTCATTCTGCCCCTCCATGGCTGCCCTGGATGAGGACCTCATCACCTTCCACCTAGACTGTGACTCAGGGCTTGCTTATTTCCTCTCTATCTCTTGTCTGATCCTCTGGTCTATCCTCAACATTGCAGCCCACACTGACCTTTTCAAAGTGCACACCTGACTGTGTTGCTCCCGTTTCACGCCCACGGATGACTCCTTTTATCTTTAGTTAAAATCCCTAGGTCTTGAGAACATCCTAAGAGATCTGACTCCTACCTATGACTTTAGACCCCCACTTAAAATGCTGGCTAACTGGTTAGCCCTCTGTTTTATTCCCTCCTGTATACTTCTGTCCTGCCAGATTTACCATATTTCCCTACAATCATCTATTTGTCTCTCTACTCTTCCAGACAGGAGCTCCTTGAGGATAGGAACCACATCCTAGCCATCTCTAATTTCTGCCATAAAACCACGTGCCAGGCACCCTACAAATTTTAATTGAATAAAACAAGTGAGTGAATGAATGAATGAATGAATGAATGAATACAAGGAAAGTACCTACCTTATACAAGGTTCCTATTCTTTAGCAAATTTACACAAAGGAAGTTCTAGTGTATCTTAAAAAGATTAAATCAAAGTCAACTTGAAATTTAAAATGGTTTATACTAATAGTCTATCTGTCCCTTTCCTAACTAATCTTCCCATTTTGAATCATTAGAAGACTAATAAACCTAGCACTCATTGGATAAGGATTTTAGTGGGAGGGAGGGAAAAAATTGTGGAGGAGAAGGATAGATTGACTGACCAAGAAATGATAGTTCTTTAGTACCTGCGTCCTGCCTGCAAATTTAACTTATGAGAGTTCAGTTTTTGTTCAGATTTCTTCATTCTTTTTATTCCTTGAGTACTGCTTAACTCCTGTGTGTGTGTGTGTGTGTGTGTGTGTGTGTGTGTGTGTGTGTGTGTTTAGAGTAGAGAGTAAGATCCTCTTGTTTTTCTTTTGGCAAAAGAAATATTGACATTTCATTTTGTAGAAGAAATTATATGATTGTATTAAGACTATAAATGGATTTATCTGGTTTCAAATGCTGCCGAAGAAAATTATTTCTGCTCGATTCTTGACATTTTTGTGTTCCAGAAGGAATTCCCATTTAGTCTAATTAGGCTCTCTCTCTTCTGTCTTCTTTACTGGGTCTCTGTTACTCATTTGTTGCCAGCTGGGTGATGCATTACAGAGGGTGTTGCAATTACTTTTATTTTGTGGGCATCCTCACCTGCTGGTGGACAGTGAATGCTTACCTAAGTCAGGTTGCTGATCTCCACTGACCAGTGACCTAACACCTCTAAAATGCTTGTTCACCTCTTACCTCATTAGGAAATAAAGAAGACGGACCCACACCAAACAATACAAAGGATATCACCAAATATAAGTTTCTTAAAGGACCAATGTACTAGAAGTGAGGAAGTAGGGACTCAATTTTGTTTTTACCCTTCTCAAAGCACAGAGTTTATTTAGCACGAGTTTTCTCAATCAGATCATCCTTGCCCACAGCAGTTCTTTTAGCTGGCTGCTCCCAGCCGTCACTCTCCTGAACACATCAGCAGCTCACAGGAATTTTCAACAACTAGAGACAATGAATAATTTATCATCCAAATTAGGGCACTTTTGGAAGTCAAAATGGGTACTATTATAATTACGCCAGGAAAACAAGTGTGGACTAGGGCTGTCTCGATCAATAACCTTATCAATAACTTACCTAAGCATTTTTATATTCCCTGTTAACCCTGATCCACATCACACAAGTCCCTGGAAGTAGGCTTTGTGATCAGGTCCCCTGAGATATGACCCAGTTCTCACTCTGGTTCTCTCACTGTTTACTCCACAGCACCCCAAGCCCTCCAGTCAGAGGCTTGCTTGGTCATGGCTGCTTGTGTCATTGGGTTCCCCCTTACACTATATGCTAGAAGACAGCAGGAATTGGGTCTTTCTTATATCCACAGCATTAACAGTTTCTAGTATACAGTCGGCCCCTAATAAATACTTGTTTTGCACTTGAATAGAGAGTACCTACCACGTAATATGGCTCGAGAAAGATCTTTGGATCATGGTGATAAAGATAACAATGCAGCCATTCATTCATTCATTCACTCATTTTCCCATTAATTTAAATAAATATTTATTGAGCACTTACTATATACAAACCACCATATATCTTCGTGCGTATGCAAACTAAGGGGTATTGGTCTCTATAACGTTGTTTTACATGCTCTTCTAAAGTGAATAAGCTGATATCCTGTGGATCCTATGCCTTTTAATTCCTAAGTTTTCATTTTCCTTTTGCTGTTTTTGCTGCCCAAACACTATGCCTATTTTCCAGTTATAAAGGTTGTAGTTTTTCCTAAATTGGGTCAGTGAATTTTGATCCCGATACACCACAATGGGATAATATGATAGATTAAGCCTAGACAGTCACAATTAATTCCTAAACAGACTTAATTTAATTTCCCTTCTCCAATAAACCCAATTTACCTCAGTGGAGGTGTGACACGTTTGATTAGACGCAGTGACGCTGAGAGCAGCCAGCCTTACACAAAAAGGGCTGTGTGTGCAGAGTGATAAGAGATCAAAGCTGAGCACGATTCCTCAGCAGCGTGATTAGTTGTAATTCACCAGAACCTCCAGTTCAGTTGTCACTCAGTTGCTCTTTAATTGGAGAAATAATTACGTTGAGAGGAAGTAGGGATGGAGAACCAGGGTCAACCCTGGCTTAGCATGGGAATTATGAAGAGAGAAGAGACTAGTTTAAGGAAATAATCTTTCTAATTCCTGAGTTCTAACTCCATGTCTAAGTGGTCAGAATTCAACTCCCACGGAGTCCTGCTGAGAAGAGAATGACAGTGCTGCAAAGACAGCCATTTTTCTCAAGAGCACTTAAAGACACTGAGCATCTAAGTCACTATTTATGCAAATTGTTTTTTTCATTGAACAAGTGTTAAGTACCTATCTAGTGCTTGGGGCATTGAATTTTTGACCACACTGTTTTGATCTGCTCTGACTGTAAAGGGTAGAGAAATTAATAAGACACATCAATTCTTTGACCAGTTCTCAAAAGCTTTAGAGATTGAGGGTCACAGACTGGATTTCCCCCATCCAGTCATCATCAGTTAATTTCTCCCAAAAACCTTCAGATATTTGAGCACTCATCCTTCATGAGGATATCTTCATTAACCCACCTCTCATTGCTTTAGTATTCTTCCTATGACATGATAAAGACAGCTGATTCTGAATTTTTAATTCCTTGCTTCTGCCCTGACAAGCTGTGCAACCTTAGACAAGCTACCTAACTTCTCTGAGCCTAAGTTCCTTCTCAAGATGAATGAGGATACTATGATTTGCCAAATGAAGGTCAAATGAGGTAAGTAACAAAAAGTACCACTTCATATGTTTTCATAGAACATATGCCTTTTTTTCTGGGAGTTGCTACAGTGACAACTGTCAGGCCCTCAAACACTGCCCATGGAAATATTTCAGACAATTTTCAGATTAAGCAAGAAAGCATCATGATCAGGGATCCTAAAATGAGAGCAGGAGAAGGAAAGATAAAAAACACCTCTTATTGTGACTCTGTTGAAAAGAACTGACTTTTAATTAAGTAAAATGATGGGAGACACCATGCATTTCCAGGCAATTATGGAGCACCACAGGGGATGTTGTAAAGTTCAAAGCTGCAGACTGAGTGACTTCAGAAGTTTTCCAGTTCCCACTGAAACATGGAGCCCAGGGTGTCTTCTTGCCGATAGGAAGCAACATTTGTCAATGAAAATAAGAGAGAACTCTGGTGGCAAGACCAAGAAGGTATCAGAGGAAAAAGCTGGTTTCTTTTAACTGAACAGAATGATTCAGAGCTCTTTCCACCTAGTGCTGAGTACACACTGACTACATCCTGATCTGACTGACGTGCTGAATATCTTTTCTTCAGCTGGCTCTATCCATGTTAGCACCAGGGCCAGTGAAAGCAGGGCAGGGCGTGTGCAAGAAGGGATGCAAGACCTGGAAAGCTAAGGCTGTCTAGGAGCCCAGGAGAGTGAATCAGCAGAGGGAGCTGCAGAGGAAAGGAAAATCCAGAGCAAGTTCAGTATCTAGTGATGGAGGCAAAGGTAGGAACCGGAAAGATTATATTTCAGTGTCTCCTCATTTCCTCCAAGCAATACCCTTCTATGTGCCAGGCATCGTGCTATGTGCTTTATATTAATAAAGTGATGTATGGCTTATTATACCTTTTTAATAGAAAAAGAAACTAAGGCTCAGAGAGATTAACTATACGTGTTTATGAATTTCACCAAGGTTACAGAGCTAGTAAGTGATAAACGAAGATTTCAATGCAAGTGTTTGATTCAAAAAACACACTCATGATCACTCTGCTATTGTGAGATACAACTGATGTGTTCAGTCAGATTCAAAATTCGAAAGGGAGGCAAGTTGAGGTCACAATGTACACAAAGAGTGAGAACGAGGCTACAATTTGGGTTAGAATCCCAAAAGTTTAGCTAAAATTTGAAGGATCGATTGAATAACTATGTAAAGCCAAAGCAGGCAGATGGTCCAGATGCATGAAGGTAGTCGAATACGAGTCGGGATCCAGGCAAGGAGACCAGGCAGCCAGAAGAACCCATGCATTGGGTCAGCTCTTGGCCTCAGCGTGGGGGCTTCTGTACATTCCCTGCTCAGAAAGGTCCTATCCTCAGGCTTTTTGAACAACTTCCTGGAGAGTTTATTTGCTTTGTCTGCCTGGAGAACTCTTACTGGTTCAAAGGCAGACACTGAAAACCAGAAACCCACAGCATCCTGCTGATGGGTTTATTTGTCCAGCATGATGTTCTTTAAGAGATTCAATCTGAATGACTTTGGAGAGGACGAGTGTTCTCCAGTTGCACGATGCCTCTCCTCTCCCTATAGCCCTCTATCTGATCACTTTAAATATTTATTTTGCCTACTTGGTCCCTGGAAACACCTGAGCTTGTAAGCCCAGCTATCTCCTCGTCCATGAAGGTACCCCAATTGCCGTGTCAGAACCACACGCCTTCCTCCACACACCCCTGGCACTGTGCACCTCTCTGTCATAGAGCTCATCACACGGTTGTTATGCATTTTTGTTTTTCTCTCATATTAAGCTGTGAGTCCCTGGAAGAGAGGCTCTCAGCCTTGTTCATTTTTCCAGCACCCAGCATAGTACATGAAATATGGAAGCAGCACGATGAATGTTTGGTCAGTGGATGAGTATCTGGGCATCGGAGGACTTCCCTGCCAAAGCACAAAAGGTGAGACCCAGGGACACGATGACAGTGGAGATGGCAGCTCATTAGCTGTGCTCACAGAAATGTAGATGGCCAGTGCCATATTTAGCCCAAGACTGAGAGCTGGGGCCTCAGATGATTGCCCTCCTGCCCTGTGTATGCTGCTGATTGCAGCAGAGGTCCCAGCATTTGGCACAGGTGCTCATGGCTGGGACTTTCACGGTGGCACACAAGCTGGTGGTAGCCATCCTGGAACTTTCTCTATTACCAGCTTCTCCCAGAGTGTCTATTAGTCTGCTCAGGCTAAAAGTCTGCACAGACTGTGTAGCTAAAACAGCAAAAATTTATTTTCTCACAGGTCTGGAAGCTAGATGTCCAAGACCAAGGTGTTGGCAAGTTGGCTTCTTCTGAGGCCTCTCTCTTTTGCTTGTAGATGGCTGCCTTCTCATTGTGTCTTTACAAGGTCTCCCTCTGTGTGTGCATGTGTCTGTGTCCAAATTTCCTCTTCTTATAAGGACACTAGTTATATTGTATTAGGGCTCACCCTAAAAACCTCACTTTAACTTAACTACCTTTTAAAATACCTTATCTTGAAATATGTCACATTCTAAGTTATGGGGGATTAGGACTTTAACACATGAATTTTAGGGGGTTCACAATTCAGCCTATAGCAGAGTATGTATGGTTAGTGGCACTCAGCTTATATGAGCCTGGGCGGAGTATCCAGTCATACTACACATGCGTGTACACACACACACACACACACACACACACACACACTCACACACCCATGCCACTCCATAGCCATTAAAAAGTCATGCAGATTAGCTTCCACGGAAACTGTGGAAGATACACATGGCAGTGAGTGGTACAGGTACGAAGATGTGGTGAAAAAAAACCCTGAATTACTAACTAGGAGGTTCGGGATTGAGCCCAGCTGGGATAATAATAACGGTGCAAATTTAGGCATGGAGATTAGCCTGTAAGAGGTACATAGTGGGATGGTGGGGAAGAGCTAGAGAAGACATAAAGTCCAACTCAAAGAAGCTTAAATAAAAAGGGGATCTTATTGACACACGTAACAGGAAAAAAAAATGGGTAAATTGAACTTCAGGAATGGCTGGGTCCAGGTCTTCGGGTAATATAATCAGAAATGTTTCTCTTCATCTATTAGCTTTGCTTTTCTTTGCATTGATTTCATTCTCTGATGGGATCTCTTCAACTGATGGCCACCAGAAACCAGGCTTATGCATCCCTGAGTTCAAGTCTAGCTAACAAGAGAGCATCTTCTTAATAACCCCAGAGTCATGGGATTACCTCTGATGAATGTTTTGGGTCACACAATTACACCTGAACCTGGAGGTTAAGCCAGCTAATCTCGAACTTCATGGAGGACCGCTGGGCTTTGTCCTGGGTCCTCTATTTTCTATCTACAATTCTTTCCTAGGTGATTTCACCTAATCCCACAGCTTTAAGTATCATCTATCTCTTGAAGATCCCCAGCATATACTTATAGCCATGACCTCTCTCCTGAACTCCCAGCTCATGGATCAAACTGCCTCCTTCACACATCTGTACTGACGTGTCCATTCTTTATCTCAAACTTGAATTTTCAAAATAAAAATGTGGATTTTCTACCGCAAGCCCACTCTTCTCTTAATCTTGCCCGTTTCATGAAAGGGCACTACCATCCAACCAATTGCTTCAAACAGAGTCTTGGAGCTTATCCTTGATTCTTCCCTAATTCTACACTCCAAGTTCAGTCCATCAGCAAGTTCTTTCAGCCCCTCCTTCAAAATACATTTCACATCTAACCACTTATCACTTTTGTAGTATCCTAACTGAACTCTCAGCTTCCTCCTTTGCAAAAGGTATAAGTAGCTCTCCTACTCAAAACACTCCAGTGGTGTACACTTATTCAGAATGAGATCCAAATCCTTTCTAGGATTCACGAGGTCCTACATGACACAGTCTCCACCCTTACCTCTCTGCCCTCATCTCATCCACTCACCCTTCCTTGCTCCCTCTCCTTTGCCAACACTGATCATTCTGCTATTTCTTGAAAATGCCAAGCTAGTTGCCACCACAGGGTCTTTGCACTTGTGTTTCCCTCTGCCTGGAACACTCATCCCTCGGAACTGTCACCTGCTCCCTCAGGTAATAGTTCTGGAGCTATAGTTTGCTCCCTCACCTTATTCAGTGTTCTGTATTAGTGAACTTCTAAAAGAAGAATTTTCTGACACATATTCCTCTTCTCCAGTCTTTCCCTGTCACATTTTATTCTTTACCTACGTGATATTTCTTGGTAACATTTACCTCTCCCGTAAATTATATATTTATGTGTTTATGTTCAGTCTTCTCTGTTAGCATGTAGACTCCAGGGAGGCAGGAATCTTGTCTGTCCAGCACCCCGTTATATCCCTAGGACCTGTAACAGTGCCAAGCTTATGGTAGGGACTCTGTAAACATTTGCTGGAGGACAGAATGAACTGATAATGGAGGATGAGTAGTTATCTAAAAAAAAGGGGGGGGGATGATTTTATTGGAATAAGGAGAAATGAATGTTGGGCAGATATGACACTTGCTACACTATATCTTTATATAAAAATATCTAATAATCAGGCCGACCCATTTTCTGAGAATTCCCAGTACCTAAGAGGTACCATTATACAGTAACACACATAAGAGCCCAACCTACTCCTAACTCATCCAAAATACTAGCTTTATTTAATCATTTAAGGTCAAGAAAGACTATTGAGGTCGATTGCAGCTACGACTCGGGGCTATACAGACTCTTGACTAAGAAGTTCAAAAGGGAACTAGGAGTTAGTGAGCGGGACCCACACCCCATAAGTAAAGCTGCACTGCATGGCCCTTTGTCCTGCGCTTCGTTTTAGCTTCAGAACATTTTAATTGAGTATTTTCACTTTCAGTTGTTATACAGGAACTACAGGATGGGTATTTAGGAAGGCATAGGTAACGAGTCTATCATTCTGAGTGGAACTAATTTGATTTTATACATAAAAGCTGAACTACTTAGAATACATGAACTAGATCATTCTCTTCCTATAAATACAACAGAGCAGCCTAACCTATTTTCGGATTATGTGACACCCTTTTTTCCTCCTGAAGTTTGTATTTAGAGTCTGATTTTAAGAGCGGGTGATCAGCAGTGTGACCTCATTTGCAGTGATGAAAGCCTGACATTGTTTTTTGCCTGTTTTCTTTATTCTCTTTCAATCAATTGCCTTGAGATTTTCGAGATAGTTTTCATTGATTCCCAAAATCTCTCTTTCCACCCTGCTATCAATACTGAGTTCAAGGTTACCGGAGGTACCATTTGTCTTATTGATGTAATTCCTTCTTCTTTTTTATTAGCCTAGCTTGGATCAATTTTATTAATAAT
Source organism: Cynocephalus volans (assembly GCF_027409185.1). Lineage (NCBI taxonomy): Eukaryota > Metazoa > Chordata > Mammalia > Dermoptera > Cynocephalidae > Cynocephalus > Cynocephalus volans. Next base: position 15,456,589 of record NC_084471.1, read on the forward strand.
ACAACTGGTATCTTTCCACACCCTTCCCCTCCGTCAATCCCCAAGTACATTTCAACTTTAACCTCTCCCTTAAAATCATTCACTCCTTCTCAGAACGTTCTGAAAAACTGCTCTCTCAAGAATAAATCTTCCCTTGATTATGTCTGAGCTGAGGGTATTCGATGTTCAATGTTTTTAAAACTGCATAGTGTATTTAGAAAGGTACAAGTTTAAAAAGTCTTTCTTTCCAGTGTTTACAAGTTCTTTTCATTGCATAAGGCTCTAAAGTCCAATCTCACCTTATTTATCTTTCTTCTATGATAAATCATTATTTTTATATATTTCAAATCTCTTTCTCTATTATAAGCTTCTTGAAGGTAGATACTGTGTTTTTGCCATCTTTGAATTTCCCACAGGGCTTAGCAAAGAGCCTGGTACATATAGAAAGCACTTGATAATTACTTGGAGAATGCATGAGTAAGTGAATTGTTAAGGTTTCCACAGGGGCATATCTGTTATTCTTCTACAGATTTTCTAGAACATAAATTCAAGATAAGTGAACTAACTCCCCAGACTGAGCTCCTAAAGAGACTTGGGTCTCCCTCATCTCTGTATCCCCAGGGATGAATCAGCATAGCTCATGACACAGAGGAGTAAATGTCTGTTAAATGACAGAACAACAGCAATGCTTTAAGTCGTATGTTTATGAGAGGGAAAAGTTGCATACAAAGCTCTTTAGACTCCATAGGATGCTAAGCTCTTTCTGCCGGGAAGGGGAACTTGATGAAGGGCACTGTAGTGGGTTGCATGGTGTCCCCCTTCCCCATTAGGTAAGTCCCAGTCCGAGTCCACAGACCTGTGAATGTTGCCTTATTTGGAAAAAAATGTCTTTGCAGATGTAATTACGTTAAAGATCTTGAGATGAGATTATCCTGGATTACCCAGTGAGCCCTAAACCCAATGACAGTGTCCTTTAAAAAGACAGAAGAAAAGACACAGAGATGATAAGGACATGTGAAGATGGGGTCAGAGACTGGAGTGATGTAGTTACTACCAAAGGAATGCTACAGCCACAAGGAACTAGAAGAGACAGGGTGAGTTCTCCCCTAGAACCACCAAAGGAAGTGCAGCACTTTTGGCCTTCCGAACTGTAGGAGAATACATTTCCACTGTTGTAAAACACCAGGTTGTGGTCATTGTTATAGCAGCCTCAGGAAACTACAACAGGTACATGCAATGAATTTTTTTCATCCCATTGAATCCTCTCAACTTTTAATATTATCTTTTTTTTTTTATGGGTGAGAAGAGTGAACTGCATTAAAAGTGAAGTGACTTGGGTCTCACAGCTGGTCAGTAACAGAGCTGAGATTCAAAACCAGTTCAGCAGGTTTTCCTTGAGCGCCTCCTTTGCTCCCAGCCCAGGTGAGGCTGTGGGGATCTACATTTAAATAAGATATAAGATCTACCTTTGAGAAGCTTTCAGAGAATTTGCTGTCTTAGGCCAAAGCCCATGTTCTTTCCTCTGTGCATGTTGTGAAAAGAAACTTGGTTCAACTTAGACACATCAATGATTTCTTCCTTGCTTCACCTTCCAACCTAGATACCTGCGGGCCATGAAACCATCTAGCTTGTCTACCAAGGATCCCAGGTACAAAGAAGGAGAGAGGGAAAGAAGAGAATGCAAAACCACAAGAAAGGGACAACAAGGAAGTGGTTTGAGATGGGGGACATCGCTCCCCCAATACGCAGCTGGAGGAGACACACCAACACGCTCCAACCCCGACAACTGACCACAGACCTCCCCTGGAATAAGACAAAACAATGAGCCCCCCTCCTTCAGGAGGTGGCCCTTCTCTTGTTGGACAGCCTAATTCTGTCCTAACTCAACAGAGATCTGCCTCCCTCTGACTCTCACCGTGGATCCCGGTTTTGCCCTCTGGAGTGATAAAGATTTTTTAAAAGTTCACTCTGTGCTCCCTAGGGAGTCCTTCAGATATTTTAAAACAGCTATTACATCCTACTTATGTGTATTCTTTTTCAAGCTGAAACTATCATTCATGTACTGCTCCATAGTTTCTAAGACACTTTCCATATGCATTAACATGCTTAGTTCTTCCCACAGTTTAATGAGGTAGGAATATTTTCCCACTTTGTAGGACAGGAAATAGTGTTATGGAGGTTAAGTGATCTCCAGGACAGAGTTTGGATTCGAACCCAAGAATTCTGAATTCATTTTCCACTACATCTGAAGAGGGATCATGGAAAAATGAGAGGCAGAGACACATTGTCTCAGAAAATGCTACTCCCCAAATATCCATTCTTTCCTTCTTCTATAGAACTAAAACCTTCCAATTTTAGCTAAGCATGTAGCCACCCAAAATAAAAACATTTTCTATCTCCTCTGGTAGCTAGTTACAGTGTGTGATTAAGTTCTATCAAAGAGACATAAGCAGAAAGTTGTGTCTAATTTCTAGAATAAATCCAGTCATGAAAGAACTGTGCCCTCCTTTCCTCTCTGTCCTTCCTACTCCTGGCTGGAAAGCTGAGGTGCTGGCAAGATCTGAGCAACCACCGTGGACTAATAGGTGAATGCTATTTTGAAATTGTGGATTAACTGGCTAAAGAAAACTTCGGTCCCCAATGACCATGGATCTGTCTTGTCTGCCTTGGCTTATCCATATTCCCATGAGGGAGACATGAACTTCTATCCATTTCGTTTAATTCATTATTATTTTTCAAGGTTTTTGTCATTTTCAGCCAAACCTAATTTTAACTGATATGGTTTCTAAATTTATAAGGAGACCAAATGGGTCAAAACCTTTAGTTTTAAAGGTGCAGGTGGTTTGCCAGTCTCGTAAATTACCAAAAACTGCCTTCACTCAATGAAAACTGTAAAAATGAGAGGAAGTTAAACTCAGAGTTGTACTAAGTTATGGAAAAGTTACGAAGAGCTGCAATTTTATTACATTAATGCTGAGGCTTTCTATTTCCTTTAGGTTTTGCTACAGGTTGAATCATTGCTTTTTTAAGAGATGGGGTAAATAATTTGTCTTTGTGTAGAACACTGATTTTATCTTTTTTTTTTTTTTTGGTAACAGCTTTTTTGAGATATAATTTGCATACCATTCTATTCACCCATTTAATGTTTTATCAGCTCAAAAAAAGCCCCCTGTGCTCTTTAACAGTCACTCTTCACTTTCTTCTGCCACCTCAGCCCTAAGTTGTCACTAAGATCGTTAATCCACTTTCTATCTCCGTGGATTTGTGTATTCTGGACATTTAATATAAATGGAAACATGCAATGTGAATTTTTGTGACTGAGGTCTTTCACTTATATTTTTTAGGTTAATCCATGTCGTAGCTTGTATCAGTACTGTTCTTCCTTTTATGGCCAAATAACATTTTATTGTATGGATATTTCACATTTTATTTATCGAACCATCAGTTGATAGTGGGTTGATTCCAATTTGGGGTATAATAAATACACGTAATGCTGATATGAACATTCCTGTATTATTTCATCTTCGAAGTGTTCTGACCACTAATATTGCAACATTCTTATTCATAGTAAATCATACTCTAACACTTGCTAAGTTACAACTATTGGTCCTAGTTTCATTTCTTAATAATTATTTTAGGAGACAAAATATGTTCTCATTAGTAAATTGGAGTTGCAGCCACCAATTGTTGAGATTCTTTCCCATGTTTATCCTTTTCCATTCATTCAGTTGACACATCTTAATTTATTTAATAATTCTTCTATTCCTGGTAGATTTTGGTTGCTCCCATTTTATAACATGAAGATTAATAATAAACATTTTATGCAAGTTTTTTTTTCTTTCTTCTAGAATTATTTTCTCAAGACGAATTCCCAATATTGGTTAAAAAAAAAAAAAAGGATAAACCCTCTATGGGTCTTGATGCTTAATTGCCATATTGATTTCTAAAAACATTTAGAAATCCTAATTTCAGCACACTTCACCAGCAGTGGGTGCTAACTTTAAAAATGTTTACAAATTCTATCAGTAAAAAACACACACTCTTCAATAATGCCTTAATTTGCATTTCTCTGATTACTAGTGAGATTTTTTATTGTTTTGCTGAAGACTAAAGCTGGGTTACCTCATAGAATCTTTATGAAAAATTGAATTTAAATGAACACAAACTTAAATCTAAAATCCTTATGAACAACTGACCAAAATGTTGATAACATGTTTGATGGGAAGATGATTATCTGGAACAAGAGTGAGCCGCAATGGAATTTCCCAGAAATGATTACAAAGCTCAATGCCATTGAATGTTTTATCTTTATTAATGATTTGGGAGAAAAGAGTAAACAGCACTGAATTAACTTCACAGATGGCTCTAAATTGAGAGGATTGTAAATAGCAATGATTAATGAAAATTACACAGAGACCAGAAAGGTGAGAATTAGCAATATATAGGAATCAATCTATCCTGGAAAATAAGGCTGCCAGGGCAGGAACACAGAGGCTAACATCCAGGGCAATGTAATGAGGTGCCACACACTCATACCCACCGGACACTCACCTGGCACCTGCCAGGGCCTCTCATGCCCCCACATACAACATTCTCTCTCATTAACCTGACCACTCACACATGCTGTTTCCTTTGCCTAAATTGTTTGTTTTCCTTTATCTACCCAACTGACAGAAGTTATCTCCTTTAAACACAAAGTTATCTCCTTTAAACCTTCCCTGACCTCCAAACCCCCTCACCTCCACTTTCTCTGCACTTCAGGGACAGCCTGTACCTACATCCATTTTAGCACTTTTAAAACCACATTTTGCAGTCATGGAAAGGTGGCTGCTGTGGTATACTAGTTTTTAAATCGATCTGCATTTATAAAAATATATGGAGCAATTAGGATGGCAAACCCAAACTTCCACAGACAATATCTACAACTAAACTAGGTAGCAAGATATCCTCATGAACACCAAAATAAGACCCAGTGAAGACAAACCGCTGGTATTCCTGTGGCATGGTGTCAACATCTGTATGTAATGTAAGAAGGAAAAGCAGCAGGCTATCTGACAGACTGAGATGAGAAGAACCCCCCAAATAGCTTCACATATTCATTAAGAAGTACAGCAAGTCAATTTGACAATATAGCAATTGATGATGGAAGAGTTCTTTCCCCATAATTAGTAAGTGAATACAAGGGCATTTACCCAAGGTCTGAAGGGGCTGCAATAGTCTGTGCTCTACGAACATTCAAAATTAACTGGTCGACACACCATGCCCTTCCAATACCAAGTCTCACATGGAGGAGGTTTGTTGAGAATAGAATTGAAATTCAGCAGCACAGAGACAACAGAGGCAATAGACAAAGAAGCTTAGATAAAAGTAGAGGAAGGAAAAGGAGCCAGAAGTCTCAAAATCCATGTCTTTGACTTTTAACACTTCACAAAAACAACAGAAAGGAGAACGCTAGAGACCTAAAGCAAGGAAAACTACCCTGACTTACTCTTCCCCCTCCCAAAAGTGCAGAAAAATAAATTTCATGTAAAATGAGCACCAAAAAAGATCATGTTTAAATCTTATACATAATTATTACAAAAACAGTGAATTAAGAGCAAAATAATGTTCTTACACACAATAAAAACATAACAAAAAAGTTTTTTAAAGAAACAGATGGAAACATTCATAATATTTCAAAATGAACTAAAAAAAAGTAGGAGCAATAATAGAGGATATAAGAGAATAACATAAATCAGAATAAAATATACCAAAAAAAAGGGGATGCTAAAACTCAGGAAGGAATTAGAAACAAAAGAAAAACAACATTTTTAAAATGAACACTAAAATAGAAGAAACAAAAGAGAAAACAAATAACAGATAATGCCATAAAAAATAGAAGATGAAAAAGAAGAATTTCTAGATAAAAAGAAATAAAAATTAGGAAGAATATAAAAGAGAAAGTGACAAATATAGATTATAATCAAAGATGATCCAACAAATGTATAATTGGAGTGCTAGAAAAGAAAAGCCAAAGGAAAGGAACAGAAGAAATCCTAAAACTACAGCTCAAGAAGACTATCCTAAGTTTTTTTAAAATTTAAAACTGTATTTAAAAGGGCATATTATATATATGGTTACAATCAACCTAAGTCAAACAATATAGTGATATATTCTAATAAAATGTCTTGACTTCAGACAAAACAAAAGTCTGGGGCATCTGAGTACAAAGACTCAGTCACTTATATGAGAAACAATGTCAAATTGTCATCAAACTTTGCTAGCAGTACATTATGCCAGAAGACAACAGCTAATATATTTAATTTACTCAAAGAAAGAAAGAAAATGTGAGCCAAGGATTTTGTGTCTAGCCAACCTGACTTTCAAGTATAAAAGCTAACAAATGGTTCTCATCAAGAAAGTACTCAGGGAATATTGTTCCCATGAGAACTTCTTGAGTATCCACTTGAGCGTGAGCTTCAGTTGGCCAAAAACACTGTAGCGAAAGCAACACAAAGACTAGATGTAAGCATTAAATATGCACACACACACATGCAAACACTCACTTGCAGAGGGTACAGAACACAATGACTGTAGTTCTGACAATATCGATACAGCATAACCATCAAAAATGGATGGGAAAATGTGGACAGCACATGTGAATTAAATTGAGCTAGTTGATTTACGATTATTAACGGGAGTAAAAAAGTTTAAATTTGAGGGGAGAGAGGAGAGGAGGAAGAAGAGATTATTCACTAATGTCAATATCATTCATAGTAGAGAACAAATAGACTATATCCAAAAATGAGGGGATTGAGGGCATTACTTAAAGCTATTAGTACACTGCCGGAAAAAAAATAAAATAGAAATATCTCTATATACTGCTATTGAGTGAACCCCAAGACATATGTTTAAGAGAAAATAAGAAAGTTTAGAAAAGTACATATAGCATGTTCCTGTTTGTTAAGAAAAGGAGGTTGAGAACATGTATACATACCTACTTCAAATACCAAAAATGATGAAAGACAAACCATAAATTTTTAATGATTATCCATAAGGGAGGGAAGGAATAGGGTGAAGGGTACAGAGATAGAAGTTAGATTTATTTGAATCTATCTTGTTTTGTAGATTTGATTTACAATCATGAACTATTTTATGTAATTATAAACTAAAACAAAATAATTGACTACAAAATGAAAGTCAGTTTAACAAAAACAACAAAAACATAAAAGTGTATCCAAAAGGTGGTAGAATTACCAAAGAGAGGAATTATTCCAAGTAAGTTTAAAACACAGTAATTTTAACTGTAGATCCCTAGTGGGTTATACACTAAGGATTTTTAAAATGCAAAATGAAACTCAACTCTTTTCAATAATTCTATTATTGGAGATCATGTTGGTATTGTTATTCTGTAGTGTGTGTAATAATAAAGCAAATTTCTGTGATACTCTAATTCTACTTTTCCCAATTTTCATGAGACCAAGAATCTCAAGGTAGAAGAAAGAAGATCCAGATGTAACATAGAAAAGATTAAGGAGAAACTCTATGATCCTGGCATTGGATTTAAAATGACAGTAAAAACTGATGTATTTTATCGTCTAAAAGATTATTTCTTAGCACTCTCTACTGAGAAGACCTAAAATAATGAAAAACCTAATAGCAACAAGAATCCCAAAAGCACAGATTATAGTCTTGAAATATTATTTCCCAGTAAAAGAAATCAGGACACCTTGGAGAAATAACTGATTCTATGTTTGGAACAAGAGACGGACAAGGTGAGCCATACCAGGTTCTTAGGAAGCTATCAAAGACAATCAGAGTAATTTCAAAAAGAATCAGAAACCAATTTGAAGAGACTCCCATTGGCCAAAAATGAGACATTTTGAGCATAAATGGAAAATAACCTCAGTGGATTAAAATACATCAAATTTATTTATAGCCATGAGTACACAATGATACTTAAAAATTTTAAACTAATTGATCACTACCAGGTATTAGAGAACTCAATTTACTATTTTTAAACACTGGCCTTTCCTTACTTCTAAGCAACCAAGCAGTAGAGGTGATAAGTTGGCTTTTCTAGAATTGATCATTTTATATTGAATCAACAACTCAATAAATCAAAAAACAACAGAATTAGAATGTTGCCATTTTGTAACCCCTAATTAACACTGACAATGGTCCCCAATATCGCAAAAAAAGAAGATACAGCCAGACTTCGTGTGCCTCCTATGGGAAAGTCTTGCCAAAAAAAAAAAAAAAGTTGAACCTGAATCTGACCACACCTCGAGATCCAACTGCCCATTTATAGGAAATTCAGAGTGCAAGGAAACATTTTTAAATGTAATATGTGGGTACAATCACTCATATCTAGACTATGGGAAGCTAAAAAGAACATAAGACATAGTTGCAAAGGGGAAAAAAGAGGGAAGGAGATGGAAGAGGAAAGTACACGTTAGATTTAAACATTTTTAAAATGGATGTCAACCAATCACAAGATGTGGAACTTGTTTAAACAAATTACTAAAAAGTGACATTTAGGGAAAGTGGAAGTTTGAACCCTACCTTAATATTTGATGGCATTGAAGAATTATTGTTATTGTTTTTAAGGTATAATAGTAATAGTGTTATTCTTTAAACAGTATTTTGTAAGTATTATTCTATAACAATTTTGGGGGCAATTATATAATGTTTCAGACTGGTTTTAAAATAATATGGACAAAATACACACACACACACACACACACACTACACACACATACTAATGATTCTAAGAATACAGGTAAAACTGAAGAAATCTGAATAAGATCAGTGAATTATATCAATATGCTGGCTGTAACATTGTACTATAGTTTTGCAAGAAGCTAGCACTGGAGAAACTAGGTAGAGTACACAGGTCCTGTATCATTTCCTACAGCTTCATGTGAATCTACAATTATCTCAATAAAAATTCCAATTAAAAAACAATGGTATGGGGAACGATGGTGGGGGTACAGACAGAGCAAGATTGGTGATGTTGGTAATAAATTGATCATTGTTGAAGGTAGGTAATGGATTCAAGGTAGTATGTTATACTATTTTATTCATATTTGTATATGCTTATAATTTTCTATAACATAGTTTTTAATGCATTTTTTATCTCTTCATTTTTAAACTTTTCAAGGACAGGATTTATGTTGTATGTATCCCTGTAACCTCAGTTATTTTCACAGTAATTGGCTGGACATACGTTAGTTGGATAAACTCTTTGACAGATGGATGAACAAATGGAGTTGCAAATAAGTACATAAATAAATGGAAAAGTACATATAACTGGTGAAGTATTTTATCCCAGATCTGAAGCAAAAGCCCAATGGATATCAATTACTGACAAGCTGAGGACTTTGGATACCAGGAGTACAGCAGACTACCTAACTATTTACCAACATCCGATTCCCCACCTGGGTGGAGGATTATAATTCCAAATCCCACTGAAATCAGATTTGTCATAAGACTTGCTTTGGTCAATTAAATATGATGAAAAGTCATTTGTGTTGCTTCCAGGGAAATCTTTAAGAAACAGTACACCTTGTTTCCTCTCTTTGTCACAGACAGGAAGACCATCATTATCCCATAACGTGGCTGCTCCATTTAAGTGTATGGGTCCTAGATAAATACATCACAGAGATAACCGGTGATGAGTACCTAGTGTGTGCAAGAAATAAAGCTTTGTTACTGAATATCACGGAGATCTGGGAGCTTGTTGTTACACCATAACGCAGCATAAACTGACCGACAGAGGGGGCCACTTGGGTTTTCTTTGTTTTATTTTAGCAGGAATGAGAAAAGTAAAAGCTGGCTGGCAGCAGTCCAGGAAGAATTGATGAGTGTATAAAGGAAGCCAGTGGAGAGGGACGGAGCTGAGAGATGTGTAGAGGAAGAATTCACAGAACTGGGGAAATGAACACAGGGGATCAGGGAGAGAAAGACTCGAGGAGGCTTCAAGGATGCCTGTGAGTGCTGCTACAGTTACTGAGAAAGCTGTCTTGAAGGGGAAGATAACCACTTTGCTTCCAAATTAAAAGAAATTCAAGTAAGACTAAAAATATACTTTGTACCATCTAGTTGCACAGCAAGCAAACCAGAATCTCAAAAGACTGTGGGTATCAGAAAGTGGAGATGGGAGCAAAGGCCTACCCCAAGGTCACATATACCTGGCCCTGGCCTGCAAGCTGGGCTGGGCCTGCAAAATCCCTGGCAGATGGGAATGTTTCTGCTTTTCAACCTTTGCCAGGAAACTTCTCCAGGAACCTAGCAGTGTCTAACAAGGCCAGTGGTCAGCAGGTTTTCCCCTCAGTAAGCAGGCAGCACTCCCCCTGGGGTGAGCAGACCGCAGAGCAGTAATCAATAATCACTCTTATCAAGGCTTTCAAGCACTGGCTTGGGAGGTAGGGATTCCTGGATTTCTGGAAACTTTCTGAGCTTCAACCTTGAACAGTCCTCTTTCCAGAAGCTTCTTTTCTTGTCAAAAGCAAAACAAGCTATGTGATATCTAAGTAATACATCTTTATTTGGTAGCTTTCTGTGGTATCCATCTCTTACTGATCATAGAAATAATAAAATAACAATAATAAAAATTATCATTTATTTAGTGCTTTGCTATATGCCAGATATTGAGCAAAGGGCTTCACATATATTACTACACTCATTCATGTTGCCCTCATATCAATGGTATGAAGTTATAACACAGGCATTACTTACTGAGAAAGATAAATTCTGGTGACTGCAGGGTCTTTTGTTTGCTGATCTGGGTGGTGGTTGTGGGAATGTAAGCTTGGGAGAATCAGAGCTAAATTATTCCATATAGTCAGGGGAGAGGGAATAAAGGGGAATGATGGCAAGGGAGTAGAAAGAAGGTCCTGCAGCTGGAAGGCAACACCTGGAAGTTAGAGCCCTGAGTGGGGTAAAGAACGGAGAACACACACACACGCACACACACACGCAAACACACACACAATTGATGGGATATCTGGAAATACCAAACAAATCAGTGTTTGTTGCAGAGTATACCATATAAAGAAGCCTTTTGGAACTTCCTGCACAAAATCTATAGCAAAATATGCATTGCTTACTAATGCTTCAAAGAGTGGATTTTGAGGGGCGTGGGTTATAAAGAGGTACTGAGTCCTACTTCGAGCTTAGGGCAAGGCAAAAACAAGGATGCTCCTGAGGTCTTTGTAATAAGAATGACAACAACGTTTTGAATGGGCAGAAAAAAATCCAAAGTTCTAAATGGATCAATAAACTGTTACATGCATGCAATGGAATACCGCTCAGAAATAAAAAATAACAAGCTGTTGATTCAGCAGCAATATAGATATATCTCAAATGTATTTTGTTAAGTGCAAGAAGTCCAGACACAAAAAGCTTCATAGTACGTGATTCCATTTATGTGATATAATAGAAAAGGCAAAGCTATAGGAACAGACAATAGATCAATAGTTGCCAGTGGTTCGTTGAAAGGGAGGGGTTAACTGCAAGGAGGCCACATGGGGGAATTTTTAGGGTGATGGGGCTATTCTGTTTGGCTCTGAGGTGGTAGATACATGGCTCTATGCATTTGTCAAAATTCTTACAGAGTAAACTTTACTGTACAAAGTTTTTTAAAAGCAGCCAGGATATCCAGAAATCCCAGGATGGAATACAGACCATGAAAAATAAATCTAGCTATATTATGAATGTATCACATAATCTCACTGATGCGATAGGGAAAAAGGGAGTTGACCTAATTAACTTTGTAAAATGGCATTTGAGGCATAGAAAGAGAAATACTACATGTCCTCACTCATATATGGGAGTTAAAAATAAATAAAGTTGAAAGCAAGAATGAAAGAAAGAGAAACAACAATCACAATAATACATTGAACTTTCAAAAGGAAAGAACAGAACTGTGGTGTGGACACGGGTGTTAGAAATAAATTGGTAAAAGTTCATAAAGAATGGTCGTGTTTTATAATGATGAATATACTAATTATCCTGATTCAATCACTACATATTGTACATTGCTACTGATATTCAACTCTGTACCACACAAATATGTCAATTATGTTTCAATAAAAAATAAAAAGAGAAACTGCATTTTGACTGAATACAAGAGTTAAACAAGTAAATAAACTGTAGATTATGGAAACTAGATTTCTTACTGTCAGAAAAAGAGGTTAAAATTATGCAAAGAGGGAAAGCTAGAATAAACCCTTGAATGTGGGCTGGGCTCATTCCCAAAGAATAAATTATGGAAAGAAGAAAATGTTACCTTAAAGTGGAGAAAATTGACCAATACCACCTTAGCCAAGGGAACAAGGTTAACTTCAGCAGTGCTAAGCCATGTATATGTCATGTACCTCCAATACAAAGCAATAAGAAGGACACTTTACCTCAGTAGTAAAATCTTCCCCAAATCCCATAATCCCAGCTTAATAATGAGAAAAATATCAGAAAAAGTAAAATGGAGAGACCTCCTATAAAATATCTGACCAGTTCTCTTCAGAACTGTCAGAGTTATAAAAACAAGGAAAGAATGAGAAACTGTCACAGCTTGGAGGAGACTACAGAGACGTGATAATAAATGCTGTGTGGCATCCTGGATTGGAGAGTGCAACATGAAATAAAGATATCCGTGAAAAAAGCAGGTGCACTCCGAATGAAGTCTGTAGTTCAGTTAATAGCAATGCACCAATTTTTTTTAATGGTAACAGTTGATTGTACATATCTGTGGGGTACCTGTATTCAATATGTGATGCTCAAATCAGGATAATTAGTAAATTCAACATTATACAATGTAATCATTTTTCATACCCCTTTGCCAATTCCTCCCTTACGTCACTTCTGCCTTCTCCTGTCCCACCTCTGGTAACCTCAGCTCTGTTCTCTCCTTTTGAAAGTTCAATGTATTATTGTGATTGCTGTATCATTTTTTTTTCCAGCTCCCACTTGTGAGTGAGAACATGTGGTATTTTCTCTTTCTGTGCCTGGCTTATGTGATTTTCTCTAAGTTCATCCACATTGCTGTGAATGGCAGGATTTCGTTCTTTTTCATGGCAGAGTAGTATTCCATTGTGTATAGATACCACATTTTCCTTATCCAGTCATCCATCAATGGACATTTAGGTTGGTTCCAACTCTTGGCTATTATAAATAGAGCAACAATAAACATGGGAGTGCAGGTATCCCTTTGACATGATGATTTCCATTCCTTTGGTTATATACCCAGAAGTGCAATTGCTGGATCGTATGGCAGTTCTATCTGTAGTTGTCTGAGGAACCTCCATACTGTTTTCCATAATGGCTGCACTGATTTACAGTCCCGTCAACAGTGTAGGAGAGTTCCCCTTTCTCTGCATCCTTGCCCGCATTTGTTATTCTCTTGTCTTTTCGATAATAGCCAGTCTAACTGGGGTGAGATGATATCTCAATGTGGTTTGATTTGCATTTCTGTGATGTTGAGCATTTTTTCATGTGTCTGTTGGCCATTCTTATATCTTCCTTTGAGTAATGCCTATTCAGCTCCTTTGCCCATTTTTTAACTGGGTTATTTGTTTTTTTTTACTGTTGTTTGATCTCCTTGTATATTCTGGATATTAATCCTTTGTTGGATGCATAGTTTGCAAATATTTTCTGTCACTCTGTAGGTTGTCTTTTCAGTTTGTTAATTGTTTCTTTTGCTGAGTAATGCACCAGTGTTAATGTCGTAGCTTTCACCAATGTGCCACAATTATGCAAGATGCTAACATCACGAGGGCTGGGTGAGTTGTGTATAGGAACTCTCTATACTATCTTTGTCACTTTTCTGTAAGTCAAAAATTATTCCAAAATATTGGCCCGGCCCAGGAGTAGATTACATCACCTCTGCTCACACACTATGGGATAGACCCCAGTCATATGTCTTTAACCTACCTATAGAGTAGCTGGGAACTGTAATCAGCCTGTGTGTACCGCAAGAGGAATATAAAATAAGATTTTGTGAATCCTTAGCATTGTCTCTACCACTATAAAGATACAAGCCAGATACAGTAGGCAAGAAGAAGTTTACCATCACAAATTCAAGTAGGGTTTTTCCCCAAATGAATTACTTTTGATCCTAGCCTTTAATCACCCACACAGCAGCCAGAAACAGTTCAGACTAGAATCAGAATTTAGCCACAGCTGTGGTGTTGTGGGAAGAGTTTGTGCATCAATGGCAGGAACTTATGTTTCGAGCACCTAAACAGCTTTATGCTTTAAATGTATTATTCAATTTTATCTTCACGACCTCCCACCAGTTTTAGAAATGTGGAACCTGAGGAAGTTTGGGGGGTTTCACCCTATGGACCCACTGAAGATCAAGTTATGAATGCTTGATGTTTATATGTTTAATTAAAAAAAGAACTACTGAATCTCTGTTATGGCCTGAATTGTGTCTCTCCCACTCCCAAAATAATTCATATGTTGAAATTCTAAACACCAGTATCTCAGCATGTGATTGTATTTGGAGATAGGCTCTTTAAAGAGGTAATTAAATTAAGATGAGGTCATTGAGGAGGGTGGGTCCTAATCCAATTTGCTTGGTGTCCTTATAAGAAAAGAAATTTGAACACAGATACAGGCACATGCAGCAAGAAGACCATGTGAAAACACAGGGAGAAGATGGCCATCTGCAACTGAGGAGAGAAGCCTGAGAAGAAACTAACCCTGCCATACCTTGATCTTGGAACTGTGAGGAAATAATTTTTGCTGTTGAAGTCACCCAGTCTGTAGTACTTTGTTATGGAAACTCTAGCAAACTCATAAGGTCTCTCTGCAGTTAATTCCCCAGGCCATTGAGTCTGGTAGGAAGGGAGAGTGAACTTCTACTCTCAGCTGGCCTTTTCCAAACGAAGAATCCAACCTCTCTGAAGCAAAGTACTTCCCATTCAACCCTGCAAAGAGGCAGGATCTTCATGCTACCCATCTCACTACTGATCTCAGTCACCTTACCAGGGAGGCGGTGTAGTCTAGTGGGACAAGCCTGTGCTATTCCACTTACCACCTGGGTCACCTTGAGAGAGTGACTTAATCTCTAAGATCCCCAGTTGCCCCAACAAGAAAATGAGAAAAACCTGAAATACCTGCCCAACAAAGTGCTTGTCAGGTTAACTTGGTCTAATGTGTGTGAAAGTAGTAAATATCTTGCCTGGGACATATTCAATTGAAAAGTGGAAATAGCATCCCCCATCGTCACAACTTGTGGGCTCAGGATCTTTCTCGTGAGATTACGGCTAACAGTCGGGGTTTGTGCATCAGATACACCTGGGTGCACATCCCTAGGTCATCATTAGGTGACCTGGTTAAGTCAGCTCTCTGAACCTGCTCATCTGTAAAATGGGAACAATAACAGTAGCTCCCTTTCGGGACTTTTCTCAGGTCCCAGTGAGATCACATGCATAAGGATGTCAGCATAGAGGTTGGCCCATCCTAAGTGCTCATCAACTAGGTTGTTGAAATATTTTGTTTTGTTTTGTTTTCAAATGTCTTGTCTTCCATTTCCCTGTAGCACACTGGCCTGAGCACCAGCTCATCTGAACTCATCCAAGGATACCGTGTCTTCATGCTGGATGGACTGGTCTCATTGTGTTCTAACAACTCACAGGGAATGTGATATGGCTCTGGACTGTGTTTTTAAAACAGCCTTTTTATGGCTTGTGGGGAATGGACACCTCCATTCAGATCTTTAATTTAGAGATGTCTCTACTTAAAAGGGCAAACAAGTGTTCAGGGAAGGAAGATTATATTCTTGTTCTCCGACATCATTCTGGAAAAGGAACAGAAAGTGCTCCCAACAGGTCAGCATCAATACAATTCTGTATTTAATAGTGTGGTTTGCTTTTGTGAATTCTTTATTAGCTGGTCATTAAGAGCATAATTGCCGATTGCAATCGGTGCACAGGGAGGAATTTAGTTGCCGCCTGCTTTTGAATCTTAATTGTAAGGCAGATGGAACGAGTTTGTGTACTGACCTGGGAATGGGCCTGAAGACATCTTTTCAATGGAGTCAAAAACAAACAGACCAGCCCTCATGCAGCCTGGCTCAGAACTTGAGCAACCTGGGAGGCTATAGGGGAGAAAAACTGGACAAATTCTCCTGCAGCTGAACTCTGGCTCTAGTGACAAAGGAACTTGAAATCTGGGTTGATCACTAGAAACAACAAAGTCTGACCAGTCTGCTCAAATGGATTCAACAAGCTTGTACTGAGCCATTAGTGAGTATCCACCCTGGACGCTCCACTACATACACAAACCTGGGAAAGATCCTTACTCTCCCCAGCCTCAGTTTCCTTGGCTATAGAATGGGAATAATAATGCCTACTTAATAGAATTGCTATGATACTTAATGAATTAATGTTTCATATATGATAATAGTTTGGTATAAATGATAATAATTACAAGTAATATTTATAAGTGTTTATTATGTACCAAGTGTTTTATATGGGTTATCTCACTTAATACACACAATCCTATGAATAAGTACTCTTATTCTTATTTTAAAGAACAGAAAATTAAGACTTAAAGAAGTTAAGTAACTTTCCTTGGTCTCAGAGCCAGTCAGTGTGGGCTAGGACCAGGCTTTAGATTAAGGTCAATTGATTCCAAAGTCTCAACTGTTAGTTACGACGGTGTCATGGTTGGCAGCAGAAGCAGGATCATCTGGACTCATGGATAACTAAACCACAATCCTGGCCTCCAAATAGCTTACAGACAAATGGGGGAGTGGGGCACATAAAGGCATAAGTGGCTCAACAACGAGCCAAGACTGGAGTAAAGTCAAGACAAAAGGCAGTGAACACACAAAGGAGAGAAGCGCCTGTCAGCCTGGTGGAGTTAGAACAGCCTCACAGAGGAGGTAATATTTAAGCTGAAGAACTTGCCAGGCAGAGAAGAAAGGGAAGGACAGGTGGCAAAACAAGGAAATCGAATAGCAGGTACAAAGTTGTAAGATGGAATCCAGGCCATGATGACAAGCCCAGTGTGCCTGTAGTGGATGGAGCGAGGGTAGGAAGAGCTGCTCGTGGAAGGGTTCATTGGGGCAGGTTACATAAGTTATGTGTGTGTGTATATATACGGCAAGCAGTGGGGCTTATCCTGGAGAAATTAGAGGTGAACGGCGGTGTTAGCAGGGCAATTAACTTATCAAATTGTGTTTTTTAGGGAAACTACTCTAGCATCAGTTTGGTGTAGTGGAGACAGTACTTGAACAGGTGAAAGAATTTGAAAATTAGGTTAAGAGCTGGTTAATGACAGACAAACTGGGACCATGGTGTCAGCAAACTGTAGCTTGCACCCTAGGCAGGATAGGCTCTCTAACCCAAGAATGAAGTATATGTTCCAAACGTGGGGAACGGGGTCTGCTTCGAGGTCAGATACAATGGTGGAGGAGGTTTTAAAATGAGAAATGAAGGAGGGAAAGAATGTCTAGATAAAACCTTTTGCCTAAGGAAAACAAGCACGCATTCAAACATTCAACAGGTTCTTATTGAGCACTTATTAGGTTGTAGGCACTGGGTATAAACATTGTTTTTGTGACCTTAAGGAGCCCACAGTCAATGCATAAGAAGAACATTGAGAGCAAGAGGCGCCCAGAGGTCACATGGAAAAGACCTTGGAAAACATGCACAAGGATCTGTCCACCTTCCTACAGAGCAAGCACAGATGGTGAGCAGTGCTTCCTAGTGGTCAGCACCCAGGGAAGAAGGCACTCACAGAGCACCGCAGCAACCTGGTGAAATATGATACAATAAAGGACAGCAGGACATAGGACAGAATTCTTTTCCCCTTCCAAGAACTGGTGACCTGAGTGACAATGGACAGTAGCATTTTGTACCAACATTACAACAAGATAGAACAGCCCAGTGCCATTTTTAGAACATGGGATTTGGCGTTTTGCCAACCTAAGTTCCATCTCGGACAATCTTGCTGACCCTCTGAGTGATCTTTGTTACTTCATCTTTCTCCCGCCTTTGTAGTCTCTTCGTCTGAGCAGTGTAGATAATAACTCCTTCCCCCTAGGATTGTGGTGAGGAATGCATGAGGGGACATTATAAAATGTCTATTTAAGGGACTGGAATACGGCAGGTGAAGGTTGACGTCTCTGAGGCATACCCAATAAACATATCCCTGCCTAGATGTGTAAACAAGGGGAGAAATAAAACACAAGAGTAAAGGTAGATAGAGGTCAAGTATCAACTTTATTACTGATCGTCTGGTTATCTACTGCTATATAACAAACCACCTTAACATGCTAAGGCTTAATAAAAACAATGTTTATTTTGCTCATGAAGCTACCACATGGACAGGACTAGATAGGAACAGCTCGGCTCTGCTCTTCTTGGCATCAGTTGGAGCCGCTCAGAGGTGGAGAGCTAGAACCATCTGAAGGCTCAGGCACTCTTATACCTGGCCGTGGATGCTGCTGTCAGCTGGGACACTGACATGTACCCTCTTCACATGCTGGGTGGGTTCCAGGGCAAGCATCCCCAAAGGACCTCATGGAAGCCATATTGCCTCTGTGACTTAGCCTGGGAAGTCACATGGCATCAAAGGGTAGATTTAAGGGGAGGAAACACAGACCCACCCCCACTTCCTGAGCAAGGAGTATAAATGTCACATTTTAAGAAGGACACATATGGAATGGGATAAGAATTGTTGTAGCCACCTGTGGAAAATCTATCCCACTGACAGAGGCTAACCAGTCAGGCTGAGTTGCAGAGGAGGATTTAATAAATTGACTATGTGCAAGGGTGTGGGAGAAGTGTGGGAAAAGCGACCAGACCTAGTTAGAGTGGAAGCTGTTTCTATGCCTAGGCCTGAGTGGACGAGGGAGGGAGAGGTTACCTGGTAGAGCCACAGACTCCAGTTAAGGGATGGAGACGACCAATGGCACCTGGCAAGGACAGAGCTCTGAGGAAATACATACCCTAATCTTACTCTCCTCCTGCCTTCTGATCTCCTTCCAGACCACCCCCTCTGAAACCAGAAGGCAAGGAAGCCTGTCGATGCAGGAGGTAGTCTTGGATGCAGCAGAGAGTAGAGAAGGAAAGAAAATGGATTTGAAGGAGCACACAAAAATCATCTGGCACAAAATCCATGCTGGAATATCTGGGTTTAGGTGGGACTGCTAAATGGATCAATTGCCTCCCGCCCTCCCGATCTAGAACTAGGAGCAGCCCATCAATAAATGTTCGCATCTGCAGAGCCGACGCATTTACCCAGGCCATTGCCTCTTACGGGTCCGTGGAGGAAGAAAAAGAGAGACCGGATCAGTCCCCTTTGCTACGTTAGTCCAAGCAGAAATGTGAACCACCACTGGATATTTCAGTCCACCACTCTGGAGGTGGCAAGTGTAACAGGTGGTAAAGTCCCTATCAAGGAAGTAGCGGTGGAGAAAAGATTCCCCCAGACAAGGTTCGGTCACCTCTTTCTTTTGTCTACCTGCTCCCTGCCTTCCATGGAAAAGGAAACAATGATGCCAGGACTATGTGAGTGGAGTGTAGAGTAGAGACAAAGATTTTTGTCTGTATTAAGCCAGCAGCATAATTCATCAACTTCAAGTACATCAAACAGACCAATTTAAAACAAAAGACTTTCATTGGATTTCTGCATTTCCCATGTACACAAATAATACAAGAGGAGCCAAGCAATGCCTGGGTATCTCAATCTTACTTCTTCCAGATCCTAACAGAATCTGACATTCTTCAGAGCAACTCTTCAAATAAATAGCCAGGAAGGGACAGAAGGCAAATGCTTTGTGCAAACACCAATAATTCTCACTCCGTCCTCTTACTTATTGACATATTCTAGCTGTACCTTCTCTTTGTTTTTAACCTGTTTTCCTATGGAAGAAGAGGCTCAGAAGGCAATGTCAGTGACAGAGGGCAGAGGGGGAAGAAGGGAGGCATTGGAGACACCAGCCTAGTGGTGGCCTCCTCTAGGAATCCACCCCAGACTTCGCAGCCTTGTTGACCATCTCCTCTTTGTGCTCCCCCCACCCTGTGACCTCTACAACTTGTACCTGCATTTCTCTGTGCATGTATTCACTCTGCCACCTTCCTTGTGGGTAGGGGAAGCTCCAAGTGGGTAGAGGCAATGTCTTTCTCACCTCCACGTTACAAACAGGAAGGAGCACTTGTGATGTGCAAATAAACGATGCATGTGAAATTGCTATACAAACTGTAATGCCTTTATTACTCTATACTAGTCTAAGAGCTGAGCAGCACAGCAGTCAAGACCCAGGTCAGACTAGTACAGACTAGTTCAAATCCCAGCAAGATGGCACAGTGACTAAGAGAAAGACTGCCTCAGTTCAAATCCTAGCTCCACCTATTACTGTGTGATTTTAATCAAGTTGCTTGCCCTCTCTGTGCCTTGGTTTCATTGTTTGTAAAATTGGGAGTATAGTGGAATCTATGTCATAAAGTGACTCAAGAATCAAATGAGGCAATACATAAAGCTTTTAAACAGTGGCTGGCATCTAGCAAGTACTATATTAACACTAGCTACTATTAATAACCATTATTATTTTCATTATTGATATTAATAACTTGTACCTAGCTACTGTCTCCTACAATCGTAGAAGTGCAGCAAATCTTAGAAGTCCTGCCACTGCACACTTAATGAGCAGGTAGCCGACCATAGAGAAAATTAACATTTCTCAGACACCTACTATGTGCCAAGACAGGTGCTAGATGCTTAGTACACATCATCACACTGTTGTATCTGTACAGTTCAATGAGGTAGATGCTATTATTCCCCCACTTTACAGACAGGGGAAGCAAAGTGTAGAGGGAAACTTGCCTCCAACCGCAAAGCCGGGTGATGGTGGAGTTTGCATCCAGGTGAGATCTCCATAGCCTCAGCCCTTCATGTGCACTTTGTTAGCTGAGGTCTTGCTGTGCTCCAGTCGATGCACGTGAGCTAGCCTTTTCTCTCCACCCAGACTCGCTGCACCTGCCACTTCCTCCTGCCCGATTCCCTCCACCCACTCTCATTTCCTAAGTCTAAAAATACTGTTCCTGTTTCATTTATTCATAATTTCCTGAACACCCACTACGTGCCAGTCACCAGTATGTGTGCTGTGGGTACAAAAATGAGTAATACATAGTCCCTGCCCACAGAGTCTAGGGAAGTCTGTGTCTCTCATGCCAGATAAATAGCAGTTAGGCTGTTTAATTGATTAAGATAGAGGAAAATATCGAGAACCACAGAAAATACCTTAGACTGAGTTTCCCCTAAAAAGCAAAACCTAAGTCAAGCGCTTGTGTGCAGGTTGGTTGTTTTGGAAAGTGAGCCTGGGAGCAAGAGTAGGATACTGCAGATAGTGAAACATGAAACAAGGGCACAACGTATGATATAGAGTTGGTCACCACAATGAGACAGCTGGGGCACAATTCCCCTGGGACCTACAGAGGCGAACTTTACAATGCATCTCAGAATTGTCCATCAACATTGTTCACCAGCTCATATCCCCTTTGGTTCAAGAGTCTACCATGCCATGAGGTATTAACTGCCTTGCACTTCCAAGTAGCACATGTTTGAGTGCCAGGTGGGTTCCCCACAAGCATCCAGAGACACCCCAGGGCAGAAAACATGGCAGAGTACATTCAGCTGGGCAGTCAGTGATGCAGAAATGAGGACCAGCAGCACCAGCCTCACCTGGGAACTTCTTAGAAATCTTCATGCCTCATCCCAAACAGCTGCTGAGTCAGACACCCTGGGGGTAGGATCAGCCATCTGTGGTTTAACAAGCCCCCCAGGTGATTCCGATGCACACTTAAGTTTGAGAACACTGGCCCATAGTAAAACTATGGCACAGGATACAAGAGGTGTTTAATACAGTTAACTACTCTTATCCAGAACCCTAGCAACAGAAGCTAAAACAACTTCAGATCCTAAAGTAGAAATCTGAGGGTCACCTTGAACTCTTCCCTTTTCCTCAACTCTATGTCCAACACAGCCCCCACCCCCATTCGTCTACCTATTGTCTGTGGCTCCTTTCACACAGCAGAGACCACATGGCCCACTAACCTAAAACATGCAGCCCTTAAAAAAATTTTTTCCAACTCCTAAAATAGAGTCCAGAAACTGATCCACACAAACGTGGTCAATTGATTTTTGACAAAGTTGCAAAGGCAATTCAAGTGATAGTCTTTTCAGCAAATGGTGTTGGAACAACTTGGCATCCATATACAAGAAAATAAACATGGATCTATATCTTGCACCTTACAAAAAAAACTAACTCAAAATAGATAACACGTATAAATGGAAAAAAGTAATCATATACAATGCAAAAGAAAACATCAGAGAAAACCATCATGACCTTTGGTTAGACAAAAAGTTCTTAGACGTGATAGCAAAAGCACAATTCATAAGATAAAATAATGTCAATAAGTTACATTTCACTAAAATAAAAAATGTTTGCTCTGTGGAAGACAATGTTAAGAGAATGTAAGGACATGCTGGAGACTGGAAGAAAATATTTGCAAATTACATATACAACAAAAAGTTGTATTTAGAATATATTAAAAACTCTTTAAAAACTCATCAATGAGAAAACAAACAACCCAACATAAAAAGTGGGCAAAGAAGATATTTGGATGGCAAATAAGCACATTTAAAAATGCTCAGCATCATCAGTCATTAGGAAAACGCAAATTAAAATCACGACATACCTCTGAACACCTATTAGAATGGCTAAAATAATTTTTTAAAAAATTGACACTACTAAGTGATGGTGAAGATGTGGAAAAACTGGATCTCTCATGCATTGCTGGTGAGAATGTAAAATGACACAGCCTCTCTGGAAAACATTTTGGCAATTTCTTGTAAAGTTGTAAACATATACATACCGCAAGACCAAGAAATCACACTCATAGAGGAATGAAAACGTGTTCACCCAAAACCCTGCACGTGAGTGTTTATATTATAGCAGGTCTATTCAAAATTGCTGGAAACTGGAGACAACAAAAATGTTCTTCGACAGGAGAGTGGATAGACAAACTGTGGTACATCCGTACAATACCATACCAGGCAGCAATAAAAAGAAACCAACCATTTATAGTCACAACAATTTGGATGAATCTCAAAGGCATTACACTGAGTAAAAAAACAGCAAAAAAAGCCCATTGGAAAAGGTTACATACTGTATGATTTCATTTGTGTGACATTCTAGAAAAGACCAAACTATAGTGGCTGCCAATGGCTAAGGGTCAGGGCAGGCTGTGACTGTGAGGGGACAGCATGAGGGGGTATTTTGAGATGATGGAACTCTTCTGTGTCATTGTGAAGGTGATTACACAAATCCAGACACACGTTAAAGCTCATAGAACTGTACACCAAAATAAAGTGACTTTTACTGTATGTAAATTCAAGATGAAAAAAAGAAAAAAAAATAGCAGAATTTAGGCTCTGGGGTCTCTGGGGTTTCTGCCTGTATTTGGTTTCCAGCTGCAAATCTTACTGGCTTTGTGACCTTGAGAGAGTCATTTCAACCTCTCTTTGCCTCAGTTTCCCAATTTGTAAAAACAAGAATAATATTTTCTATCCCATGGAGTTATTTGTGAGGATTAATTGAGAAAATCCACAAAAAGCACCCAGGCAGAGCTTGGCAAGAAACATCAATGTAATAATAATAAAATGTTTACTCTCATTATTAAGTTTAGTCCAGTTGTCACACTGAAACGATTTTATTTTGTTATTTGAAAACGGATCTCCTCAGGGGGTATGTATAGTAATTTTCACTTAATTCAGCATACCCTATTTCTCCTAGCAACTTTTTCATCTGAACCAGATTCAGAAGGATTATATGAATTTTGTAAGTGACATTTATAAGACCATGAGATCTCCCCTACAGATAAAACTGTCTGTCTCTCAGATTTTGAAGATTTTTCAGGTCTGATAGTTTAAAATAGTTTATGGGATGAGGTCAGTACCCAAAATGGGAGTCCAGAAATGGAGTGGTGGTGTCTGCTAACACTGCATAGTTTGAATTCTTCCCATCTAGTCTTGAATGCCGTCACTTTGATGGAGGGAATTGTAATTCTTGACACACAACAACAAGCGACTCACATGCTATTCTTCAACCGTGGAATTTACTCAGTTATTCTTTTCTTTGCTGTCCTGTGGTTCTTGGAATAATCCGTCTTTTGTATTATTCTCATCCCCCTGTCCACAACCTCCCACCAACCCATCACTCTAAAGTCACGAGATGACGGCCTTGGATACGCCATAAAAGTCTTCAAAGGACTGAGTCTCTCCATGCCCCTTCACAAATCATCATTAGCTTTCCTTACCGCCCTGTTCACTGGAGATAATTGTTGTGACATGTCCTCAATTCCTTTCTAATGAAAGTGGAGCGTAACCCAAGGCTTTTCAAAATTTGAACAAAAGGATTTCATCTCAGTCACACATAATGCAGTCCTAGCCAGCTGCCAGTTCGATGGCTTCACAAATGTAGATTGGACATCATGTGTGTCATGCATGACAGGTACAAACATGACTAAGACCCGGCCCCACGGAACCACGGGGATTCTCACATACTGCTGGGGAGGATGTAAATTGGAACAACATTTGAGAAAACAGTTTGCCATTATTATTGAAGCTGAAAATATATTCTATTACCCAGCCACTTCCCCTGTACGTATAACCTAGAGAAACCCAGGATCACATGCTCCAAAAGAAATGTATAAAAATGTTACAGAAGCTTTGTTCATAACAGCCAACCCAAATGCTATCACCATTTGAATGGATAAACCTATGGCTATGCATTTATACTATGGAATACAGAAATAAAAATTAATCAATAACAGATACACACAACATGGGCGAACATAAACAAGGCTGAATGAAAGAGTCCAGACATAAAAGGATATATAAGGTGTGATTCAATTTATGCAGAGTTCAAAAAAGACATAACTAAACCATAGTATGGTATAGTATAGATGGTAAATAAAAGACAAGTCAGGAAACAGCTACCATAAAGTCAGGAGATAATGGTCACTTCTAGCAGGGAAGGGAGTGAGTTGTCACTGAGGTTTGGAGGATATCATTAATGTTTTCTTTCTTAACCTGGGTGGTTGCTTCACAGGTATCAGTTTATACTCATTCAACTGTATATTTACATCTCATGCATTTGTCTTATGTATATTATATTTCGAAATAAAAAGTTTTTAAAAGATGTAAAGTTAAAAGAAAAAAATAAAGAAAACACACTTCCCCCTCCTCCTCCCGCTGAATGCAGAATGCTTCAAGCAGTTATTTAAGGATTCTGAAGAGTCAATCAGAGCAGGCGGATGGGAGCAGACAGGAATTTGCACCACCAAACCAGGGTGAGCCATCGCTTTTTCTCTGGTATCCCTCTGCCCAAATGCAACGCTGGTTGAAATTGGGAAGTGAGCACCGACAGGAAGAGAAGAGAGCTCCAGAAGGAGCCTTCCAATTCTGTCTTCAGGCACAGGAAAGGGAACTGCTAAGACTCAGAGTGAGTGTGGAAACCTCCCTGTTTTCCTTCTCTCTGTTCTCTCACACCCAATTCCCAAGCAGTTTTGTGATATCAGCAGCACAGGCCCCTACAAGAGAACACAGGAGCCACAATTCTGAGGGATGGGACCTGGCTCTCTGACCAGTGCATCTGTGATCCCAAGAACGTGGGGCTAATTCTGATTTTTTTAAAAAAATACATTTTTAAAAATTTTAGAATAGTTTAAGATTTATAGAAGAGTCATAAAGATCATACAGAGAATTTCTACATACCCCACATCCACTGTCCCCTACTGTTAGCATTTTACACTAGTCTACCCTTTTCTGTTCTCCTGCAGCATGGCCCTGGATACAGGCACACAGCTAATTGCATGGCTGGGCAAGGTAACTAAAGCCCAACCTTCTAGCCAAAGGAAGGGAAAGGGGAAGCCCCAGGCAAATATAAAGTGCCAGAGACACAAGGGGGACAGAGAAGCTAAGAAAAGTGACTGCATAACAAGGTTTATGAATTCCTGTGCTCACACCCATGCTGTGGCTATACAGGTCTGATCCTAATCAGCATACCTGATTAACAGAGAGACCACACAATCCTTGTCCTTAGACTGACCAAAGGTGGTACAGACACCTGGTATATCTAAGTAGCACTATAAACGTTTGAAAACAGAACTGAAATTGGAACCAGAGTCCACAGAATGGAGACCAGAACTTAAACCTGAACCTAACCAGACTGATTGCCTGCTAAAATAAAAAAATCAACATTTCCCATACAAGTTAAATAAGGTCTGGAGCTGCATAACATACTATTCAAAATGTTCAGAATACAATCCAAAATTATTCAGCATACCAAGAACCAGAAAACTCTTAACTCTCATGGGGAAAACAATCAACAGATGTCAATGCCCAGATGTCACAGATGTTGGAATTATTTCACAAAGACGTTAAAGTAGTCATTATACAAATGTTCCAACTAGCAATCATAAACAATCTTGAAATGAATGGAAAACCAGAAAGTCTCATTAAGGAAATAAAAGATATGTAAAAGAATCAAATAGAAACTGAAAAATGCAATAACTGTTAATTTAAAAAAAAAAAACTCACCGGACGGACTCAATTGCAGATTGGAGATGACAGAATAAATATTCAGTGAACTTGAAGATCTATTAATAAAAATTATATAATCTGAAGAATAGACAGAAAAAAAGTTTTAAAAAATTAAGCAGACCCTCAGAGATCTGTGACACTATAAACAAAATGTCTAATATTCATGTCATTAAAGCCCCAAAGGGAAGGAGAGAAAGTGATGGCAAAAAAAAATTTTTTTTTGAAGAAATATACACTGAACACTTCCCAAGCTTGGCAAAAGCTATAAACCTACAGATTGAAGATGCTCAGTGAATCCCAAACAGGATCCACTCAAAGAAATACAAGTAAAAAGACATACCACACTCATACTGCTAAAATTGAAGACAAAGAAAGAATCTTGAAAGAAGCCAGGGAAAAGCAACACATACCTAAAGGGGAACAGTAATTCAAATGACCAGATTTCTCTTCAGAAATCATGAAAACCTGAACTATAATAGCACTATAATGTAAGTACTACAATATTTACTACTGTTATAACATATTAGTAATATTATAATGCTAATATTATGATATTACTATCTATAGTAATATAATATTTCTGTAACACTAGTACTATATTTTTTTTCAATGCTGAAAGAGAAGAATTCTATTTCTAGTGATCTATATCAGGAATGAAGTTAAAGTAAAGGTATTCTCAGATGAGTCAAGTCAAGTCAAGTCAAGTCAAAGAGAATTTTTTTACAACACATCTTGAAAGCTACCTGCTTTAAAGAATCTGCTAAAGAGGAGGTTCCAGTCAAGATGGCAGAATGCCAAGATGGTCCCCAGCATCACTCTTTCCCACAAATCAACCAATTTACAACTATAAAAATATAACAACAGCCAAGCTGGGGCCACTGGAGCTCAGGGGAAGAGGAGGAGAGACCCATGGAGTGCATGAAGGCAGGAGAAGCCATGATGAGAGAAAGAAAAACCTGCTCAGAGTGTTTTGGGCCATGGCTGCTTTAAGGGTGGAGCTGCTGAGCCGGCAGAAGCTGCAGCTGTGCCCTTCAGATGGAGTTACTTGGAGTTGGCAGGGGAGAAGGGGGCCTTGGTGGCTGCCAGGACAGCAAGACCACTAATAGGGATCCCATGGGCCCACACAGGAGCGAGGAGCCAGAACAACTGAAAAAAGGAGCCATTCAGAGGCCAGTGAGTTATCACAAGGGACCAGCACAGGGCCCATCCCATAGGAAGAGTTTGGAGCATGGACACTGGTGGAGATGGGCCCACCAGATGAACACTGAGACACAGCAAGGTTGGCCGATCTACCCCACAATCAATGCAGGACCACTCAGAGGAGACTGGTCAGGAATGCAGAATTGCATGGGGTGCAGTTTGATGAAAAGACTCAGGCCCAGATCAGAGTTTCTATGCAACCCAGGAGCACCAGGTCTCTGGAGAGCAGAAGTACCTATAA
Source organism: Cynocephalus volans (assembly GCF_027409185.1). NCBI lineage: Eukaryota > Metazoa > Chordata > Mammalia > Dermoptera > Cynocephalidae > Cynocephalus > Cynocephalus volans. The sequence goes on from NC_084471.1 coordinate 15,484,610, forward strand.
GGTCAACCATTAAACCCTGAGCTGCACAAAAAGCCTTTCCTAGCGAAACAGCAGCAAAGCAGCAATTTAGCTCAACCACACAGCTCAAGTACTGGTTCCCACAGGAAGTTCCCCCATTTTAGAAGTAAGCAAAGGGCAAAAAATTAGTTCTGGCCCAGGCATACCACCAGCACCTCAGGGCCCGGCAAGGGACCTGAGGTATGGAGTCAGGGACTAGACCCCCAGCCCACAACCAGGCACACTGCCAGTGCCTCAGGTCGAGGACCACCCCCCCACACACACAGCCACAACCAGGCACACCTCCAGTGCCTCAGGGCAAGGACCCCCATCCACCTACCACCAGGCATACCACCAGCACCTCAGAGCCTAGCAGGGGACCTGAGGCATGGAGCCAGGGACTGGACCCCCAGCCCACAACCAGGCATACCACTAGCTCCAACAAGCATGCCAAAAACATTACCTCCATGTGGGTGGCCCACCACTGCCATCACAGTAACCACAGCTGCCACAAAAGTGGCTAGACATCACAACCACCATGAAGATGGTCTGCCAGCTACTGGAGTGCATCGACACAAGGAGAGTCACCAGCAGAGACCGAAGAAGAGGATGTCTCTCTCCACAAAGCCCATTCCAGAGTGACAGAAGAAGCATCTGCTCTATGATAATATTGGGGGACCTGAACACACCTCTCAGCATTGGACAGATCATCGAGGCAACAAATCAACAGAGTAACCATTACTCTTTCAGAAGGAGAGAAGAAATCTAGGGCAATTAGAGGGGGGAGGGGGAGGGAATAGGGGAAGGGGAGAGGTTGGAGAAGGGGCATAAAGAAAAATTACAATTTGTAACAATATACATACTAGTAATATTGATTTGATCAACGTATGTCAACACTGAGTCCCCAAAATATGTATAGTCAACTATAATTCAATAATAAATAAATAAATAAGAAGAATTTGCTAAAGAAAGTTCTTCAGGTGGAAGAGACATGAAGGCAGAGAAAATTTGGAATATTAAATTAAATGAAGATAAGTCATGGAGGTGATGGATATGTTAATTAACTTGACTCGATTTTCCTACAATACATACAGATATTAAAACATCACACTGTACCCCATAAATATATATGATTGTTTTGTCAATTAAAAACAAATAAATAAAAAAAGGATGAAGAGTAAAAGAAACAGAAAATATCAGATAAATAAAATAAACAATTCTCACCTCCTGAGTTTTAAAAAAATGTATTTCAAAATTGAAAGTACAAATATAACATTTTCGTATGGCTTTTTAATGAATTTAGACAAAATAAAGGTGAAAGGGTGTAGGGGCCTATATGATGGTAGGGTTTCTACATTTCACTTGGAGTGATGAAATACTGATTACAAATAAACTGTGATAAGTATACATATTGTAATCCCTTTGTCGAACACTCAAATTACTCTAAAAAGACATATAGTCAACATCTAAATGCATAAATTAAAATAGAATACTGAAAAACATTTAAATAACCCAAAAGAGGATAGGAAAGAGGAAACAGAAAAATAAAAACAAAGGAAACAGAAAAGGAAAAATAAAACAACAAACACACCAAAACATAACCATAATTATACTCAGTGTAAGGGCCGAGCCCGTGGCACACTTGGTAGAGTGCTGCGCTGGCAGCGCGGCGACGCTCCTGCCGCGGGTTCGGATCCTATATAGGACTGACCGGTGCACTCACTGGCTGAGTGCTGGTCATGAAAAATAAATAAATAAATAAATAAATAAATGGTCTAAATACAGTAAACAAACAACAGAGATTTTTAGAATGGATAAACACACATGACACAACATATGCTGTGTATCAGAAACTAACTTTGAATATAATGACATAGATAGGTTGAAAGTAAAATTGAAATGCTAGGAAGGATGCAGAGAAAGGGGAACTCTTCTACACTGTTGGTAGGAATGTAAATTAGCACAGCCATTATGGAAAACAGTATGGATGTTTCTCAAACAACTATAGATAGAACTACCATATGATCCAGCAATCCCACTAATGGGTTTATATAAAAAAAAATGGAAATCAGCATGTTGAATGGATACCTACATTCCCATGTTCACTGTAGCTCTATTTACAATAGCCAAAATATGGACTCAGCCTAAGTGTCCATCGACAGATGACCAGACAAGAAAATGAGGTACATATACACAATGGAGTACTACTCAGTCATAAAAAAGAACAAAATTCTGCCATTTGCAGCAACATGGATGAACCTGGAGAAAACTATGTTAAGTGAAATAAGCCACACTAGGAAAGAGAAATACCACATGTTCTCACTTATAACTGGGAGGGGAGGGGAGGGGAGGGGGAAAGAAAAGAAAGAGAGAAAGGGAGAAAGAGAGGGAGAGAGGGAGAAGGGGCGGGGAGAGAGGGAGGGGGAGAGAGAGAGAGAGAGAGAGAGACCACAACAATTCATTGAACTTTCAGAAGGAGAGAACAAACCTAAAGTTACTAGAGATGGGGGACAGGTATAAATAAATAAATCTACAAGGATAGTTTGAGATTTTAAAACTCCACTTTCTGTAATAATTAGAGCTAATAGATAAAAAAAAAATAGCAAGGATATCAAACAACTAGATAATAACATCAACAAGTAGGTGTAACTGATATTTATAGAAAATTCTATCTTACAATATCAGAATTCACATTTTTCAAGTGCATAAGGAATTTTCACCAATATGGACCATATTCTAAGCCATAACACAAACATTAACAAAGAACTGAAATCATACAGAGTATGTTCTTTGACTATAATGGAATTAAACAATAATAGAAAGTCTGCAAAGTCCCAATACACTTGCATACTATTAACACACTCTAAATAATTAAGGATCAAAGAGAAAGTCAAGAGAAACTGTAAGATATATCGAATGCAATAAAAACATAGCATATGAAATATGTGAGCTGTATCTAAAGCAGTGCTTAGAGAAAAACTTATACTATTAAATGTTTATATTAGAAAAGAAGAAAAGTCTCAAATCAATAAATTTTTGCCTTTAGAAACTAGAAAGAAGAAAAGCAAAATAAACCCAAAGCAAGCAGAAGGAAGAAACTAAAGATAAGAGCAGAAATCAATAAGACTGAAAAGAGAAAATTGATGAAAACAAAAACTGCTTTTTGAAAAGAATTTAAAAATTGAGAAACCTCTAGTGTGACTAATTAGAAAAGGGAAGACATGAATTACCAATTTCAGAAATAAAAGTGGGAATATTACTGTGGATCCTGTAGACAGACATTAAAAGGATAAAAAAGGAATATTATAAGCAGCTCTCCTCACATAAATTTAACTAATGGGAAGAAATAGACGAATTCCTTGAAACACCACAAACTACTAAAATTCGCCCAAGATGAAATAAATAACCTAAACAGACTCATAACCATTAAAGACATTGTTTCAGAGTTTAAAACCGTCCAAGAAAAAAATCTCCATGCTGACACGGTTTCAAGCCCAAATCTACTCAAGCATTTAAGAAATAACGACAATTCTACACGATCTCTTATAGAACCTATAAGCAGAGAAAACACTTCTCAACTCATTTTATGAGATCAGCATTACCCTGATACCAGGGCAAGTTCAGCGCTGTCAATACAGAACTGGGAGTCAGCACTGTAATTAATAGCAGTGCATGTGACATCCAAGCAATCAGCTGAGAATGCCTCAGGAGCACATGTCCAGTAAAAAGAACTGGGGTCCCGCAGGACAACGTTAAGGAACAACAGGAGCTGGCAGCAAGAAGGGGCTCGGTGAAAAAGACCAAGAGATGGTCAGAGTTGAGACCAAAAGAAACAACAGCCTTAAGAAGAAACAGGAGGTCAATAGCATCAAATGAAGGAGTGTGATTCAAGACAAGAAAAGTTACTGCAATTACTGCCCAGTTAAGAGTGTAGGCTCCCAAGTCCATCTGTCCATCTGTTGGGCTCAAATGCTGCCTTCACAATCTAGTGCTTCAGTTCCTTCCTTCCTGGGAGGAAAATAGAATACTTTAGTCAGGCCCCCTGCCTCAGATCTGGTTGGGGGTGCTACAGGCACATTTCCTTGTAAACAAGTTGTGTGTGGGTGGAGTTAGTGTCCATGTGCCCCATGTATCTTTTGGTTTGTTCCTATTGTGAGTTTTTGAGTTTGTGAAGCACCTTCTGGAGGGCAGAGCTCCCAGCTAAAAATAAAGCATGTTTACTTTGCTGGCAGCTGCTCAGTTTTTCTTTGGACTTTGCCAGTAGCAGTTGAGTTTCTCTTTGACTGCCTAGGTCTTAGACATGTGTGTGCTGAATAAAGCTTATTATCTCTTCAACCAAGGCTCCGAGGACCTTTTTCCTTTTACCTAGCTCATAGACCTGCATGCGAAGGGTTTGTGAACAGGTTTCAGGAGTCTGTGAGCTCCAGACCCAGCCCTAGCTCTACACTTTGTAACATGGGGCTGAAAATATTCCATACTTCAAAGGCTGCAATGAAAGAGGAATGAGCTAATGGGAATAAAGTACTTGGCATGGTTGCCTGGCACATAGAAAGCATTCAATAAATATTAGCTGCAAATATTCTAGTGCCCTTCCTGCCAACTTTGCTGACAAGAATCAGACCTAACATATGTGGACACAAAATGAGGTAAGCAACCGACCCCTTACCTCAGCTCCTCTCATTGCTACACATCACTCCTGCCCTCACAGAGAGATCTTCCAAATATATTCAACAGGCAGCATGGTATTTGCACAGGAACAATAATCTAGCTCTCCAAAGATAGTGGTTCTAGCTCTTGATTCTGCCACCAATGCACCGTGTGAGCCTGGGCAACCCCATTGACTCAATACTTACAGTTACCTTCCTTATCTCATATAGTGGCTGTGAGGGCTCCATCAGCAACAGGGGACAGGCTCTTCCCCTCACTAGATGATTCTGAGAATCATAACCATGTGGCTGTGTCTAATGTTGCCAGCCAGAGTCTTACCTGGGAAATTTTGAAGATCAGCAGGCCAATTGTCAGTAACGTTTGGAGTGACTGCATCAATCCATTGAACTTCAAATTCTCCTGTTGCATGCCTTCCAGCAGATCCGGACCATCCAGCCTCTGCTTCTACACTATTCACCAAGACTAAAGCCCCAAAGCCTGCTCCACATTGGAACAACTCTTATTGATACAGGAGGTTTCCCTGGGTTCAGGTTTCAGGACATGCCTCTGGGTTTCCAGACACTCCCAGAGATCTCAAGCCCTGTCCTCTCAGGTCTCCCCTGGAGGAAAGCTGCTGTTGCCAGTTAGACCTATTTTTAGCACCAACGGGAAAATAAGAATGGGGGCTGGTTTATGCAAATCCAGTAGCTGGGAATGCTCAATAGACAGCACAGAACATTCTGGTGCATATAACTGGGAACCACCCCCTTAACTGAATATTCATAGGTAGAGAAACTATAAAAGCCTAATCCCAGCTGAAGGCAGGGTTGTTGTTCACTCTTCTGGAAAACCCACACCGTGCTGGCTGAAGTGTATATATTTTACTTTGTATCAAACTTACTTTTAGCAAGCAGCTGCTCATTCTCTTCAGCCAGCCTGCACTTTGTACTGAACTTTAAGTATGTTTTTCTTGCTTTTTTGTTAGATTTGATGCCTGTACTGAACTTACTTTTGTGTCAAACTTGGTATGGGCCCTACTCAGTCTCTGCAGCATGCTGTGCTCTGTGGAAACTGTATTTCTTAACTATTAAACTTGTTCTTTTTGTTTGTTTGTTTGTTTGTTTGCTTGTTTTTAATTTTTTTTTAATTTTTATTGAATCAAAATTGATTACACATATTTTTAGGGTTCAACATTGAGATATGTTGATCAAATCAATATTACCAGCATATATATTATTACAAATCATACTTATTCTTTATGCCCCTTGTCCAATCTCTTCCCATCCCCCTCTCTCCCCTCCCCCCTCTAATTACCCTAGATTTCTTCTCTCGTTCTGAAAGAATAATGGTGACTGTTGATTTGTTGCCTAGATGATCTGTCCAATGCTGAGAAGTATGATCAGTTCCACCAATATTATTGTAGAGCAGATGCTTCTTCTGTCACTCTGGAATGGGCTTTGTGGAGAGAGACATCCTCTTCTTTTCTTTGGTCTCTGCTGGTGACTCTCCTTGTGTCAATGCACTCTAGTGGCTGGCAGACCATCTGCATGGTGGTGGCTGTGGCATCTAGCTGCTTTTGCAGCAGCCATGGTATTGTGGTGCCTGTGGTGGGCCACCTACATGGAGGTGATGTTTTTGGCATTCTCCTTGGTGCTGGTGGTGTACCTGGTTGTGGGGGGGGTCTGGTCCCTGGCTCCATGCTTTGGGTCCTGGGGTGGGCCCTGAGGCGCTAGCATGGTGTGCTTGATTGTGGGGGGAGGGTTCCAGTTTCCAGCTCCATCCCTCGGGTCCCAGGGTGGGCCCTGAGGCACTGATGGTGTACCTGACCCAGAACTAATTTTTTGTCCTTTGCTTACTTCTAAAACAGAGGAACTTCCTGTGGGAACCAGTACTTGTGCTGTGTGGTTTAGCTAAATTGCTGCTTTGCTGCTGTTTCCCTAGGGAAGGCTTTTTGTGCAGTTCAGGGTTTAATGGTTGACCTTATAGGTACTTCCAGCTCTCCAGAGACCAGGTGCACTTGGATTGTGTGGAAACTCTGATCTGGGCCTGAGTTTTTTCATCAAACTGCACCCCATGCAATTCTGCATTCCTGACCAGTCTCCTCTGAGTGGTTCTGCACTGATTAAGGGGCAGATCAGTTGTCCTTGCTGTGTCCCTGTGTTCCCACAGTGGGCCCATCTCCCCCACTGCCTGTGGTCCAAAGACCTCCCATGGAACAGGCCCCGCACTGGTCCCTTGCGATGACTCACTGGCCTCTGAATGGCTCCACCTTTTCAGCTGTTCAGGCTCCTCGCTCCATCATGGGTCCACAGGAACCCTTTTAGTGGTCTTGTTGTCCTGGGGGCCGCCAAGGCCCTCTTCTCCCCTGCCACCTCCAAGCAACTCTGTCCAAAGGGTACAGCTGTGGCTTCAGCCAGCTTCTGTTCCATGAACTCAGCAGCTCCAGCTTTAAAGCGGCTGCAGCACAAAATGCTCCAAGTAGTTTTTTTTTCTTTCTCTCATCATGGTTTCTCCCACCTTCATGAACTCCGTAGGTCTCTCCTCCTCTTCCCCTGAGCTCCAGTGGCCCCAGCTTGGCTGTTGTTACATTTTTATAGTTGTAAATTGGTTGATTTGTGGGAAAGAGTGATGCTGCGGACCGTCTATTCTGCCATCTTGACTAGACATTAAACTTGTTCTCACTTTCTACTGTGACTCTGCCCTTGAATTCTTTCCTGTGGTGGAGTCAAGAAGCTGGTAAGAGGACTGGGCAAGTTGAGACCGACTACCAGGTCTCCTGAACCCTACATCATTATCATCCATAAGCTGTCCTGCAAGATGTGGAAGTGGAAGAATCACCAGCACAGGAATCAGGGGACCCCAGTGTCAGGCCAAGTCTTACTACCACTGTGAGGTCTTGAACAAGATACTTCCTCCCTGTGGGCCTCAGTTTTTTCATCTGTAGGATGGGAGTGTTGGCTTGGCTTATTACAAGTCTATTTCTGGCTCTTAGACCCTTCATCCTACAATGAAAGAGACAGAGAAGTCTTCCTGAACTTCAATCAAGGGATCTTCTTGGATGGATCACCTAAGAATGAAAACAGCTACCATGATAACCACCAATTTTCTAGAGTCCACGAGAGCTACCCAGGGAGCTAAATAAAAGCAAGGAAGTTTCCAGCCAAAACACTTTGTTGATGTTTGACAAGAAGGTCCCCCTCCCCCTTTGGTTGGCTTTTCATGTCCATGGAAGCATAGTGTTAAATGTGCCAGGGCATAGATGCAAGATGACAGTGACATAAAATGGAAGAGGAGGAAGTTATCCTCATAGCTGCCTCTCATCCAGGGGCACAGGAGGAATCAACCCACCATCACTGCCCAATTATTTCTCCTCCTGAAACTCATTAAGGCTTTCTCAATTTGTAATCAATACATTAAAGTCCCTCTGTTTTATAAAACAGTTCATCAATATTTTATGGTTTTAATAATTTATGTTTTATTACAGGAGCAGATGGAACCGTACAGCGCACTTAATCTCTAGAGATGACAGGGGAGAAAGAAAGTTTGAGTTGCAGATTCTGGATGTAAATAATCAGCCTTGCTGGGCCTCTGGCTCCAATCTGGGTGTTGGGTGCAGGCGGGGGGAGCATTGACGGCTATAACTCATGAAGGGAGGGGACAGCTCTGATTATTTTTTGGCCATCTGCCATGTGTTAGACCCTCTGCTGAGTACCCAACAGGCATTGCCTCATCTAATCCCCCACGAGAACTGTAGCGGAAAGATATTATTGTCCCCCACTGCACAGATGAAGAAACTGAGATCCAAGTTAATAAGTATCTTAGACAAGGCTACACAGCCAGGAGATGGCAGAGCTTGGACTCAAGGGATTAAGTCATCTGACTCCAGCACCCATGCAGTTAACATCTCTGCCATCACAATGGTCAACATCCCTTCTTTTGGAAATACTTATTTATTGAACACCAACTTTTCTAAACACTGGGGATGTAAAGATGAACTACATAGGCAAGGACCTAACTTCATGGAGCTAACATATGAGTGGGGTTAGACCATAAACAAGGAAAGATTTTTTTAAAAAAATTTATTTTGTTTATTGAATCAAAATCGATTATACATTGTTGGGGCTGAACATTGAGATATGTTGATTAAATCAATATTACTAGCATATATATTGTTACAAATCGTAATTATTCTTTATGCCCCTTGTCCAACCTCTCCCCTTCCCCCATTCCCTCCCCCTCCCCCCTCTAATTACCCTAGATTTCTTCTCTCCTTCTGAAAGAATAATGGTTACTCTGTTGATTTGTTGCCTACATGATCTGTCCAATGCTGAGAGATGTGATCGGGTCCCCCAGTATTATCATAGAGCAGATGCTTCTTCCATCACTCTGAAATGGGTTTTGTGAAAAGAGACGTCCTCTTTTTTTCTTTGTCTCTGCTGGTGACTCTTCTTGTGTGAATGCACTCCAGTGGTTGGCAGACCATCTGCATGGTGGTTGTGGCGTCTAGCTGCTTTTGCAGCATCCATGGTTATTGTGGTGGCTGTGGTGGGCCACCCATGTGGAGGTGCTGTTTTTGGTATGCTCCGTGGCACTGGCGGTATGCCTGGTCGTGGGGTATGTTTGCTCCCCTTCTCCATGCCTCTGGTCCCTGAGCAGGCCCCAAGGCACTGGCACCATGTGCCTAGTTGTGGGAGAGGGGTCCAGTCCCCTTCTCCATGTCCCGGGTCCCTGGGCGGGCCTGAGGTGCTGGCACACTGTGCCTGGTTGAGGGAGGGTGGTCTGGTCCCCTTCTCCATGCCCCAGGTCTCTGGGCAGGCCCCGAGGTGCTGGCATTTTGTGCCTGGTGTGGGAGGAGGGTCCAGTCCCTAGCTCTATACCTCAGGTCACTGGGCTGGACCTGAGGCACTGGCTTGGTGTACCTGGTTGTGGGAGAGAGGGCCAGTCCCTTTCTGCATGCCTCTGGGCCAGGAGGGCCCTGAGGTGCTGGCACAGTGTCCCTGGTAGTGGGAGAGAGGTCCAGTCCCTTTCTTCTTGCCTCGGGTCTCTGGGTGGGCCCCGAGGTACTGATGTGGGCTCCTGCAGCCCATTTCGCTAATTAGGCCATTTCAGGTCTTGGCCATCTCAGCTGGGCTCATGTGGCCAATAGCAAAGACCTAAACTGAACAGTGGAGAGGCCTCCCTATCAGACTAGGTTCCAGACAAGTGCCCCAGCAGGTACATGTTTGGATGAATAATTTCCCCTGGGATTATGTTTTCCCAGTGCATCGATGAGTATTCTCCTGAGTGTTTGTTTTCCCAGTGGCTATTATTCCCCTGGGAGCTGTGGTTTGCTGCAGACCCAGGACAGTGGTTTCTTTCATAAGCACACAAAGGAACTTTAGGCTGGTAGAAACGTTTTGCTTTGGTTTCCAATGTGAAGACAAATGTATGAAAGCTCATTTCCCTCCAGTTTTATTGTCTGCTTATGAATCTGTCTTCCATGTTAATTTCGTAGAACTAGGGCTTATGTTTCATTCACTGTGAGACCCCATTGCCTAACCTAGTGTGCGACACAAAGTAGGTGCTCAGTAAATGTTCAATGAATTAATCATTGTTTGTGTTCAAAACTGGGGCTGTCATTTACTTCTTGTGCATACTTGGGCAAGTTACCTAGCACTCTCTGTGTGTTTCCCCTTATGTAAAATGGAGGATAGAATAGCACCCACCTCACAGATCTCTCATGAGGAATAAGTGAGTTAGTAGATGTGAAGTCTTAGAAGAATGCATGACATATGGTGCACACAAAATAAATGACGGTTGCCAGGGCTTTTACAGTAGGTATATAGTCAATGGCCTAATGAATATAATTTCCCCACTCATATTTTCCCAGTAGTTATTTGTCCCATTAGGAATATGATTCTGTAGATATTTTTCATACTAGGTATGACATTTTTCCAGTCGATATTTTTCCCGATGCAAATTTTTTGAGTGGTCATTTCTCCTAGTGAAAATTTTCCTGTAGATATAACTGGGATCCTAAGATGGTGGTGGCTGTGGCAGTTGGCATGGAGTAGCTGAGGTGGAAAAGGCGGCCACTGGGAATTAGGCAGCCGGGAAACTTGTGGACCTTCCTCTTGCCGTCTCCTAAGGGAGGACCGCTGCTGGTGGCCGGTCGTGGGGGCTGACCGCCACTTTGCCCTTGGCAGGAGAAGCTGCCTCATTTACAGGCAACAGCTTTGAAGTATGGAGCAGGAAAAGAACTGTTTCTTCACTGCAAAAGCGAGTATCTAAACAGGGAACACGGCGCTGGGGCTGCTGTTGATGCAGCCAGGATCCCAGAGGCCGGGGCCACGCTGAAGGTGGCCAGCTGCCCTAGTCAGGATTTGAGGTTTCAGGCAGACATACAAGAAGATTCCTGGGAGCGCCTGAGCCGCGCCACGGGACTGACTGAGCAGCCCTAGGTGGTGGGAACCGAGAACAGGGACAGTGACAAAGCAGAGGCAGAGAAGGAGCTGCCCAACCCTGCACAGCCCTGTGAGTGACCCCCAGCCCGGCCCTGCTGGGGGGGGGGAGCGGACGCCCACCCAGCTTCCACCTGCCCCACCGGGCCACTCACCACCCCTGGGGCTGCCTCCATTTTCTCAGGTGGTGGCAGCTCTGGCCCGGCTCAGCCAAGCCTGTCCTCCTCTCCCAGCTCGGCTCCTCACTGAGCCTTCCCACTTGCTTGCCCTGGTGCGGGGCTTTCCGGGGCCTGCAGGCTGGCCTCCCCTCTCACTCCCTCCACAGTTCTCTGGCGGGGCTGGTGGCGTGGGGCATCGTCAGCCAGCGTCAGGAAGGCAAGGAAGTACAGGCTGGGCCGACTGTCACTCCACCGCACCCTGGGCTCCGGCCCCCGGTAAACTTCCTGTTACTGAGAGGCAGATACCATCTCTGCGGCCACCAGTTCGGAAAAACGCCTAACTGATTTCTGGTTAGGAATAGTGTGGTTGGAGAGTTCCCAAGTTCGCTTGAACCTGCCAGAGAGCTGACTACAGGTGGGCTCCAGACTCGGTCCGTGCCAAGGGGATACAAAGGTGAACCATGTGCTGTGGGCACCTCCCCTGAGGAGCTCACGCTCTGGTGTGGGAGATAAGACAAGCACACAAATAACCGCGATACCAGAAGGAAGGTGATAAGTCCCTAGAAAGATCTACACAGTACTAAAAAAGGCAACCAGAGAGACAGGTCGTATGCGCCTAGTGGAAACCTGGTAGACTTCCTGGGTGAGGCGGTGCTGAGCAGGGTCTTGAAGGCCCAGCTGATAGACGAGGGTTGCAGAAGACATGTCCCAGCCCAGCCCAGTGTGCACAGAGCAGGGAGACGTCCGGCTAGGGAGGTGGAGACTCGACAGAAACCACACACCAGGTGGGGTCGCCACTGCACGATCCAACAGCCCGGGCCAGAGCGCATGGAATAGGGAGAAGTCCTGCATGGGAAATGAAAGCTCAGCAGAGATCACACACCCTGCGGTACCAACCTGTGATCCAGCAGCCCAGCAGGGTACAAGCTGACCAGAGAGGTGGCACCGTGGAGAGGCCCAAGACCCAAGGCAACCATACACACAAGGCACTAGAGGCCAACTGAGCAGTCACGGAGGTAGCCATACCAAATTGGCAACCACAGCAACATCTTAGTTAGTCAATAGTCCCAAACCGGTGGACTGTGAAACCCCCTGCCACAATGAATAAACATCAAAAAAAAGATACCAGAAATACAAAAAATCAAGAAAGTACACCACCAAAAGTTAATAAATCTCAAACTCTAGATCCTATAGAACAAGAAGCCCTTGAAATGACTGACAAGGAATTTCGAGTGATAATTCTAAGGAAACTGAATGAGATACAAGAAAACTCAGCTAGACATCATGATGAAATGAGGAAAAGTATACAGGACCTGAAAGAGGAAATGTACAAGGAAATCAATGTCCTGAAAAAAAATGCAGCAGAACTTGCTGAACTGAAGAAGTTATTCAGCGAAATAAAAAACACAATGGAGAGTTTAACCAGCAGGCTTGTCAAAGTTGAAGAGAGAACCTCTGAACTTGAAGATGGGCTGTTTGAAATAACACAAGTAGACAAAAAGAATCAAAGACATTGAAGAAAATCTGAGAGAGATATCAGACAACCTTAAGCACTCAAATATCCGAGTCATGGGTATCCCAGAAGGGGAGGAAAACGGAGATTGCATTGAAAACATATTCAACAAAATAGTGGCAGAAAACTTCCCAGGTATAGGAAAAATCACAGATCTTCAGATCCAGGAAGCTCAACGATCTCCAAACGTATTCAACTCAAAAAGACCTTCTCCAAGACATGTTATAGTCAAATTGGCAAAACTCAGAGACAAAGAGAGAATCTTAAAAACTGCAAGAGAGAAGCGTCAAATCACCTATAAGGGAGCCCCAATCAGGCTAACATCAGACTTTTCATCACAAACCCTAAAAGCTAGAAAGGAATGGGATGATATATTCAAAATACTAAAAGACAAAGATTGCCAGCCAAGAATACTCTACCCTGCAAGGCTATCCTTCTGAAATGAAGGGCAAATAGTATATTTCTCAGACAAACAAAAACTGCGGGAGTTCACTACCACATGACCACCCTTATAAGAAATGCTCAAGAGAGTACTGGGTTTGGTTCCTGAAAAATAGCTACCACTGCCATAAAAACCCAAGAAAAATCAAAACCCACTAGTATAATAAAAATGTCATTCATGAAGAGAAAACAATCAAATTGAAACGCTATCTACAACCTAAGGAACCAACAAACACAGAAACCAAACAGTAAATCAGAAAGCAAGGAACAAAAGACACCTAAGACAACCAAACAACCAATAAAATGCTAGGAATAAATCAACACCTTTCAATAACAACTCTTAATGTAAAAGGCTTAAATCCCCCAATCAAAAGACACAGACTGGCTGACTGGATCAAAAAGGAGGACCCAACTATATGCTGCCTACAAGAGACCCACCTCACCCATAAAGATTCACATAGACTAAGAGTGAAAGGATGGAAAAAGATTTACCATGAAAACAGAAAAGAAAACCGAGCTGGAGTAGCTATTCTTATATCTGACAAAATAGACTTTAAACTGAAAACCATAAAAAGAGACAATGAGGGGCACTACTTAATGATAAAAGGACTGATCCATCAAGAAGACATAACAATCATAAATATGTACACACCCACTGTTGGAGCAGCCAGATTTATAAAACAAACTCTATTAGACCTAAAGAAGGAAATAGACACTAATACCATAAGAGCAGGGGACCTGAACACCCCACTGTCAATATTAGACAGATCATCTAGGCAAAGAATCAGTAGAGAAACACAAGATCTAAACAAGACTCTAGACCAATTGGAATTGGCAGATATCTACAGAACATTCCACCCAACAACCTCAGAATATTCATTCTTCTCATCAGCACATGGATCATTCTCCAGGATAGATCACATATTAGTGATTATTTGTCTCACATTGAGACAAATCAAGTCTCAATAAATTCAAAAAAATTGGAATTATCCCATGTATTTTCTCAGACCACAATGGATTAAAACTAGAAATTAATAACAAACAAAACTCTGGAAACTATACAAACACATGGAAATTAAACAGCATTCGACTTAATGACATATGGGTCCAAGAAGAAATCAAGCAGGAAATCAAAAAATTATTGAAACTAATGAAAATAATGATACATCATACCAAAACCTGTGGGATACTGCAAAAGCAGTATTAAGGGGGAAATTTATTGCATTAAATGCTCACCTCAGAAGAATGGAAAGATGGCAAGTGAACAACCTAACACTTCACCTTGAAGAACTAGAAAAACAAGAACAATCCAAACCTAAAGTTAGCAGACGGAAAGAAATCATTAAGATCAGAGCAGAACTGAATGAAATTGAAAACCAAAAAACAATACAAAAGATCAATGAATCAAAAAGCTGGTTTTTTGAAAAGATAAATAAAATTGACAAACCATTAGCATGGCTAACAAAAAAAAGAAGAGAGAAGACTCAAATAACAAAACTTAGAAATAAAAAAGGCGATATTACAACTGTTTCATCTGAAGTACAAGGAATCATTCGAGACTACTATAAACAACTGTATGCCAACAAATTTGAAAATCTAGAGAAAATGGATAAATTTCTGGACACACACAAGCTCCCAAAACTGAACCATGAAGATGTAGAAAATTTGAACAGACCAATAACAATAAAGGAGATTGAAGCTGTTACCAGAAGGCTCTCACCAAAGAAAAGCCCAGGACCAGATGGATTCACAGCAGAATTTTACCAAACATTCAAAGAGGAATTGACACCGATTCTTTACAAACTATTCCAAAAGATTGAAACAGACGCAAATCTCCCAAACTCATTCTATGAAGCAAACATCATCCTGATACCAAAACCAGGTAAAGATATAACCAAAAAAGAAAATTACAGGCCGATATCCTTGATGAATATAGATGCAAAAATCCTCACTAAAATACTAGCAAACAGAATACAGCAACACATATGTAAAATTATTCACCACGATCAAGTGGGATTCATCCCAGGGATGCAAGGTTGGTTCAACATACGCAAATCAATAAATGTGATACACCATATTAATAAAGTCAAATACAAGGACCATATGATCATCTCTATAGATGCTGAAAAAGCATTCGATAAACTTCAGCACACATTCTTGACAAAGACCCTCTATAAGTTAGATATAGATGGAAAGTATCTCAACATAATTAAAGCCATATATGCCAAACCCACTGCCAATATCATCCTGAATGGGGAAAAGCTGAAAGCTTTTCCTTTAAGAACAGGAACCAGACAAGGATGCCCACTCTCACCACTCCTATTCAACATAGTGTTGGAAGTACTAGCCAGAGCAATCAGAGAAGAGAAGGAAATAAAGGGCATCCAGATTGGAAAAGATGAAGTCAAACTGTCCCTGTTTGCAGATGACATGATCCTTTATATCGAACAGCCTAAAACCTCTACAAAAAAACTCTTGGAATTGATAAATGATTTCAGCACAGTAGCAGGATACAAAATCAACACACAAAAATCAGTAGTATTTCTTTCACCAATAGTGAACATGCAGAACGAGAAATCAAGAAAGCCTGCCCATTTACAATAGCCACCAAAAAAATAAAATACTTAGGAATTGAGTTAACCAAGGAGGTGAAAAATCTCTATAATGAGAACTATAAACCACTGCTGAGAGAAATTAGAGAGGATACAAGAAGATGGAAAGATATCCCATGCTCTTGGATTGGAAGAATCAACATAGTGAAAATGTCCAGACTACCCAAAGTGATATACAAATTCAGTGCAATCCCCATCAAAATTCCAAAGACATTTTTCTCAGAAATGGAAAAAACTATCCAGACATTTATATGGAATAATAAAAGACCACGCATAGCCAAAGCAATGCTGAGCAAAAAAATAAAGCTGGAGGCATAACACTACCTGACTTTAAGCTGTACTACAAAGCTATAATAACCAAAACAGTATGGTACTGGCATAAAAACAGACACACTGACCAATGGAATAGAATAGAGAATCCAGAAATCAACCCACACACTTACTGCCACCTGATCTTTGACAAAGGCACCAAACCTATTCATTGGGGAAGGGACTGCCTCTTCAGCAAATGGTGCTGGGATAACTGGATATCCATATGCACGAGAATGAAACTAGACCCTTACCTCTCACCATATACTAAAATCAACTCAAAATGGATTAAGGATTTAAATATACACCCTGAAACAATAAAACTTCTTAAAGAAAACATAGGAGAAACACTTCAGGAAATAGGACTGGACACAGACATCATGAATATGACCCCAAAAGCACGGGCAACCAAAGGAAAAATAAACAAATGGGATTATATCAAACTAAAAAGCTTCTGCACAGCAAAAGAAACAATTAACAGAGTTAAAAGACAACCAACAGAGTGGAAGAAAATATTTGCAAAATATTCATCTGACAAAGGATTAATATCCAGAATATATAAGGAACTCAAACAACTTTACAAGAAAAAAACAAGCAACCCAATTAAAAAATGGGCAAAAGAGCTAAGTAGGCATTTCTCTAAGGAAGATATACAAATGGCCAACAGACATATGAAAAAATGCTCAACATCACTCAGCATCCGGGAAATGCAAATCAAAACCACATTGAGATACCATCTAACCCCAGTTAGGATGGCTAAAATCCAAAAGACTCTGAACGATAAATGCTGGCGAGGTTGCGGAGAAAAAGGAACTCTCATACATTGTTGGTGGGACTGCAAAATGGTGCAGCCTCTATGGAAAATGGTATGGAGGTTCCTCAAACAATTGCAGATAGATCTACCATATGACCCAGCTATCCCACTGCTGGAAATATACCCAGAGGAATGGAAATCATCAAGTCGAAGGTATACCTGTTCCCCAATGTTCATTGCAGCACTCTTTACAATAGCCAAGAGTGGGAACCAGCCCAAATGTCCATCATCAGATGAGTGGATATGGAAAATGTGGTACATCTACACAATGGAATACTACTCAGCTATAAAAATGAATGAAATACTGCCATTTGCAACAACATGGATGGACCTTGAGAGAATTATATTAAGTGAAACAAGTCAGGCACAGAAAGAGAAATACCACATGTTCTCACTTATTGACGGGAGCTAAAAATTAATATATAAATTCACACACACACACACACACACACACACACACACAAGAAAACCAGGGGGCGGGGGGAGAAGATAAAAGAACCACAATTACTTGAAGTTGACACGACAAGCAAACAGAGGGGACATTGGTGGCGGGGAGCGGGGAAGGGAGGAGGGAGGGAGGTTTTGGTGATGGGCAACAATAATCAGCCACAATGTATATCTACAAAATAAAATTTAAAAAAAAAAAAAAAGGAAAAGAAAATTTTCCTGTAGGCATTTTTTCTAGAAAGGATTTCTCCAGAAGGTCACCCCTTCTTTTTTTGCAATGATTTTTCCAATAGATATATTTTCCTAGTAAATATTTTCATGGTGAGCATTTTCATAACAAACCTTTTTCCCAGAGGATATTTTTCCTAGTGAGAATTTTTAGTGAGAATTCTTCCTGATGTGTATTTTGCTTCGTGTATTTTTGCTAGACATTATGTTTCCATGGGATATTTTCCAGAACAAAGTTTATCTTTAGTAGCTGTTTTTCCAAATGGGCATTTTTCCTACAAGTTGCATGTATTTCCTCTGAGGAGCACAGTCCCTGTTATGGACTGAATTGTGTCTCTCCAAAGTTCATATGTTCTAATAAAATTCATGAGAACTAACCCTTCAAACTGACAATGGAGATAGGACCTTTGGGAAGTCTAAATGAGGTCATAAGAGTGGGGCTCTGATCCAGTATGACAGCGTCCTTAAAGAAGAGAGAAACCAGGGATGCTTGAACACAGAGGAAAGGCCAGTGAGCAGACAGTGAGAAGAGACATCTGTAAGCCAAGGAGAGTGCCCTTGGGGAAAATCCACCCTGCCAATACCTTGATTTTGGCCTTTAGCCTCCAGGAGTTTGAGATAATACATTTCTGTTGTTTAAGCCCCCAGTTTGATATTTTGTTAAGACAGCCTGAGCAAACTAATACAGTCCCAGATACTTCATGTCTTTTTGGCTGGAGCTGAAACAGTAATAACCTCTTTTAAGCCACTCTCTGCAGGTCACCTAAAGGTATCTTCTGCTTACCCCACATTAAACACTAAGGTCTAACTCAACAAAAGCAGAAGGTCTATACCAACCTATGGCTCCCTTTTGTGCTGATGAAAGAATATATTGTACTTAATCCAATTTGTTTTCCAGCCTGCAGATCTCCGTAACTCTAGCCCTGCAAAAACAGCTCAATAATGAGTGCCCTGTTCCCATCAATGCAGCCCTGAGTTTATGCCACAAAGCATGGCAGACACGTAAAGATCCAGAGGAGAGCAGGAGAGGTGGCTTGGGTCCCTTTGCCTAGATAATCATATTGATGGGAGGGAAAACACCCCGAGGGTCGCCTCCATCTCTCCTCCAACCTGTGTATGGCTCCAGAGACACAAGCACGTGTTTGGAGTTGTTTAACTCCTCTGCACTAGAGGGCTTCCCATAGTGATGGGCATAGCACTTGAGAAGAGCCACCTAACATGTTCAACGTCAGACTCTGGATAAACATGTGCTAATTTTATGTGGTCACAGGAAGAAAGGCTGATCAAAACAGACTAGAGAAGCCAGAGACCCAGACGAGCGGTGAGAGACCATATTTTAACGTGATTCTTCATCTTTAGCCCTTAGAATCACTTCCCAAGCTCCCTTTCTCTAGCTCCTACCCCCATCCAAATCCACCCCCCACACACTGTCTGATGGCTTCTATTCCTTATGTACAACTAAACACCAAAAGCTCTTTTACTCTCTTTTTATTTCCATTAAAGGTTTTCTCAACAATAAAAATAATTAAAAACTGACCCACACTGAAGTCCAAACAACTGATAACAACTAATAATTGTGCCTCTCCCCCCTCCCGCTTCTTTTTTTCCCATATTCTCTTAAAAGAATCAAAGCCTTAAATTAAAGGAACAATGATCTACTACATGGAATTTCTAGGGTTAGCTAGTTGGGGGAGGGATAATGGGCAGGTGCCGAGACATCGGCTGTGTACCTCTCTCCCCTTCCCGAACCTGGGAAGTTAGAGGAAAAGAGTTGTCATGCATGGCATTGAAGTGATACCCAGTAGCAATTCCGCAGACACTGAACAAGGTACAAGATGCTCTTCCACCTACCCAAGTCAGTGCAAGGCATTTAACAGAGTGAGAACTCCATGAAAAACAGATTCACTGTATACAGTAGAAAGAATGATGCCCCTGCCAAGATGTCTGTGTCCTAACACCCAGAACCTATAAATATGTTGCCTAGCATGGCAAAAGGGACTTTGCAGAAATGAGGAGATTATCTCAGGTGATCCAGGTAGGTCCAGCACAATCATGAGGGAACAATCATGGAGGAAGGCAGGAGGGTCAGAGTCAGAGAACTGCAAGGCTGCTCTGCTGGCTTTGAAGCTGGATTATCAGCCAAGGAAATCAGGAAGCTTCCAGAAACTGGAAAAGGCAAGGGGCTGGATTTTCCTCTAGACCCCTCAGAAGTAATATGGTCCTGCAACTGCCTTAATTTTAGCCCAGTGGAACCCATTTCAGATCTCTGACCCTCAAAATTGAAAAATAATGCATTTTTGTGTTGCTTAAATGACTAAGTTTGTGGTAACTTGTTACAGCAGCAATAGAAAACTAATACACCATGGCCCAAGCCACTGCCTTATGGATACAGAAGTTTTCAATCAGCCCGGAGCTGACCCTCAGATATTCCACTGCAGTGAAGACTTGATCTTTTGGGATCCAGCTCAGATGCCACCTGCATTATCAGACTTCTCTGCCTCACCAGGAGGGACTGATCTGCCCCTCTTCTGAGCATCTCTTCAACCCATTCTCTGCTGCTCCTCACTTCGTGTCACCAGATATTTATGAAAAGAGAGAGAGGGAAAAAGCAGAGGACTGGAAGAGAAGGAAAAGTGAGAAGGAGAGATACAGGAAAGGAGGAAGAGAGGAAGGATGAAAAGGAAGGAGGGAAGAAAGGACGGAATCAAACGTGTAAGAGGCTTCAGGCATTTCCCTATTTCACTTCTCTGGCCTAGCCCTGCCTCTTACTACCTATGTGATTCTGGTGGGCATGTCTCATGCTCACCAATATCCATATTTTCTTCCTCAGGGACACGCAGCTGGACAGTATCTTCCAGCTGTGGTCGTGACATTGAGTTCTGGCCAGTGGGATGTGGGCAGAAATAATACACGCCACTTCTGAATCCAGCCCATAAAAATAAATCTTCTCGTGGTGATCCTCACACTCTTGTCTCCAGCTAAACTGAGACATCTCTGAGGACTCGCAGCGGGAGGACACTAGGATCCTGAGGGACTCCGTGGAAACGAGCCCCTGCCTACACACTCTGGTCTGTGATGCAAGGGAGAAATAAAACTTGACTGTAGGGCCGGCCCGTGGCTCACTCGGGAGAGTGCGGTGCTGATAACACCAAGGCCACGGGCTCGGATCCCATATAGGGATGGCTGGTTTGCTCACTGGCTGAGCGTGGTGCTGACAACACCAAGTCAAGGGTTAAGATCCCCTTACTGGTCATCTTTTATAAAAAGAAATAAAAAATTAAAATTAAAATAAAATTAAAAAACTTGACTGTAATAAGCCACTAAAATTTCGGGGGGAGGGTGTTTACTACAGTAATTAGCCTAGCTTGGGCAATTTACTGACTTCTCTGAGCCTCAATTTCTGGATTAGTATAACAAGGTGACTATGTGATATCTAAGGTGGCTTGTCATAAAAAACTCTGTGGGTCTTTGACTTTCTCCAGAATTTAGTTCCAGATCTTAGGTGATTTAAGAAAAAACAAACAAACAAAAAAAAACTAGTGCACTCATCCACCAGGTGGGCTCTTAGTGTTATATATGTTACTCTCTGAAAAGATCCATTTCTTTTAATAATAGAACAACAGACCTATCCATAACAGGCTCATTCCCAAAACAGGGTTTCGATTGACTGGGCCTCAGAGCATTTGAGTCCCATCACATAAAATCAGTCAGCAATTGGTTACACTTAACTAATTTCCACTTGTGAGGTAGATCCTGATTTAAACACCCTTTCTTATTTTTTCCCTGTCACCCAGCTCCTCACCAGCTATGCACCTACACAACGATGATTCTACATCTTCCAGCTGAATGACTCTCCAGGGGACTCTTCCCTGGAGACACATCTCGATTTCCTCTGTTTTGGAAGTTTGGGGAATACCTAAAGGGAATGACAGCTCTCTCCCAGGCTAATGTTAGTCATCGACAGTAACAAAATATTTCCAGGTTCCCATGATATTGGGTATATGGGAGACCCATCAGGACAGGTGAGAAAATAAAGGTGGGCTTTCTTTGTTTGATAATGATGATTATCTTCCTAATATCTCCCTGCTTCCCTGTTTGCTCCTTACAGTTAACTCTCAACACAGCAATCAGTATGATCACAACAAGTCATATGATGTTGCTTCTCTGCTCGTGGAATTCCAAAGAATTCTATCTTACTCCAAGTAAGAGCTGAAGTTCTTACAAAGTTCTGTGAGGCCATACATTTTCCGGCCTGACTATATTTTCCTCTCATCTCTCGTTGCTCCATTCATCCCAGCCACACATACCTCCTAGCTGGGGCTAATCAGACTCCTGCCTCAGGGCCTTTGCACTTGCTATTTCATCTTCCTGAAACACTCTTCCCCAGGTATCTTTATATTTCCCGCATGTTCTTCAACTCTGTTTTGATAGGGAGATCTTCCCTAAAAATCCTATTTGTAATTGCAAACCTCCATCAATGACACTGCCCGATTTTATTTTTCTCTGTAGCCCTTACCACCTTATGCATACTTGGCTAGCATAGCCAGTTTATTTCATTGTCTGCTCAGCCACTTCTGAATGGAAGCTCCATGAATATGTGCTGTTGTTCTTTCCTGCCATTCCCCTGGCACCTGGCAGATTGACGGACACATAGTGAATGCTTAATAAATATTTGTTGAATTGAATTGAAAATTTGTTCTGCCCTTGTCTTTATCAAATGAAATTATAGGCCCCTTATATTTGTTACATTATATGCCCTGGACAGTTCTTAATTATTGTTATATTTATTGTAACTCTCTGTAATTTCAATTTTGTCACCCAAGGGTAGGAAATGGAATGGCATTGCTTCACGCTGAAAAGCCAGCGGGGGGAGGAGGAATGGCAGTGGGAGTTCTGGAATCACCGGGACCTTTTCACTCAGGGCTGGAGACACCTGGGTCATAGCAGAGGTTCCCAACCCAAAATGCATGGACCCCCAAACTTCAAGGGCCTGTACATCCCTTCAACAATGTATGTGTGTCTGTGCATGTATCTGTGTGTGTGTGTTTGGTGTGTGCACTAAACACAGACATATGCTCGCTCATTCTTTTCACTATACCTACTCATGCCAACTCCTTCCTGGGATCTTGAATTACAAAAGAAACCCTTGTGCAGCTTCCATTCTAATAAGAAACATTACACAAATATGTATTTCTGTAAATAATAAAGCTAAAAGGTTAGAGAATGATGAGGCTGGCAGGTTGCTTTTTCAGGTAGTATAAAATGGGAGCTGTCTTTGAGAAGATGAAACTTGAGCAAAGATCTGAATAATGTAAAGGAATAAACTATGCAACTATGAGGCAGAGGCAACAGCAGAAGCAAAGACACTGAAATGAGAAAACCTTGTCCTGTGCAGGAAATGGGAAGGAGGCTGGCATGGCTGGAGCACAGAAGGCACTGGGGAGAACGGCAGGAGAGGGGGATGGAGAGATTAAGGGGACAGGCACAGAGCATTTTACAGAGCAATGTGTGGGCTTTGGGTTTGGATTTAACTGTGAGGATGATGGGAGTCTGTGGAGGGTTGAGAGCAAAGGTGATGTGTGCGTGATCTGACATGCTTTAAAATGCTCTCTCAAGCTGCTGTATGCAGAACAGACTGAAGGGGGCAACGTGGAGCAGGGAGACATCCCTGAGAGTGGGTGGTCCGGACCAAGTGGGTGGCAATGGAAAAGGTGGTACGTAGGGTTGCTGGCTGATTGGATTGTGGATGAATAGGCACTTTTCTGGAGAGATGGTCTTTATTGGACATTTGTTTCTCCTGACGGCCCAGCATGCACGCTTCTGGCGAAAGTAACTTCTCTTACATTTGGTGGACTGGCCTGCTGCAATGGACACAGTGTGCATGGAAGTATTCTTTAAAGTTTATGAACTTCCTCTGGCTGAGAGGTCAGCCCTAGACCTCAGTTAGGTCAGTGAGGCTCTCATCCCTGGAAAACTGTCTCTTCAGAAGAGTGGCACAGGTCTGATATTGGAAAACATTCACCCTGACAGTTGTCCCCTGGAGGGGCTACCCATGAATTCTACTAGCCAGACTCGGGGGCTGCATTGGTCCCTTCCTTTCTCATTCCTGGCAACTCTACTTCTCCTTTGTGCCATCCTGAGCTATATACACACATACAAGGGGTCTGCAGAAGATTCATGGAAAGATTTGTATTATCTGTTAATTCCATTTTTCCTTGAAGTTTTTGAAGTACCCTCATATATTAATAAAACTTCCTGTTGTTATCCACCAAATAACCTTGAGCAATACAGAGGCCACTGCTGTTATCAGATTCTCAAAGGAGTTTGGTATTTCCATAGGTCAGGAATAGTGTTTCAGAACATTCAAAATCCTCTCTTCTTCTGTTTTGAAATACACAATATATTATTGTTAACTATAGTCACCTTACTGTGTAACAGAACACTAGAACACGTTCCTGCTATCCAACTCTAACTTTGTACCTATTGACCAACCTCTCCTGATCCTCCCCTCCCCTTAACTCTTCCCAGCCTCTGGTAACCACACTGCATCCCATAAATATGTACAGTTATTAGGTGTCAATTAAAAATAAATGGAATGCATTTCATTTTAAAAAGAAAAAAAAAGAATAGCGTTTTAGAGCCTTGCTAATCAAATGCGGTTTGGATCAGCAGCATCAGTGTCACCTGAGTGTTTGTTAGAATCTCAAACCCCACCCCAGACCTACTGAATCAGAATCTGCATTTAATGAGATCCCCAAGTGTCTTTGTCCATTTGGGCTGCATAACAGAATACCGTGAACTGGGTGGCTTAACAACAGACGTTTATTTCTCACAGTTCTAGAAGCTTGAGAGTCCAAGATCAAGGTGCTGGTAGATTCATCTGGTGAGGACTGGTTTCCCAGTTCATAGATGGCTGTGTCCTCACATGGTCAAAGGGACTAGAAAGCTCTCTGGGGCCTCTTCTACAAGGGCACTAATCCCATTTATGAGGGCTCTACCCTCATGATCTAATCCCCTCCCAAAGGCCCCACCTCCTAACATCATCACCTAGTGGGTAAAGATGTCAACATATGAATTGGGGTGGTGGGGTGGTGGGGTGGGCAGGGTGGGCATCCAGTCCATAACACCAGGTAATTCCTATGCCCCCTGACATTTCAGAAGCACTGTTTTAGAGTCAGTGTGATATGAAACAGTTATCAGGCCTGGGGCCTAGACTTGGTTCACCACTAAATAACCATGTGATGTTGTCAGATATCTAATATCTAATCTTCTGCTTTTAATTTTCTCACCTTGCAAAAAGTAGAGCACAGATGTGACCCACTGCATGCTCCCACAACACTTGTACATACCCATGTCCAAGCATGTGGCTTAGAACAGTAAAACCAGTTGAATGTCCACATCCCCCACTGGCCTGGAGGAGGGGACAGCTTTATTCATTCACAGAGAAATATTTGCTGAGTCCCTTCCACGTGAAAGGCACTGTGCAATGTTCTGGGATGGTCACCTGTGTCTGCCCCAGCTCAGTATTAATGTTTAGTAAATGTTTTTGAACTACTGATTTAATTTCAGGGCTCCTTTAGAGACTAATTAACACGTTGAATGGACACTATGAGGTGATTTGAAATTATTATGATGAGGATTACCTCTTTAGAGATTACTCTCCAGTTCCAACTGTCTATGAACGTACGGAATGAGTCACTTATTTGAAGGGTTAGCAAGGATGGACCGACCGTGTGTTCTGGAAATTGGAGCTGCTCACCGGATGCTTTCCTTAAAGAGATGCCATCAGCAGGTTATTCTGACCCACTCACAGGGACCTTCTTAGAAGACAAGGATTCATAGATAACTCACCTGTCTGGAAAAACAGGTTCTAACTTGCTTATGGCTAAGCTGGGGGTGGGGAGGGAGCAGGGGGGAATAAAATCACTCGTTTCCATAACAACGGAAATGCACAATTTAAAGAACATAGTGTCTTGCTTAAATCTATTTATAAAAAATGTGTAGGAAATACAATTAAGAAAACTAACAACAGATGAAGTACTTGAGCTCTGGCTTAATTGTCTGTCTTCCATCATTTAGCACTCAAGAAAAATGTATGCAAGAGGGTCAAGGGGCCAGCATCAGAGGAGAATGCACGTGGCTTCCCTGCATTGCTGCAGAGAGCCAAGTGCCTCTGCAGCCCCTGCATTCCCAGCTCTAAAGCTGCAGCTCCCACTGCCTCAGCCCAGACCTGTTCAGACCATTTTCAAGGCTGGCTTGAGGTGTGGGTTAGTAGGTCATCAACTCGGAGATCTGATTTAATTGTAGTGTAACCTGTGGCTCACTAGCCTGCAAAACACTTTATTGTTGACCTGAAATTCCCACCATGATTCCCAAAGCGGCACTTATAGCCCCTGCTTTGTTTCTGGAACTCACCATGCTACCCGGATGCCTCACTGGACTGCCAAACTCACATGTCCAAATCCAGCTCCTCTTCCTGACCAGCTTCCTTCTGTCCCATCACCCTCTCTGGCATCCAGGATCAATACTTCTCTCCTCTCTAAATTTTGTTTACTTTTTCTTCTCAATTGCCTCTTGCGATCTTACAACTGTCATGACCTAAGACTGCACAAAATGGTTGGATGCTGGTCTTCTGAGGGACATTTCTGGGCTCCTTTCCTGGGCTACATCACCTCTCACACCACACACCCTGGTCCTGGGGTCTGGCTCCTGGGAGTGCCCAAGTGTTTAAATCCAGTCTGCTAAGCAAAACCTTGACCACGTGTTTCCTGAACTTCTGAGCCCGCCCCTCGCAGTTCAGATGCTAGAGCAGCCGCGTGCTAATGCTGTACCCTAGGCAGCCTCCCCTGTGGGTTTCAGCTGTCACCAATTCTGCAGGACTGTGCTTCTGTGCCCTCCCTGACCCGACACCGCCTTCCTGCACAGGGCTGAGCATTCGGGATGTGCTCAGTCGTCAGTGGTGCCTGCTGACCTCTCTCCTTCACCTTCTCATGCACCCCAGCAACCACAGACACTCATTCAAAAGGAAAAAGGAAAAGGGCACCCCAGAGCATTCCCACCCCCCTCTCTCTAATGAGGCAGAACTGATTGCCACATGCAATCAGATGGACTCCTAAACAGAATAAAATGTGACTCTCCTTTCATGTGGGTTGGCAACAACCCAACACTGAAAAATAAAGAGAAAATCACAAATTAAAATGAGAAAAAACAGCGCCTTGCTTTTTGATGAACTCTTCTCCATTTCTCCAGCACCCTCCTTCCTCCCAGAAAGAGCCTAATCTAAATCTTGGATCTCGTTTCATGGAGTGACAAAAGCTCTGTAACCCCAGGTGCTGCTGGAGGAACTTAACAAGGTGGGGGGCGGGGAGTCTTCCCTAAGCCACGTTCAAGCTCTTTCTCCTGCTCCAGCCACAGCCAGCTTCTTTCCCTTCCTTAAACAAGCCAGGTGTATCCCCTTGAGACTTGCTGCTCCCTCTACCTGAATCTCCCTGCACCATAACATCCATTGTCCAGTTCTTCCCGTTCAGTTCCCAGCTCAGAGCAGCCTTCCCAGACCACCCTGTCTAAAAAAACACTCCCCACAGCCGAGTCATCCTCTGTTTGTTCTATTTCCTCTGTGACATTCACCACCATCAGCAATTATTTTCTTCACTTATGGTTCCACTTATTTCTTATATCCTCCACCAGCATATAAATTTGTTGAAACAGACACCCTGTCTGCATTGCTCATCTCTATATCCTCAAGCTCCAAAACAATGCCTGGCATAGAAATAGAAGGTCAGTACACAGGCATTGCATGAATGAATGCTTGCAGGAATGAATGAATGGTTTGGTAATAGACCTGAATGGTTAGAACCACGGGCTTCAAAGGCTGACATCCTCGAATGTGAATCCTGGATTGAACAGTTAGTGGTTACCTGACCACATGCAAGTCAGTTGACTGTTCAAGGCCTCATTATCTTGCTTTGTAAAATAGGGCACATTATAGCATTCATCTCACAAGATGATTGGGAGTATTCACTGAGATAAGACAAGCACTGAGTATAGTGTCTGGCACATAACCTCAATGGATGGAAATTATCATTATCTTGCTATTTTCCCCTGTTCTGTCATACTCTTCCTGATGTGGTCCACTAATGGAAGTTAAGATTATTTCTCTCTCCTCCCTATAGAAAGGCCTCTTGGGGAGACTCTCTTCTAATCTAATCTAATCTAACCCTTCCCTACTGCCATAGTCTTCTGCATAACTTCCTTCTGAAATTACTGTAAAGTAAGGATATAATGGCTATTTAATGAGTATCTACTATGCTCAGGCATTTGATATAAATTATCTCTTCCACCCTCATGGAATGCTGCGGGTGGGGGTGGGGAGAAGAAGCAAACGGATAATCGTGTCACAGTATTCACTGGACCCTTTTTCCTTAGTGGCAGAATCTTAATTACCTGGGGGAGACAGAGCTGAGATCATTTCCCAGCCTCCCTGGAGTCAGTTGTAGCCATGAGGCTAAACTGCACCAATCAGATAAAAGCAGAAGGGAGCCAACTGGGCAGGGATGCGGGCCTGTGTTACTTTCTCTCCCACCCTCACCCACATAGTTCCCACAGCCCACAATCTGGGCATGAAGGTGGGGGGCCCTCCCAGGCAGCTGGAACCAAGAGGGCAGAAAGGTACAGGGAACCTCCACACTGGCCCTGGACTCCCTACCTCCACACTACATTTATGGGAGAAATAAAAAAAATACATTTCTACTTCATTCAAGTCAGAGAGTGGTATCTGGGCTTTTCTGTGATAAGTAGCAAAACCTAATCCTGACCTTCACAACAGGCATTATAAGCGCGTGTTATTAATGAAGAGCCTGAACCTCAGAAAGAGTAAATAATTTGCCCAAGGTTATGCAGCTAAAAAGTCACCAACCTGGTATTCGAACGCTAGTAAACTTCATTCCAATATACAACTATTTTTCCATTAATCTGTAAGCTATTATTTAACCCAGGGCAGAAAGTATCTCAGAGAGGCTTACATCAAACCCGCAGACAATAGGGAATCTTTTCTGGAACTTCACTGAAGGATGGCCACAGCCTGAGGCTTAATCACCTCCAGGGACATCAGGCTCATGACTCACTTTTCAATCCTTTATTTTTCATTATTGAGAAGGTTCTTCTTTGATGTGACAGCTGAAATTTACTTTGTAAAATTCACACCATGACAGTGAACTTTCAAGCTGAGAACAGCCGTTGAGTCTCCCTCGGTCTCCTGTTCTCTAACAACAGTGACCTTTCATTCATTCACATGCACATGGAAGGAGGGATTTCTAGGTGCTGAGCACTGAGCCATGCTCTAGGGCAGAGGTGATGGCTAACCTCATGCAGCTTATAGTCTAACCCAGCTCCCTGGAAGGACCTGGTCTCCTTCGATCACATTTGAGTTTGTCAATTTCTTTTGAAAGAGGGGTCCCTTGCAATGCTTCCAATCATGGGGACATGGACTCATAAAATTAGATTCGTAGTACCCACCAGGGCCCTACCCTTAGCCCTCTTTTCTTTCAGCCTCTTCATACTCACCCTTGACAATTTCAAACACACCTATGATTTCAGTGGTCAACTGAGTGTCAAGCAAGTCCAAACTCTCTCTTGGGCTCCAGACTCAAATTTAAAGGTCTAATTGTCAACTCCACTCTGATACACCACAAATACTCAAATGCAATAAGTCCAAAACTGAATTCATCATCTCTCCCTCCCTCCTACCTCCATTACATTCTCTCCTCCTGAGTTCTCTGTTCTGTTAATGTCACCATGATCTGCTCAATTTCCCAACCTTGTTTGACCCCATTCTCTACCTTACACTCCACCTCTGCCCAGCCAATTTCTCCTGTATCTCTCATCCC
The DNA here is from genome assembly GCF_027409185.1 of Cynocephalus volans. Classification (NCBI taxonomy): domain Eukaryota; kingdom Metazoa; phylum Chordata; class Mammalia; order Dermoptera; family Cynocephalidae; genus Cynocephalus; species Cynocephalus volans. The sequence goes on from NC_084471.1 coordinate 15,514,101, forward strand.
TGCCTCTCCACCACACCCTCACCCCAGCCACTATTGAGTCCTTCATTATTATTTATCTAAAGAATTTCAATAACCCCCTTGCAAATCCTTCCACTCCTTCCGCCTTGCACCTTCCAATCTAACCTACACACCATTAGCATTGATCTCTCTAAAAAAAAAAAAAAAAAAAAAAAAAACCAAATAAAAACACTGGATGTATCATTTCACCACTTAAAAACCTTCCATGGAACATGCCTGCTTATCAACAGCAAATACTGTAGCCTGCCATTGACGCCCTCACCGATCATGCTTTATGTTTCCAGCTTCATCTCTTTCCACGCTACCTGACGCAAATTCTACACACTCAACTCCAGCTGCCTGAAACAACTCGCTGCCTTCCAACATTGCCACATGTCCTTCTCTTCCTCTTTCACTTCCTGCTGGTCCCTCTTTGGTGACAAAAGCCTCTTCCGTCACCAGGCTGAATTTGTCACTACCTCTGGGCTCCTATAGATCATTGTAAACTTCTACCAAAACCTTGCCACATGATTGTAGATCACCTTTTATATGATGGTCTTTGTGACTATAAGCTCACAGAGGGTAGTAAGCCCTTCTTACATATGATGACTTACATGCAAGTACACCCTGTACACAGTACAGGGGAAGTCAGAGGTGATTAATCATTAATGATTCCTTACTATGTGTCAGGCACCACCTGGGTCACTTCACAACTATTCACCTGACTACTGTGAGAGGTTCTTCAGGTCAGAAAGTGCAGCATAGCAATATGCTTAATGCATAACATGTATTGAGCACTTACTGTATGCCTGATGTCAAAGCGAATACTGCATAGAGTAAAGTGAAACAGGCATTTATTCAAGGCTACTGCAATAGGGGAGAGAGGCCAGAACTCAGTCTGAGCTCAACTGCACTGAAGCAAAGGGTGGTAGAGGTTTTAAGAGCAAGGATGAGATGGATCTTAGGCCACCTGAGCTTGCTAATTGGCCTTACCTAAAGGAAAAGTAAGCTTTCTTGCATCTCCATGACAGGAAGTAGTTTTACAACTTGGAGCAAGGTTAGCTAGGCTCCTACCCTCCCACAGAGACTTGGAGATAGGGGTGCTATACTCCTTGATGACATTTCACAGAGATGGCTCCCAGGTCCTTGAGAAAGACATTTGTGGGTTGTAAACTTGCAAAAGGCTTCTAAAAACATTCATATCTCAAAGGGGCAGAGAAAGAATTTGCAATTACAATTTTTCTAAAGTAAATGCTCTAACAAAGAGAAAGAAGGGACCTACAATCAGGAAGAAGCCTGTCTAATGTCTAGTCAAGCTGCAGGGAAAGTTAAGGCCATCTTGGTCACTGGGGTTGTGCAATGCACTTTGCATATACCATCTTATTTAATAATCCTCATAAGAGCCCTCTGTAGGAGACATTACTGTCCCCTTCATTTCACAATAAGGAGGTGGCAGAGCTGCATACCATGGCTTAACCATTAGGCTGTACCAGCTAATCCATCTCTGCAATCTCAGTGTGCTCACAGTCTGGCACATAGTGAGAACACAGCAAGTCAGTTTGTTGAATGAATGAATGATTTTTGCTTCACACCTCTCTGGTGTGTAGTTGGCCAAATGATTGCACTGAGTGAAAGAGGATGGTAGATCCCATGGAATTCTATGAGATCTCAGTTAACAGTTGGTGAGTGTCTTCTGGAATACCAAGTACTATAGACCAAGGGCAGGCACCCTGAACCTGGGCAGAAAAGTCAATAGATAGCAAGACATGGAAGGGTAAGCAATAAAAGTGGGTGAAAAGTGCTGAAGGAAATTTAGAAAGGTGTGAGCACTCCAGGGTGTTTCAGATTTTAGGCAGCCATCTTGCCAATGAGCAGCTGTTGGTTAAGTGTTTAGCAAATGTTAGCTATTATTGCATACAACCTGGTCCTAGGAGTGTGAACCCTGGAGTCAGACCACCTGATTGCTAGAAGGGTTAATATGTTAGTTTGCTAGGGCTGCCATAACATAGTGCCACAGACTGAGTGACTTTACAGAAATTTATTTTCTTATGATTCTGGAAGCTAGAAGTTCAAGATCAAGGTATGCCAGCAGTTTGATTTCTTATGAAGCCTCTCTCCTTGGCTGTCCTCTCCCTGTATCTTCCCATGGTCTCCTCTCTGTGCTGTCTATGTCCTAATCTCTTCTTATAAGGAGACCAGTCATACTGGATTAGGGCCCATCCTAATGACCCCATTTTACCTAAATTACCTTTTTAAGACCCTATCTCCAAATACAGTCACATTCTAAGATACTGGGGTTTGAGCTTCAACATACAAATTTTGGAGGAAGACACAATTCAGCTTCTAATGTGGTTAATATGTGGAATATATGTAAAATACTTTTAGAATAGTTTCTGGCCACAGTTTTCTCTGTAAGTGTTGTTATTATAATCAGTATCTGTAATTTTAATAAATTTTCTCTCCATATCTTTGTCTGATACATAGTGTTCAATAAATATGAGCTATTGTTCTTAACTTATTCAAAAATATACATCGATCACCTATTATGTGTTAGCTACTGTTCTAGGTGCAGGGATGAAGCTATGAATAAGATGGAAAAGGGATCTCTCTTCATGAAGTTTCATTATAATCATTACTATAGTTACTATTATGTCTCAGGCATTTCTCTGCAAAGCTGTGAGTTTAACAAATCTGAATCCATGTTAGCTCCAAGTGATTTATTTTTTCTACATGTCCATAAACCATCTATTTGTTATTTGTACTGGGACTTGATAGGATTAGAGTTTAGTGCTTTATAGTGTCAAGGGTCCACTTTACTATATACTGGGATAGAACATGCCTGTGTCTGCCCTCCTACTTTTCTGCCATTCCCCATCTTTTCTCTAGATCACTGACTTCAGCCCTGAGTTCATCTGACTTTCCCTCTGGCACCCTGGGTTGCTACCTGTCAGGAAGCAGGTTGTTAACTCATTTAAAGCAACTCTTGTCCCCTGTCCTCACCAGTACCTCCCTGTATGGGGCTGCAATTCCACCTTCATGCTGCCTGTTCCCCCTTACTAGTTCATATCCTGAATTAATTAGAACCCTGTTCATTTAAAAGCTAAGGAAACCCAATTTAAAATACAAACTGGGGCAGGAAACCATGAGTAACAAAACTGCAAAATTTTCCAGTTCTCTCTCCTGTGTCTTGCTTCAGCATACCTCACCCAATGTTATATGGTTAAAATAGTGGAGCAGTTGAATCCTCAATTCTTCATATCTAGGTATGATTGCCTCAAATTCCCATCATCATGGCCTAGAGAATTCTTAAAATACTATAAAATGTTTGCTAATCCTTGTGGTTTGGAGTCCGGCATCACCACATTGTATCTCTGTTCCAAACTCAAATCTCCTTGGTAAAAATCTTACCTTCTTCATCTGTGTCCAAAAGAAATCCATTCACAACTGGTTTTTGTAAAATAGTATTGAAGACTTAGTGAGTGAATGGGCATATATGAGTTATTAGGCATCTAGGGAGAGTGTGATGAGTTAAGAGAAGACCTAGAGGTATACCTGGAGAACCTCTGACATTTCACATCTGGGTAGAGAAGGATGTGGCAGGAGAGAAGACCGAGATGGAGTTCCCAGGGAGGAGGGAGAAAGGGCGGGACAGTGTGTGTCCCAAGAGCCAAAAGCAGGAGGAGGGACTTATCAAAATTGCTGAAAACTACTGCAAGATGGAGCAATATAAATGTTGAAAAGCATTCATTGGATTTGACAATGTGTAGATCTTTAGAGATCTTCTCATGAGATATTTCAGTAGAATGGTGAAGACAGTTAAGAGTAAGATGAGACTGTGAGAGATGAGAAAACAAACGCATCTATCTCCTTTGAGGAGTCTGATGAAGAGTTGGAGATGCCACGTCTGGCCCAAATTTCAGCCTTCAGCTCAGGGTCATACTCGTTGCATAGGGACAAAGGTGCCAACATGGCCTTGGAAGTAGATAGATTGATGAGATGGATGGAGGGAATTCTCTGGGCCCCCATGGGCTACATCTGTGGCCAAGGGACCAGGAATACCTACATGTTCCAGTGAGAGGACACAGGGCTGCCAGGGAAATGGCAGAGCAGCGGAAGTCTCGGTGTGCAGCAAAGTGACCTCAGAAGCAGAAAACTGAGACCACAGACTCCAGCACACATATCAACCCATAAAAGACAGATGGCACCAAAGAAAAAAAAAGAAAGAAAGAAAGCCCAATCCACAATGAAGGGGGTATGTTTGAAAGGATACGGCAACCAACAGAAAGAGTTCCCAATGGCCAAAGCTGGAACAATTTGTGCCACATTTATAAAGTGATGCTGAATTGTACAAAATAAATATCCTTGAGTCCATACTGATGTAAATAAGTGACTAAATGGATCAATAAATAGGGGAGAAGAGACAAATATCCCATGCAGGAGGACTCCAAATAATATTCGTAGATATTCCACCATTGAAAGGTGAAGCAAAACTCCCCACTTCGTAAGTGTGGATTGTGCAGTGACCTCCTTCCAAATAGTACAGTATGGGAAGGGGCGAAAACTGACAAACTCACAATCTGACAAGCATGACCTCAACCCAGGTCATCAAGGTCAACATCAACCGTGATGTCATATTGATAGTGTGCACCCTTGATGTGATGTGATAAAAATGACACTTTAGCTCTGTGATCTTTTTTCCCAAAACCCATAACCCCAGTCTCATCATGAGAAAAACATCAAACACATCCCAGCTGAGGGACATTCTACAAGATAACTGCCCAGTACTCTGCCAAACTGTCGAAGTCAGCAAAAACAAGGGAAGTTGGACAAAATGTCACAACCAGGAGGTGCCTAAGGAGACACGATGACTAAACATAATATGGTGTTCTGCATGGGATCCTGGAACAGAAACAGGACATTAGGGGAAAACTGAGGACATCTGAATCAAGTGTGAACTTTAATTAATAAAAATGTATTAATTTTGGTTCATTAATTGTGACAAATGTACCATACTAATGTAAGATAGTAACAGTAGAGGAAACAGTGTGCAGTATATGGGAACTTTCTGTACTATCTTTGCAATAATTCTGTAGATTTAAAACTGTTCTGAAATGAAACATTTACTAAAAACACAAACAAATAGCATCAGATGAGGAGTGTTTCAGGGGTCTGCACAACCATGGAGAAACTCTGACCAGTCTCTCTGCAACTATTACCCATAAAAACCCCAAGGATTTGAGATGAATTCAAAAGCCCTGTCTCCCTCATCACACACCTCCTTAAGATCACATAAGACACCTTCTCTCTTTCACTTAGATTCCAACTTGCAGAGAAACGGGAGGAGGGCAAAAAAATAATTAATTAATTATAAAAGCTAAAGAACAAGTTTAGAGAATACAGGACTTTGAGTACTGGACCAGACCCATGGACGGGGTAAAGACTCACTTCAACAATCAGAACAGTATTAGAGAAATAAAGAAGCTCCATTTCTGTTGCCCAAGTGAAGGTAGTGTGGACAAATGTGCAGCTCTTTTTACCATGGGGTCATGTCCTACAGGATTCTTAAGGATCTGTGTGCAGTATGCACCTGCCCCCACAGGCTCATTACAACTCCCAGACCACAAAGTCGAGTCATCCTGAGGCTGCTGCCACAACACCAAGAGACAAGATTATACAGAGTCCCTGTGCAGGTGAATCCACAGAAGAAAGGAGGGCAGGGGAGGAAAGTTCTCCTTGCTGGGTAGAGTTCCTTGCCATGCATAGTGGTCTACCCACTCAAATTCAATCTTCTCTGGAGGTGGATTGCAAATCATGCCTGATGTGGGCTGCACTTCAGCCAGCTAGAATGAAGAAATTCATACCTCCCCCTGAACCATCCCTATGAGTCCCTCAACTGAGAGGTTCAACTGATCCCAACTAATGTTGGGGTTATTTTCCCTGGAGCTGAAGAAATGGCATTCCTAGTGCATGCCTATGATGCCTCTGCTTTTCTGAATTCAGATGCACTTTCTCTTAAACTGGTGTTTTTTTTTTTCAAAAAAGTGATCAAACAAGGACTGAATTGAACACATGGGCTGAAAAGTCAGGGTCCCACTGAACAACTGTAAGAACTAATTTACCTTCCCCTACCCTGGTTAGGAGATTGGTTAGCTAGCAAGCCCTAACAGAAGCTGCTCTCGTAGTCTCTGGAAGCATAAATCGACATTTATCATCTATTCCAGTAACCCTCATTTAAGGAGTGAACAGTAATTTCACCTATTATGCATTTCTTCTAAAAGTAATTGATCATCTCCTACCTTGGATTAAATCATTCATTGAACACTTACTACATGCTATGTACTGTGGCGGTAGAAACAAGGACAAGCAGCCACCCTCAAGTGTTCACAGTTTAACGAGGAAGATGGGTAAATAAATGGTCTGTGGAAGTTTGATATGTGCTGTCATCAGAAGACTTTGCAGAGAGGAAACTCAAACCATGTTAAGGGAATTGGAAAAGGCTTTCTGGAGGAACTGACATCTGAAACAAGCTTGAAGGACAAGAAAAAATTGGTCTATGCTGTGAACTGCATTGTGTCCCTCCCAGAATTCATATGTTGAAGCCCTAACCCCAAAGTGATGGTATCTGGAGATAGGGACTTTGGAGGTAATTAGAGTTAGATGAGGTATGAGATATGCAAAGAGGAAGAGAGAGATCACTCTTTCTGCTATGTAAGGATGGACACAATGAGAAGGTGGTGGGCTGTCTGCAAGTCAGGAGTAGGGCCCTCATCAGGTATCAAATTACCTGGTGCCTTGATTTTGAACTTTCCAGTCTTCAGAGCTATGAGAAATAAATGTCTGTTGTTTAATCCACCTAGTCGGTGGTATTTTGTTAAAGCGGCCCAAGCTGACTAATACAAGGAATGGGCACTCCAGGCAGCAGGAGCAGTAGCAGAGTCCCAGAGGATGAGAGAGATTGTCATGTTGTGGGAGTTACATTCCCTTCTGGATCCCTGAATTACAGGGTTCCCATGTTACTGGTCCTGCAAGGGAGATAACAATGGCAATAACAATCAGAGAGATGTTCAAGACAACAGATACCCAAGAGCTAAATTGCAACACTGTCAACTCTAATTAGTATGTTCATTCAAGGAAGAGCAAGTTCAGTGAATGCCAAGGTCCAGGGCTGGGGCCGAAAGTAGGAAGGATTTCTTGGAGAGGGTGTGGCAGCCGAGAGGCACACTGTCCCAATGCCCAGAGCAGAATCTAATACATTCCCATTTTTGCCTTTAGTTGTAAAATGAGCATGGCCTATCTCTCTCTTCTCATCTCCTTTGCAAAGTTTGCTTTCCACAGAAAGCTACTTAGGGCATGTATTTGCTTCAGGTAAATTGGAGAGGTCATGGCTCCAGTAAATGTGCATGGAGCTGTTCAAATTGAATGGATTAAAGTACATTTTGGCAAAAGGACTTTCAAAAGCCTTTGCCAGACTGGTTACATAGAGGCAGCTCAGCTGATCATCTGACACCCTTACACGTGCTGGGATCTACATCTATAGCACTTACCCAGCAAAAATAAAATAAAATAAAATTATGCATTGAAGTGGAGGCGTGATATGCAGGAGAGAGACAACAACATCTCTATTAAACCACTTAGCACCACCATCCTCAGCCACTTGGGGCTGGAAAGATGGTCTGTTGAAAGGTGGTGTTTAAAAAAACTTGTTCCAAGCACATACAGAAATAGTTTTTTCCTAACAATTAAGAAACATTTTCAGATATTTCACTGTGGTGGGATATTTCAGAAACATTTGTGTCTTTAAATGCCAGATTTTTCAGGCTGGTTATTGAAAAAGTATTTTAAAAATTCTATTTGAAAAAATTTGTTTCAGAATGCACTCAATAGTAATGCTTTAGCATGGAGAATTTTTCATTCTTTTTCAACTTTTTGAAGATATGTAGGAGTACCTTGGGACCCTCAAGGACCTTAATGATCAACCCCCTACTTACCTTTACATTCTCTTCTCTTGAAACTCTTCAGATGACCATTCAAATACTATTAAAATGTCAACAATTAGCCAAATATTTCACGGTGTTGAGTGCCTTTATTTCTTTGCCATTCTCTCTGCCTAGAGTGGATTTTCCCCACTGTTTGCCTGGTCAAAACATCTTTCTACATCCTTTGAAATAAACAGAGGCATGACTTCCTCTAGACTCCAAGATAAAACTTATCTGTTTCCTCTCTTCTGCCACAACACCTTTGAGTTCAGTCACCACTCTTGGCCATTTGGGCAGAATGCATGAGCTTCTGTTCCTGTCCTCCCTACCTTATAAAGACGAAATGTCAGAAACAGCTTCAGAACATGACCCTTCATTCCCCACCTGCCCCAGACACACTCCCTCTCTAGCTGTGCCTGATGTTTATTCCAAAACTCTCTCAAGCTCAGGTGGGTATGTTCCTTACCTGGTGAGTGTCAATTCCACGTACGTTCTCTTGATGGACACATAGGCACACGGATACACATAGGGTGATATCTGACAGTTATTGAGTGCTTGGTGCAAAGAGCTTTTCTAAGTACTTCTCATGTCTTAACAAGTGGATTTTTTTCTGACCCAATTTCTATGGGCCTGGGCAAACCAAAGGATCAGCCTCATATTGGTAGACTGGCCAAGAGTGAGGATTAAATTTTAGGCATTCTGATGAGAACTTAATAGAATTCAGCACAAAGTTCTGTGGAAGCACAAAAGATGGAGTCGCTGATCTTGCCTGGGGGACAGAAAGGGCTTCACAAAGGTAGGGGCCTAAGCAATCACTGGATCTTACAGCAATGTATCCTGCTACAGTCTGAATTTCCCCTCCAAAACTCATGTTAAAATTCAATTGCTATTATAATATTATTAGGAGGTAGGACCTTTACGAAGTAATTAGGTCATAAGAGCTCCTTCCTCATGAATGGATTAATGTCATTATCTTGGGAGTGGGTTAGTTATCATGAGCATGGACTCCTGATAAAAAGAATGAGTTTGGCCTCATTTTCTCTATGTGTCTGTGAGCTTGCTTGCCCTTCTGCCTGCTGCCATAGGATGACGTGGCGCAAAAGCCCTCAAAGATGTCAGCACCTTGATATTGAATTTCCCAGCCTCCAGAACAGTGAGATAAACTTCTATTATTTATGAATTACCCTAGTCTGCTGTATTCTATTACAGCTGCAGCAGGCTAAGACTTATCCTATTCAGCAATATAAGGCTTTTTTTTTTTATGTTTGGCAGTACATGGATAAACATTTCAGTTAAAGAATGTGTCCATTAAAGATAATAGATTGTACAGTCGAATATAGTTTTGGCAAAAATTAGAACAACTCAGGTATATTGCAGACCATTCTATTTGATTGAAGCATACTATTCTTCCTTTACTTTGAGAGGATTATTAATCTAAGTGTCTTCATATATTAAATTTACTTGATCCTCATTAAAAACTCTATAAGGTAGGTATTATACTATTTTTAGGACCATAAGACAGAAGAAACTAAGGCACAAGAATGTCAAATAACTTACCCAAGGTTATAGAGCTAGCAAGTGGGAGGATTCGAACCCAGTCATTACGGGGCTAGAATCTCTGCACTTGGACGCTATAGTAAGCTGCATCCTATGTAGATATGTGTAGAAAAACCATAAGCTCAAGGGAGCTGGGGCACATGTCTCTTTTTCTCCTCCACTGTATATCCAACCTTTAGCTTATGGCATCACACATAATAGGAGCTAAATATTAAATACTTTTGAATGGCTGATAAACAATAAAAGAAGATTTCTTTGGTTGCATCGATCACACTATTGTATATACCTGCTTATATATTTGTCTTCCCTTCAGACCTTGAAACTCCTAAAGACAAGAACTAAATATTATTCATTTCAGAATCTTCTCATGTTCAGCACATTTTTGCCACATAGTATTTGCTCTTTAAATTCATTCATTCAAAAGACACTTATTTAGTGCTTTATATGCTTCAAAACTATGCATCACCTAATATCCATAAATAGTGCTACAGTTATGCTATAACAATTCGAGGAAGAATTTTTTAAAATCAAACATGATTAGGTCTGTACTTGTATACAGTCTCACATCATCATTAACAGGGGTACCTCCCTTTAAGAAAGCCAGATTTTTCACGAAAGAAAAGTTGACAGAGCAGCCATATCACATGTATTACAAATTAACATAATAGGGTTTCCCCTTTATATTGATTTAGAATACATTAAGGCTCTTCCTTTATATTGATTCCCCAGAAATTTGCTTCAAAGTTATGCTATTTTCAAAATTTTAACTTAACACCAGCTTTTTCAAGGACAGCTTAGTGATATGAAGTGAGTATACCCATAAGTCAATCAAGTTGCATTGTGACATCTGTCTCCCAGTAATGCCCACAAGAAAGGGCACAAAGCATTCTCATCAGATAGTTCATAATTCTCCTGACAAAATTATGCGATGGCTACCCTTCCAATTACAATTAGTGACATTATCTGTTATAGCATGGTACAGAATAGAGGAGAAAAAGTAAACCTTAAATTTAGACCCACATGGCTCAAATTTCAGTCTGCCACTTCTACTTGTGTGCCTTTGAATATGTGTCTCCACTTTTCTTTCCTCGCCTGAAAAAAAAATGGAAATAATAACGCCCATCTGCACAGGGCATTGTGAGATCATAGATGTCAAATGCCAGATGCATAACGGCTCTGAAATAAAAGTTCTTTTCCTTTACTTCTCTCCTATGACCCTCTGTATTCATGAACACACACACACACACACACACACACACACACACACACACACACACACACACACACACACACACACACACACAAGCTTCATCTTACTAAGAAGAAATACAAAATGTAGAAAGAAATGCCTTGCCAATGTCTTGACTCCTTGAGTCAACAAGACAGGGATTGCCCAGGAAAAAGCTGAAAGGAAATAGCAATTGAAACAGAATAATAAGTGGAACTAGTCTATATACTGGACTTTCTTGGGGCATGTTAGTGAGTTCTTTGACAACTCTACAGGGGAATTCCCATTGCACTGTTTCCTGGAGTGGTTGATGCAGTTTTTAGCAAAGTGTGTATGAAATATACATGCATGCACGTACTCAGCAGTGTGGTGTAGTTTTCAAGAATGTGTCTTCTAGAGCTGGATTTCTTATATTTAAACAAAGACTTCAACATGTATTAGTTGTATGTCCTTAGGAAATGTATCAGGTTTCTTAATGACTCAACTTCATCATCTGTAAAAGGAAGATAATAATACCTACCTTGTAGGGTTGTTTGGAAAACTGAATGAAATCATGCATGTAAAGGTCTTAGTACAGTGCCTAACATATAGTAAGTGCCCGATAAATCTAATAAATCATATACCGCTACAAGTATAAATAAGGCTATCTGAGTAGTGAGATGATGATTGACTCTCACTCAATATTGAGTCTCAGAATGAGATTAACATATTAATCTGTATTTTTGGAATCTGTGACAATATTAGTGTATTAATTTATGTTCTCACACATGCACACAATCTTTATGCTGTTTCAAATTTTTTAGATGAAAGGCGCAGTATTCAATTCAAAAGGGTGGAGACTCATATAGAGCTAATGTGTGGAATCCGGAAAGAAATGACAATTGAAAATTTGGTGATTCAGTCTAGAGCAATCTAGGGAAAAATGAGCTCCACGGGCTTTTTAATAGATGGCCTGAAACCACAGACCAAGGGGGTGAAAAATCTTTACACTAGGAATCCAATATCAGATACCTGCAGGGATTCCTTCAGCTAACGTGAATGAATAAATCTGTCAGTGTTATCAATAGGGAATGTTGGGAATTCTGAAAAACTGGCCTATAAATACCCCATCTAAAGAGGGCAGCCACCACCAGCTCTTGCTTGCTATGGCCATGCAGTGTTTCCAGATCTTGTGATTTCCTTTTTTTTTTTTTTTTTTGTCTTTCTCGTGACCGGCACTCAGCCAGTCAGCGCACTGGCCATTCCTATATAGGATCCGAACCCGCGGCTGGAGCGTCGCAGCGCTCCCAGCACCGTACTCTCCCGAGTGTGCCACGGGCTCGGCCCAGATCTTGTGATTTTTAAAGAGAACTCAAAAATCTGGTATTTTATGTAAAATATCCCACATTTTAAATGTTGGAAGCTAATTAAAATTTTTAAAAATATTGAGGCTGAACACACATATCACGAAGACATTAGTTTACAGCCAGTGCATTAAAGGCACTTCTCCATCCCCCAAAATCTGCATGGTGAGCAGAGAAAGCTCATACAAAATCAACAAGAGTCACAGGAGATGTCCAGTGGATGGAAAAATAGAATGAGCAGAAGGACCTCGGTTCTTCATGACATTATTGAGACAATAAAGAAACCCCGGGACTACCTATCTCTGTCTCGTCAAGAAACTAATAAATGCTTACTGGTTTTGTGCACTCTTTCCCAGGTTTTCTTTTACTTGTAGCCATAAGCATGCTTACATTACATGGAGCAAAAGAAGATCAGAAACAATCTGGGGAGAAAGATGGTTGTAGGGACAGGTAATTGCCTCAAAAAAAACTTACTTGTTCACTCACTCATTTTACAAATATTTATTGTCTAACCACACTATGCCAAGCACTGGGCTAGACACAGAAGGTTTCAAGGATGAATCAGACTCACCCTCACGGAGCTCACGATCCAACTGGCAGTTACAGCCTGTCTAAGTCTACAGAGGCTGCTATAGCAAAATATCATAGATGGCTGGCTTCAACAACAGACATTTATTTCTCAAAGTTCTGGGTGTTGGGAAGTCCGAGACCAAGGTGTCAGCAGATTTGGCATCTTGGGAGGGTCCTCTTCCCGGCTTGTAGAAGGACATCTTCTTGCTGTTTCCTCCTCTGGTGGGGAGAAAGCTAACTCTCCTCTTGTCCTCTTCTTATAAGAACACGAATCCCATTATGGGGGCTCCACCGTCACAGCCTCATCTAACTCTACCTCCCGAAGTCCCTACCATTAAATACCATCACATTTGGGATTAAGGCTTCAACACAGGAATTTGCGGGGAGGGAGGCACAAGCATTCAGTCTATATCACAGCTCATCTTTTTGGACCAAAAGGGAAAAAAAACTGGCTTAAAAGACCAGGCAATGTAAATGGGCTGCTTACAGGTACAATCCAGATGAAAATTTCATTCCAGGCAAGGCAAAGAAACAAACCTGTAGACAGGCCTTTGTCTGGCTGCCAAGAACATAGAGCCTGTATATGAACATCAAGGACAAAGCATTCAAACGGTGGCTCCCATGCCTTCTTTATAACCTATTTCCATCTGGCTGCTGTCTGGGAAGGCCCTGCCTCTCCTCTCCTTGCCACTTTCTTGTACCATCCGATTTGACAGCATAATTTACAGTTCTCCCTTCTCAGATACTCCGTAGGCCTGCAAAAATGTAGAAGAGCTGAGTGCACAGTGAGGAGAGAACTTAGGCAGGCTGGGGTGTGGGGAGGAAGAAGCCGGCTGGGAACCACTTTGCCTTATAAAGGTGGGCAGGAAGTTGTCATTCCTTCCGTCCTGTCTCTATCTCCTCTCTAATCTCTCCTACCATCCTCTCTCCATGTAGACACAAATGCCAGCTGTGGGGAAAGATCAAAGCTAATTCAACAGACATACAGCAAGTAGATTATTAGAAAAGGGCCGGTGTGTCCACTAGGAAAGACCCTCCCCTCCTCCTGTTTCTCAGCCCTGATGCTCAGAAGTGGGGGGAGGACACATGGCATAAAGCACAGGAAAGAGAATTTCTTCCAAAAAGAGCCATATTTCTTTCTCCAAAGGCGCTCTCCAATTAACCCAAAGGAAGAGATGTTCTTCCCTTTCTCCCTAGGACCAGCATTTGCCTGAGCATCAGTTAATTCATTAAAGCACAGAGAATACTATTGTTAAGGCCCCGTATAAAATTCAAAGACAAAGTTTCAGAACTGAAAGCAACTTTAAACACCATCCAGTCCAACCCTCTGCCCCGTCCCATGCTTCTATCCATTCTGCCAAATCATTCACTCAACAAACATTTCTTGAGCATCTACTATGTGGCAGGCACTGAGAATAGAGCAGTAAACAAAACAGGCAGAGAAACTCACCCTTGAGGGCCAAGTGGCTGTCTACCTTAGCTTGAGCAAGTAGATGATCTCATGACCTGCAGAGCCAGGAGAGGCCTTCCTGGGACAGTTCTGACACTTCTAAGCTTCTTCCATCCATTGAGCCCAGATATCTCTCTCCACCTTCCATTCATCCCCCTCGCAGGCACTGAGCACTTGCACAGTTAGGGGAGACTACCTGAAGCTTTCATCTGCTTATTGTTTTACATTTCTCACAATTAGTCTGCAAGGAAAGCATTATGGATTCCCATCTTACGCGTGGAAGGCTGCCCAACTGGCAACAGAAGAGCCAGAACCGGAATGTGGGTCCTCCCACCTGAGGTCAGACTCACTTGTCTAAAGCAGCCCAGGACGTTCTTGCTGGGTCCTGTCTGCACAGAGAGGAGAACAACTTCCTTGCTGAGAAAGATTCCTGGGATGAAAGAGGCCTGACCTCAGCTGAGTGCAATTGATTCAAAAAGAGGGCAATCCCCCTGCTCCTAAATGAGCCTACAGAGAGGAAAGGTCTCTGCTTCATTGCTGCCTGGAGGAATCTTAGCTGTTCAGTGGGATCACAGAGCCGTGCTTCTGCTCTGCCTGAAACTTGTCCTCAAGGACCTCTTGGATCCCCCAGACAAGCACTCAGCCAGATAGATAATCCCATCATCATTAGGATCAACTCTTAAACAAAGATGGCAGAAGGTGGAGAGGAGAGCCGAGAGAGAGTGCTTTCCCTGAAACCCACAACGAATCACAAAGGTGATTGCGAGTGCCTCCCACCAGAATACTGAGGTGCTCAACGAGGGCCTGGAGTTGCCTTCTTACTGCTGCTCATGTCGTTTAAATAGCCTGTCCTGCAATGCAGGGACTCAGAATCTCAGGATGCTCTGGTTCAGCCTCCTTATTTTACACATAAGGAAACTGAGGCACAGATGAAGGCAAACTGTGGGCCTAAGGTAGATAAGAGTCAGTAGGCAGAAAAGTCAGGAGAAGGGGGTATGGGGTGTGAAGAAAGTCATAGGCATTGCTAGAGCAGATGTCATATCAGCTGGGTCTTAACTAGATGCCCAGTCCTGGCCCAGGGGAGCAGCAAGGTATCAGGGGCTGTCAGGGATGGAGGCACTAACCAGAGTGCTCTGGAGTGACCTACCTCTGGAATGACCTACTAGCTGTATGACCCTGGGAAAGTTACTTAACGTCTCTGTGCAGCATCCTCACCTGTAAAATGTAGATAATAATGATCATACTATTATCTGGCATTGAGCTGTGTGTGTTAACAGGTGCTGTGGTCTGAAAACTGTGTCCCGCCCCCCACCCGACCCCCAATTCATGTTAAAATATAATCAACAATTTGATGGCATTAGGAGGTGGGGCTTTTGAGAGATGATTGGGTTGTGAGGGTGAAGCCCTCATGAAGGGATTAGTGCCCTTATGAAAGAGGCCTCAGAGAGCTGCCGTGCCCCTTCACACAGTGAGAAAACTGCCACTGTGAACAAGGAAAGGATCCTCCTCAGACACTGAATCTGCCAGTGCCTTGATCTCGGATTTCCGAGGCTCTAGAACTGTGTGAAATAACTTTTTGTAGTTTATAAACTACCCAGTTTACAGTATTTTGTTACAGCAGCCTGAAAAACCTAAGACAACTGGGAAATCCAAGTAAAGCACTTAGCACAGAGCTTGACCCATAGCAAGGAATCGACAAATAGGAGCTATGACAGTAACTACAGCTGGCATGTACTGAGCATCTACAATATGCTAGAAATTAATAGTCATTTTATGTGCATTATTTCAATTCATCCCCTCCATGCAGTAATATCAGATGATTAACCCTATTTCACTACCTGAGAGAAAACCAAGACTCATTTAAAGCTTCTCCGAGAGGAAACTCTAGTTCCAACATCACACATCTAGTTAGCGTCAGAGGTCAGATTTGAACCTAGGTGTAGTCAGATTCCAGAGCCTGAGCATTTAACCATTATTTGGTGTCTGCTAGCACTGAGAAGGCTCAATTTCCCTAATGGCCCAAAGGATCATATCCACACTGGGCTTTCTGTCCACAAATCTGTCCTCCATGGGACTATGAACTCCCAAGAGCAGGAAGTTGCCCGTTTTGTTGACTACTGCATCCCTACTGCCTAGCACTTGGGTGCTCAGTGTTTGCTGAGTAACTACTTGAAAGAAAAGTAGCATCACAGACCGTATCACCTGGAGGAAGAGACTGAAAGTGAGGAATGTCCATTCACAACCCATCCTTTTCCCTCCTCCAACCTCTCTTTCCCTCTTCCTCACTTTTACTGCTGAAGATCAGAAAACCAAAGCCTTGTAGAACCTATATTTCCTCCTTAATGTTCCTGTTATTTTTGCTTCTGTTAAACTCATTTTGACTAGGCATTACAGCTCTTCCATCCTTCTTTAAAACTAACAATCTCCTATCATCTTTCAAAACCCAACTCAAATTTTGCTTCCCCCAGGAAGTCTTCTCCATTCCATTGGGGGGTCTAAGTACCCACTTCCCGTGCTCCTGCAGGACTTCTGTAGTTGTTCACAGCTCTGTTCTTGCACTAACCAGGCTGAAACCTCTGCCTGCCACCAGTGGTATATCTGTCCTCCTCCCCACAAAGTTACCTAGGGAAAGGACTATATCTTCCTGTCTCTACCTGCAACATATAGCAAAGTGACTGTCAGCAAAGAGGCACGCAGGAAATTTATTGAACAGATGAATGAATGAATGAATGAATGACCAGAATGTGCCCAGTTCTTTGATAGTAGATTCATCACTTCAAAGTAAGTAAGCGTTCAGACCTTCAATAGCTATTTCTTAAGTGCCTGCTCTGTCTGCGTAGGGTACCGTTTGAGGCCCAGGGGCTAAAGCATTAAATAAGGCAGGAGAGAGAAGAAGTAAGTACAGAAATAGAGAAACAAGATGTTTTAGAGAGTGATGAGTGCGATGAAGAATATATTGCAAAGGGATATGGGAGGAAGTCACCGTGCAGCTCTTACAGAGAGTGGGGCAGGGTGGCCTCTCTAAGGAGATGACGTCTGAGCTGAGACCTAAATGACCAGAAGCAGCCAGCAGGAAAAATCAGCACAGCTGAGCCAGGGAGAATGGGCATCCAGGGAAGAGTTCTCAGGAGGAACAAGCTCAGCATGTGGGAGGCACATGAGGAGTCCAGGGAGCCTGGAGGGGGCAGTGAGGAAAGAATGCAGGGGACGAGCTCAGAGACTATGTGAGAGTCAGACTAATCGGGGCTTGTGGACCATGGTAAGCACATCAGAGGGTTTTAAGCAGAACAGTGATGTGATCACCTTATATTTTGGGGAGATCACTCTGGCTGAGAAGAGAAGAATGGGTCTTTGGAGCCATAGGAGGTGTAGACACAGGAGCACGAGTTAGGAGGCACTGCACTTGTGCACGTGTGAGTGGATGTGGCCAGTCCAGGATGTGCTAATGGTGATGATGGGGCAGGGGCGAGATGCAGGAGGTATGTCAGAGGTGGGACCTACAGAACCTACCAGTGTACTGGGGGCAGAGGGTGAGCAAAAGGCAGGAGTTAAGAGTGGCTATTGCTTGCTCAGGGCTTCTCAAATAATACATTTCCATCACTCTTCCCATTTCTCCCCTCCACATCCAGGAGAAGGTGCTGGAGTGTGAGATCTACCCAGCAGAACCCGCTGTCTTCTTCCTACTCCCCAACCCGCCTCCTCTTGCCTCACGCGTGTTTCCCTTTTCAAAAGCACTGCCTAAGCCTGAAAGTCATTGCTTCTGATTCATTCAGAAAAACGTAATTTGGGAAAAGCTTGTTTACTTTACTTTTTTTTTTGTTTGTTTTTTTAGGGATCATTTGTACCCAGGAAAGCACTAAGTGAGAGATGATGGCTTCCATCGAAAGTAGTCCCATGTCAGGGATGGTGAAGCATTATGCGAGTCAGCAATGCCAGGGGAGTGTTCAGAACTGTAACATTTTAATGCAGTGCAGATTTTGAAGAGGACTTGGTGTCTTGGAGGAAAGTGGCCTGAGCCAATCGTAAGCTCTTCTGCCCTGTGGTTGCTGGAACCCTTGAGAAGTTTGGGAGACTCCTTACTTTGAGAGCCTGTTGTAGATGGCACACCATTAAATCCTAGGCTGGGCTATGAGATTGATTTTTTGCACTTTATTTTCATAGTTTGCTGTGGTTTGAATGTGTCTCCCAAAAAGCATGTGCTGGAAACGCAATTCCCAATGCGACAGTGTAGGGAGGTGGGGCCTAATGAGAAGGGATTAGGATGGGAGGGTGGGGGGAAAAATTTGTGTGTTACATAGGAAGTGGGTTCCTTATAAAAAGACAAGTCCAGGTCCCTTTTGCCTCTCTCTCTTCCTCCCTATCTCTTTGCTTCTCTGCTCTTCCACCATGAGGAACATGTCCCTCAGTGTTCAAGGTGCCATATTAGGATCGGAGACCAAGTAGGTGATCACCAGATAACAAACCTGCCAGCACCTTGATCTTGGACTTCCCAGCCACCAGAACTGTAAGAAATAAATCTCTCTTCTTTATAAATTACCCAGTCTCAGGTATTCTGTTATAACAGCACAAAACGGACTGAGACATGGTTTAAATGATAGATGTGGGTGGGGAGCAGGTGGTTATGTACTTTGAACAATCAAAATCCAAAGATGGAAAATGCACCCACCTCCCGACAGCCCATTCTTCTCTCCCTCCTGTGGTGCACATGTGGCAGGCTGAGCCCTTCCCCAGGTCATTGAACCAGTTTTGCTCACAATGTATACCCAGCATTTATTTATTTTATTCAAACAAAATATATTATTGAATATCTTCAAATGCTCTGGAGTTATGGCCATGAGCAAGACAGAGGCAAGGTCTCCACTCTCATGGAATTCACATTCTAATGGGGAGATGAAGGGAATGAAATAACAAATAAGATCACTTCATGGAATGGTATAATAAAGAAAATATAACTGATTGCTATAGAGTGACTTCAGGATAGGGTCTAGCAAACATTTTCTGTGAAGAGCCAGACAGTAAATATTTTGGGCTTTGTCGGCCATATGGTCTCTGTTCACAACAGTGCAACTCTCCTGTTATAGTAGGAAAGAAGCCATAGACAATATGCAAAGGAATGAGGAATAAAACTTTATTTACAGAAACAAGTGGCAATCTCCTGCTCTACGGGAATGTGGAAAGAATATTTCATAGGGTGGATTGAAAAGATGGTGATATTTAAGCTGAGGTCTGCAAGATGAGAAGAAGCCAGCCACATAAGTATTAGAGGGGAGGCATTCCAGACAAGGGAACAGCATGTGCGAAGCCCTGAGTCACGACTATTTTAGGAGCAGAAATCTCTACTGGTGTGGAGGGGCAAAAGGAGGAAGAGGGAGAGAGAATGGTACAAATTTAGGTTAAGAGGTAGGCAGAGATCAGGTCACAATGGGCCTCATAGTCCATGGTGAAGCCTGGCACATAGTAGATATTCGATTAATTGATGATGGCTCTGTCAAAGAAAATTTAAAGGGCTCTAGGTTATTGCCCAAATAATTTATACAAAGGTCCATAATCTTTGTTCAGCTCCATGTGCACCAGTTCTAGCCATAAGAACTCACTTTGCTCTTGTGATCAAAATCCCACCTATAACCTTGGTTCCGTGGATTATATTTCAGCCTCATTTCCTATTAAACGGTCCCCCTTTGCAAAACCCCTGCCTCTATAACCTATCTGGAGACCCCAGATCTTTCAAAACCAAGCCCTCCTTGACTTAAAGCTAAGGGAATCTTGCCTCTGATCCCCCAGAAGGGAGAGCCCTGCTGTGTGCTAGCTGCTAACAAGTGCATGTTTGTGTGGTAGTCATTAGGTGTATTCACAAATATTCTGGTTCTCTTTCTTCCAGGTAGTTACTTATCCCCTGAAAGTTATATGTAACCCATGACTTGCTTTAGCCAAAGAACGGTAAACAGATGTGTCATGTGTCATCCCCAAGTAGAAGCTTTAAGAGCTAATGTACAGGTTGCCACATCTCTTTCTTTCTGCCACCAGGAATGTGGAAGCATTTGTCAAGAGGGAGCCTTCTTCTAACCCATGTTGGACATGTGATATTACCAGAAATAAACTTGTGTTGTATACAATTTTGTGGTTATGACTGCAGCATACCTAGTCCATCCTGACTAATATAGAAATAAGCACTTAAAAGTAAGGGACTTCTATGACAAAAATCTAAAATACATCACATTGACCTAACAGTTGGACAACGGGTGACTCAGGATGTACAAAATTAAGTCGAGAGAGAAGCAAGCCATGGAAACATAGAAACAAAGCAAATCTAGGAAATGTGACCATTAAAGAGCTATGGATATGACTATTGGCTCACAAGGACTATAGACATTAATTCTGGCCTTTAAAAGCTCACATTCCATAGGGAACACAGCCAAGTAAACAAATAAAATACATAGTGTAATAAGTGCCACAACAGAATTGGGAACAAAGTATCAGAGAAAGTGAAGCGACATTAAGAGTACATTTAAGTGTACAGTAATAGTAACATTAATTGGCTAGGCTGAATTTGGTAGATTATGTAGCCTGTATCAATGCAGGCATTTGTCTGTCTTATTCTCTGCTATCCCCAGAATATGGTAAGTAGGTGATCTACAGATATTTGTTGAATGCATGAATGTTGATTTCCAAAAATATATGGTAAAAGAGTATTTAAGACAGAGGCAAGAGCATATGCCAAGGCAGGGAGCTTGACTTTCTAATCTAAAGATTTCCACTAACCGGGATAATAGGATATGGCTGGGGTAAGAAGGAGGTTGAGAGAAGTGTGAGGGAAGGTGTTTGCAGAAGTAAGCAGGGACTCTCTTCTACAGAACCT
The DNA here is from genome assembly GCF_027409185.1 of Cynocephalus volans. Taxonomy (NCBI): domain Eukaryota; kingdom Metazoa; phylum Chordata; class Mammalia; order Dermoptera; family Cynocephalidae; genus Cynocephalus; species Cynocephalus volans. Next base: position 15,535,078 of record NC_084471.1, read on the forward strand.
TGCACACCACACTGTGGCTATTAGCTTAGAGATCATGCTACTTGAGATCAAACACCTAGAGGGATAAAGAAGTAGATGTAAATACATGAAGTGATGAGAGGCTAAGGTAATACGAGGTGGTGGATGGAGACTTGCGCAATGTGATGACTGGTTAGACATGAGATCCTCGGAAAGGCTTTCCACTTTGAATGTTTAAAAATACTGTGATAGCCAAATGTAACGTGTCTATAGACCACAGGCCAGTTACAAGGCTACCAATTACAGGGTTTTTGAACCCTGCTAAAAGAGAAAATAAGCCAACAGAAGTTTCAAGAAAGAAAGTACAAGTCCACAATCCATGATCCACACTCTGGGAATTCTAAAAATTGACAACGGAAGGTTTTTTTTCAGGAGTTTGGCACAAACTCATTTGGCAGCAAACACTGACTGAACTTACAGGAGGCTATTTCTGGCCTTTATTTATCCCTCTTCATGTGAATAGACATACATTTCACTCTTATGTGCTTGAGTATGGGGTGCTGCCCCAGAGTACACAGCTAGACCGACAGAAAATGCTATATCTGACTTTCAAGTCCAAAAGATTTTGAATTTTTGGAGCATACAAAATTTTAGATAAAGGACTATGGACCTCTTCCATGATTGGATCTGTAATTTTTAGGAGGAAAACTCTGTTAGCAGTCTTTAAGATAAAGTAGAAGAAGGAGAGAAGGGAGCTGGATGAGAAGCTACAGGCAAACCAGTGGTGAAAAATACTGAGAGCTACACCAAGCTAGAGACACTGAAAATGGAGGAGTTTGGGGAATATTTCCCAGACGAATCAACACGACTGGGTGCCTGACTGGAGGTGGGAGGTAAGAGAGGAAAGAATCCAGGATGAGTCTCATGCTCCTAGCTTGTAAGTGTGGCCAGATGGTAAGCCATCCCCCACGAGAGAACATCGAGAATGATTAGAATTAAGGGGGGAAAAAAATCCAAATGCTACTTTGGACATGTGCATGTGAGGTTCTTCTGCATCCTGTGTTTGGAAATAGGTAGTAGGGAGCTGAAAATGTGGGTCTGGAGCCAGGAGAGAAGCTGGTGTCAAAAGTGCAGATTCAGGAGGTATAATGAGTTAAATAGTGCTCCCCAAAAAGATATGTCCAAGTCCTAACTCCCAGTACCCATGAATGTGACCTTATTTGGAAATAGGGTCCTTGGAGATATAATTAAGTTAAGGATCTTGAAATGAGGTCATCCTGGACTTAGAGTGAGCTCTACATCCAATTATTGCCCTTATAAGAAAAAGGAGAGAAAGATTTGAGGCACAGAGACAACACAGAGGGAGAGCCATGTGAAGACAGAGGCAGAGAGGAGAGAGATGTATCTGCAAGCCAGGGAGTGCCAAGGTTCACCAGAGCCACCAGAGCTAGGAGAGACACATGGAGAGGATTCTCCCTCAGAGCCTCCAAAAGGACTAAACTGTAATGACAGACACGTGATTTGGACTTCTGGCCTCCGGAACTGGGAGAGTATAAATTTCTGTTATTTTAAGCCACCTAGTTTGTGGTCATTTGTCATGGCAGCCCTAGGAATCAAATCCAGAAGGCTTCAGCCACGTGAGTCATTTTCAGCCTCAGAATATGGTGAAGGAGGAGAGAGGTAGACACGAGGACAGAAGTTAAGTGACACCAATATTCAGTAGGAAACAACACAGGGACTGAGAAAGAGCAGTTGGAGAGGTAAGATGAGAGCTGGGAAAGTGAAGGCTCAGGAAGACATCAGCTCCAGGCAGGAAGGTGTGCTCCCCAGTGTCAAATTTTGCAGAGAGGACATATGGAATTAAGGCTGAGGAGAGTATACCAGATTTAGCAAGGAGGTCACTGGTGTCTTTGAGTTGGAGCAGTTTCCATAAGTTAAGGAATATGTAATATGTGAGAAAAGTAAAATTAGTAAAGAATTCTTTCAAGAAGTTCAGCGATGGTGAAGGGACAAGGATGGCTGTGTCAGTAGTTTGAAAGGGATTAGAGTCCAGAGAAAGGGTTTCAGCATGGGACACACATACAGGTCAACAGGCTGTTTGCAGGAATAGTGCTAGGGCAAGGCTGTCAATGTAGGACAGAGGGAAGAAAATGAAAGAGCTAGGACTAACAGAGTCAAACGTCCCTCAACAGTTAGGGTGTAGAGTACAAATATGTTTTAGTATAGGAACTGTTGTTGGGAAGAAGTTACCCAGTGAGAGGCAACATCTTCCAGCCTGCCTTGCAGCCAGCTGGGGACATTTGATTAGTTCTCCCCAATGGAATGGAGCAGACGTGATGAGGGTCTTCTCCAAGCCAAGGTGGTGAGAAGTGGGTGAGCCTTCTCCAACCTTTCTTCCCCAGTCCACCAGCTGGAGGCACAGGAGTTCATAGTCCTTGGGGATGGCAGCACCACAAAACTGAAGGAGTCTGGGTTCCTGAATCAACTTTCCTGGAGGAAAGTCACCTATTAATTGGAAAACCTACAATGGACTAGTTATGAGTGAGAAATAAAGGTTGTCTTCAGTCACTAGAAAATGGGAATTTGTTTTAGTAGCTAGTGTTACTCTAATAAAGTCTGCATAATCTATGTACCCAAATCTTATACTGCTGTGTTCCTGCCAGCTGCCAGGGAGCTCAATTCCTCCTACCAGACTAACTCACTAATGACCATCTGCCTGGCAGCACCTAGCACCTGTCCCATCCTGACCAAAAGGCTCTCATACGTTCAACACAAATGTATTAATCTCCTATGATGCACAATGCACTGGACAGCAGATAGAGGTGAGGCCATGCACATGGTGGGTCCCTGCCTTCCTGAAGCTTATCTTCTAATGGAGCAGACATACAGTAAACAGATAAACACATAAATATATAATATAATACCAGGTAGGAATATGTGATACTCTATAAAGAAATAAGCAAAGCAGAATAAAGAGACAGGAAGTGATGGGTGGAATGAGATGCAATTTTAAATAGGTTTGTCCAGGAAGGCCACTTTGAGAATGTACAGAGACATTGATGCAGAGACTTATGTAAAGTCACCAAATAAGCAAAGAAAGAGCAGAGGAAAGGTGACTTGGACAAGAGGGAGCAGCTCATGCAAAAGCCCAGAGAAGAGAATGTGGTTGGCATCTTTGTTGTTTTGTATGTTTGTTTGTTTTTAGAAGAACAATTACTTTTTATTGAAATGTATCAATTATACATATTTGTGAGGTCCAGGGTTATATTTTAATACACGGATACAGTGTGTGATGATACAATCAGGGTAATTAGCATATTCATCATTACAGAACTTAATCATTTCCTTGTGATGAGGATATTCAATCTCCTCCTTTCTAGCCATTTGATAATATGCAGTAAATTATTGTTAATTATAGATGCCTAGCTCAACTATACAACAATGGAACTTATTTTTCCTATCTAGCTGTTTTCTGTCCATTAACTTGGTTGGCATCTTTGGAGAGCAATGTGGCTGGAGCTGTGTGGGTAAGGGGAGGGGCCATGGTAAGAGGTGAGACAGAAAGGTTATCAGGAGCCAGATCACACAGGGCTGTGGGAAGAACATTGAGTTCTGTCCTGAGAAATAGGGATCCCTGCTCTGGTAGCCTCCCAGGCAGGAAGAGCTTCTCCTATCACTTCCCAAGAGCCTGTTCCTTCCTTGCAGACCTGTCCAGCTTCTTGGACCCAGTTCCTGCCCTGTTACCTTTTCTGAGCTTCCTCCCCTGAGCCTTGACGGGCCAGATTACAGGATGCATTTGCCAAGGATAAGCAAGGCAGAGGAAGTGGCCTTTTTCGTGGAGAGGTGACTCCTCTGCAAAGAAAATAAAGCTCATAGGCTTACCAGGGGAGAAGCAGCGCCCACGAAGCAGTGAGCACAAAGTCTATATTTGAGCTGAAAAACATGCAGACAGGCGGGCGGGAGCCCAAACACAACTGCTTATGCCTTATGTGATGGCAAGTGAGTAATTTTGCCTCCTGGAGTTTCAGGAAGTTTCTCCAGTTCTGAAGTAGAGCCATCCCTCATGCTGGAAGGCTGCAAAGATACATGGAAAGGCTGTATGGCCTCCACAGATGGAAACACTTCTAACAATCACAGTAACTCACATTTGCAAACTATGCTTCACTCATTCCATCTGTGTCCCCCTGTCCTAACAACAATCCAGGAAGGGAACTGGCCAATTTTATATTTTAAATGAGGCAATTATGGCCCAGAGAGGTGAAATTATATGCTAAGGTCACAGAGCCAGTGGTTGAGTTATTCTTATGAACCACATTTAAAAATGTAATCATTATTCCCCTACTTAAAATTGTCTATAAGGACTTAAAATAATATTCGAATCCCTTCCTATGTCCTGCAAGGTCTTACTGCAGGGGTCAGCAAACTATGGCCCACAGCCTGATTTTGTAAATAAAATTTTACTGGAACACGGCCATGCCCATTCATTTGCATACTGTCTGTGGCTGCTTTGGCATACGACGGGAGACTTGAGTCGTTGGGACAGAGACTGTATGGCCCATAAAGCTGAAAATACTTACCATCTGGCCCTAATTTACAAAACAAGTTTGCTGACCCTGCTCTCCATTAGGGACAGTCCAGAGGTCAGTCCAGGACTACCTTCCCTGTCTTCTCTCTCTTCCCCTCTCCCTTCTACTCACTCTTTCCCCGACACAATGGTCTTCCTTCTCCCAAACAAACTCAGCTTTTCCTGCCTCAGGGCCTTTGCACTTGCGATGCTCTGCTCCTGAAATACTTTCCCTAGCAATTTTCACATGCTGGCTTCCTTCCACATTCCAAGCCTCAGATCAAATGCTGACTCTTCGAGAGGCCTTCCATGACCTCCCTCTCTAACACAGTCTCAGTCCTATCTGAAACTCACTCTTTCACTTTTTTGTTTTGTTTTGGAAGCGTGTATCACCTTCTAATTTATCTTATTTGTTTATATACTTGTTGTCATAATGTCCCACTAGAATAATATCTCCATGGAAACAGGCACCTTGACTGTCTTGGTCACAATTTAAATCTCTGATATATGTATAGAATAGTGTCTGACACATGGTGGGTCATTCGTAGTCAAGTGCTAACTGAATGAACAAATCCTTAGTCTACGTCAGGGTTTCTCAACCTTGTCCCTGCTGACATTTGGGGCCAGATAATTCTTAGTTGTGGGGGCTGTCCTGCATATTATAGAATACTGAACAGCATCCTTGGCCCCTACCTATTAGATGCCAATAGCACCCTTGCAACCCCACTCCAAAAATGTCTCCAGACTTTGCCAAATGTCCCCTGGTTGAGTTGGGAGAAGGAATCAACCCCACTTGAAAAATACTGGCCTATGTGGCTTAAAATTGACCTTGGATCTTAAAATAAAATAGCAAGATTTTACCCAGGACCTCAGTCACTCCAGATTTCTAATTAATTGTAGTTGTACCTATGGGTGACCTCTGCTTTAGGGCCAGCTCGTTGACAAGTTGATGAAATTGCACCTTTAAAGAAGTATCTGCGTTGCTTTGGAGGCAAAAGTCCCAAGTTAGAAACCACTTTAATGTTTCCAGTAGGGAATGATTAATAACTGAGGAGCCAGAATGTATAGAGCTGTAAGTTATGACCACATTCTGGACTGACATAAACTTAAAGAGATGTTGTTGTGTTGCAGTGAGGATGGGTGAGGGGAGGAGGCAATGTGGACAGAGAGGCCGAGGGGCCCTCTGGAGGATTTGGCCATTTACAGGGAATCAGAATTATTAATGTGAGTGTTTTGTTAAGTCTTTTTCCATGACAAGAAGAAAAATGGATGAGGACAGAGATGGAGCAAATGCACCGACTGGCAAGGGCTGCCTGCGATCTCTGGGGTATGCAGATGAAGGGGGATGTGGGAACTCATTTAGTGATCTTGTTCTCTATGAGGAAAATGCTGACTGCAGTGAGCCTGCTGTTGCTGCGACCTGGCTCCCGCTGCTGCTTTGATGTACAGGCCGGTCAGTGTATTTTGCTCAGTCCTGAGGATGGCTTCTATTTTAATAGCTCCAGCCCCCGCAGGGCAGAGATTCATGTGCCACCCAATAGAACCAGCCACGTCTCAGACAAGGATGGTTTTCCTCCGGCAGATGACCCCCAGGGAGGGACTTAGGCCTGGACAGGCTTCCCATAAGCAGCATTTTCTGATGAAGGTGAGAATTGGGGGAAGAAACTGAGTGGCACAGTCGTGTCCAGGAACCATGCCTGTTGAGTAAGCAGATTTCTCCCAGGCTGGCTCCTCACGGTCCTTTTCCCTTCTGACAGCCTCCAAGGACGAATCCTACTTCCTGTTCCTCATCAGAGCTAACAGAACTTCCTCTATTTTTCAGACTTTGTCTGTCACCAAAGACCGGTTTCAATGCAGCCCTAGCTCCCCATTTTCATTGAGGTAAACAAGCACACAGTCTTTTTATTCCTAGAGTTTCTGGACTGGGAAATAGACAGGGGGGGATGAGAATAGGACAAGAAGGAAAATGAACATAGTGGAATCTGTTGTTTTTTGTTATCTAGCGTCCATTCCCCTTTCTAATTATAACACTCACATTTGGGGGTAATCCGCCACCCCCTAACTCTCAGTTCTTGGGGTCTGGGTGATGGCTAGCCTCAGCCACATCAGATTCAGGGGTAGATACACAAGCCAAGTCTGTGCCAATCATGGTATTCCACCCTCCTGTTCATGGTCATAGGTCATAGATGGACAAATGGCCCAGGTCTATCCAATCATCATTAATTTGAGGACTTCAGCTGAAGAGTTTAGGGAGGAGGAATGCCCCTCTTGCCTGGATTGGGGAGAGAATGGGATAAAGGCCAGGAGCTGCTGGAAGCCACTGGTGGGGAGCCTGCCAATGGATTCTCAACAGTGAGAAGCAGAACTATGAGAGAGGACGGCATGACGCCCCCCTGATGACCATTGGAGCCCCTGTGGACAGCCATGCCTGGAACCATCCCTACTCTCGAACTTGTCAATTATAAATGATATAAATTATATAAAATATTTCTTTTAAGTTTTTTCTTAAGCACATTAGAGTTGAATTTGTATCTCATGCAACAAAAGAATCTTGTACATTAACTGACAAAGATCCCAGGTTCTCACAAATTTCTCAGATACATGGTCTTTGGTCAGTATTAGTTTCCTTTATTCCCTGTGACTCCTAAGCCCCTTTCTTAGACAGTGGGTGGGAAATTTTATCTAAGAGAACTCCTTTAATCCCAATGCAGGAGCTGCTAAGTATTTATTGAGCACTTACTACGTTCAAGGCACCATGCTTGGTTCTTAGGTAGTTTTGTTCATTTAATTTGGTTTGTAAGAATATATGGTAGATAGTCCCCCCACCCCACCAATTTAAAGATGAACAAATAGATTCAGAAAGAAAAGTAAGTACTGAAAGTCATAGAGATAAATGACAGAGTGCATGTTCAAACCCAACTCCTGTTTCCATTGTCATATAAGCTCTTCTCCCATTGAGTCCTGGAATTACAATTAGAGCAACAATTATGAACGGCTTGAGCCATCAGTAACATTACAAGTCACCATAGGGTCACTCATCACAAGCCCACACCTACAAGTACTGCCTACAATATTTCCAATACGCAACATTGTAAGATAGGGATTATTTTCTTATCTTTCTTATCACCATCTCTATTTTATGAATGAAGATACTGAGCCTCAAAAAACAAAAAATAACTTGCTCAAGGTTGTACGATTAGTTCAAGAAAAGAAGGAATACAAAACCATGGAGATTCCAAAGCCAGTGCCCGTTCCAGTAGGCCAAATGTCCTCCCAAGCCTCAAGTGAGAAATTAACATCTTAAGAGCTTTGCTTCCTCCTACCCCCATGCTTCCCTGCTTCTTAAAGAAAGCTCTTCTTAGGAATTCTGTCATATTCCATCCACTTAAATACTTCCTGCAAGAGAAGCTTGATTTCCCAATTAAAATAAGATACTTGAAGGCTAGGTCCATGACTTTCACATCTTCCAAGCTCCCAGGGCATAGCAGATACATCATAAATACTTACTGAACAAACAAGGAAATACTACACTGTTTCTATACCTTTGAAGCCCCATCTGGGCCTTTCACCCATGTGTATTCCATGGAGATTCCCCTGAATCCTGCTAAAAATGCAAATTCCCAGATATGAGACCGGGTCTTTTGAATAAGAATATATGGAGACCAAGCACGGGAATCTGTGTGTTGACAAACACCCAGATGACTATTGTCATAATTTGAAAAGATAAAAGCTTACACAGTTGTCAAAGTTTATAAGCCAATACTTTGTGCCATATGCCCAGTCTTGGTGATGTATCAGATACAATGGTAAAGGAGAAGAAAGTTGCAAATGACTAGATGGAAACATGAAAAGAGAATCAGAGTTTGGTCAGGGAGGGTTGGGTCAAGGAATATGGATGAGCTTGGTTTTAGAAACATAGAATTTAAGTGTGTATCAGGCAAGGCTCAATTGCAGGCAACAGAAATCACTCTTGCTATTTTAAGCAGTAATGGATTTAATTCCCAGAATTAGGTGTTTTCTCAGTTATCTCTTACCATGTAACAAACCACTCCAAAACTTTGCGGTTTACAATGAGAACCATTTACTTAGCTCTCAGTTCTGTGGGCTGTCAGTCTGGTCTGGACTTAGATGGACAGTTCTTCTGACCTTGGCTAAGCTCAATCTTGTCTGTGGTCAGTTATAAATTAGTTAAACAGCTCTGCTTCTGAGCAGTGACTGGCTATTGGTTAAGGGTGGTGAGGATCACTGGGGCACACATTTCTCATCATTTAGCAAGCTAACTTGGGCTATTCACATGTCTTCCGGGAGGGTTACACAAGGAAAAACGCATACAAGGCCTCTTAAGGTATAGGCTCAGAATGGGCGCAATGTCACTTTGTTGGTTGAAGCAAGTACAAAGTCAGCCCAAATTTTAGGACTGAGAAAATAGACTCTATCTTTTGATGGAAGGAGCTGCAAAGCCTCATCGCAAAGAGGCATGGATACAGGAAGGAGTAGGGAATTGTGGCCATTTCTGCAAACAATCTGCCACAGGTACTTACAAAATCATTAGAAGGACTAGAGGAACATGCTCCATGCTCAGCCTCTAGGAACGAGTCTGAGAACCTGCCCACCAGGGGAATTTCTGCCTCTGCCACAACCAGGAAACTGGGAAATTCGGAGGCCACACCAGGACCACTGATTTTAACAATACACCACTATGATTGTGACCCAAGAATCATGAAGCCATTCTTGTTGCCACCTCAGCAGCAGCTGCCTTTCTACACCCAGAACGGCAGTGACTGGAGCCTGGATCCCTATGAAGAGCAATCCAACATCTCGGCTACTGAAGCAGGAAGATGGCCTCCACCTTCCAAATATCATGCAAGTGCATGTGATTGGTAGAACCTCATTTTCAACCAGATTTCATCACAACTCCAGCTGCAAGGGAGTCTGAAATAGAATTGTTAGCTTTCCAGCCTCACTAGTATAGGAAGTTATTCTATAAGAGTATATTGAAAGGTATAGTAAATAAACTCTCTAGCAGGAGTTCAGAATGGATGCCAGGTGACAGATCACCACATGTAGCTCAGTGATTGTGAATAAGCCAAGCAGGAATGATAAGAAAGCTGCTGGATAGGTGTAACTGTGACTCAGTAGGGGGTCTGGGCTGATGTGAGCATTTAACAAAGATCTGAGCATGGTCTGAATATTCATCATTGTATGACTAGGACTCATGCCAAGGCCAAATATCCCAACCACTCTGGAATGCAGTTGACATCCTATCCCATCCTCACTGTCTGCTGTTTCTTGCTTCAGAGGAGATATAGAAACACCCTTAAATCACACAGAGGAGACCCCCGCCCTCCCAAAGCCTTGGTTGTTTCCCAGTGCAGCAAGGTGAGTAGGATTTGTCTAGAGAGGTGAGTCCCAGAAGCCCCTTTCATCAATAGGATCTATGAGTGTTCTTTGTCTTCCTTGCACAGGAACCACTTACTCTTCCCCTCCAGCATCTCTTTGTGGAATGCACACTTCCCAGCAGGTAGGAAGGCTTATTCACCTGACACTTGGCAATTACAGCAAGGGAAGTACCCTGGCTGCCTGCCAGGCTGTCCTGCTCCTCACCCGTGCTGAGCAGCAGCTGTGCCCAGGCCTGGGTTCCCTCCCTTCTCTTACTCATTTCATCACTCCCACCTGCATATAAGTGCCCCCATCTAGCCCCAGACCTGGTCTCTATCTGGGGGCCACTTACAGGACATAATCCAATTGCCACACAAAGGCAGGTTAATGGCTGGGATCTTAGTAAACCCATTAGGTCCCTCGATTACAGACTCAGTGGTTACTCAAGGACCAGCCAGATGGTCAGTAAAATTGTTTGGGAACCACAGAGCTTTGTCCTGTGGGATTATTCAATGGAACCAAAGGATCAGATGAGAAAGGTAACTAAATATGGAAGAGAAAAATCTAAAAATTTAACAGTTCCATCTCTTGGTCTAATCATAGAATATGAGGAAGAATTCAGTCAGGGTAGAACCCCAGACACAAAAATGAATCACAAATATCTATATATTTGCAAACCACACACATTGCACTTAGCAGAGTGGTTGGCATCCCAAGTTTCAGTGTCCTTACTACAGGTCCCAAATTGCTTCTTACTCCAGGAACTGACATAGAGATTCCTCTTTCCCACCTCTTGTCCTGACTTTTAGTCTTGAAAATATAATCTCTCTATTCACACTCGCCACCCCGTCTAAGTCATCGTCGACAACTACAAGTGATCTTTCTGAGATGCAGACATTATTGTGTTTCTCCCTACTTATAAACTCTCAATGACTCGCCTTTGTCCTCCTTTACACACATGGTTCTTCACACTCTGGCCTCTTCTGGCCTCTCCAGCCTTGTCTCTTGCTGCAACTCCCTCCTCCATGCGAAACTCCAGTCCTGCTGAACATCTGACAGTTTCCTAGAAGCGTGATGTCCTCATTGTCCTCAATTCCTTTACATGTGCTGCTTCCTCTACTTAGAATAGTTCCCCACCCACCACCCCAAACATGTCTGTCTTTCTCCAGCTCCTGCCTTGGAACTTTATCCAATTTTATCCACCACTGCTCTCCAAATCCCTCTTAAGAGTGGGTTCCAAACCCAACAACTGTGCTTTCCTTATCCTCTTCCAAGGGCAGGAGTTTATGAGGGTAGATATTGCCCTATTAGTTGCCAGTGTGTCTGACCCAGAAGAGGTGCAGAGTAAAGGTTAAATTTTTGTGTGTGTGTGTGTGACCGGTAAGGGGATCATAACCCTTGGCTTGGTGTCACCCACACCGCGCTCAGCCAATGAGCGCACTGGACATCCCCATATAGGATCCGAACCCGCGGCCTCGATGTTCCCAGTGTCGCTGCACTCCCAGTGCCGCACTCTCTTGAGTGAGCCACAGGGTCGGCCCTAAAGGTTAAATTTTTAAAATAAAAAGCTATATTTAAAAGGAAAATAAATTAATAAATTGGAGAATAAATGGTCTCTGGATATATGAAATCTTTTACTGGGTACCTGATATGTAGACCACAGTATAAATGAGTACAAATTTATAAGTCAGGTGTATGAATGCTGATCAGAACTCACTCTATCCTCAGGGCCAGAGCTCTGGCCTCAATAGTTACAATCTTTTCCCTGCATAGGTTGCTTAGCAACTGAGGAAGGGAAAGGAACAGAATGCTATGCTTGTATAAAATGAAGAGAATAACTCTAACAACCCCAAGGATAAGCAACACATAGCTGTGAGGTGCCTGGGAATCTTCCACTTCTGCAGCCTTTCTCTCTTTGTCATAGCTCCACTTTTGTCTCTAAGTCCCTTATAACCTTCAACTCCTCCCTCCCAGGGCTGCAGAGAAAGCAGCTGTGCAGCACCCAGATCAATAATCTGCCCAGTCTGTTCCTGTAAGTAACTCATCCATCAATAATAATAATAAATTCCTTGTAAACCATATGAAGTTGCCTGCTTTGTTCTTTGGTCTTAAGATACCTTCTCAGTTTGGAAGGCATTGTACTTGTAGCTTCACACTCAGGTACCAGGCCTTTGGATTCAATTCACAAATGGTCCCAATAACAGTGCTGTGTGTCTTGGCCAGTGATGGGACCCCTAACCCTAACATTAACTTTGATGTCAGTCACCAGGGGTACCCAGAGAATAGAGAATAAACATAGTGGCCCAATTATTTCTCTAAATTCATCAACAAATATTTATTGAGCAATTACTATGTGTCAGGCATCACTCTAGGTGCTAGAGATTCAAGGATAAATGTTTCACAAAAGTTCTGCTGTTGTTGAGCTTGTGTTCTAGAGAGGCCACCATCAGGAGACAAGTGAGAATGTAAATGAACAACATAACTCAAGCTAGTGTTACGGGCTAGAAAGAAACCAAACTGGACAGTGAAATGTCGAGAAGCTAAGAAGGCTGCTAAATGGTTAAGACATAATTGAGGAAGTGGCATATGAACTGTGTCCTGAATGGTTAAAATCATTGGCAAGGCAAAATTATGAGAGAATCAGATTCCGGGAAGACAAGGCAGCAAGTGCAAAGTAGGTGGCAGTTTGGGCATTCAAGGACAGAAAGGTGGCCAGTGTGGCTGGAATTCAGTTAGTGAAGGGGGGAGTGGTAAGTGCTGAGACACAGAAAGCCTGCAGGAATTGATGATGTACAATTTTATAGGCCAACCCACAGGTGGGAAATTTATTCTTAGAGCAATGGAAAGTGATAAGAGGGTTTTCAGCATGGGAATGACATAATCTAATTGAAAGATCACTCTGGCTGCTGTATAAAGAGAAGGCAATGGGGGCAAGAGGAAAGGGAGAGGAATCACTTAGGAGGCTATTGCAGCAATCCAGGTAAGAGGTGATATGAGAGATGATGGAGCCTCGGCAGAGGTAGTGGCAGTGGAGACGACAGGCAGTTGTCAGACTGGGGAGGGAGGGTCTTGCAGTTTCAGGGGTTTAAGTTCCCTTAAACTGAAGATAAAGCAACTGAGAATGACTTCTAATTGTTTTGGCTTGAGCTACTGGGTTGATTATGTTGACATTTGTTGAGATCAGGATGTCTAGAAGAACAACAGCATTGGGAAATAAAAGTGATAACTTTGCCCATGTTCCTCCTGAGATGTCCGCAAGATGCTGAATGGGACATGTGAAACAGGCAAACAGATATGGGAATCTGGAGCAGAGGAAGGTCAGAATCAGAGATAATAATTTCAGCATTATCACCAAATACGTGGTTTACAAAGGCTTGGACTGAGTGAGATTACTCAAGAAAAGAGAACACCTGGAAAAGGGAACCTGGACTGAGCCTAGGGCCACTCTCTTGTTTTGAAATTAGGCAGAGGATCACAAGTTATCAGATGACAGTGACAAAGTTAGTGTTTAAAAGAAAAAAAAAAAAAGCAGGAGAATATGGTTTCCTGAAGCAAAGAGAATCCTAGCACCTGAATAGATGAGAATAGAAAAGCCCAAATCAATCAATCACCCCTTGTGGAAGGACATTCGATCAGTGATATCATGTACACAGAGAAAGAAAAGCTCTTGCAGAGGAAATGATGTTGTGTAAATAACTGTATGATAATCAATAACCATGTCAGGCAGAAGAACAATTTGGTTCAAACATTAATTACAAGCTAAAATCAGAGTTCATGGTTGAAATTAATTGTGAGAGCTTAATCTGGAAAGCCTCAGTCCCAAGAATAGGTGGAGACCACCTGAACAGAAAATACCATGGGGGGCTCAACTCCATTCTTTGGATAATGGCTCCAAATGAAAAAAAATGAATAGAAAATACCCACTTATGAAAAAAAAAAAGAAGAGTCTTAATATATAACTTATAATTACCTTGCAATGCTTTTAACTATAGCTAATCAGTTGTCATTTCAGAATGAAATGAGATGCTTCTGCTACAGGAGGCAGAAGAGCACCAGAGAAAAGAGAGAAGTGATTCAGACTGTGCTACATGCAGGGGTTCTGAGCCTAGACTCCTTGGGGAGCTGTGAATAAAATTCAGAGGACTATCAAGCTGGATAGCAAAAAAAAAAAAAAAAAATCACCTTTATGTTCACTAACCTTTTGATATTTGGCATTCTTATCAGTACCTTTGACTCTGTCTCCAAGATAAATCACAAATATCTTTATACCCTATTATAGTTGTTGCAGATATCTGGAAATATTGCTTACACTCATCTATGTCTTCAAAAAAGACCTGCCTCTAGATCTTATTATTTAATGTATTAATAAAGAAGCACATACATTACTATTTCATAATTTTTGGTTTGTTTGTTTTAGGAATATTTTGATTACTGAATTTCAATATAATTCCTTGGTACTCCTTTGTGTTTTACACAGTTAAAAGGATTATTCTAATAGGCTTCACCAGACTGCCAAAGGAATCCGTGATACAAGAAAGATGAGGGGGCGGTATCTAGAAGTATGTCCCCAGCAGAAGAGAATTGCTTCAGGACAACCAGAGAAGATGACAGCAGAAGCAAACCCGGTCCAGAGGAGTAGAGGCTCGAGAGGTAAGATATCACCTGTGAGGAGAATACAGCTAAGTGGAAATCGCACCTTAGCAAGTCAAGAAAACTTCTAGTAGAACTCAAAACATTGTACCTCTTGGTACCCAGGGGGCAGCAAAGAAACAAGTATCTACTTTTTCTGGAATAGACTGAGACAAAAAAGCCTCAAGCACCAATTTCTTTTTTTCTTTTTTTTCTTTTTATCACTATTCTCACTTATTAGTTGATTTTATCCAGTCAGCCCAACCACTATGTTGATTTTTTTCTACTCATTTTTTTCAATTTTATTTATATTTATTTTTGTAGGATACGGTGTGTTGTTTCAATACATGCATATATTGCACAATGAATCACTTAGGGTTGACAGCATAGTTTTGCACTTTTTAGTCCACCACTTATCCTCCCGCTTAACCCCTCTCCCCTCCCAGCCTCTGGTAACCATTATTCTAGTCTCTACTTCGATGAGAACCAATTTTTAAATTTTTTTCACTGTTTAACACATTTTAGTATAAAAACAAATGATCGATATTTTATACATTGCATTTTCTTTAGAAAATCTAGAGCAAGGGATCACTTCATAGTTCCATGCAACACTGCAGATTGAAAACAACTATTTAGAAAACAGCTGAACTTTCAGATGGAGTTGACTTCCACTTGATTGCAGAATTCAAGATTTCTCAGATGTTGATACAGAGGCAAAAGCGGTGGATAAAACTTTGCAAATGGCTTGTGCATGTTCCAGGCTGTTGCATTGATAAACCCATAGGCTGTATTCTTCATTGCCTGCATCTGTGGTCTTCAGAGCCAGTAAGCTTTTTCCTGCCCCAAGGCCATCATCATAGCACACCACCCAGATGATTAAATATAGAGCGTGCCTATGTAAAACATCCTGGGCAACATCTATATAATTTATGAGGTCAAGTGGCCCTTCAAGACTTTTTCCCTCAAAGAGTTTCAGTTTCTCAATGGCACCAACATATTTTATTAGAAATTCTGCACAGGTATCTGAATTATTGTTGCTTTGTCCTGAGCTTTTGTGGAATCTGTGTCAAGGCTGGTCACTGTGCTGGATCGTGACAGACCCCCGAGGCTGGAATCCACAAACCTGCTCTTAGTACTGATGTCACTACTTTGGGAACTGCTACTACTGTGCCATTTTTTGCCTTTCCGAAGCATTTTTCACCGTAGCTTGATCCAGAGAAGATCCCTACAGAATTGAACACTATTGTATCGTCTTCAAAGGTCCCACAGACAGCCGTCTGCACTGAGAGCTTCATTTCATTCTCAAATCGTCAATTTTTTCAGAGAAACAATGCACCTCGCGGCCACGGGCCCATCCCTGGGGCCACCTGCACCTCAGTCCGAGTCAGAGCGCCCCAGCCACCGCGAGCGACTCCGCTCCGAATCCAGCGCCAGCTTTTCCAACCCTCCTCCCCACATCCGCCAAGCCCCGCCTCCCAATTTTTAATTTCTTAGATTCCACATATGACTTAGCAAGACCATGTGGTATTTGTCTTTCTGTGCCTGACTTACTTAACATGATGGTTTGCAGTTCTATTCATGTTGCTGTAAATGGTAGGATATCGTTTCTTTTTATAGCCGAATAGTATTCCATTGTGTATATATACCACAGGTTTTTACCCATTCATCCATTGGTGGGCATTTAGGTTGATTCCATCTCTTGGCTATTGTGAATAGCATTGCGATGAACATAGGAGTGCAGGTGTCTTTTCGATATATTGACTTCCTTTCTTTTGGGTATATACCCAGTAGTGGGGTAGCTGGATCTTAAAGTAGATCTAATTTCAGTTCTCTGAGCAACTTCCATACTGTTTTCCACAGTGGCTGCACTAATATACATTCCCACCAACAATGTATAGGGTTCCCTTTTCTTCACATGCTCACCAGAATTTGTTTTTTTCTGTCTTTTTGATAATAGCTATTCTAACTGGGGCAAGATGATATCTCATTGTGGTTTTAATTTGCATTTTCTGATGAGTAGTGATTTTGAGCAATTTTTCATGTGCTTGTTGACCATTTGTATGTCTTCTTTTAAGAAATGTCTATTCATTGGGTGATTTGTTTTTTAGCCATTGAGTTATTTGAGTTCCTTATATATTCTGGAAATTAGCCCCTTGTCTGATATGTAGTTTGCAAACATTTTCTCCCATTCTGTAGGTTGCCCTTCACTTTGTTGATAGTGTCCCTTGCTGTGCAGAAACTTTTTAGTTTGATGTAGTCCCATTTGTGTATTTTTGCTGTAGTTGCCTGTGCCTTCATGGTCTTGTTCAAAAAAGCGCTGCCCACTTCCATTTCCTGTAGTATTTCCCCTGTTTTCTTCTAGTAGTTTCATAGTTTGGGGTTTTAAATTTAGGCCTTAATCCATTTTGAGTTGATTTTTGTGTATGGTGAGAGACAGAGGTCTAGTTTCAATCTCCTGCATGTGGATATCCAGTTTTTCCAGCACCATTCATTGAAGAGGTTGTCCTTTCCCCACTGTATACTCTTGGCACTGTTGCCAAAAATCACTTAGCTATAGGTGTGTGGGTTTCTTTCTGGGCTTGCTATTCTGTTCCATTGGTCTATTTGTCTATTTTTATGCCAGTACCATGCTATTTTGGTTACGATAGCTTTAAAGTATATTTTGAAGTCAGGAAGTATGATGCCTACAACTTTGTTCTTTTTGTTCAAGATTGCTTTAGCTCTACAGGGTCTTTTGTGGTTCCACACAAATTTTAAGATTGTTTTTTCTATTTCTTTGAAGAATGTCATTGGTATTTTGATAGGGATTGCCCTGAATTTGTAGATTGCTTTGGGTAATAATTGCTATATTATCTTGTAGAGTTGATTTCTTTATCATTATATAATGACCTCCCTTAACATTTTTTTTTTTTTTTACTTTCCTTGGTTTGAAGTCTATTTTATCTAAGAATAGCTACTTTTACTCCTGTTTGGTTTCTATTTGCATGAAATGTCTTTTCCATACCTTCAATTTCAGTCAGTGTGTGCTTTTAATAGGTGAAGTGAGTTTCTTCTAGGCAGCATATTGTTGGTTCTTGTTTTATAATCATTGAGCCACTGTGTGTATTTAATTGGGAAATTTAATCCATTTACATTCATATTTATTACTGACATATAGAGACTGTTGCTGCCATTTTGTTACTTTTTTCTGGTTGTTTTGTTGATCTTTTTTTTTTTTCCTTTTTTCTGATCTTGCTGTCTTAGTTTGTGATTCAGTATTTTGATTTTTCACTGTTTATTTTTAGTATGTCTCATAAGTTTGTATGTTATGGTTACCATGCAGCTTACAAAAAACATCTTATAGTTATAACAGATTGTCTTAGACTAATAACAACTTAACTTTGTTATCTAAGAAAAAAGAAAAACCAAAGCCAAGTCTATATTTTGATGCCATTCTCCCCACTTTTTGACACTTTGTTGTTTCAAGTTACATCTTTCAATATTGCTTATGTCTTGTACGGTTGTTGTATTTGTTACTGTCTTGTTAGATTTGTCCTTTAGTGTTCACACTAAGAACATAAGCAGTTTATTCACACCCCTTATGACACTGGAGTCTTCTGAGGTTCCCTGTGAAGTTACTTTACTAATTAGTTATGTACCTTCAAATGTTTTCTTGCTGCTCCTTAGTGTCACCTTCTTTCAGAATGAAGAACTCCCTTTAGCATTTCCTGTAAAGTATGTCTAGTGTTGATGAATTCCCTTTACTTTTGTTTGTCTGGGAAAGACTTTATTTCTCCTTCATATTTGAAGGTTAGTTTTGCTGGATAGAGAATTCTTGGCTGATAGTCTTTTTCCTTCAGCACCCTGAATATATCGTCCCATTCTCTTCTGGCCTGTAAGAGACACATTAGGCCTCCATTGAATGTTACGTTTCTTTTCTCTTGCTGCTTTCAGTATCCTTTCTTTGTCTCTGGTTTTTGGTAATTTGATTATTATGTGCCTTGGGGTATTCCTCCTTGGATTGAATTTGATTGGCAATCTGTGAGCTTCCTGTACCTAGATGTTGTCATCTTTCTCCACACTTAGGAAATTTTCAGCCATTATTTTCTTGAACATGCTTTCTACATCTCTTCCTTTTTCCTCTCCTTTGGGTGTACCAATTGTGCAGAGGTTATTTTACTTGAAGGAGTCCCATATTTGCTGTATTTTAGTTTCATTTTTTCTTATTTTATTTTTCTTTTTACTCCTCTGATTTGATAATTTCACATGTTTTATCTTGAGCACACTGATTCTTTCCTTAGCTTGATTAAGTTTGCTGTTGGAGCTTTCTATCAAGTTTTCCACTTCAGATAATGTGTCCTTTATTTCTAGAATTTCAGTATTTTTTAAATTGATTTAATTCCTTTTACAAGTATCTCATCCTGTTCCTGAACTGTTCTTCAGACACCATTTAATTTTCTATCTGTATCCTCTCGTGTTTCTCTGGACTTTCTTAAGAGGGTTATTCTGAATTCTGTCAGACATTTCATAAATCTGCTTTTCCTTTGGGTCCATTGCCGGTGCTTGGTTTGTTTCCTTTGATGATGTCATATTTCTCTGTTTTTTCTCAATTTTTGTGTCTCTATGTTGATATCTGAGCTTTTGAGGAAACTGCTACCTCTTCTAGGTTTTATAGATGTTCTTTGATTATGTTAGACATTTACTGGTTAATATGAGAGCTTTGTCTCATCTCTGCACTGGAACTAATTTATTGTCCTTTGGTTAATTCCATAATTGGGGGAACTTCCTGTGGGGACCAGCACTTGAACCCTGTGGTTGAGCTAAATTGCTGCTTTGCTGCTGATTCTCTGGAGAAGGCTTTTTGTGTGGCTCAGATTTAATTGTTGTCCTTTTAATCACTTCCATGTACTGCGAGGTCATGGGATTTGTGGAAATTCTGGTCCTGGACTGAGTCTTTCCAGCAAACTGCAACCTCTGCAGTTCTGTCTCCCTGATCAGTCTCTACTGAGTGGGCCTGTGGAAGGCAGATCAGCTGCCCACACTCTGCTCCAGTGTTGCCCCAGTGGACCAGCCTGTCCCTGCACTCCAAACGCTTCCTGTGAAGTGGGCCATGTACCAGTTGTTCACAATGACTCAGTGGCCTCTGGGTGGTTTTGTCCTTCAGTCAGCTGTGGCCCCTCACTCCTATGTGAGTCTATGGGAACCCTGTCAGTGGTCTCGCTGGCCTGGGGGCTGGTATGGTGTGCTTCAAGGCCCTCTTCTCCCCTGCTGACTCCAGGCAACTTCACACAAAGGGCACAGCTGCAGTTTTTGTCAGATCCTGCTTTGTTTGCTGCAACTTCTTCCCAACCCTCACCAAGGCCAGCCCTGAAGTGACTGGGGCTCAAAGCAGCTGAAGCAGTCCCTTCTTTCTCTTGCCACAGCTTCTCACACCTTCAGTAACTCCATCGGTCTATCCTCTTCTTCCCCTGAGCTCCAGTGGTTCCAGGTTGGCAGTCATTGCTTTTTAACAGTTACAAATTGATTGGTTGAGGGAGAGAGTGATGCTGGGGACCATCTATTCTGCCATCTTGATGACATCTTCCAAGCAGCGATTTCATAGTAAAGGTTAAAAAAGACAATACTGTAGGTGATAGATTGTTATATTAATCGTCCCCAAAATAGGGAGACCAGATTAAGCAGATAAAAATATAGGAAGACTAGTTAAATTTGAATTTCAGATGAACAAAAAAGAAAAATTAGCATAAGTTTGCCCTAAATATTGCATGGGATATATGTTTACTAAAAAAAAGAAAAAAAGAATAATTTTTAGCATAGGTATATCCCAAATTTTGCATGGGGCATACTTATACTAAAAACATGTATTATTTGCTTATCTGAAATTCACATTTAATGGGATATCATATATTTTATTTGGCAACTCACCAATGAATCATGTCCCCCAGTAGCCACACTTTTTCATCACCCTCTCCCTTATTGCCTCTGACCATGTGACTTGCTTTGGCCAGTGAGATGTCAGCAAATGAAACACAGGCAGAGGCTTGATAAAATGCTTGTGCAAGAGGCTGGTCCTCTTGGGATGCTGCTACAACTATGTGAGGAAGCTTGGTTTAGCCTCTCTGAGGATGAAAGACACCATGGAGAGAGAAGCTCAGCTAGCACAGCAGCCCTGACTGACCCTCCAGCTCAATGCAGCCACATTAAGGGCCCAGCAGAACCACCCAGAACCCATGAGAAGTAATAAATTACTGTTGTTTTAAGCCATCTCTGCTGCCACTACCTTATTTGGATTGCTGCAAAAGCCTCCTAATCAATTCCTCTCATTCTCTTCTTGCCCCATTGCCTTCTCTTTACATAGCGGCCAGACTGATCTTTCAATTACAGTATGCCATTCCCATGCTTAAAACCCTCCAACTGAGTTTTTGGGGTGGTTTGTTATGTAGCATTAGAAAAATGATAGAGTATGCCTTATAATTAACTTAATGAAGATTCCTGGAGCACCTACTATATGCAAGCCACTGAAAGAGATAGATGAGCTGTAATTTCCAGAGTGCTGTAATCCTCCTACACTTGAATCACCCAGATTATCTGTTTAAAATGTATATTCATGAACCAGTCCTATTGAATCAGAACCTTGGAGGTAGAACTGAGTAATGTGCATTTTTAATAAACCTCCTTGATGATTTTTAATGCTCTTTAGACTTTGAGGATTACTGCACCAAAGAGACAAAAAAGGAATCTGTAGACACTGCCGTGCCCTCAAGATATGCAATCTAGGAAAGGAGACAGTAGCATACACAGGTATAACATGAGACAGAAGGAAATGACTGCCAAAGCAAGCAGCAAAAGGAAAACCCTGTGAGCTACAAAGTAAGGTGAGATTAACTCTGAGTGGGAGATACTGGAAGGCTTTGTAAAAAAGAAGACCTTAGAGCTAGGCTGATGGAATTGAGTATCCATCAGCTCAGGGTAATGGAAAAGTGCTGGAATAAGAACCTGGCCTTCTGGACTGGGGGCATGGCTAATGATAGCCATCATTTATTGAGCAAATACCATTGTAAGGGAATGAGCTAGGCTCATTTACACACACTCTTTAGAGTCTTGACAGCAACTCTGCAAGGTTGGTACTATGATCTCATTTTTTTAACAGGAAAAGAGGTTCAGATAGAGGCTGTCATTTACCTAGGAACACACAGCTAGGAGTTGGCAGAATGAGGCTGTGATGCCAGCCTGCCTGACTCTGTAGCCCAGGGTCCTTTTACTGCATCACACTGCTGCCATCCAGGAGCCAGCTCCCGGCCTCTGAGATGGGACAGGGAGCACAAGATGATTTCTGAGGCTCCATTATTGGAGTCTAATAAAATCTACTCTAGATAATTATTGTACTTGAAGAGGGGTAGGAGCGGAGAGGTGCAGCAACTGGAGGAATGAACCTCAACCTTGGGGATCTGTTGCTATGGACCCAACCCAGGGGCTCTGTTGCTATGGACCTCAACCCTTGGGGATCTGTTGCTATGGACCCAATACCAGTCAGAAGCCATCGCCTGTCACTTTTGATAACTGCAGCTATAAAGACTCTGCTTGCTTCTGGCAGGAGGAAGAGAATGAGGGGGAAAGACAGGATGGAGGAAAGACAGCAAGTTAATCAACAATCGTGTGACTAAAGGAATGACTAAAAAGATAAAGAAGGAAATGCATGAATGACAGGGAAACAGATGGTTGAGAAACTCTGGAAAAATGACCTTCGATTCCTCAGTCAACTTAAGAGGAAGGTCATCTGCTTGTGAGCGGGGACAGTAATTGGAAATGGATGCTCCAGAGACAAGAAGAGTTTGGCAAATATTGGCTAAGGCAAACTATATAACAAGGTGTGCATGTGTGGCAAGACCGACCTGCACAGCTTTGGCTTTTCATGGTCCAGGAGTAAGGGAAGGGAAAGGTGGAGGGGCAGAGAGGACCCAGCAGAAGGTGAAAGGGGCACCAGAGCCCTGGGGCAGTGAAGGGAGCCCCAGACCAGCTGTCACAAAATCAAGGCTGAGTGGAGAGCATGTCATACCCCTGAACTAAGTTCTGCCCAAAGTGGGTAAGAAGCCACTAATTGATGATGACATAAACAGGGAGAGTTCACTGCGAAAGGTCAGTGAGGACATTAAGATGCCTGTGTACTGAAGTGTTGGGATCATTAAATTCTGAGGCTGTGCAGGTTAATGCAGTGGTCAAGGATATCAGCCCATGCTGAGAGCCCTTAATTCTGTACTAAATTAAGTCAATTCACATCACTTAATTAACTAAGTTCTGAAGTTTTCTCACTTTGAAGAGAAAAAAAACAACCTTCCATTTTATTCTGATTTCTGAGAAAATTAGAGTGTGCAGGTAAGCACTTCAAAAATTACAAGGTGTTTTTAAAATGCATGAGATTTCTGTTGTTAACCAAGGAAATCTTCTAGAAGGGGAGAAAAGAGCCAACCTTTATATGTCAAGCACTGGACCAAGTACTTTATGAACATCACATCAGGTAAGCAGCCCAACGACCCTAAAAGACGTCTTGTTGTCTCCACTTCACAGATAAGAAAACTGAGCCCAAAGAGCCCCAGAGTCTGGCAGGCAGCTTTCCTCTGAAACTGTGGTTTGTGTATCATTGTTTGATTTCCCTTTTTAGGGTACAATCCAGAGAGCTTATTTCTTTGAATATTTGCCATACCAAATCATCTTTTCCATTGCAAAAAACCATCCTATTAATTGAATTCAATTAATAGGAATCCAATCTAGGATCTGACTCTTCAATAATATTTAATACTATTGCTTCCTTCGAGTTAAAAGGGCAAAAGCAAGACTTTGGAAAGGAGTATTAAATCCAAACATGCTTTCAGTCGAGGCTGTCTTCCAGTGGTAATATGAAAAACTACATTTATATAGACTGCTATCATTTACAGAATTCAAGCCATCTCACACTTAACTGCATGTTCAAAACTAATCCTTTGTTTTCCTAAAGCTCCCCTTAAAGCTCCCCGACCCTTGGGTCCCCTTGCCAGTCTTCCTCATCCCTGTCAATCTCACCAGCATCCGTCCTACTGCTCCGGCCAGGTGTTTAGGAGGCATCTTTTCCCTTTCTCTCACCTTTCCTTGTTTCCCAACTGACCCCAAGCCCCGAACCCATTCATTTTCTTCATGCTCATTGCCAGCACCACACCCCACCAATCTTCCACTTATTTCACTGCCCAGGCTTTCTATCTGGTCCCCCACTTCCAGTCCTACCCACTCTGCTTCGTTCCCACACAGTAGCCCGGGCTATCTTCTTAAAACATGAACTAAAGTCAACCCCCTGCTTAGAATCCTCCAGTGGCCTGGAGTTGAGGTACTAGTACTATACCTGTGCTCATAACTAGGCTCTGATAAACGTACTATGGGTGAGTAAGATATTAACAATAGTGAAAACCAGGCAAAGGGTATAGGGGAACTCTCTGTACTATCTCTACGACTCTGGAAATCTAAAATTATTTCAAAACATTTTTTAAAAATGTTCTTTAATCCTCCTAAGACTTTCCTTTGATTTGGACTAAGATTCAGATCCCTCCCGTAGCCTGCCTACCTTATGGACATCAGTTCTTGCCACATTCTCATTCCCCAAACTCCATCCACTCTGGCTCCTCTCAGCTCCTACAAAACATCGAGATTCAAGGTCTGTCCCCACCTCCGGGTCTTCTCACATGCCTTCTTTCCTCCTGACAGCTTCTTCATCTGTTCTTCATGTCGCTTCTCTTTGGTCTTCAGGCCTCAGTTTAAAGATCCCCTGCTCAGAGAGGCCTCCCTGACTCTTGTTGAAACTGGTTCTTCTCCATTCCTGCAGACACAATTTGTAACTGTCGGATGCACTGACCTCTTCCCTGTGTCCTGCACCCGACTGTGGGTTCCATGACGGCAGAGACTTTGCCTGCCTATCTCATTTACCGTTTACCCCCAGCCCCTAGCACATTATCTGGTACATGAAACACGCGCAATGTGAGTTCTCCCTCCTCCCTGTTGCCCTACAATGCAATTCCAACACGGGTTTGGTGCCTGTGGTGCCATCTCTGACACCAGGATTTCCTTCACAGGATCCCAGCCCTTAGGGACCTGAAGAAACTTGTCTTCACTGGGGCATCAAGAAAATAGATAAATTGTAGAATTTA
The DNA here is from genome assembly GCF_027409185.1 of Cynocephalus volans. Classification (NCBI taxonomy): domain Eukaryota; kingdom Metazoa; phylum Chordata; class Mammalia; order Dermoptera; family Cynocephalidae; genus Cynocephalus; species Cynocephalus volans. The sequence goes on from NC_084471.1 coordinate 15,559,756, forward strand.
CATGTCCAGCCTATATTTTAGAAAATGGAGTTTTCAAACAAAGTCGATTAAAAAAATTAGAAAAATCCTTCCTGCACACTGTCTGATTCTGGTCTCGTTTTAGCCCTGCTCCAACACAGCCTATAAAAAGGATATGGAAAACAGGATATTAAGAGATGGAAGGAGTCAGCCTGCCACTGAGACCTTCATCCCTAATTTAGATAAGTGTGTCTCAGGAAACATCCTTCTGTCATCTCCTTGAAAGCTTTTTGATAACTCGTGACCCTCAGCTCAGCATTTTGGTGCTTGTATTCTTTCCCTTCCCCCATAGTCTAATTCAATGCATCAGGCAAATGTCAAAATTGCAAAAATTCTACATATCACCCATAGGAAAGGGACAGTCTTCAACACAGAGTGCACATCATGGTTCTGTTTAGTGAATAAGGAAATGTGGTACAAATACCTGTTGCTTACTGCACACTTTACCGTATGCCAGGCACTGAGGGGAGTGATTGCTTTGCAATATCTCACTAGACGTCTTGTTCAATGACGTGACTCAAATGCCTAGGAAAGGCATATTGTAGGTGCTTGATAAATATTTACCTGTTAATGAATGAACAAGCCTCTAACATAGGTATTGTTATTTCTGTTTTATCGATGAGGATCCTGAGCCTTGAGAGAACCAAGTAATTTGTGTGACATGACACAAATAGGAAGTAGGGAATCTAGACTGAATCCATACCTAGTCTGAGACTATGTGCTTTCCAGTTGTAACAGCTAATTATCAGAGCCCTTCATTCCAGTTTCAAAGTTCATGTTAATTACAGGTTCATAATATTGCCAAATCCTAAAGTGCAAATGCTTAATGTTGCCCCAAATCTAAAGCACTGTCATTCTTACATCCAGTACTCCTCTATTGATTTTCCAGGTGATTGGATCAGCATGCTGTTCTGAATGAAAGAACAACTTCTTAAAGAGACCTTTCTTCAAAATAACATTTGCCCTTTAAATCTGAAAGTCATCTGACACTGTATTTCTTTCATTAGTTCAGGGTTGCTGAATTTCCACCTACTATTTTAGTCAGTAGACATACAGGGAATACACATGGGTTAGAAGGTCCAGATCAGTTTTGCTAAGTATCTCAAGGATAGAAACACTGGTTGGTGGGTGTTCTCATCAGGCCGCTGGTCAGAACTCAGGAGGGGAGAGTCAAATAGCTCTGCCAGCTCACAAGGCTTCCAGCCTTCATAGGGGGAACAAGAAGTTGGGCAAGGAGGGACGTGAAAGTCAGAAGCATCTCCCAGAAAATAAAAGCAATGATAATAAGTACCACTCATTGAATGGGGTGATCACGTAGGAATATAACGGGAACGGAGCCTCTGGAGTCGTACAATATGGCAGACTTGTACACGTGCCAGCAACTGTACTAAACTCCTCATACAGACTCTCTCAACTCTCACAATAAACCTTTGTATAAATAGTATTATTATGAGCAATTTCCAGTGAAGAATGTGAGGCTCAGAGAGATTAAGCATCTTTCCTAAAGTCACACAGCAACCACGTGAGAAGAATATTGCCAACTGTAATGAAAATCAGTAAGAATATGGAGAAGGCCTGAATGGTGCTGAAATGGATGGGTTTTAGGAGACCTGAATTTTAGTCCTGAGTCTGCTTCTCACTTGATATGTGTTCTTGGGATAATCCCTTTCCTTCTCTGAGCCTCAGCTTCCTCATCTGTAAAATGAGGAGACTGGAACAAATTGGCCAATCTTATGGGGGTTTACTGCCTGTGAGTAGTTGGTGTTTGAAAAATAGAAAAGGGGAGTCTAGTGGAGACTGAAACAGAAGGAAGACATAGAGGGGTGACAGGAGGTAATGCTTGACCTGGGATTTAAATAATAAGTAGAAATTTGTTGGACCAGATTATAAAAGGAGGGGATTTGGATTTCAGGCACTGGGAAAAGCATATTCTAAAAGGTATGGAACTATTGAGCATATGATCAAGAATACTTGTGGCGGAGCTGGAACCCAGATTCCCAAGGAGAGGGTGCTGGCCAGCTGGTGCTGGTGTCCCTTGAGGAACACAATAAGGCTGGATCTGGGAGCAATGGAACCCAAACCTCAGCCTTGGTGAAGGGCCATTACTGGAGTGACACTTCAGGAACCAGAAAGCAAACAGGAAGGAGCAATGCGTTCTCCCCTTCATCCAGCCTGGCACTCTCCCTGAAGTGTCCCCTAGCCTGGGCACGCACCAGGGAACCAGCGGTGAATGAACCCGCCAGAAATGCACTTTGCAGAGTCGCGGCCCCAGCAGCACGAGGCAGCACAAAGAAGAACGTGGAAGGCTAAAGGGAAAGAATAATTTCCTCTTCTGAAAGGAAAAGCCGAGTCTACTAGAAATGTCATCAAGAGTACAAAGTCTTTGATTACTTTCAATTGCCCCTCTAGAAGAGAATATATTATTTTGCCCAGTTTACTTCAGAGACAGCGCAGTCTCTATGTTATTGATGCTGGGCAGTTCCTGCAGCAAGGAAATCTACCCCAGATGGAGTCAGTTCCTTGGCATCAGTGAGGTGTGCATGGCTCTATCAAGCCTGCTGTCATCAGAAGGTTCTCTACCTCCTGTGTTCAGCAGAACTCAGTGAGTCCAGGAAGTCTTTTTAAATGGTGTAGAGGTGTTCCAGTCAAGATGTTGGAGTAGTCAGTTCCTGGTGTCATTCTGTCCCACAAAACAGCCAATTTGCAATTATTAAGGAGCAACAACAGAAGACCTGAGATCTGCACTTGAACAGGCAGGAACTGCATGCTACAGGACCCCAGTTCAGGTTGCTCCCCACTGTGCAGAGAGACTTTACCACTTCTGGGCCCACATGGCCCAAGCCTGCCATCCTAGAGAAGGCAGGTGGGACGGGATTTCTGACCCAGGCTGATCCCCACCCCCGGGGACAAACTTAAGAGCCTCGGGGCCCCCACACCGTGAGCCAGCAGTCCCAGAACAGGCAGGTGCAGTGGGATCCCCAGCCCACACTAGTTCCTGCTGACCAGAAGTGGCAGTCCCCACAGGATCCAAGCCAGACATCAGGGTGAAACGAGTGGACTGTGATACCCCCAGTCGCAATGACAAAACACCAAAGGTAAGACACCAGACATATGAAAAAATCAAGAAAGTACATTGCCACCCAAGGAAAATAATAACTCTCAAGTGCTAGATCCTATAGAACAGGAAGTCTTTGAAATGACAGACAAGGAATTCAGAGTAACAATTCTAAAGAAACTAAATGAGATACAAGAAAATTCAGACAACACAATGAAATGAGAAAAAATATAATGGGTCTGAAAGAAGAAATGTACAAAGAAATAAATGCCTTGAAAAAGAATGTAGCTGAGCTTGTGGGGCTGAAGAATCATTCAACGAAATAAAAAAAAATCAGAGAGTTTAAACAGCAGACTTGAACAAGCAGAAGAGAGAATTTCTGACCTTGAAGACAGGCTGTTTGAATTAACACAGGGAAACCGGAAAAAAGAAAAAAGAATCAAAAAAATTGAAGAAAATCTAAGAGAGACTACAGACAACCTTAGTGTTCAAATATCCGAATCATGGGTATTCCAGAAGGGGAGGAAAAGGAAATGGCATTGAAAACATATTCAGTGAAATAATAGAAGAAAACTTCCTAGGTATAGGGAAAGTCACAGATCTGTAGATTCAGGAAGCCCAAAGATCCTCAAACACATTCAACCCAAAAAGATCTTCTCCAAGACATGTGACAATCAAACTGGCAAAACTCAAAGACAAAGAGAGAATCTTAAAAGCTGAAAGAGTGAAGCAGCAAGTCACCTATAAGGGAATGCCAATCAGAATAACATCAGACTTTTCATCAGAAACACTGAAAAGCAGAAAAGAATGGGATGATATATTCAAAACACTAAAGGACAAAAATTGCCAGCCAAGAATACTTTACCCAGCAAGGCTATCCTTCAGAAATGAAGGACAAATAGTATATTTCTCAGACAAACAAAAACTGCAGGAGTTCACTACCACACAACCAGCCCTACAGGAAATTCTCAAGGAAGTACTGGGTTTGATACCACAAAAACAACCATCACTACCATGAATACTCAAGAAAGAACAATACTTACTAGCAAAACAAAAATGCTAACAAAAGAGAAAAAAATAGTTTATCTGTTACCCCAAGAAACCAACAAATACAGAAGACAAACAGAAAATCAGAAAGAAAGGAACAAAAGGTACTTAAGACATCTAACCAAAAATCAGCAAAATGCTAAGAGTAAATCAATACTTTTTAATAAGAATTCTAAATGTAAAAGGATTAAATCCCCCATTCAAAAGACACAGACTGACTGACTGGATTAAAAAGATGTACCTAACAATATGCTATCTTCAAAAGACACACTTGACCTGTAAAGACTAAGAGTGAAAGGATGGAAAAAGATATATCATGTAAACAGAAGTGAAAAACAAGCTGGAGTAGCTATTCTTACAACAGATAAAATAGACTTTAAAGCAAAAACCATTAAAAGAGATAAAGATGGCCACTATATAATGATAAAAGGATCTATCCATCAAGAAGACATAACAATCATAAATATATATGCACCTAATGTCAAAGAATGCCAGATTTACACAGCAAACACTATTAGAATTAAAGAAAGAGATACACACTAACACCATAATAGCAGGGGACCTGAACACCCCACTCTCATCATTGGACAGATCATCTAGGCAAAAAATCAACAGAGAAACGCAAGATCTAAACAATACTTTAGACCAATTGGACTTGGCAGATATCCACAGAACATTCATCCAACAACCTCAGAATATTAATTCTTTTCATCAGCACATGGAGCATTCTCCAGGATAGACCATGTTAGGTCACAAAGCACGTCTCAACAAATTCAAAAAAATTGGAATTATTCCATGTATTTTATCAGATCACAATGGATTAAAATTAGAAATAAATGATAAATGAAACTCTGGAAACTATACAAACACATGGAAATTAAACAACATTCTACTTAATGACATATGGGTCCAAGAAGAAATTAAACAGGAAATCAAAAAATTTCTTGAAACTAATGAAAATACCTACATATCATACCAAAACCTGTGGGATATTACAAAAGCAGTATTAAGGGGGAAATTCATCACAGTAAATGCTTACTTCAGAAGGATGGCAAAATGGCAAATAAACAGCCTAACTCTTCACCTTAAAGATCTAGAAAAACAAGAACAATCCAAACGTAAAGTTAGTAGACAGAAAGAAATAATTAAGATCAAAGCATAATTAAATGAAATGGAAACCTGAAAAACAATAGAAAAGATCAATGAAACAAAAAGTTGGTTTTTTGAAAAGATAAATAAAATCAACAAACCCTTAGCAAGATTAACTAAGAAAAGAAGAGAGAAGACCCAAATAATGAAAATTAGAAATGAAAAAGGTGATATTATAACTGACACCTCAGAAATACAAGGAATCATTAGAGACTACTGAAAACAACTATTTGCCAACAAATTTGAAAATCTGCAGGAAATGGATTAATTTCTGGATGCATACAAACTGACAAAACTGAGCCAAGAAGATATAGAAAATCTGAATAGACCAATAACAATAAAAGAGATTGAAGCTGTTAACAGAAGACTCCCAATGAAGAAAAGCCCAGAACCAGAATTCTACCAAATCTTCAAAGAGGAACAGATACCAATTCTCTACAAACTATTCCAAAAGATTGAAACAGAGGCCATTCTCCCAAACTCATTCTATGAGGCAAATATTACCCTGATACCAAAACCAGACAAAGATGCATCAAAAATAGAAAACTATAGGCCAATATCCTTGATGAATATAGATATAAAAATCCTCAATAAAATACTAGCTAACAGAATACAGCAACACATACACAAAATTATCCACCATGATCAAGTGGGATTCATCCCAGGGATGCAAGGTTGGTTCAACATATGCAAATAAGTAAATGTGATACACCACATCAATAAAAGCAAAGACAAAAACCATATGATCATCTCTAAAGACGCTGAAAAAGCATTTGACAAAATTCAACATTCTTTCATGATAAAGACTCTCTACAAGTTAGGCATAGATGAAAGCATCTCAACATAATTAAAGCCATATATGATAAGATTGCTGCCAATATCATCCTAGACAAGGATACCCACTCTCACCACTCCTATTCACCATAGCATTGGAAGTACTAGCCAGAGCAATCAGAGAAGAGAATGAAATAAAGGGCATCCAGATTGGAAAGGATGAAGTCAAGCTGTCTCTGTTTGCAGATGATATATCCTATATATTGAACAGCCTAAACCCTCTATAAAAAACTCCTAGAGTTGATAAATGATTTCAACAAAGTTGCAGGATACAAAATCAACACACAAAAATCAGTAGCATTTCTATAGTCCAACAGTGAACGTGCAGAAATAGAAATCAAGAAAGCTAGCCCATTTACAACAGCCACCAAAAAATAAAATACTTAGGAATAAAGCTGACCAAGGATGTAAAAAATCTCTACAAAGAGAACTACAATCTACTGTTGAGAGAAATTAAAGATGACACAAGAAGATGGAAAGATGTCCCTTGCTCTTGGACTGGAAGAATTAATATTGTGAAAATGTCCATATTACCCAAAGTGATCTACATATTCAATGCAATCCCCATAAAACTTCCAATGATATTTTTCTCTGAGATGGAAAAAGCTTTTCAGACATTTACATGGAACAACAAAAGACCATGCATAGCCAAAGCAAGCCTGAACAAAAAAAATAAAACTGGAGGCATAATGCTACCTTTAAACTATATTACAAAGCTATAATAACCAAAACAGCATGGTACTGGCCTAAAAATAGACACACATATCAATGGAATAGAATAGAGAACCCAGAAATCAATCCATATGCCTACAGCCATCTTATCTTTGACAAAGGTAGCAAATCTACATACTGGGGATGAGAATGCCTTTTCAACAAGTGGTGCTGGGAAAATTGGATTCTCATATGTAGGAGAATGAAACTAGACCTGTACCTTTCACCATATACCAAAATCAACTCAAAATGGATTAAAGAGTTAAATATACATCCTGAAACAATAAAACTCCTTAAGAAAACATAGGGGAAACACTCCAGAAAGTAGGAATGGGTACAAACTTCATGAATAAGACCCAAAAAGCACTGGCAACTATAGGAAAAATAAACAAATGGGATTATATCAAACTAAAAAGCTTCTGTACAGCAAAAGAAACAATTAACAAAATAAAAAGACAAAAAACAGAGTGGGAGAAGATATTTACAAAATATACATATGACAAAGGATTAATATCCAGAACATATAAGAAACTCAAACAACTTTACAAGAAAAAAACAAGCAACCCAATTAAAAAATGGGCAAAAGAGCTAAGTAGGCATTTCTCTAAGGAAGATATACAAATGGCCAACAGACATATGAAAAAATGCACAACATCACTCAGCATCCGGGAAATGCAAATCAAAACCACACTGAGATACCATCTCACTCTGGTTAGGATAGCTAACATCCAAAAGACTGAGAATGATAAGTGCTGGAGAGGTTGCAGAGAAAAAGGAACTCTTATCCACTGTTGGTGGGGCTGCAAAATGGTGCAGCCTCTGTGGAAAATGGTATGGAGGTTCCTCAAACAATTACAGATAGATCTACCATATGACCCAGCTACCCCACTGCTGGGAATATACCCAGAGGAATGGAAATCATCAAGTCGAAGGTATACCTGTTCCCCAATGTTCATCGCAGCACTCTTTACAATAGCCAAGAGTTGGAACCAGCCCAAATGTCCATCATCAGATGAGTGGATAAGGAAAATGTGGTACATCTACACAATGGAATACTACTCTGCTATTAAAAAGAATGAAATACTGCCATTTGCAGCAACATGGATGGACTTAGAGAAAATCATATTAAGTGAAACAAGTCAGGCACAGAAAGAGAAATACCACATTTTCTCACTTATTTGTGGGAGCTAAAATAAATAAATAAACAAACAAACAAACACAAATCAGGGGGTGGGGGGGATGAAAACAGAATAACCACAAAAATTCTTTGAACTATTTAAGTCAAATGAATAGATATGATGTGGGGGAGGGGGTGGAGAGGAACGGGTAAAGGGGAATGAAAATCAACTACAATGTATATGGAGAAGTTAAAGAAAAAGAAAATTTTAAAAAAAGAATATTTGTGGCTCTGAAGTCAGAAAGGCTGAGATATAAATCCAGCTTTACACGTTCCAGCAGGATACTTATCTAGTTAACTAGTTATCTCAGTTCTCTCATCTGTAAAAAGGGGGAAATAGTAGAACCTATTTTACGGTGTATGGAGAAGATTGAAAGTGTTGAGCTGCATTGTTCCTGGCCTAACATAAGCACTGAATACAGCATTACCCCCTTATCCCTAGGGGATACGTTCCAAGACCCCCAGTGGATGCTTGAAACTGCAGACAGTACCAGACAAACCCTATATATGAGTATACCATGTTTATTTCCTGTACAGTACATACATACCTATGATAAAGTTCAATTTATAAATTAGGCACAGTAAGAGATTAACAACAATAACTCAATAAAATAGAACCATTATAACAATATGTCAGCATCACTATTCTTGCACTCTGAGGCCATTATTGAGTGAAATAAGGGTTACTTGAACACAAGCACCGCGATACCACAACAGTGGATCCGAAAACCCAGATGGCTACTAAGTGACTAACTGGGGGGAAGCAGATACAGCGTGAATAGGCTGGACAAAGGGATGACTCACATCCTGGATAGGACGGAGCTGGACGGTGTGAGATTTCATCACGCTACTCAGAATGGCAAACAATTTTAAACTTATGAATTGTCTGTTTCTGGAATTTTCCATGTAATTATTTCAGATTGCTATTGACTGCAGGTAACTGAAATTGTGAAAGCAAAATTGTGAATAAGGGGAACTGCTGTATTAATGAGCTGCCTTTACTATGACTTCTCTTATTCTTATTAAAGCCTTGAGTAGGTGACACATTCAGGGAAGAGCAGGTGGACTGGTGGGGTTGTCCACTCACGCATTCAGCAAACATTTATTGATAGCACATGTGTAAGACATGTTCTAAATCAACAGGAGGCAGGGACAGTGACAGGAAATGAAGTCGGGTAGGAGGGATCATGGAGAGCCTACTGTGCTACAAAGAGGAAATTAGTGTTATTTTAAAACTATAGTGAAATCTAGAAGGATTTTAAGCAATACAATGATGTGATCGCACTTGCAAGATAGCCAGACTGGAGGCAGGGAGATGAGTTGGGATGTGGTGGACAATCAGGTGAAAGGAGATGCTGCCCTGACCTAGGGTAGGGTTGGAGACTGTGCACGGAGGCAGTGATGACAGAGGTAGAACAGTCGATGCAAAAGATATTAAAAAGTTGAAATTTACAATATGAAACTTGGTAGTTGGATGTAGAAGGAAAGGGAAAGTAAGGAATTCACAAGATGGATGGACAGATGGAAGGATGGACAGATGGATGGATAAATGGATGGATGATAGGTTTGGATGTAAAGCAGCTCAGCTGTTTTAGACAAAATATAACTCATGTTATTTCCTCCTATCCCATGAAGAGACATATGTCAACTTTTCGATATTCTCCCAAGTAAGTGATCCCAATTTTATTTCCAAGGATGTCTATAGTATGCATATTCTAAAATACTTTGAGCTGCAGAATTGTGCTTAAATTACTTCACGCGTCAGCCTATGAAAACCTCTGTGGGTTGCATTGCGAGTAGAGGAAGGTCCACTGCACTGGGAGATCGGAGGAAACTTCCACCTCTGCATCTTGTTAAATAGGGGAGCCTTGGGTGGATCACTTCTCTTCTCTGCCTTCCCGCCTTTTTTTTTTTTTTTTTCAATCTATGAAATGAAGTAATGAGTTAGATGCTCTGGGAGTTTCTATTCGGTTCTAACATTTCCTATGTGGAAATAGATATCTCCAGGATATTATATGGAACACCAGAAAGTGTGTTTTATTAAATTTATTTACAGTGTTGCATATGTCAGTCATTTTCCTAGGTGTGTTATACAATTAGGATAACTTTCCCTCCAAACTCAATATCTTATTTCAGTTACTAGACTGCCTGGATTTGAACGCAGCCCTGCCAGCTATTAGTTGTGGAACCTTGGGCCAGTAACCTAGTTTCAGTCTATGGATCTATTATTTTTCACAAGATATTTGAGAGAATAAATAAATGTATCTCTATTAAAGGTGATAAAACAGGAAAGTTACTGGGTTAGGCTTCAGTTCTTTCCAATTCTGTCTCTCCAAACTGCTCTCCTGCTCCTAGAGCTAGAAAGACTTTGGTTTTCAGTTACATTACTGAAACAAGATCAAAAGAATTTCTTCATTCGCCTAACATTAACATTCCACCTGGAAACCTGGGTTGGGTTTGGTCTGTACTCAAGACCCAGCAGGTTCCCTCCCTTCACCTTATCTCTCCACCCACAGCAAGACTCCAAAAACCTTTGAACTTTGACCAACCATAATCTGAAACAAGGATCACTACTTAGTTTACAAACATCATATTTACATTGCAAATTTGATTCATTAGAACAATTTTCAACCACCACAGATGGCGGAGTCCCATCTTCAATCTTTTATTTTTTTTTTAACAAACCAAGTAACTATAATAAATTCTTCCTGACTTGTCATGCCATCTGAAAGTCCACCATAAACTTCCATTTTAAACAAGCTCTACCATAAAGCTAAACCTTAAGTTTTACCAGCTAATGCCTGATCACTTTCCAAATCCGCAAGAATGATAGACAAAACACAAGAATGAACCATGGTATGAATGGATCAAGTACAGGTGAAAGAGCCAATAAAAGATAATTCCTACTATCCCACAATTTTCCCAGGGGTTCAGAGCAGGTTGAACAGTGCAGAGAATCGCGTGCACCGACTCAAACTTCACTGTAGGAGTTCTGCTGTTCAGAGCTTACATGACTGCAGAAATACAATGCCAAAAGAACTCAATAATCAACATATAAAATGGCTCCAAAAATAAAACTGTGGAATCAACCATGTGAATCAAAGTCATTTCCTGTTTGTTTTCTTACAGTTTCCAAACAATTTCCACAGCAATAAACGGTAGCCAAAATGTAGCACCAACATGGTGTCAGGTGTTAAGCACCTCTACAGGTGTTAAACATTTGCACTGAATGCATTGAGATAAAGCAACAAATAGAAGCTCTTTTTCATCACTTTTTCCAAACTTTAATTCAACAGACACAAAATAAAGATGAGTTTCCTATGGAAATCCACTATGGCATTAACCTTTTGTGTTCTAGAAGCTAAAGAGGCACACAGGGTCTTCAAAGCACAGGGTGGGTGGGGTTGGCTAGAAACACCAGTTTGACTAGGGTTAATCTTCAACATAAAAAATGATTTTTTATCTCCCAGTGTGGGGCAAACTAAATTTGAGATGACATTGGAGGACCATCTTTCTTCAACAAGCCCCAGTACATACTTTCTGCAAAAAGAAATATTTTGCCTCATACCTTGAAGAATACTGAGTCTCATCTGAATGGTTTATTACTTTGGATTTGGTGGGAATGTAAAGGCTTTGAACAACACAGGGCCCTGACATATCAGTATTGGATTCTGTTAGTGAGGAATTTTTGTCTACATTTCTGTAACCATAACCTGTGAGTCATTTGATGAATGCTTTCCTCTGACTCAGATATCTCATCAACCTTCACACCCTCCTTCCAAACCTGGTTCCATGTGAAACGCAATAGCAAATCTATGAGGAGCTGCTGCTGGAGAGGTTGATGAAAACACTTATTCCAACAGGTATAAACTGGAACTTAAGAGGGAAATCGTGCAGTCATTAATAGTTCCTGCTTTGGGTTCCCAGTTCTATGAACTTGGCCAAATTACTTGACCTTTCAGAGACTTGTTTTCCTCACCAGTAGAATGAAAATGAGAGTACTTGTCCTAAAGGGCAAACTAAGTCTCAAATACCGTCATGTGTGGAAAGCACTCAGCATAGTACCTGGCCTGTCACGAGTGCACTGTAAGTGGAAGGTACTGTTGTAAGTGAACAGTGAGGAAAAGAAATTGAAGAAATGGTATTCAGAGAATGGGCATGACACCAGCCCCATGGGTCCTCTAGATTTGGCACAGCCTGAGCCTGTGAACACCCCACCCAAAGTGAAAGGGAGCAAATGAGAGTGGTTTTCTATTGGAACTTCCATGAGCTTGAGAACAAGGACCCCACTTTCTATCTCTGTACTGTTAGTGCCTAGCATGGTCTTGGCACATGAAAAATGCTCAGTGAATATTTGAATGAATAAATGAATGAATCAGACAAAAAAAATTAATGAAGTTAAAACCGTAAATGATGATGATGATAATAACATCAGACATATATACAGTGTTTACTAAATGTCAAGTACACGAAGCAAGCACTTTGAATAGATGAACTCATTTAATCCTCACATCAGCTCTCTGACGAATATCCCAGTATTTATTGTGCTTATCTTAGAGAAAATGAAACTGAGACACAGAGGGGGGTATTAATCTTCCCAAGATCACACAGCTAATAAGTAGCAGAGCTAGGATTTAAACCCAGGCAGCCAGGCTTTTCATTCCATGTACTTAAATCTAAATGTATTACCTACCTCAAAAAATAAATCTGCTAATTTTTTTAAGTAGCAATTCATGCTGGTTTTGAAAGAATTGTAATGTACAGAATGTTAACTTTTGGTTTACTTTCATCTAGGCTTTTTTCTGTAATGTAACACGTATGTGACCACAGCTTACATACTAATTTATATCCCACTTTTAAAAGGGCTGGTTACGTAATTAGCTTTCCTACAAATCTCTTTGTAAAGAATTTTTATGAAGTGAAGATAAAAAATATATATTTATTGGGTGCCAGCAATGGTGCCTTACCCAAAAGTTACAGTCCTTCTCAGCCTTTTGGTTGTAGGGATGCAGGTAGAGCTTTTTTTTTCCAGAATTTGAATCTGGAATAGGAAAGCTGGTGTTTAATTGGTACCTACACCCTTGTTTTATACACTCAAGACCATCTCGCTGCTCCTCATCTCTGTACAACTGTGCCCCCCACAGTCTGCTCAATACGTTCTTCCCGCATCCTCCTCCCCATCTCCCAGGCAGGGGTCTATTTGGACAAATGCTATTGAGCATGGCAAGGGACAGTAAGTCTGTGTTTTCTCCTTTGAGTTCTTGTTAGTTTATTCCTCTGGGGCATGTGAGTTACAACCTATAGAAAGTAGTCTGTGCTTTTCAAGAGCAGTTCATAAAGTGTTATGGCTAAACCTGTGCATCCTCTGCTCATTGCTACTATCCAAACACAGTATTTATCAAGTCTACCTACATGGTGAAAAGAATATGTCAGGGTGCAAGAGTTGCAAGTCTTTATTTTCCTCTGATATTGACCTGTAATATCCAAGTAACTCCCCTTAATCTCAACATTACTTCACCTAGGAATATATGAACCAAGACAGTGATTCCCAATTTAACTGATTGGTAGTATCGCCTTAGTGTTTCGACTTGAATACAAATTTCTGAACTTTTCCCATCTGTACTGCATTGCACTTTCCAAGGGTAGGGCCCAAGATGTTATGTTTTTAAAAGGCTTCCTGTTTATATCTGATGGTCAGTCATGATGGGAACCACGTACCTAAGGCAAGGTGTTGCTGGAGACATTAGACAACTGCATTTCAATTGAAATGTTAGCTTTTCACACAGTACGTGTCTACCAAGATACAATTCAATAATAAAAAGACAAATAATCCAATTAAAAGTGGGCAAAGAAAAAAAGTGGGCGAAGGATCTGAATAGATATAGCTCCAAAGAAGATTTACAAATGGCCATAGTAAACACATGAAAACATCCCAACATTATTAGCAATCGCAAATTAAAACCATAATAAGATATCACTTTATATTCATTAGGATGGCTATAATCAAGAATAGCAAGTGTTGATGAGGATATGGAGAGATTAGAACCAGCACACACTTCTGGTGGGGATGAAAATAGATTAGCACTGGAAAATTTAATCAAAATATTAAACAGAGTTTATGACATGACCAAACAATTCCACTCTTAAGTACACATACAAGGGAAATGAAAACCCATCACCACCCCAAAACTTGTACACAAACGGTCATAGTGGCATTGGTCATAATAGCCAAAAAGAGGAAATAACCCAAATATCTATCAGCCGATGAAAGGGTATAGCCACATAATGAAGTAGTGTTCAGTAATAAGAAGAAATGAAGTACTGATAGACACTATAACATGAATGAACATTGAAAAACTATGCTACATGAAAGAAGCCAGGCACAAAGGACCACATCGTTTGATTCCATTTATATGATATTTCTGTAATAGGCAAATCTATAAGGACTGAAAGTATATTAGTGGTTGCCATGAGCTGGGGGAAGGGGTGATGGAAAGTGGGGAGTGGCTGCTAATGGGTACGGGATTTCTTTGAGGGGACTATAAAATGTTCTGAACTTGATTGCCCTGTTGGTTACACAACTATGAATATGCTAAAAACCATTGCATTTTACACTTCAACAGATGAATTCTATGGTATGTGAATTAAATTTCAATAAAGCTGTTTAATAAAGTCCATCAAGACAACTATCCAGCTCAGACAGTTGTTATGATTTCATCATTAATATGGTCAGACACACCAATCAGACTATTTTGACCTGGCCTTTTCCTTTGTCTAGATATGCTGCCCATCTGCAAACACAATGTTTTACAATGTCAAGCATTTATTTAGCCCATAAATCTGTGAGTGCACAGGGCGGTGCTGCTGGGCTGGACTGGACTGGGCTGGACTGGGGCTATATCTGCAGTCAGCTGGCCAGTCAGCTGGGAATTGGCTGGTGTAGGATCGTTTCAGCAGGACTGATTCGTTTCTGCCTCACATTATCTCTCATCCAATGGGCTAGTGCAGCTTTGTCCACATGGAGATGGTGGAGTTCTAAGAGAACTAATGGAAGCCTGTCAGTCTTCTTGAGCCCTAGGCTGAAAATGGAAATTGGTACATAGTCACTTCTACCACATTCAATCTGCCAAAGCAGGTCATGAAGCCAGCTGACATTTGAGGGCGGGGAGCGGAGAGATCACTGAAAACTCACATTACAAGGGGTGAGGATGCAGGAAGGCATAAAGAATTCAGACAAACTTTATAACCAACCTATCACATAATCTTTGGGACAATTCATATTAACCACTCATCTTGCAGGTAGTTTTGGGCACATTTATTGCTTTTTCTTGCAAAAGAGATAAAGCACACTTGACCTTCAATCAGATTTCTTAGTTGAAATTAGATTTAAAACTTCTTTAGCCTACTTATTTCAAAAAAACTTTTGAGGTTAAATGCAAAAAGAGTATTACATACTTATTAGCAGCAAGTGTTTTAGGATTCATGGATATAAACAAGGTAGAGTTCAAACTACCACAGACTGGAGAGACCAGAGATTTCTGAGAATTAAAAACCTATTTAAATAATAACTGCCCTGGAATGAGAGCAGAGTATAGGAAACTCCTACATATCCAGGGTGATTCACCCATTCAATTTATTATGATTAGGGGTAAAAGGGTGAAATAAGACTCTAGGCGAAGATGGAGGTCATAAGAAGGAAGGAGATTGATGCCCTAGAATCCGGGGTCTGAGAACACTTCATGAAGGACAGATAATCAGCCGTAGGAAATACATCTAGGAGAACTTTATAGTGACCATGAAGTGAACCATTGGGTTTGGCAGAGCTCGTTCATTCTACAAATGTTAGTTGAGCAGTTAAAATATGATAGGCACTCTGTTGAATGCGGGAACACAGAATTAATAAGGCTTCCTGACCTCAAAGAGCAGAAAGTCTGGTGGGAGAGAACAGACATAAAAAAATAACCATACGGTATGACAAATGTTTTGGTGGAGATTATTGGTGTCTTTTCAACATACGCTTTCAGTGGAAAGAGAAAGCAAAAGCAAACTGCTGCAGGTTGGGTGATGAGTAACCGTCATTGAAGAGAAGGGATAATCAGGCAGCAGCTGGAGAGAGATGCTGAGTTCCAGAAAAGTTTTGCTTTTTTATAGTCTTTGTTTTTATATTTGTATGGAGATTACCGGCGCATGTTTGGAGGCTAATGGATGAAGCCAGTCAAAAAGAAGCATTTGAAAATAGAGGAAAGCAAAAAATAGCATTGTCTCCTGAAGGGAAATTGGACCCGGGACACAAGAGGATGGTTTATTTTGAAAAGGAGTGGGGACCACGGCTTCCTACGATGCAGGAAGGAAAGCAGCAAACTTGGGCGAGTGCTCAATGTTTTTTAACCAAATACAGATGGGCCCGACATGTGATGGATCAGTTTATGATTTTTCACCCTCAAGATGGTGCAAAAGACGTATGCATTCATAGAAACCATAATTCGAGTACCCATATAACATTCTGTTTTTAAGTACAGTATTTAATAAGTTACATGAGATATTCAACACTTTATCATAAAACAAGCCTTGTGTTATATGATTTTGCCCAAATGTAGGTTAATGTAAGTGTTCTGAGCATGTTTAACGTAGGCTAGGTGTATTAAATGCGTTTTTTATTTTAATTTATTAATATAATGTAGTTAATTTTCATGTCCCTTTACCAATTCTTCTTTCCCCCTCCCTATTGCCCCTCCCCCCATCAACATCATATCTGTTTACTTGTCTTAAGTTCAAGGAATTGTGATTGTTGTGTCTTCTTCTCTGCTCCCCTGCCACCGCTTGTTTGTATATTTACTTATTTAGTTAGTTTTAGCTCCCACAAATAATTGAGAGCATGTGGTATTTCTCTTTCTGTGCCTGACTTATTTCACTTAATATAATTTTTTCTAAATCCATCCATGTTGCTGCAAATAGTACTATTTCATTCTTTTTTATAGCAGAGCAGTATTCCACTGCGTAGATACACCACATTTTATTTATCACTCATCTGATGATGGACATTTGGGCTGATTCCAACTCTTTGCTATTGTAAATAGCACTGCAGTAAACACTGGAGTACAGGTATCCCTTCAACATAATGATTTCCATTCCTCTGGGTATATTCCCGGCAGTGGAATACCTGGGTCATATGGTAGATCTATCTGTAATTGTTTGAGGAACCTCCATACCATTTTCCATAAAGGCTGCAACATTTTGCAGTCCCACCAACAGTGTATGAGGGTTCCTTTTTCTCTGCAAAATATACATCCTGAAACAATAAAGCTCCTTAAAGATAACATAGGGGAAACACTCCAGGAAGTAGGATTAGGTACAGACTTCATGAATGCAACTCCAAAAGCACAGGCAAACAAAAGAAAAACAAACAAATGGGATTATGTCAAACTAAAAGGCTTCTGCACAGCAAAATAAACATTTAGCAGAGTGAAAGACAACCTACGGAGTGGGAGAAAATATATGCAAAATATACATCTGACAGAGGATTAACATCCAGAATATACAAGGAACTCAAATAACTTTACAGTAAAAAAACAAGAAACCCAATTTAAAAATTGGCAAAGGAGCTGAATAGGCATTTCTCAAAGGAAGATATATGAATGGCCAGCATACACATGAAAAAATGCTCAACATCACTCAGCATTCGGGAAATGCAAATCGAAACCACACTGAGATACCATCTAACTGCAGTTAGGATGGCTAATATCCAAAAGACTGAGAATGATAAATGTATTTTTGACTTAACAATATTTTCAACATATGATGGATTCATTAGGACATAATCCCATCGTAAGTTGAGTAGCATCTGTATCTGAACACAAAATAGTTTGTGCCATCTGGGGTCCAAGAAAGGCAGTCTAGAGAGATTTATGTTGGATTAAAATATATTGGCATTTCCAGGGATTTCCAAGGTTTACTGGGAAAACAAGACAGAATAATTAAAATTGGGAGTTTCAGGAAAGCAATGGCATGTGCTTGCTTAGACATCTTTTTTGGAGATGGATGTAAGAAGTTGAACAAAATCATGCCTGCAGGCCCTCATTTTCTTGGTGGAGTTGGAGTCTGGATCTGTTGAAACTGAGCAGGGTAGGGTGAAGCACAGGACTTTAGGAAGGAGGCAATGACATTGAGCAATTGACATAAAGATGGGAAAGGGCACCAACCAGGAGTCAGCTCCCAAATTACTGGGAGTTACTGCAAAGGGATTTATGCATTCTGGGAGAGATACTGAAGAGGTCATGCTGGTTTATGGGAAGTCTAATTAGGAAAGTTAATCAGATGCAAAATTATCCCAATGAATTCCATGCATTCCAAAGCTACAAAGTTATGATTTGAGGATTGCCTGCTGTTTCGGATTTGTATGCTGCCAACCTCTCCTCTATTACTGCAGATAATTATGTCAGCTCCATAGAGTGTCTCTATATATAAATGTGCAGGGCGTGCCACACTTTTCCTGGATGCCACTTGTCTTGGAGCCGGCCTTGCTTTTAGAACAGTCGTAGTGCGTGTGGTTGTGCCTGGAAGGACAGCACAGCCAGACATGAAACCACCACAGTCGTTGACAGCGTATGAGAGATAAAGCATGCCATCCTAATTCCTGAAAATATGTACCCTCCATCCCCAAAACGTCAGTGCTGATACCTTTTATTAAAATTTGCTTTCTTGTTTGCTAGGAGTACAAATGGGTGAGGGAGAGAGCTGGCACTTTTATATTTCTCTTTCTTAACGGTAAAATTTAAAATAAGTGTACAGAAAAAGAATTGCAACTACATTTAACCATAATCTTGATATAGTAAAAAACAAAATTCCAGCACTAGTTTAAGGGTCAGACAGTTCTAGACTGAAAAATCAGCTATTTTATCTGGAGTCTGTAAAGTTCTCTGAGCCTTAGTTTTGCACTCTGTATTACCGAGCTAACTATATACACACAATATATGTGTGTAAATAGACAACAGAAAGATGATGATTGATAGAGATAGGTAGACAGAAGAATAACAGAGAAATGATGATGTTGTTGATGATGATGATGAAGGATGGATGGATAGAGAGAGAGGTAGGTAGTAGAGAAGGAGTCAGGGAGAGAGGGAGGGAAGGAAGAAGAAAAATGCACATGTTATTCAAGATATAATTCAAGATATATTGGTTAAGAGCACAGGCTCTGAAGTTAGACTGTGTAAATTAAATCCAAGATGTTTCAGTTACCAGCTATGGAAGCTTGAGCAAATTCTGCCTCATAGGATGGTTGTGGGGATTAAGTTCAATAATCCTACCGAATCGCTGGCACATTGCTGTATTAATAACCAATAGTTACTGCATGACTACTCGGTGTCAGCTGCCAAGCCAAGCAATTTATGTGCATTAACCTACTTAACTCTCCTGACATTGCCATGAGGAAGATATTGTCCCCATTTTCAGATGAGAGGATGAGACCCCAGGCAACCATATACAGCCAGAAGTTCTAGGCATTGCTCAACCCTGGGGATGCCATTAACAACTGACCAGATGGGGCTGGGGCTTGATGCAAATGGCATAATTTGCCCAAGGTTACATATAAAGCAAGTGTAGATCAATTACTTAAATCTAGGTATGTTTGACACCTAATTATGTCCTTTTAACCCCTAAACACATTTTACCATAAGTCCTTATTATTACTGTTTACCCAAATTAGGCTGGTTGAAAAAAATCAGTTTATTAGTGTTCAGATGGGCAGAGAAGGAAAAACATCTGTTGAAAAGATTATCTTGACATATCCGCATTTCTTCTCTGTCCCCTCTGTCTCAGGCACTGCACAAATTCTATTAGCAAGCCTACAAAGCCAGCTTACACCGGATTTAAAATTCTTTTGCACTTAAGCTCTGGTTATTCCCTACTCTCGATTAACTGGGTGTGGCTTGTCCTTTGCTAATCCATCTGCAAATGCCTCTTATTTTCCAGCCAGTGTGCTATTGGCCACTCTTGACTCTCTGCCCACTAGTGTTTGTTGAGAAAACAAAAGCCAATTTAAATCCCAGCCCTAGGAAATCTTAATTAGGAAGTCAGTGGGCTGTCGTCTTCCTCCCTGCTCTGACAAATTCCACTGCTGAAGGCCCAGCCTCAGCACAAAGTCAGGAGAATGGAGATGCTCACCAGCATTTAGATAACCCAGCCTGGAACTGAGACTAAAGGCACCATGTGCAGACTCCAGCTCACTCAGGAGTTGTCAATATTTCACCCTAGCCTGCTTTTCCATCAGTCCACTTTTTCCCCTTTCCTCATGTTATCCCCAGGTTGGACTCAAATCCAACCTTTGAGAATACCATGAATAAAACATTTGAGAAGCCCCTCTGTCCATGGTTCTAAAAAAGTGAATGCCTTGGAAGCATCCTCCAAGCATCCTTCCTTTCTTTTAATACAGTGACTCTTATCCAATCTCTAAGAAATGCAGAACCAACTAAAAAGGAAGAAGTGAACAGATAGGGGAGAGACAGAGACAGAGAGAGACAAAGAGACAGAAAGAGAGAGAAACTGAGGCTTCTAGGTAGTAGGGAGGAAGCAGGCCATAGCCACCAAAGAATATAAATTGCCAGGAAGAAAACGCAGACTTCTGACATCATTTAAAAATAACTCAGTTTCTAAGAAATATTCTCCATTCCCAGAAGTTGGTGGATAATATAGAGTATACGGTTTATAAATATGAACCACCTTTCTCACTATTCTGAGGCCATGAATCCTTTGTGGTCAATTAGTACTAGCATATTTCCTCTCCATGTCTACAGCTGAAGGCTCAAAGCATCCCCAAAAGGTCCAAAGCACGTAGGAGAGGTCTCTTCATTTTCTTGCAGAGCTTCTCTGTGTACTATATCACTAGCCTTTTGAGGCGATTGCTCTCTTTGTGTTTTTTCTCCCAGGACTTAACAGATTACCCAGAACATATTAGAAATTCAATACATTTGTGCCAAATGAATGAATGAAAATAAGGTCAAGCATATAAGCAACTTCAAAACAAAAATGTGACTGCCTTAATCAGATGCGTGGGACAGAGTATAGTGGGAACATGAAAAAAAGAGTCTGCTTGGGACAGTAGAGCAAGTGTCACCAATTAAGGTCATGTTTAGGCTGATACCTGAGGGATGAGTTGGGCAGGTTCACTAGCAAGAGTGCATTTTCCAGTTAAGTATGCACATAGAGAGAGCAATGCAAAAAGACATTCCACGTCTCTTCCATGAGAAAACTATAAGTGTTTGGACACTAGTGAAGGATTAAATATGAGCAAAGGAATAGGGGGAAATACTGGGCAGAGTGGCAGTGACCCATGGAATATCTGCAGGGAAATTTCTCTTAAACAGTTTGGCTACGTGGATCCAGAGCTCAGAAGGGAGATCTGGTTTGAAGGCACATACTTGAGATTCATCACTAAATATAGGGTATGGATGAGCTTATTAAAGGAAATTATGTTCTGAGAAGAGATGCCTACCATGGATGGAGTGCTGGGGCATAGCAGCATTTAAGGATGAGGCACAGGATAAGGATGCCAGGATCAGGATGAAAAGGCATAGCCAGAGGAAGAAAGAGTCCCAGGAGAAAGCACTTTCGTGTAAATATGTGGCCTTCAAAGTTGGGTGCACGTGCTGCCGGGATGAAGTCTTTGCAAGGAACATTTGGACAAAACCTGCATAATTTTAAAAGAATCAGTGTCCTGATATTCAACTCCCAGATGTGTTTTTTATTGAAACCGATATGCTTGTAAAGGCACCTGCAGAGATTTTCTTTTTTCCACCTTCTCTTTCAATAATCACCTTCTTTCAATTTAGTAGAAAGACATACTCATTATTCATCTTGCACCTTATCATGCTGCCTTTCCTAGGGATATAAAGGCTTCCCAGGCACCTAAGGGTCTAGTTGAAATGCAAGACTCTAGGAAGGGGCTCCACAGAACAGCCTTGCTTTGCCTGTCCTCTAAACATTTCCGATAAGAGCAAAGCTTAGTGTTAGATATGTAATATTTTGACCCATGCCTAATAATATTAACATAAAAATGTAAAACACCTAGTTATTAAAAAATAAATTATTTTTAATATATAATAATGAGTTTCTAACTACCAAATTTTAACAGATATGTTTCATCACAATGTGGCAGCTTTGTTTCAAAATGTCAATATTTACAAGTCAATGAAAATTACATCCTTGCCAATTATCTAAACATAAGATGAAAATTTTAGATGTCAATTCAAAAACTGCTGAAGGGGCATATTATTTTCTAAAATTATCTTTAGATGTCATAAGCAAAAACATTCAGAAACTACTGTTAAGCCAAAGGGGAGATATAATAGAGGGAAAAGCTGGAGGCACAAAACTTTTAAATAATTTTTTTAGTCCAGCTTATTTTTGAGCAACTGCCCCTCTCTAGCTATGATGGCCAATAAAAATGAAATAAAACATATAGCAGAGAGATTGAACAGCAGTTTAGAGCAAGCAGAAGAAAGAATATCAGATCTTTAAGATGTTCTTTTCAAAATAACCCAGTCTGACAAGAAAAAGGAAGAAAGAATTAAAAAAATGAAAATCTAAGAGAGCTAGCAGAACACCTTAAGTGCACAAATATCTGAATCATGGGTATTCCATAAGAGGAGGAGAAAGGAAAAGCCATTGAAAACCTATATGAAGAGATATGGACCTTCAGATCCAGGAAGCCCAAAGATCCACAAACAGATTCAATCCAAAAATATCCTCTTCAAGACACATTATAGTCAAACTGGCAAAACTGAAAGACAAAGAGAGAATTCTAAAAGCAGCAAGAGAAAAGTGTCAAGTCACCTATAAAGGAGCCCCCACCAAACTAACAGCAGACTTCTCAACAGAAACTCTACAGTCCAGAAGAAAATGGGATGATATATTCAAAATACTAAAAGAAAAAATGCCAACCAACAATTCTATGCCTATCAAGGCTATTCTTCAGAAATGAGGAGAAATAGTGTATCTCCCAGACAAACAAAAATTTCAGGAATTCACCACCACACAACCAGCCCTGCAAGAAATTCACAAGAGAATTCTGCAATAAGTTCTCATCCAGAATCCAAAAAACAATAATCACTATCACAGATACACAAAAAAGAACAAAACCCACTCTTTAATAAAAAATGCAAACAAGAAGGAGAAAGATGCTAGATCATGCCACCTCAAAAATCCAACTAACATTGAAGATGAATAATAAGAGGAAAAGAAAGGAACAAAAGATATTTAAAATATCTAAACAAAAAGCAATAAAATGCCAAGAGAAAACAATACCTGCCAATAAAACCCTAAATGTAAATGGATTAAACTCCCCATTCAAAAGACACAGACTGACTGATTGGGTTAAGAATGTAGACCCAAATGCTGTCTTCAAGAGACTCCTCTCACCTGTAAAAGACACACACAGACTAAAAGTGAAAGGATGGGAAAAGATATGCCATGCAAATGGAAACTGAAAATGAGCAGGAGTAGCTATTCTTTTATCAGAAAAAATAGACTTTAAACCAAAAAAAACATAAAAAGATACATAGAAGGTCATTATATAATGATAAAGGGATCTATTCAATGAGAAGACATAAAAATCTTAAATATGTATGCACGCAACACTGGAGCACCCTGATATATAAAGCAAACACTATTAGACCTCAAGAAAGAG
The DNA here is from genome assembly GCF_027409185.1 of Cynocephalus volans. Taxonomy (NCBI): domain Eukaryota; kingdom Metazoa; phylum Chordata; class Mammalia; order Dermoptera; family Cynocephalidae; genus Cynocephalus; species Cynocephalus volans. Next base: position 15,583,429 of record NC_084471.1, read on the forward strand.
ATAAATCCTAATACAATAATAGTGGGGGCTTTAACACCCCTCTCTCAGCATTGGACAGATCTTCCAGGCAACAAATCAACAAAGAAACACAGGATTTAAACTACACCTTAGACCAACTGGACTTGGTAGATATCTACAGAACATTTCATCCAACAACTACAGAATATACATTCTTCTCATCAGCACATGGAACATTCTCCAGGATAGACCACATGTTAGTTAGGTCACAAATCAAGTCTTAGCAAATTTTTTTAAAAATCAGAATCATTTCAAGTATCTATTCAGACCACAATGGATTAAAACTGAAAATCAATATAAGCAAAACTCAGGAAACTATACAAATACATGGAAACTAAGCAATGGGCTCCTGAATGACCTATGGCTCCCAAAAGAAATTAAATAGGAAATCAAAAAATTTTTTGAAACTAATGAAAATACACATTATTCCAAAACCTGTGGGATACTGCAAAAGCAATACTAAGACGGAAGTTTATTGCAATAAACATATCAAAAGAAGAGAAAGACTTAAAATACATGTCCTAACACTACACCTTAAAGAACTAGGAAAACAACAATCAAATCCTAAAAGTAGTAGATTGAAAGAAATTATTAAGATCAGAGCAGAATTCAATTAAATAGAGACCCCAAAAAATGACAAAAATCATCAACAAAACAAAAATTTGGTTTTTTGAGAAGAGAAATAAAATAAACAAACTATTAGCTAGGTTAACAAAAAAAGAAGAAGAAGAAGAAGAAGAAGAAGAAGAAGAAGAAGAAGAAGAAGAAGAAGAAGAAGAAGAAGAAGAAGAAGAAGAAGAAGAAGAAGAAGAAGAAGAAGAAGAAGAAGAAGAGAGAAGACCCAAATAACAAAAATCAGAAATGAAAAGAGAGACATACAACTAACCACAGAAATACAAAGAATCATTAGAATCTATTATAAACATCTACATGCCAACGAATACGAAAACCTGGAGGAAATGAATAAGTTTCTGGACACATGCAAACTGCTAAGACTGAACCAAGAAGAAACAGAAAACCTGACCAAACCAATAAGAAGCAATGAGATTGAAACAGTAATCAGCAATCTTCCAACAAAGAAAAACCCAGGACCAGATGGCTTTACTGATGAATTCTGTCAAACCTTCAAATACAAATTAATACCAATTCTCCTCAAACTATTCCAAAAAATTGAAACAGAGGCCATTCTCCCAAACTCATTTTATGAGGCCAGCATCACCCTGATACCAAAACCAGGCAAAGATACAACAAAAAAGAAAATTACAGGCCAATATTCTTGATGAACATAGATGCAAAAATCCTCAACAAAATATTAGCAATCAGAATACAGCAATACATCAAAAAAAAAATTATACACTACGATCAAGTGGGATTTATTGCAGAGATGCAATGATGGTATAATATATGCAAGTCAATAAATATGATACACCAAATCAACAAAACCAAGGAAAAAAACCAAAGTGACTATCTCCATAGCCTGAGAAAAAGCATTTGACAAAATTCAACATCACTTCATGATTAAGACTCTCAGAAAATTAGGTATAGAAGGAAATTATCTCAACATAATAAAAGCCATATATGACAAACCAATCATCAATATCATACTGAATAGGGAAAAGCTGAAAGCTTCTGCCCTCAGAATAGGAACAAGACAAGGATGCTTGCTCTCACCACTCCTATTTAACATAGTATTAGCAGTATTAGCCAGACCAATCAAGCAAGAGAAAGAAATAAAGGGCATCCAGATTAGAAAAGATGAAGTTAAACTGTCCCTGTTTGAAGATGGCATGATCCCATATATAGAAAAACCTAAAGATTCTAAAAAAACCCTCTTAGAACTGATTAACAATTTTGGTAATGTTTCAGGATACAAAATCAACACCCAAAAATCAGTAGCATTTTTATACTCTAATAACAAACTGGCAGAGAAAGAAATCAAGAAATTAAGCCTGTTTACAATATTCACCCCCCAAAAATAAAATACCTAGAAATCAGTTTAACCAAGAAGGTGAAAGATCTCTACAATGAGAACTGCAAAACACTAATGAAAGAAATTAAAAAGGACACAAAAAGATGAGACGATATACCACGCACATGGATTAGAAGAATTAACATTGTGAAAATGTCTATACTACCCAAAGCAACCTACAGATTCAATACAATCCCCATCAAAATACCAATGACGTTCTTCACAGAAGTAGAAAAAAACAATCCTAACATTTATATGGAACAAGAAAAGACCCCAAATAACCAAAGCAATCTTGAGCTAAATAAATAATGCCAGAGGCATAATATTACCTGACTTTAAATTATGCTACAAAGCTATTATAACCAAAACAGCATTGTACTGGCATTAAAAACAGACCAATGGAAGAGAATAGAAAATCCAGGAATCAACCCTCTTACTTAAAGCCAACTGATCTTTGACAAAGGCAATAGAAACATACAATTGGGAAAAGGCTGCCTCATCAGTAAGTGGTGCTGGGAAAATTGGACATCGATAAGAAGAATGAAACTATACTTGTACCTCTCACCATATACCAAAATCAACTCAAAATGGATTAAAGGCTTAAATATAAGGCCCAAAGCCATAAAATTACTAAAAGAAAACAGAGGAAACACTTCAGGAAGTAGGACTGGGCAAAGACTTTATGAATAAGACCCCAAAAGCACAGGCAACAAAAGAAAAAAATAAACAAATGGGATTACATCAAACTCAAAAGCTTCTGCACAGCAAAGGAAACAATTAACAGAGTGGAAAGACAACCTACAGAATGGGAGAAAATATTTGCAAACTATATATCCGACAAGGAATCAATATCCAGAATATATAGGGAACTCAACTTTGCAGTAAAAAAATAGAATAAAATAATCCAATTAAAAACTAGGCAAAGGAGCTGAATATATATTTTTCAAAGGAAGACATACAAATGGCCAACAGACACATGGAAGAAAATGCTCAGCATCACTAATCATCAGGGAAATGCAAATCGAAACCACAATGAGATGTCATCTCACCTCAGTTAGACTGGCAATTACTAAAAAGACTGAGAATAACAAATGCGGGTGAAGGATGCAGGGAAAAGGGAATCCTTCTACACTGCTGGTGCGACTGTAAATTAGTATAGACATTATGGAAAATAGTATGGAGGTTTCTCAAAGAACTACAGATAGAACTACTATATGGTCCAGCAATTCCACTACTGGGTATATACCAAAAGGAATGGAAATCATCATGTCGAAGGGATACCTATACTCCGATGTTCATCTTAGCTCTATATGCAATAGCCAAAATGTGGAACCAACCTAAATGTCCATCGACAGACAACTGGATAAAGAAAATGTGATATATACACACAATGGAATATTACTCAACCATAAAAAAGAATGAAATTCTGTTATTTGCAGCAACATGGATGAGCCTGGAGAAAATTATGTTGAGTGAAATAAGCTAGACACAGAAAGAGAAATACTGAATGTCTTCACATATTACTGGGTGCTAAGAAAGAAGAAAAGAAAGATGAAAGAAAGAAAGGGAGGTAGGGAGGGGGTAAGGAAGGAAGGGAGGGAGAAAGAAAGAACCCCAATAGTGTTTTGAACTTTCAGAGAACAAACCTAGGGATACCAGAGATGTGGGGGTAAGGACGGGAGTTGGGGAATGATTGGTTGGGTAAGGGGCACAAAGAATAATTATGGTTTGTGGTAATGAATATGCTAACAAAAGAAAAAATGAATTGTGAGATATATATATATATATATATATAATGGAATATTATTCAGTTTTAAAAAGAAAGGCAATCCTGCCACTTGGGACAGCATAAATGAAGTTGCAGAACATTACGTTAAGTGAAATAACCCAGACACAGAAAGTAAAATAAGAAAAATACTGCATGATATCTCTTATATGAGGAATCGCAGAAAAAAAAAAAAAAAAAAAACACGAATACATAGAGACAGAGAGTAGAATGGCAGTTACCAGAGATGGGTGGGGAGCAGAATGGGGAAATATAGGCCAAAGGGGACAAAGCTGCAGTTATGCAGGATAAATAAATGTAGAGATCTAAATTACTGCATGAGAACTTTACTAAGAGAGTAGAATTTAGGTAACTGTGACAATAAATATGTTAAATTGCTCATCTGTAGTAATTATTTCACTATGTATACATATATCAAAACATGTTGTACACCTTCAATTTATACAAGGAAAAATAAATAAATTTTTTAAAATTACCCATGTCATCAAAGTCAAGTCACAAATTCATATTATACCATAATATGTACATATTATATGGTGATGACATTTAATTTTTTTTTAAAGTTCCAGAAAAAGAGAACAAGGAAAATTAAAGGCAGGCATCCAAAAATAATTCAAAAATATACAAAAATAATGTGATTCTCCATATGTGAAAATTTACTAAATGTCCGGCACAATGTACGAAAATAAACCCAAATCAAGTGACATAATCTTGAAATGTTAGAATACCAGGAATAGGGATCCTTTGAACTCTCAAGAGAAGGGTACAGGGAGGATGCACACAAAGGATAAGGAACTGAAAAGTCTTCAGACTTCTTAAGAGCAACACCAGATACTAGAAGGCAGTGGGAAGTGGGGCCATGGGGGAATATCTTTAAAATTCAAAAGGAAATTTATTTCCATGTTAGAATTCTATACCTAACTAAACTATCAATCAAGAGTCCATGTGGAATTAATCATTTTCAGATATGCAGTCTTTTTCTAAAAAATACTTCTATGACTCCTTTCTCAGAAAGCTACTAGAGAATACGAACCACCAAATGGAAAGATTAACCAACAAGGAAGATGTGGGATATTAGAAAGAGAAGATGGTCCTCAGGAGAGAGGTGAAAAGCAACCCCAGAATGATTGATTAGAAATATTACAGGATGAGCTCTGTATTCTAGACATAAAAGGGCTAGCAGTCCAAGATGGATCAGACCTCAAGGCAGAGTATCAGACCCGAATATTAAAGAGATGGAAAATACCTAAATTATCTGTACATCCTGAGAAAAGAGGAGATTTAGACAAATGAAAAGACTCTGGGTTGAATTACTGATAATAGAAATCTAAGCAAAAGGAAAAACAGGACAAGTAATAGCTTCAGAGAAAATAAAGTTGCACAGAAAAGGAAAAGTAATCATAATCTACTACACTGTTCACCTGTGACATTTGTGTAGTCGCGATGAAGTAAACACAGAGTATTGATATAACCCAAAATGTGCTGTTTAGGAGGATTAGTAGGATGGGAGGATGGCAGGGACATGCATCGTGGTGGAACCAATACTTGGATCATGTCTACAATGGAGATATCAACAAGTAGCAATACAAGCTGGGTTTTGAGATACAGAGAAATAAACATCAAAATTATCAATTAAAAGAAATTAAAATTATTGCTTCCAGGGAAAGGAAAGCTGAACGAGAGAGGTAGAGAACTGTTGTTTTATATAACAAATCTCGTACAACTATTTTACCCTTTAAACAATATGCATGAATACCGTAATAGTATTTTACAGAGCTATGTATACAATACTAATGATGAGCCATGTACTGTCCAAAGCAGTCTGCATGCATTATACTCGTTTAATTTTCATAGCAACTCTAGATGTTTTGCCCTATTATTATTTCCATTTTACATATGAGATAACTGGAGCTCAGAGAGGTTAAGTAATTAATGTATGGTTACGGGGCTTGTAAGCAGTATAGCTGGGATATAATCAGGCAAACTGGCTTTAGAATGACCATTCTCAAATGCCATGCAAGGATTCTTAAGCTTTTCTAAGCCATGGATCTCTTTAGCATTCTGGTGAAGCCTAAAGACCCCTTCATTTTATTTATTTTATTTTATTTTATTTTATATTTTATTTTATTTTATTTTATTTTATTTTATTTTATTTATTTAATTTTATTTTATTTTATTATTTTATTTTATTTTATTTTATTTTATTTATTTTATTTTATTTTATTTTATTTATTTTATTTATTTTATTTTTATTTTAATTTATCACTATACAACATAGATGATTTTCGTGTCCCTTTACCAATTCCTCTTTCCCCCTTCCTCTCCCCACTCCCACCCATCAACATCATATCTGTTCACTTGACTTAAGTTCAAGGAATTTTTGTGATTGTTGTGTCTTCTTCCCTGCCCCCCCATTTGTTTGTATATTTATTTATTTATTTATTTTTAGCTCCCACAAATAAGTGAGAACATGTGGTATTTCTCCTTCTGTGCCTGACTTATTTCACTTAATGTAATTTTTTCTAAGTCCATCCATGTTGCTGCAAATGGTGCTATTTCATTCTTTTTTATAGCAGAGTAGTATTCCATTGTGTATATATACCACATTTTATTTATTCACTTATCTGATGATGGACATTTGGGCTGGCTCCAACTCTTGGCTATTATAAAGAGTGCTGCAATGAACGTTGGGGAACAGGTATCCCTTCGACATGATGATTTCCATTCCTCTGGGTATATTCCCAGCAGTGGGATAGCTGAAACCCCTTCATTTTAAATGCTTAAATTAAAAAACACAGAATTACAGTAGAAACCAATTGTATCTAATCAGAGATATCGAAATATTTTTAAACATGATATGACAACAATATGCTTCTTTGTTACCACATTGCAAAGCAAGAGTCAGTGATGGGCCTAATATCTACCATAATTCCAAAGTAGCCATGAGCAATAACAGTATTTCTATTATTTCTATTATTGACAATTTCTATTATTTCTATTTCTATTATTGACAAAGTCTCTCAGGTACTGATGATTTGTTGCCTATATTCATCAGTAAAGGTAAATTTGGGGGGAGACATTCGAGAAAAGAAAAATGCAAACTTTTCCCGTACTAGTTTATACAGCCCACAAATTTTATTTACAAACCCAAGAATATACACTATGCTGAACTACTTCTCAAATTTGGTAAAGTATAACTTTAATGTTAAGAATTAAAACTTTGGAGTAAAAGAAAAATAATACTTATTACAGTTAGGCAAGAAGGGATGCAGGGAGACCCATGAAGGGGTGAGTACCGCAGCAGGTAGGCATGAACACCCTGGTGTTTTCAGAACTCTGCAAGTGTCCCTCTCCCACTCCAGTGCAGTCATCAGATGTGTCGGTTACCCAATGTCACAATAATGCTGTGTAACACATTTCTCATTCACACATCTGGAGTGTTCAGCCAGGCAGCTTTTCTGTTCTGGTGGGGCTCAGCTGCGGTGGCTCTTTTGGGCCCAGCTGGACTTGCTCACATATGATGGTACTCCAAAAGGTTTATGGAAAGGTTTGTATTATCTATCAATTCTATTTTTCCATAAACTTTACGAAGTACCCTCATTTATGTGGGTGGCCTACTTGTCCACTAATCTAGGATGGTCCTGGTTGGGATAACTGGTCAACCTTATTTCTCTTATCCTCCCACCATCTAGCCCATGAAAGTTATCATGGTGACAACTGAACTGCAAAAGCAAGTCAAATCACACAAACATTTTTAAAATCTCGGCCTGAGTTACATTAGCTAACATCTCATCAGCCAAAGTACATCACATGGCTAAACCCAGGCTCAGAGTCAGAGTGGGAGAGCACTACAACACTACATGTCTATTGCATGGACACAGGTGAAAGCCAAGAATTGGGACAGTCGATGCCATCGATTTACCACACTGGGTCTCCTGTTTGTCTTGTTTCACTGCATTCTCCCTCTTGATTTCCACAGAGCTGCCCCCATCACTAATCTAATAACATAAAGGGGCTGGTATGGTCTGCAGAGCACATTTTGACTTCAACTTGAGATCTTTTTAGAACAACCTGAATTGGGATGAGATTGAGGATATCAATACCCAAGCTCTCTCAGCTGCTGCTAACCACCTACTGGTTGAATGGAGAAACTTTTCCATCTGGACCTCCTCCCACTTGGTAGCTTTCAGTATAAATCTGGAGAGTTTAAATAAACTGCCCTTTATTTTTCTTCACCAAGGTTGAAGACTTACATTTATCGCCAAATAAAATACAAGCATTTTTTGGTACTCTCTTCTACAGAAAAGGAAAAAAAAAAAAAACACCCTCTTTATTTATTCATTTATTTTTGGTCTATTGTGAATTACAGAAATTTATCATGCATCTATTTCTCTATTATTCTTCCTACCTTTTATTAAAGTAAAAATCGTTTGAAATAAATTACTAGCAAGCCAAGTTGCAGTGATGAGTTGAAAAAAAATTATAATAGGTAAGTAACTAAAACTAATATCAACAGGTGAAAAAATTAGGCACTACTGTCCACTTGGCAAAAGTAGGAGCTGTCTGCCTAAATGTCAGCAATGCAGTATTGACTAACCTGCTCAAATTTCTTAATGGCTCCTTACTGTCTACCAAGACGTTTAGCCTCACATTCAAGACCCCTCATGGTACAGCTTCAACCAACTTTTCTAACTCGGTATCCCAGCACTTCTTTTTGTATGCTCTGTGTTTCAGCCAAACCAACCTACACACCACGCACAGCATGTGTTCCTTGTCTCTGAATTTTCTCCAGAGACCCCCTCTGCCTAAAACATCCTTTGACCCTCTACTCCCCAAGCTCACCTGTCCAGATCCTACCTTTCCATCAAAGCTAAGGTCAAATACCACTTTCATTTATTCAATAAGCACTCTTGAAGGACTGCTAATTTCCAGACACACTCTAGAAGGTTCATGTAAGAGACCTCATGTAATTTCCATGAGCATGTTCTGAAGATGGAGTAGATCAAACATGTGGGGATAGACGAGGAGGGAGCAGATGAGAGTGCTCTAGGCAGCAACAGCAGTGTGTGCAGAGATGCTGGGCTAGGAGAGAAGCAACGGAGTGTGTTCAGAGGACTATAGGTTGTTCAATATTCTTAGAGGGATACAGCTTCCCTTCTCCTGAAGTCTTCCATGTGGCTTTTCTCCACCCCTTTACCTACTGCATCCCAGGGGAGGTGGAGTGACTTATCTGATTGGTAAATTTGGAAAAAATAAAATAGGCCTTCCTTTATTTTCTTGGGAGCAAATTACATGCAAGGAGCAAGAGTTCTGTGTATCTTCATGTCACACATTTCACACTTGCTGGTTTAAGACTCCCTAGGCCTGCACTGCCTAGGAAGTTTTAACAAGCAAGACTGCCTAGGGAGTCAAATCAGTGTTAAACCTGTGGCTGGATGGACACCTTGCCTTGTTCAAGGAGTTCAGAAGCAGGCCTGTGTTTTCCCTACTCAACTGGATTGTTGCTTCTTGGTAACTAGGACTTTGACTGATCAATAGAATGAATTGATCTTTATAAATTAGGAAAGAAGGATTCTGGTGAAATTAATGAAAGGTAAACTGAAAAGAAGGCTGTAGCAGTTAGCTGTTGCTGAATAACAAACCACTGCCAAAGCTTAGTGGCTTAAAACTGTAACCATGTTTTAGTGCTCACTAATCTATAGGTAAGATGGGTGGTTCTGCTGATCTGGGCCAAGCAGAGCCTGTATCAGCTGGCCTCACTCACGTGTCTGTGTCATCTGGCAGGTGGTTGGGGACTGACCAAGCTGGGATGGTTGTCAACTGGGGTGTTGAGGACCCCTGGACCACAGGTCTCTCATCATCCACCAAGCTAGCTTGGGCTTGTTCTCATGGTGACAGGGCAAGTTTCCAAGAGAACAAAGAGCAGAACGCAAGGCCACTTGAGGTGTAGACCCAGGACCAGAACAATGTCACTTCTGTGCTCTGTTGGTCAAAGCAAGTCACAAAACTGGTCCATATTCAAGAGAGAGGTAAATAGAATCCACCTAATGGGAGGAACTGAAAAGTCACACTGTTAAGGGCCAAAGTATAGGGAAGTGTGGCAAACTGGGGGCACTTCTGTAATCAATCTATCACGGGGAATTTCCAGACACAGATTTGGCTGGGGCAAAATAAGCCTCTTACCAGCAACGACCAGGAGAGAGAATTGCTTGACAATTACGTACAATAATGATGACACAAGTAACACTTACTTCAAGCCTACTATGTGTTCTTCACAATAAACATATGAGGTAGATACTGTCATAATCCCATTTTACAGGTATGAAAATGTAGTCTTCAAATAGGTATATACCTTACTCAAGGCTCTAGCTACTAAGGTAAAAAGCAGAAAAACTAGAAACACACAGAGTCACCACATAGAATACTGGACAGCTGGCTTGGGCCACAGCTGCAGAGAAAATTTGCCAGAGGATTCTCTACTTGACTGAGAGCTTCAAGAGACTTTCCTCTTCATCTAGCTCTCCTTTTCCTATTGCATCTTCTTTCTCTTTTCAACCCTCGTGATTATTCCTATTACTGTTAAGTCTATTTTTTAGCCCACAATGTTTTATAATAAAATACTTTCTTCACTGCTTTATAGAGACATGGAGAGGATTAACAGTTAATTTAACATTTGCAAAATGCCTCGAGCACCTTGGAATTAAATACGTTGTGTGCAAATACATAAATAAAGGCTTTAGAGAATACAGACATCAGTCTTCTTAGAATCACATGCTCAGAGTGTCTAAATGCATGCACGCACACAGCCCACTGCAAATCTGCCGATTTTACTAGACATGCGCCAAGTGACTCTAGACTTTGCAATTTAACCTGCGGTATTAGCAGGAAGGGATGAAAGCAGAAATTCCATCACCCACTACATTTGCCATCTCTATATGGGAGGGATGAAAATGAATAGAAATGCCTTCCATAATGCTTGATAATCCAAATCCTCCTGCCCCTGCTCCTCTCTGCACATGTCCCTTTCCTACCTTTTTTGTCCCCTTCTCTTCCTGCTCCCACTGTTTCCCCAAAACTGCTCTACTTCTCCAGGATCCAACCAGCTGGCTGGTGACTGAGCAAGGAGGGAGGAACAGGAATATTTGCTTTTAACTAGAGCAAGAGGGAAAGGCAGCTAGAAGTTTGAAGCTTATATTGAGAAATCTCTAGTTTGTTACCATGTTTTTATGTTGATGACTAGTTTATCGGCACTACTGTTTCTGGCTGATGCAGATAGAGCTTCCACTCCTGCTAACCAGTCCCAGCTTCTTGAATCTCAGCTACATATCCCCTGAGAACTCAGCATTCATGGAAGCCTGTGGTTCAGGAAACCTCTGGAACTCATAATTTAGCTAAAGTTCCATGTTGATTTAATGTGTCTTTGTGGGTTTCCCTGAAGCTACTGAAAACGTTTTCTCTTTGGAGAAACCATTTCAAGTCCTAAACAATGAATATATGAACAGATCTTTAGGGTAAAACTTATGATTGTCAAGATAATGTGGATTCATAATCAGATAAAGCAAACCAGATAAGAAAGTGTCTCCAATTTTCAGGCCCATCAACCTCACAGAGCATTTTTGTGAACTATTTTCCATTTGAGGATCTCTTGATTTTCATTTTGACCAGCTTGGAGGAGCAGGCAGGAGAACACATCCTGTAAGTGGCCCTCACCTCCAACAACTTTAGAAGAAACACAAGTTGAAAAATGGACAAAGACGCTAATGTGTATCAGGAGGCTCTAGGTGCTGGTTAAGTTTTGTTCTTCTGCAGTATCTCATTGGATCCCCCGTATCGTTCCAGGGTGTTATTAGAAGAATACAGAAATTTTATTACCTACATTTTCCTTACGAAATCAGTGAGGTTAAATATCTCACCCTAAGTCACTCACACAGCTCTTTAGTAGACTGTGAGCTCCCTGAGGAAAGGGCAGTGGCTTGCTTATCTTTATACCTACCAGTACCTAGCACAAAACATAGCATAAATTAGGCATTCAGTGCATATTTACTGAAGGAAAAATAAGAAAGTGCAGAGGTGGAATTGAAATCCTTTCCTGTCAGATGCCAAAATTTGTGCATCTTCATACAGAACCAACCTCTCTGTGTGTGTAAGACCAGAGTTTTTAATTCTAGCATAGGAAATGCCCAAAACTGAAAATTTATTAAGCTATTTTTCTGATCTTCCTTGTTTTACTGACAGTGAAGATCACTGGGATGTATTTGCCTTGACAGGATAGTATTTGTTATTCCTCTCATAAACTTGTGTTCTCACTTCCTTTTTCTACTTCTGGAGATGGGTCCTGAGCTAGAGCAACTCCCAATAAATTTATTCATAATTCTTATGGAAAGACATTTGAATAAGACCCTTGAATTCTGGGTTAACTACCTATTAGGTTTGAGAACTATACGGAGATGAGGAATTCTTGTTTTATTACTAGTTAGAGCTTTGGACCCAACACTACAAACCTCCACACAATCTTGTCCCGAGGCTCACTCAGCCCCAGCTTATTCACTGGGCTCCTATCACAGTGGCCTCCCAACTTATTCACTGGGCTCCTATCCCAGTGGCCTCCTTGCTCTTCTTTGGCCAAACCCATAATACTCCTGTCACAGGGCCTTTGCACGTTCTGTTTCCTCTGCCTGAATTTCTCTTCCTGTGGGCACTACATTTTTTATTCCCTCACATTCTTCCAGTCACTGCCTAAATGTCACCTTATCGAGATGCTGTTCCGGACCACACAATCTCAGATAGACTTCTCACTGCAGCATTCTCTGTGCCCTGAACCTACTTGTTCTCACAGCCTCAGCACCACCTGACACATTATAGTAGGAGTTGTTTATTGTCTCTCTCTCCCCACTAGGATTTAAGGGGCTTTTTTTGTTTGTTTTGGTTTGGTTTTGCTCACTTCTGTATTTTCAGTGCCTAGAACCGTACTCTGAACTTAATGGAAATTCAGTATGTTATGAATGAATGAATGAATGAATGAATAGAATTCCCACATCATGTATGGCAAATACATATGCCTTCACTCCTCTCTTCCGTGTCCATTTCACACCTCACTAACTGGTCACAGTAATCATCCTGCTAAGCCAAGGCAGAGCCTCAGGATCCTTTCCACACAGCACCTGGGGCAGCATCTACCAACCTCCTGAAGTTGTCTCTTGCAAAGAAACGTATTTGCCCTTTTCAGGCCAATGTGGTCTCCTACCCTGGTGCACTAAGTTGGGCCACATATTGGGCAGGAGGACCCTTGTTCCTCCTTCCAGCTCAGGACCAAGACTAGGCCTTAGCCAAGTGGCCTATTCCTTTGTGTCTTTATTTCCACTAGGTCCACAGCCTGATCCTCTGATTTGACTAAGATATAATAGATCTGGCTTGGACTGGCTCACAAAATCATATTGTGCATGTTTCTGCTCAAGTCTGAGTTCAGTAACTTCATGTTGGTAGCTTGAAATCAGCTATGGTGGGACTATTTACACCAGGGGAATCAGCAAGTGCTACCAACCAGAGCTTTTTTCTTTTCTTTTTTCCCCTGAGAGCCACTGTTAAACCAGCACACCACTTCCTTAACCCTCTAAATTCCAGTAACTACAGGAAACATGAAAAAACAATACAAAAGGGTTGTTTCTTTCCTCACTGAGCACAGAAGTGGCCTAAGCCACTCCTGGGAGGCTTTCTTCCTGGAGCCCCCAGCCTGGTTTCTATTTGGCCTCACAAGGGAGGTAGAGAAAAGGAAAGGAGAGTCTCCCAAACAGGAGGCAGTCTGGGTTATGGGAGAAAAAGAGAGAAGAGCAGCTTGCCACATGGAAGAAAGGGGATTTAGCCTCTTTGTTCTTTCCATGAAAAATTCCTTCCACACTCATAAGCAGCTGTGAACGTTATGAGAGCCCCTCATCCCAGTGGTGAAGTGAGGTTGAGTGGGGGAAAGACCCAGAGAGACTCTTTTTATGTTTTATGCTTTTTATACTACCTGCATCAGAATCCCCTGAGATGCTTGTTAAAAGTTTCACTACTACTCTGTCACCGCCCCACATATGCTGGTCAAACTCAGAAAATGGGATTTAGAAAAGTGCATTCCAATAAACACAACAAAATGACTCTTAGGAACAGAAGTGATTCTTAGGTTGGCTAAAATGAACAAGACTCACTTAAGGAGGTCATTGAAAATTCACATGTCTGGGCCCCAATCAGGAGATTCTAATCAGTAGGTCTAGGGTGAGGCCCTAAAATCTATGGTTTGATAAAGCTTTCGAGGTGATTTTGATGATAGTCCAAGTTAGACTTTGTGACCAACAAAGATTTTCATTTTTTTTTTTAATTACAAGATGATCCTTTTTGATATTCCTGATTTTTTGGCAAGAACAGTCCTCATCTATAGAAGAAAATCTGGGTATTTTCTCCAGATAAACACTACTACACACATATTGAACACTTAATATGAGCAGGCTTTGTGCTGAACCCTTTGCTTGGATTATTTCACTTAATCCACAAAACAAGCCCATGAGGTGGAAATTGCAGAAGTGGGTAGATGCTATTATTATTCCCATTTTACAGATGAATAAGCTGAGGCTTGGAGAAGTAAAGTCATTTGTGTGAAGCCAAAAGCTAATAGGAGGCAAAGCCAGAATTTATATCTTAGCAGTTTGATACCAGAACTCATACCCTTAATCATTTTGCTTACTGCCTCCCAGAGATTCAGAAATAAAAAGATAATAGTTTAATTTTAAAATCTTACTGAGAAAAAAAATGTTTTTTTTAAACTAATCCTGAACATTTCTCCAAAATGTCAAATTCTGCTTTTCCAGATTTTCCTCATATAGAAGTCTGAACTGTTAAACTAGATTTATATGGGTGGAAAGCAATCAGAATAATTGGTTTGGGTAGAGCAAAGTAACCAATAAATTAGCTTGAACATGACCTTTCAGAGGCAGTTTTCTATTTTGTTCCTATTCTCTGGCTCTGAATTGTCGCTCATTAATTGGTAGTCTGTTCTCTGGTCGGGCTGCCTGTTTCTGACACTGGGTAATGCATTATGAGATAATCTACTTTCTGTGACTTCACACCGTTCCCGTGGCAACCGTCAATGCCATTTCCCTGCAGAATGGCTGTTTCGTTTGTTCCAAATGTGTTGCAGAAATGTAAACATCTTCTATAAAAACGTCCAGTAAAATGACAATTCAAGCAAAGAGTGACATTTATGTAATTACAAAAGGGAAACAATCTATAATTATTCCAACTCCTTTCCCCAGATTAAAAAAGGAAACTGTAGGGTTTTTGTTTTTGGTGTTTTACCCTTTTTGTTTGAGGAAAAAAGATAAGGAAAAGGTTTGCTTAACAAGATGTAATTGAAGAGACACAACATTTCTGTGAAAAGACCTTGTTCATTAAAGCTACAGTTCATTAGAGTCAAGGTGGCAACCTTTCTGGAAGAAAACAACCATATCCGTCAACTCAACCACCACACATACAAGTCAAGTGCTCACCTAGAACACCTTGGTTGATGGGCAGAGTTCTTTGTTTTTAATTCTTGCTCACTAGCTATCTGTTTCCTCAAAGTGAGCTCCCGAGGAGATTTCTCATCTCAAGATGCAGTCCCAAAGTAAAGCATCTGGATCTCTCTCTCTCTTTTTTTTATAGCTTTATTGAGGTATAATTGATATACAGAAAACCCTGCACATATTTAATATATACAATCTGATGATTTTTTTACATAACATCTGGATCTTGATAGCTTCTATACTATGTTCTCTCTTACTGCTTTGCACATGCTGTTCCTTCTGTTTTGCATGCTGTTCCTACTTCTAGGTGAGCTCATTCTACTCGCCCTTTGGAGCTGAGTTCAAGGATCACTCAGCCACCAGCAAGCTGTGGTAGGCAGAATTCTAAGATGGCTTCAAGATTCCTGCCCCTGTTATAAACATCTTGTATAACCTCCCCCCCCTCAAGTGTGGGTGGTGTCTATGAATACAATGAAATATCTTTCCTGGGATTAGGTTTATCCAAAGGGAGTTTATCCTGAGTGGGCTTGACCTAATCAGGTGAGCTTTAAAAGACATTAATACAGGGCTACCAGTTTCAGCTCAGAGACCTTAAGAGCTTAAAAATTGTCATTCCTATCCTTATACTAAGAAAAAAAATGGGACAACATGAAAATTCATAAAATTTTTCAACCCATGAGAGAAATGAAGATGTAGGAAAAACTGTCACTCTAAAATCTAGAGAGACAATCTTGTCCAGAGAGACATAGTTGAGATCTGCTTATCCAGAGCAGAAGCCTCTGGGGTCATAAACTGGTAGGAAGACTCAAGTGGTAATTTTGACAAACTTTTGGAGGCTGAGTGTGGACCATCATGACAGTGAGAAACTCCTGGGGGCCACAAACATAGGAAGGCCTCCACATTTTTTGTGGGCTTTACCTCCAGGAACCAGGTAAAGACCCAAGAAAACCTTCTTGGTTCTGGTAGCAGGAGGGGAAGAGTAACCATTTTTGGAAATACACCTACAGTCTGTTTCATAACAAATGCCTGCTCTTCAGGAGAACTTTTCCAGAGCTATCCAGCTGAAAGGAAAGGAATTCTTCCTGCTCCAGCCCTCTTCAGCGTATCTGACTCACCTAAGGGGAGGAAAAACATAGTCAACATGGGTCAGGGCTGCAAGGAAATAGATGGGGAACACTCTAGGCAGGGCAGGAAAGCTATAGCACTGGAGAAATACTTGTGAAGGTCAGAGCTCCAAGACACAAACCCACTAAAAAACTGAGATTTAATTGGAAGGTTGCAGAACGTTCCCCTTTCCTCACATCTTACCACCACAGCAACAGGTGTCCAGTAAAATAACAGTAGTTAACAGCTAAAATAGCTGCAAGACAAAAACTCTCTCTGAAGAAGAATATTTAGTCAAAAGTCAAGAATAGAGACACAAACAAAGACACTTCAGAGATCTGAAGCCTCTGGCACCCATAGTAACAGCAAACATTAAAAACAGCTCAATTTCCAGCCAGATGAACACAAATCCTTACACTTACGGCTTATTTAACCCAGGTCCCATTACCTGATTCAACACATGTCTGGCCTTCAACAAAAAATGACAAGGTATGCCAAAAAGTAAGAAAACACAGTCTGAAGAGAGAAAGCAATCATCAAAACCAGACTCAGATTTGACACAGATATCAGAATTATCTGACAGAGAATTTAAAATAACTATGATGAATACATTAAGGAATATAATAGAAAAGTAGACAACATTCAACAATAAACAGGCAATGTAAGCAGAGACTCTAAGAAACAACAAAAGGAATGTTAAGATTCAAACCACGGTAACAGAAACGAGGAAATAGGTTCATTGGTAGACTAGAAAGAGCCAAGGAAAGGATCAGTGAGCTTGAAGAAAGGTCAAAAGAAACTCCCTAAAATAAAATACCAAAAGGAAAAAGAATGAAAAAAACAAAACAAAGGAAAAAAAAGAAAAAAAACCTGAACAGAATAGAGCAACCAAGACCTGTGGAACAACATCAAAAGGTGTAATATGTTGTGATTACGAGGTCATGGCATGAAATAATGAATAATTTTGATAAATTGTTTAAGGTAGTATTAGTCTTAGACCATATTTTAATGGGTTTGAATGAATATTGTGTAATATACCAAAAAGAAAAAAAGGTGTAATGTGCATAATTGGAACTATAAAGAAGAAAGAGAGGGCCGAGCCCGTGGCGCACTTGGTAGAGTGCTGCGCTGGCAGCGCGGCGACGCTCCCGCCGCGGGTTCGGATCCTATATAGGACTGACCGGTGCACTCACTGGCTGAGTGCCGGTCACGAAAAAACGACAAAAAAAAAAAAAAAAAAGAAGAAAGAGAGACTGGAGAAGAAATATTTGAAGCAATAAAGGCTGAGAATTTTACAAAATTAATGACAACACCAAACCACAGGCCCAGAGAACATCAATGAGAATAAATAAAAACAAAGACCAAAAAAAAAAAAAAATTAAAAAAAAAAGACAAAAATATCTAGACATATATTCAAATTGCAGAAAACCAAAGACAAAAAGAAAAAACTCTTGATAGAAGCCAGAAGAAAAATATACTTTTCCTATGGAAGAAAAATTACAGGAACTTCAGCTCGGAAACCATGCAATCAAGAAGAAAGTGGATGCAGTAAAATACTTAAAGAGTTGAAAAAAAAAAAAAAAACAGAAAAAGTCTTCGCCAGAAATCTATATCCAGAAAAATTATTCCTCAGAAGTGAAGGAGAAATGAAGACTTCAAAGACAAACAAAACTGGGAGGATTTTATCAACAATAGAATTTTTTGCAATAAATGTTAAAAGAAGTTTTTCAGTTGTTACCAGAGACTGGGGCGAAGAGGAAGGAAATAAAACAGGGAGACTGGCCAACGGGTGCAAAATTACAATTAGATAGGAGGAATAAGTTCTGGTGTTCTTTTGCACAGTAGGGTGACTATGGTCAGTGGTTACATTTTCATGTTACACAATAGCTTGCAGAAAGGCTTTCCAATGTTCTCACCATAAAGAAATAATATTGCATGAGGTGATGGTTACATTCACTCCCCTGACCTCATCTACAATGCATATGTATCAAAACATCAGATTGCACCCCATAAGCATGTCCAATAACAATGTGTCAATTCAAATTTTTTTTTAATTGAAGATGCTAAAAAAAAAGTTCTTCAGGTGGAAGGAAAATCATATGGGTCAGAAACTTAGACAAATAAAGGAAGAACATTGGAAAAGGGACAAGTAGATGTGAAATAAAATCATATTTTTGTAATTCTTAATTGATCTAAAACATAACTGATTATTTAAAGCAATAATAGTAATAATGTACTGGGTGATTATATCATACAGATAAGTGAAGTAAATAACAGCAATATCACAAGGAATGGGAGGGAGGAATTGGGAAACGTTATGAGGTATCTGTACAACTTGTGAAACGATGTGGTGTTATTTGAATGTGAACTTTGGTTATTTGTAAATGTATGTTACAAACTATAAATGCAATGTGGTATCCCAGATGGGAACCTGAAATAGGAAAGAATATTAGGAAAAGCATAAAATAATCTAAATAAAGTATGAACTTCAGTTAATAATAACGTATCAATACTGGTTCATTAACTGTGGTGAATGTACCACACTAATATGTGATGTTTAGGAGAAGGTAGGCATGGGATATATGGGAGCTCTTTGTGCTATTTGTAACTTTTTCATAAATCTAAAATTTAAGAACCACTGTCCTATACCACAAGTAACCAAATTCTGCCAACAACCAAAATGAGCTCAGAAGAGGACTCTGAGATCCAAATGAGAACCACAGTGTGGCCAACACTTTGATTGCTGCCTTTTGAGATGTGAGCAGAGGATTTATCTAATGTGTGTCTGACCCACAAAACCTATGAGATAATAAAGGTATGTGGTTTTAGCTGCTACACTTTGGTAGTTAGTTATGCATGAATAGAAAACTAATACACAAATATTCCCTGACTGTTCTAACCCAGCTGTATGTTTTTCTCCTAAGGACTCTCATCCCTTTACTCATTCATCCAACTTATGCATATTAAGACCTACACCGTGATAGACACTGAGCACAGAGTGGTTAATGAACTATAGTCCTTGCCACCTTAGAGTTTAAAGCATGGTGAGAGACACAAATATGTGGGTGCTTCATTTACAAACTATAAGTTCTACAAAGGCAAAACATGGAGTGTGTTAGGAGAAGGAATTTTTAAATACTGAAGCATCAGAGGAGACTTCTCTGAGGAAATTGTCATTAAGCTGAGACCTTAAAGATGAGTTAGAATTGGCCAGACAGCAAGTGGGAGCAGAGTGGAAAGCATGTGCTAAGGTCCTGAGAAAGGAATGAGCTGGAAGGTATTGGGGACGTGAAAACTGCCTGCATGAGAGAAAACCAAAGATGAAGAGAAAATATGGAAAGAAGACAGAGAAAATGGCCAGCACAGCTGCTGTGAGGGAACAAGGGGAGAGAGAGGCAGAAGGCAGGTGAGCAAAGGTAGGCAGAAGGTGTCGGTGTAAGGTCCCGAAGCCCGTGGAACAGACGCTAGGAGTTTATGTGGAGGACTACAGGAGGCCTTTGAAGGGTTTAAGCAGGCGAGTGCTCAGATCTGTGTTAGAAACTTCACTGTGGCTGATAGAGAACAGATCAGATGGGGGCAAGAGTGGATTTGAGTAGAACGGTTAGGAGACGATTCCAGAAGTGCAGGCAGGAGTGTAGCCAGGCAAGAATGGTTGCCATAGAGGTGGAAAAAAGGGGAAGTCCTGCCAGCTGCTCAGGAGACAGCATGCTGGACATAGGATGGGTTGATGAAGAGTATGAAGGAAGCAGCAATGCCAGGTGTCCAGCATCCTGGATAAGAAGCACCTTTGCCAAGGTGAGAAAGGCTAGGGGAGATGTACACTGTTCTCCTCCAGGGGTGTGCCCTCGAATTGCTGTTCCCTCAGGCTCCCATGCCCTCCAGCCATCCTGACCTAGTCACTTCCTCTGCTACCTTCAGAACCTGCAGGGAAGCATTCTGCCCCTCGGCGTCAGTGCTCTGCCCCTGTTGTCCAAGCATGTGAGCATCCTTTCTCATGGCACAGAGTGCTCTGTGGCATAACTGTCCATGTACTCTCTTGTCTCACGAAATCAGGAGCTCCTTGGGGGAAAGAAAAAGTCCTTCAAGACTCTCTGTTTCCAACTGGAACATATTCGGCACAGAATAAAGTTTTGCTGCATGAGCAAATGGAGTAACAATGTAAGAAAAATTCAATATTGGGAGCCAGTACTTCCCAGGACACAGCCAAAATCTGAGGAATAAACAAAAAGCCCCTGAACCATGGAAGCAAATGCCTCTAAGGGCAGGCAGTGGAGCTCCTCTTCTCTCCTCCAACACCGGATACCCTCAGCCTAATGAGAACCCACTCACTTCAGACACAATTTTAAGGAGTTTGACTTATCTGGTTTCTCATTCCAGAACAGATGCGATGGAACTTACCAGAGTTGCCAGCCTAACAGTGAGGCACAGAGCAGGGAAATAAAATGCACTTGACTGTTGAAATTGGGGTGCCTTGCTGCAAAAAAAGCAACGAGTGGGCATCTAATCTCCAGTCTGTAGCCACATAATGATCACAGATTTAAAAACCACGCAATTGTAATAACGGCCATCTGCACCGCACTGTCCACATGCAAGGGTCAGTCAGTCTTCTTAACAAATGTGTGAGAAATTAAGAAGCCTGCTTGCAAAAATGATAAATTTAAAATTCAAGGGGGGAGAGGGATGGCACAGAGTGCAGAGGGAGAGGGATATGATGAGGGGGAGAGGATTCACGGCACCTTCCGAGCATTGGTGCTGGTGGTCTGGGTGGTCATACCCAGCTTATTGTTCTTTATACATTGTAATTATATTGTAAATGTTTATTTTCACGTATGTATTTATAATATCGAATTTTTAAGATGCAGCTTGTTTGCCCAGAGTTGCAAAATTAGTCTGTGACAGAGCTGGCTAGCACTTCAATTCAGACTTTGTGATTCTAAATGTGGTGTCCCTCCCACTACATTTTGTTGTCCTTGTTGCATAGCAAATGCCACCGTGAGTTATGGCATGATGCATCCAAATGAGTACCGATATCTGACAGGGGTATCCAGGGAGGAGACATGCATATCTTTGGGGTTAATACAGTAAAGTTTAGTAATAATAATGTTCTTGTTATTATTACTCTTATTGTAGTCTTTGCGATGCTTGATGTGCACTGACTCATGCTAAATCCAATTTTATATCTATAAAATCACTCAATCACATCAGAATTCTCCTTAAGACAGGTCCTACTGTTCTCATTTTACAGAAAAGGATATGCAGGTTAAGTAACTCACAGACTAGATGGAATTGAACCCATTTCTGTCTGACTCCAAAATGTCATTCTATCCACTAGTCTCTTCTTGTAAGGTAGGTCCCCACGCTTAGTCTCTTAACCGTGTTTCCTAGCAGTAAAGAGTGAGGCACATTGGACTGCTCAGACTCTGACCCAGCAGCCAGCCCCTGTGCTTGCACAGGAAGAACAGCTACAGTACGGTTGTCACGGTTGTGCTTCACCGAGAGCTTCCCATGAGCCAAATACATCGTTGTGTAGTTCAGTTAACATGCTGAACACGTGGCTCAGACATGAGGACTGTGTGTGTCCTACTGACTTCTGACTCTTGGGATGAGCATGCTGAGGCAGGCAAAAGAGAGACAGACAGACAGAGACAGAGACAGGACAACTGACTCCTCAAAAGGGGCCCTGAGCTAACCTCCCCACACAGCCACTTGGACAAGGGAGTGGGGATTGGGGGGTTCATGTTTTTGTAGTCACAGCAACCTTGATTTTTCAGAAAAGCATAGCCTAGTGGACCCTCTGGACCACAACTGATCAGATAAGTGACTCCATGTCGTTTTTCCATCTTTGTGGCAATGCAGTGCCTGAAACGTGCTGCTGGCAGGAGACAGGGTGTCGATTCAAGAGCCCAGTCTTTCTTCCACCACCAGCCTTAGCTAGCGCAGGCACTGCACTGGCCGCCAGGTCTTTGGCAGCACCTAAAGCTGATGTCTTCAGGCAACAGTGCTCAGAGAATTCAGGGTCCAACTCTTGGGTCATAAATGAAAGTGAAAAACCCTTCCTCTCATGCTTGTCACGTCGGCTGGTTTCCTCTTGGCCTTCATCTCACACTAGGCACAGTGACATGTGAGCATCTCACCAGGTCCCCACCACCTCCCTGTGGGGACCCCGTTGCCTTGCCACATCATTAACTGGAAAAGTTTAGGGTCATTTGCATTCTTAGAGGTGCTAATGTGAAGAGCAATTATGAAAAGACCTAGAAGTTCAAGATCTTCCTCAAATTCTGTGCTTTACAAGTCTCCCTCTAGAGGAGGGTGCCTGTCATCACTTTCTGAACATGAAGCTGGTTTCCAGTCTATAAAATACCCCCTCTTACCCATCCCATGCCTTGAGTGATTTCTAAAATATATACTTCCATGTGGAATAAATCCCAGCACTTATTCAATTGCCATCCCTGCTTTATTTTTCTTCCCAGTTCTGAGCTCCTTTTAACATATTCTACTATTTACTCATCTGTTTTATTGATAGTCTCTCTCTTCCCACCAGCACTAAAAGATTGGCTTCGTAAACCAGACCTTTTTGTCTAGTATGTTAGTGCTGTATTCCTCGTGTCCCAAAGAGGGATGCATTACTGATGCTCAGTAAATATTTGCTGAATGATTGAATAAATAAATACTAGAAGAGTATTTTTTAGGTTTTCAAATATACCTGGATATTCAGAAGATTTCCCCCCCCCCAAAAAAAAAACTGTGCCTCAAAAATAGTTATCCCATATTTAAGTCCTTAAAAAATCTCTGAATGAAGCTTCTCACTCTGTTTTTCCTGGGGTTATTATTTCACACTTAGAAATATTAGATGCCATTCTAAACAAGGCATGCCTGAAGCTAGACCTACTCTTGAACTTCCATTTTGGGCTTAGCCAGACTGAGTTCGGTTTCTGTCAGTTGCAACCAAGATTGCTGACCAGTACAGGTGGAGAGGGAGCCATGGACCATGTTCAGCAAAGACTCCTAATGAAACACTGCAGAATAATATAAATTAAGGTTTACACAGCACTGCAATGAGTCAGCAATGCTTTTCTATGTGAAAAATGAGTATATACGTACTCATTCAATTCTCGTAACCACCCTAGAAGGTAAGGTCTATTATTATGCCCATTTCATAAATGAGAAAACTGAGGCACAGTAAGGTTAATGACATGCCCAACTCACACAACTAGTAAGTAGTAAAATTGAGGTTCAAATACTAACAGGTCTAGCTCCAGAGGCCATATTATGCTTTATTGCTCTTACCAACTTAAAGTCCATGTGTGGGAATCAGAGGATTACTAGAGAAGCTGTCCAAAGAAGCTGGACTTGCTCCTTTTTCATGTCCTTTGAGACACCTGCAGACATAAGGGTGTCTTTAGGGTGACAGGACACAGGTAAGTGAACCAGATGCACATACTGCCTTGCAGCTGTGGGTGTACAGGCAACTCAGCAGGCACATGGCCAGCAGGCTGGAAATCCTCACAGTGTCCCCTACCCTAATCCCCACAGTCAGGCAGCACTGGCCAGCTTAGACCTCAAACACAAAATCTTTTCCTAATTGAGATTATGCCCTTTTTAGAAGCTCTCAAAAGGAAAAGGATTATTGCTTGATAAAAGAAAAGTTCTTACCAAAATGAAGTGTGGAAACATTGGCTTATAGCAAACATAGTATTTGGTAATGCAGAGAGGGTAGGTTCCTGACAGTAAAGACCCATGGAGGACAGCTGGGGATAAAAACCAGTGAAGTCTGTTTAATTGTCAAGAAAGGAAGAGCGTAATTGCATTTGTTGGCTACTTAACATGGAGTAAACCTATGGCAATGGATAACTTTTCTGGAGCAGGAATTGAGCATAAGCCCAACAGCAGGAGCAGTGATTTCCTCCAACTTAAGCATGGGTGTTTAGATTTGTGCAGACCCAAATTCAAATCCAAGAGCCAACACTGGTTGCATGATACTTGAAAGGTGACAACTACATCAGAGTCACTGTGACATCAATTCCCACTGAGCCTGCACGGAGTAGGCACTGCACAGATGCCTTCTTCCATTTCACCTACTGCTGATGTACTCTGGGCACAGCAGTGACCTCCTCTTACACTCTCCCACTCTGCTCCTCCCGGCCCGAGACTTCTCAGCATCTATTTTACATCAAACACACTCTGCATCCTCCCAATATGCTTTTTAACAACTATAACGAATAATTACTCAGGGTCAGAGCACAGCAAGGAGGGAGGTGACAAAACAGTGACTGGACATGTCGCTCTGAAAACATTGAGCAAAATCCAAAGGGAAAACATTAAAAGATCCAGTAAAAGAGAAAGAGAGAAACGAATTGACAAGAGTCTAACTCTTACCCTAAACAGGACGTAGCCTTATATAAATCACTCAGCGTGCCTACACCTCAGTTTTCTTACCTGTAAAACAGGGGTGTAGAAACTAATCAGTTTTATAACAGAAGAGTTTAAAGCCTCTGAGCATTGTTTTAATAGCATTGCACAATTTTTTTTCATTTAATTTAAAACATTCTCTAATTTTTCTTGTGATTTCTTTGATCTGTTGGTTATTTATAAGTTTATTGTGTACTTTCCAAATACTTGGGCATATCCCAGTTCTCTTTGTGTTGCTGATTTCTCATTTTATTCTCTGTGATGAGAGATCATATTGAGACTTAATTCATGCCTATCTTGGTGACTGTTTCATATGTACTTGGAAAAAAAGTGTATATTTTTCTATTAAGGTTATCCCTCACATGTTATAAATCCCAGAATATATTGCTATTAATTTTGCTTGAAAAGGTCAACTATCTCCTTAAAACAATTTTTAAGAGAAGGGAGAAAGTCTTTTACTTTTACCCATATACTTACCATTTATGGGCTGTTTATTACTTCATGCAGTCTCATCTAGCATAATTTCCCTTCACCCTGAATAGCTTCCTTTAATATATCTTGTAGTTCATGTTTAGTAATGATAAATTCTCTCAGATTTTGTTCATCTGAAAATATTTTTGTTTTGTTTTCCTATTTGAATAATATTTTCTTTTTTATTGATTATACATATTTATGGGGTGCAGAGTTGACTATCAGTATTTGCATACAATACGTGATCACTGGGTATGAAATTATGTATTGACAGAGTTTGAGTTTGGGTGGGTGTACTAGTCTTCTTGGGCTGCCTTAACAAAATGTCATAGGCTGGGTGACTTAAACAACAAAAATTTATTTTCTCACAGTTCTGGAGGCTAGAAGGTTTGACAAGGTCAGTTTCTGGTGAATGCTCTCTTCCCAGCTTGCAGACAGCCACCTTCTTAGTGTATTCTTACATTGTGCAGAGAGAAAGAGTGAGTTGTCTAGTATCTCTTCTTATAAGGACACTAATTCTATTGGGTCAGAGCCCTACCCTTATGACCTTATTTAATCTTAATTATTTCCTTACTCCAAGTACAGCCACATTGGCATTGAGGGCTTCAACATATGAACTGGGTAGGGGAAAACACATTTTATCCATAATAGTAGGTTTTACTTTGTTTCAGTGCATTAAAGATGTGATTCCATTGTCTTCTGGTTTGATTTGTTTCTGTCACAATCTCGCAATCATTCTTATACTTACTCCCATGTTTACACTATGTCCTTTCGTTGGCTTCTTTTAAGATTTTCTCCTTTTCACTGGTTTTCAGCAATTTGCATAGGCTATATCTTGGGATTTTCTTTGAGTTTATACTGCTTGGGTTCGTTGAGACTCTTGGACCTGTAGATTTATGGTTTTTAACAAATTTGGTAATTTTTCAATCATTATTTCTTAAAATATTTTTTTTCTGTCCCTGCTTCTGTTTACTGGGACTCCAGTACACTCATGCTATACCACTTGATATTGTCTTACAATGTCAAGGGTCACATGTCATTGAGGCTCTGCTCATTTATTTTACTTTTTTTTCTTTCTTTTGATTCAGATTAGACCATTTCTGTTGCTATGTCTTCGAGTTCCTTTTACTTTTTCCAGTGCCTAATCTACTAATAATCCTGCCCAGTGAATTTTTCATTTCAGATATTGCATTTTTCATTTCCAGAAGTTTCCTTTAGTTCATTATTATATCTTACTCTCCTTGTTATGCTCACAGTTTCCTTTAAATCCACAAACATATTTATTATACCTTTCTTGATGTCCTTGTGGGATAATTCCATTATTTCTGTCATTTCTGGGTCTGTTTCTATTGCCTCCTTTATCTCCTGGTCACATTTTTCTGTTTCTTTGTATGTGAGATGTTTTTAAAATCAGATTTTATTGTCTTCCACTAAAGAACGTTGCATTTTTTCTGGCAGGCAGATACATTACTTTCAGTGTAGCTTCCTCCTCTTAAGGCTTGATTTTAAACTGTATCAAGGCAGATCTAGAGTAGCCTCTATTCAAGCACTACCCTACCCTCACCACTAAGGCATGACACTTCTAAGTCTCTACATAATACCCCGCACATTAATAAGCCCTTCCACTCTGGCTAGTCATGACTCAGATGTCTCTGTCTCCATGTGAACTCCAAGAATTCTTCAGCTTACCAGTCATTCTTTGCCCAGCCTCATGGAGTTTTATTCTACACACACAGCCTAGTATTCAGAAACTGGATTGAATGGGTCCCTATGAAAATTTCTGGAGCTCTCTGCATTTTAGTTTCCTCACTGTCTCCATGTTCCATAAATATCAGACACCACAGCCTCTCTGAACCTCAGTTCCTATCTCTTCATCTCATCAAGATCACCCTGCAACACAGTTGGGATAGTGCCTCTAGGTAGAAAGCCAGGACCATGGTACGGTTCACATCTTTATTTCACTTCTCCTAGAGATCATAGTACTACATTGCCTGCTGCTCAATGTATGAAAACAGTTTCATATATTTTGTCTTGTTTTCTAGTAGTTTACAGTGGGAGGACAAAAGTCCCAGTTATTCCATCATGACTGAAAACAGGATTCTGGTTCATTTTAAAACTATTTTTTAGCAACACAATTCTCTTTTTGAATGAAATCTGCCATATAAACAGAATATAGCAGAGGGACAAATGTGAGAAATTCAGGGTTTCACTGAATTTAAATCCATGTTATTGAACACAATTCTTTCATTGTTTATAGACTATCTATGGCTCCTCTATAGGCAT
Source organism: Cynocephalus volans (assembly GCF_027409185.1). Taxonomy (NCBI): domain Eukaryota; kingdom Metazoa; phylum Chordata; class Mammalia; order Dermoptera; family Cynocephalidae; genus Cynocephalus; species Cynocephalus volans. The sequence goes on from NC_084471.1 coordinate 15,611,003, forward strand.
CAAGTCTAAAAATCACTGTCTAGATCAGTCTCCACAGCTCCAGATTAGAAAAGGGGCAAAATAACCCTTAGGAGTGCTGAAAGAAAATGCTCAACTTTAATCTACTTTGAACTCACTTTTAAATTTCTATTAGGCGTAAATGTTTTCTGATAGAAAAATGTAATAGTAGTTCATCTAAGTACTTGATAAACAAATGTACATACATAGGTTAAAGAATGTGTGCTTTCTTTTAAATTTTATTTTATTTTTACTAATAGGAATGCATGTAGCTTGAAAAACCTCTGGGCTAGATCAGAAACCATCTCCTCTAATCAGAGGACCCAGCTAAGCCACACCCAGATTCCCTTATTCACCAAAACCGTCACATAACACATTTGTGTTGTTCTAAGCCACTAAGTTTGTGGTAATTTGTTATGTAGCAAATTATATATAGAAAACTAATATAGGAAATTAAGACGCTCACCTGAGCTTCCAGCTAAATAGAGCTGGTGCCAGAATTCAAACCCAAGCAGTTTTAGTCCATTCATCCAGTCATTTACTCATTCAACACTGCTCCAGGTTCTGGGAAAACAGAAGCAAATGATAGATGTCCCAGCTCTCAAGCAGCTTCTGTCCTAGTGTCGCCAGAATCCTTGCTTTTAATAGTATACTACACTGCCTCCCTGTAAATTACGGGGTCTTTAAGACAAAGCCTAGTATCCCAAATAGAGTAGGAGATTTCAGATTCCTGTCTGCAACTTTTCAGGAGAGGGTAGTTTTTCCCAAATAAGGAGATGAAGAAAGCAAGCTAAGGTGAGATCACCAAATCCAATAGAATTCCCATACATTCCACCTTGCTTTGACTTTCTTCTAGGACTCAGTGGGTCTGATGAGGGGGGTTTTCTCATGTAAACCAAGAAAAGTCAGCCTGGGGGCTTCTGCCGCAATGTGGTCAGCCAAAAATTTAATCTTATTTAATCTAGTTTCTGTGAATTTTTTTTTTTTTTCCTAATCAGGTTGTAATTTTTTAAAGATGCCCAGGTAACTCATAGATCTTTCAATATAATTTTATTAATTTATTTTATACAGATTTGTTACTTTGATGCCAGTGCCTAGGAAGGACAGGAAAGTTGACTCTACTCTGGGGGGGACACAATTAAGCCATTTGTAGGTGTATACAGTAGACCTCCAGGGTGCTAGCATCAAGCAATTTGGAGACAGGGAAAGAAGTCTATTGCATGGCCATTTTCTCAAAGAAACTGAAGAGAAAAACCTAACAATACAATGCTTCACAGATGTAGACTTCGATAGACACACCCAGGAAAGTCCATGGGCTTTGGAACCTCACAGATCTGGGTTCCAGTTCCTGCTCTGCCCCTCTCTACCTTGGAGCAGTAATAATGATAGCAGTAGCTACAACTTTATTTAGTGCTTACTGTGTGCCAGGCACAATGTTAAGCTCTTTCTCTCTATAATTGCAATCAGTAATTCTCACAAATCTGATAAGTACAGTACGATCTTTATTTTATAGATGAGGACATACAGCTCAGAAGAGTTAAGCAACTTACCCAACATTGTCCAGCTCAATAGAGGGAAAGGTGATTTCATTCCAGGTCTGTCTAACTCCTCAACTTAAAAACTCTGAGCTTCAATTTCCTCATTTACAAAATGAATTTAATAATCCCTCCTCCACAGAGTTGCATGGAGGAAGAAATGAGATAATGCCTATAACACACCCGGCCCAAGGTGGGGGTTCAGGGCATGTTAGTTTCCCTGTGGAAGCAATCATTGAGCTGTAGGAATCCCAGCAGGCTTCCTGGAGGAGGTGTGGCCTGGGAAGGATAGATCAGACTCGGAGACTATTTTGTGTTCAAAGTCTTTAGAGATGCCCCCAGTTCCTCCCTGTGGTCAGGCTTCTGGGCACCTTGCAAAAAGAAGAAACTCTGCCTGCTTAATAATAGCAGTGCATTCTCTTTCTTGTCCAGGTAACTCGGACGGCTAAAGGAATGTGTGATTCTGCTCTTGGGGCAAATGCTCAGTGCTGGGCACACACGGGGGTGCCTGGACTGGTCTGCTTTCCAGAACAGCCTCATAAAGAGGCAACGGTACCTTTTTTGAGAAGTTATAAGCTCTTTTCTATTTGAATTGACAGAGAAATATTTACCCAGGGTTGCAAAAATCCTCCAGGAGGGCATTACATGGGAAAAAAAGAAAAAAGAAATTTCTTACTGTATTGGAGAAGCACAACTTCCCTTTTGACATTTCATAAGGCATAAATTTGATAGCAACAGAAGCCCCAGAGACACACTGTTAGCTAAACTGCTGGCGAAGGCATATTGCTGAGGAGCTCGGGGAGTGCCATGTCCTTGCCTTTGTTATCCTGAGCACACTCTTGTCTACAGTATCTCTGGGACACCTCTGCCACCCAAGGTTAACTCACCAGGGACTCCAGTTCCCAGTTTACCCTCTCAAAAATCCATGTTTTAATCCATGCCCCCAGCTCCCTTGCAGAATGCATCCTGATAGGCAACAACTCTGGAGTTTGAATTTAAGAAATTCGGCAGAGCTCTCTGGGGTCTTGTAAGAGCTGGTCCTTGTTGTTTCTGGCTGACTTTTTAAAGTCACCCCTTGCTCTTTGGTAAGAGGGAGAGAGAGAGCAGCTGCCATGGGCGTGGTGCCATTAGGACCAAGGGGTGGTTTAGACAGGGGTTCACCATTTACTCAGTGCTACCATCAGCTAATGTGGGTTTCAATGACACATTTGCTGCAACAGCTTAAACAATATTTGTTTGAAAAAACAATGATTGGGTGGAGTTCCAAATCTGATCATCTCCCAGATAAATTTGAGGGCCTCCTTAATTGCACAGAAAGGATGTTGGCATGCTGTGGCCCTCAAACTTTAGGGTACATATAATTTATCTGCTTGTCTTATTAAAAATATAGATTCCTAGCCCTCATCTCAGGAAAGACTGATTCAATAAGGGAATTCATTAACAAGCCTTAGGTGTGAATTTGATGCAAATTGGTAGGGAATCAACTTCCAGAAACTGATTAAATGAAAAGAGGAAGTACAAGGACCCTGGAATCAGGCAGCAGCACCTGGCTCTGATTCAAATCCCCACTGGGTCATTTACTTGCTGTGTTAGTTTGGGCATATGACTTAACCTCTCTGGGCCTTGGTTTCCTCATCTGTAAGTAAACCTCAGTCTCAGAAGCTGTCATCATTTGAAACCCTAATTTACTGTATCTTTGGATAGGAGAGGAAAGGAGGCAAACACCAACACTTAAGTGAGCCTCCGCGGTGTGCCAGGCATATGACTGCACCCTCTCCAGCACTCTATCAGCTAGGTATATCTCCTTCTGAAGTCACAGTGTACACTAACCTCTTCGGGCTTCTGGAAAATGTCTCCAGGGCAGTGGTTTCTGACCTGCATTCTAACATAAGGCATGTATGGTGGTTTGATTTTGTTCAACACTCATTGTTATTTTAAAAGGAAGGTGAGTTTGCACATGCTATTTAGTGCAATTCAATTCATTCATTTGGCAAGCATTTATTGAGTTCCTACTGTGTTCTGGACCCCATGTGAGATGCTGGGGATTGCACGGTGAACAGGCTTGGGCTGGGCACGCTGGCATTCCTCGCTGGCCCACAGGGTGAGTTAATCAGAAGCAGCTGGAACAGACACAGCCACTCAGCCCAGGTTAGTCAAGGCAGAGAGGAAGCTGTGAGCCGGCTGCTGTAGGAGCCAGGCCCAGATGAGTCAGAGCTTGGCTGCTCTGAAATGACAGAGATGCGGGCCAGGTGAATTCAAAACACCTGCCTAAGATAAATAGCAAAACAATGATAATGTGATATTTAAACACTGGTGCAGACTTCTTATCAGCTGTGCAGGCTTGTAGGAAGAAGACCAAAACAATGGAAAGGCACACACCACCCTTAGACAGAAATACTGAGACATGAACAATCAGTTTTACTCTAAATGTGGTCCCCAGGCCACTGGCCACACAGCCAACTGGGAGCTTATTTAAAATTCAAATTCCTGTCCTCCCCCCCCCTTAAATTTACAGAATCAGTGGGGAAGGACTCATAAAGTGCATGTATAACAATCTCCTCTCCTACTTCCCCACCCACTGAGCCTGCTCCATCTAGTCTAAGAATTGCTGCAACCTGCTGCATCTAGTCCATTTAGTCTTTTTTGTAGTAGACATTTCTCCCTCCTTTTGGGTAGGAGTGGTAATAAAAATAATAATTGACAATATTTATTGAGCACTTTCGATCTGCCAGGGAGTAGTCCAGGCACTTTACATATAACTCGTTTATCCCCATGATAACTCCATTGTATTGCTACTGTTATCCCCATTTTACAGATGGAGAAACTGGGGTACAGAGAATTTGGTGATTTGCCCAAGGTCTTACTTATAAGGGATGCAGCCAAGATTCAAACTCAAACCTATAGATTGCTCATAAAAGGATCCAGCATTTTGTAAAAACACAACAAAATAAAAGCAAAGTGTTAATGGCAGTTATTTCTGGGTGGTAGGAATATAAAAGGAGTTTAAATTTTGCCTATATGCCCTTGTAAATTTTCTACAGTAAACACATTCATTTTTGGTATGAAAACAGACCTGGGTTCATATTCATTACTCTGCACTTACTTGATGTATGAATTTAGATAAACATCTTAATCTCACTGAGGCTCCAGGTTCTCAACTATAAAATGGGCGTAATAATTGTTCATTGTCAGATTGACTAAGATATTTTATATTAAACAGATAACACAATGCAGTTACATAACTGGTCCCAAAACATATTAGGTCTCTTTCTCTTCCTTTCCACTGCTACTCTCTGCTTCCCAAAAAGGCATCACTGTTTTAACTCATCACTAGTAACTAGAGCAGGAGCTGCAACATGAACTTTAGAGCTTTCCTGCCCCAAGTACGGTCCTGGGCCAACAGCACTGGCATGCCCTGGGAACCTGTTAGAAATGCAGAATCCAAGGCCCCCACCTGAGACCTGCCGAATCAGAAACTGCATTTTAAGATCCACAGGTGATTCTCATGGAAGCGTGGGCCAGAGAATTGGTCTCCAAAAGGAGAAGTGTTACAAAGGTAATGAAAACAATAATCAACTGGGATGCAGGAACAAAATATTAGAACTACTTATATTTGTTTTTGATGTCCTTTTTAATTGTCTGGTATTTGTGTATGTTTAACAAGGTATATGGTTGATTAGTAACAAGTACATACACACACACACACACACACACACACACACACACACACACACACACACACGAGTAAACATTGTGCTGAATGAAGAGGGGTCTCAGAGTCACACACACTCAGATAGTATTAACCTTTTTCTGCAGTGCTCCCAGCACCAATTTCCAGGAGCTCTGCTGGTTGAGAAAAGGGATACCCCTTCCCCACACCTGCTGTTTCCTTACTTTGAGTGAAGAATTCTCCAATTTGGTAATACAGTCAGCCCTCTGTATCCACAGGTTCTGCATCTGCAATTCAACCAACTGGGATCAAAAATATTCAAGAAAAAAAATATATAAGAATACAACAATAAAAAATAATACAAATAAAAAAACAATATGGTGTAACAACTATTTACATAGCATTTACATCTTATTAGGTATTATAAGTAATCTAGAGATGATTTAAAGTTATATGGGAAGATATACATAGGTTATATGCAAATACTATGCCATTTTATATCAGGGACTTGAGCATGCGTGAATTTTTGGTACCCTCAGGGGGTCTGGAACCAATCCTCCACAGATACCAAGGGACACTGTACTTCCAAGCTCTATCTTCCCTGGGAGAGGAAGTGATTTAACCACTTGGTAAGTGGGCGACCCAGCTAATTTCTCTTCCATCTCCTCTTCCCTGATGAGTTTCGAAGGGGCAGCTCTGCCCCTGCAGGGTGCCCCTTCATCATCAGAATCACTTCCTCACATATTCCATCAAATCCCCTGCCTGCCCTTCCTCCACTTACTAGTCTGCAAAACCCAAACTTGGTCAGTTCCAACACTCATCCTGCTCTGTGCCAGCCCCAGGATGTTCAATATGGCTGGGAAAATACAGCAGCAAGCTGACTACACTCCCCTTTAATTCATGTCCATGAATCTCAGATGGATTCTAATCCTGCCTGGCCCTCCTGCCCTGTCCCCTACTTCAGCCATTCTCCTGCTCTGCTGGATGACATTCCCGCATCCTCAAACCTCCAAAATTGCTCCCCCCACCCCACTACCCTGAGCTCAGGACCTTTGTCCCATGCTTCAGATTTTGAGAAGGCACCTGTCCTTTGCCAGGACTTGTCTCACCTGGATTTTGCATTTAGTTATTTTAGTCCCCTGGAATCAAAACAGATCATCTCTAATTTTGTGCTCTTTCCAGCACACACAGCACCGCTGGCTCCCTATCAATGTTGAATCCAAACACTGCGTTTTTAGAAACTGCCCTTTTCCCAAGCACCTTATTAATCCTCAAAGCATCTGTGAGCTTTAAAAAATTTTGCTAGCAGCGTGTGACATGGGTGACAGGACACAGCTTGCACTCCCCATTTTCCAGACCAGGAAAACTGGGACACTCAGCCAAGTTCCTGGTCTAGCATCATACAATGAGTCAAGTCAGAGTTGGAGGGTTTTGTCCCCTCTCTAATACCCACTGCTTCTTTGGGATTGTGTTCTAACAAAAGGGAATTTTAAAAAAATGCAAAATACAAAGACTTCTCCCCTGCCCCCCAAATGAGTTGAATAATGCAGCTAGGAGTTATCTACAAATATAGGCTGGTTTCAAGGCCCAGAATCCAGGATGGGAGCGAGGGGCACTGGGGAGAGGTCAGTGTTTTTATCCAATGAGACCTTTTGAAATAATAAAAATGACCCAGATCTGGGCTGGCTGCAAAGGGCTTTCAGTTCCTCTAGTGGTTCTCAAATGCCAGCCAGGCTGAGCACGGGCTTTGCAGAATCACCAAAGCCTATTAAAAATATATTAAAAAGAAAAAAAAATTCAGAGACAGAAGTAGATTAAAGGTTAGCAGAAACTGGGGGGAAGGAATAATGGGAAGTTTTTGCTTAATGGGTACTGAGTTTATGTTTAGGGTGATGAAAATGTTTTGGAAATAGAGATGATAGTCACACAGCATTGTGAGTGTAATTAATTCCACAGACCTGTATGCTTAAAATGGCAAATCTTATGTTACATATATTTTGCCACAATTTTAAAATGTACATATTTCTGGGCCCTAACCTTGACCAACTGAATCAAAGTCTCCAGGGTTGGGTCAGAAAATCTTTATTTTGCAGCACATTCCTCAGCTACTTCTGATGCATGGTCAAGATTTAGGAGCCCTTAAGTCCTGATCAGTCGGAATCTATTTGTATGCTAAAATGGAAAAGCTGACAGAGGCTAAGAAATAATTTAGTCCAACCCTTCATTTTACAGAAAACTGAGTGTCAGAGAGCAGGTGCAACCTGTTCAAGTTCTTAGACCCAGGATGAGATAACTGTGGCCCATTGAACTTTTAGTTACCATCTCAGATCTAATTTCAGGTTCCAATTGGCACCACTGAAAATCTCTTGAATATTAACTTTCTTAATGGCTGGAAAACTGAACCAGGTTTCTCATTTAGATTCTTCTATCCAATAACGCAAGTAATCTAAATCATAACAATAGGCATTCTCATACCCCCCAGGACCCAATAAAATGATTTCCATCTCGAATGGGAGTGAGGGACGGAGGTGCATCCTGTGATCCTTTCTATTTTCTGCATTGGTCTTTGAGTATTGAGCAGTTGGTCCTGAAATCAGGTCTTGGGTCCCAGGAATTTTTTGCTCAACATCTCTCATTGTCCCACTCTGTTGGATCCCTGTGGCTGACTTGAGTCCTCCAAACCCTGAATGATCAGGTGACCTCCTTAGTCAGACCCTGAAATCCACTTACCCACAATAAACAAAATGCAAATACATTCTGCACACGACTTTTCCCTGTTTGCAAACAGATGTGGTACACACTGGTGACATCTTAAAAAGAAAAAAAAAAACACATGCCCTTGGTCAGGGAACAGAGTCACTGACAGGAGAATAAACATGCCATCTTCGTGGATGTGAGAATTGGGAGGGCAGCTACAACTGTTACTACCTGGAAGTCCCTGGCAAGGTCGCTCCCTCTAGGGATTTGTCCTTACAATCTTTGCTTGAGCTGTGGAGCCCTAGCCTGTTTATCCTGCTGCTGGCAAACTGGGTGCATCCCAGACATTCACCTCCTTAGACTGACCAGAGTCTTCTGGGAGTCTTGAGTCCAGCACAGTGCCTGGCACTTGGGCACTCACCAAAACATTTGTTGAACCTTTAAACTGAATTCACCATTTCTGATATTCATTTGTTTCTTGGGCAACTTCCAACCTAATAGCTAATGCCAAAGTAAAATCGACTGAATTTTTACCCAACAAGCATGGAATGCCTGTTGTTTGCTGTAGCTGTATTAAGATCAGTGAAATAGAGGCCATCCTCACCAAGAGGCTGCAATCTAGGGGAAAATGCAGACACACAATCACATCATCCTTTCATAAGGCAGCCTGTGATAAACGTAACTCAAGGAGGTGCAGAGAGGCATACAGCACAGTAGGAAGGTTCTTGCTTGACTTTCTCCTTTATGTTTTATCCAAAGCACTTCCTGACCAGCTGCAAATTGTTTATTGCCTACTTCCTCCTCCTCAGATGGTAAACTCCTCAAGAGTGAGGGTCTTTGTTTCTGTTCACTGATCTTGCTGAGAACCTAAAACTGTTCCAGGCACATAGTAGGTCATTTACAAATAACTCTAAATGATTTGCATTCAAATGGGGTCTGGATTCCAATCCTCTTTCTACTGCCTATTAGCTATGTGAGTTATGACAACTTTTTTTTACCTTCAATTTCCTCCTCAATGAATCAGGAATAATGACGGTTGTTGTAAGAATTAAAATTTATAGAACAAGTCGTTCTCAACTGATGGTATTAATGTTACACATACTGTGATCATCATATTATCTTAGTGTTAATATTTTTTAAAGGCAGAGTGTCTTAGAAGAAAAGACAATTAATTATAACTGGTACGCTGATTCTATCTTTTAAGTATCCAGTAGGTTGCTTTCAGCCACGAGTAACAGGAAAACCAATTCGCAATGTCTTAATCAAATAGGGCTTTATTTTTTCTTATATAACAAGAAATCCGGAAGTGGCTCCACAATGTCAGGGCTGGTGTCTCTGCAGTTCTCTTGATCAGAGGTTGGCACTCCATGGCCCACAAGCAAATCTGGCACAACAACTGTTTTTGCAAATAAAGTTTTATTGGAGCACAGCCATGCTGACTTGTTTATATATTGTCTATGGCTGCATTTGCATAGTGATAGCAGACTGTAGAGGCTGCAACTGAAACCGTATGACCCACAAAGCCTAAGATATTTGCTAAGATATTTACTATTTGTCCATTAACATAAAAAGTTTTCCAATCCCTACTCTTAACCATTACTTTACAGTCACAACTCCGGGCAGCACATCCTGCTTTTAAGACAAGAGAGAAGGGGTGGCACAACCTACATTTGTCCCTTTAATCAGGAAAGCAAAAGCTTTCCCAGAAGCCCCTATTTGACTTCCCTTTCCAACCCATTGGTTAGAACCAGGTCATATGACCACTCCTTGCTGGAAAGGAGTCTGGGAAAATAGGAAATGGATTGTTATGCTTGGCTAAATCTGAGCTGGCCAATACAGGAGCCACTAGCCATGTCTGGCTGTTAAGCTCTTGAAATGTGGTTGTTCCAAACAGAGCATGCTGTAAGTATAAAATTCACATCAGATTTCAAAGACTAAACCACACAAAAAGAGTGTAAAATAGCACATTAATAATTTTTTATTAATTACATGTTAAAATGCTAATATTTTTGGATATATGGGGTTAAATAAAATATACTATCAAGATCAATTTATCCTGTTCCTCTCAACTTCTTTAATGTGGCTACTAGAAAATTTTAAATTACATATGTGCCTCACATTTGTGGCTTTTACTACATTTCTGTTTGACAGCACTGTGCTAGACTAATGATTTGTCCCCCGAAGCTGGGAAAATTACTACTCTAAACTATAGGGGCATTCTGTTAGCAAGAAAAAAAGGGAAATAGATATTGGATAGTACCTAACAAGGTTTGCCATAATTCATTTATTTAAAAAAAAATTTTTTAAAGAAATAAGTACCTAGTTCATGCCAAGCACTATGCTAGACACTTGGAATACAACAGTTAGCAAAACAGATGTAGTCTCTGTCTTTGTGCAACTTAAAATGTCCTCCTAGAAAAAGTAATATTGGACGTGGGAGTTGTAGAATTAGATGGACTTTGATAGGCAGTGACAGGCAGTGTTGGGTGAGATGCGCTGGAGGACATTCCAGGCTGAAGCACGAGAAAGTGAGGACATTTGGGGTGTGGAAGGAGACAGAATGAGGAGGAATGTTCCCACCCAGGCCCACACCCCTCCTCTCCCTGCTGTGTCCGAATCCAGGCATACTCATCTTCTCTCCATTTCCCAGACATACCACGTACATTCCCACTTTTGAGATTTTCCCTTCCCCACTCCTCTGAGATGCCTCCCCTCATTTCCATCTCCTCCTTGTTGGCTTTGAGAAAGACTATTATACGTTGAGGTTCACTATAAGCATCCCCTTCTCTAGAAAAACTCCCTTGACCCCTGATCCCAGAGGTCAAGCTCTGCTTCCTTTGTCCTCTAATAAAAATAACAGTATTGTAGTAGCAGTAGTAGTAAACGTCTACTGAGCCCTTACTATATATCTGACACCATGTTCAATACCATGTCTAAATTAGATTATTTGAGTTTCACGATCATCTTTTTATCCCATTTTACAGATGAAGAGAGGAAAGGTGAGAAAGATGAACAGTCCCATTTCACATGGCCTGAGCTAAGACTTTGAACACTGAGGAAGGGTCGGAGGTTGTCAAGTAGATTGAAAGTGGAAAAAAGACATTGTAGAGAGAAGGAACAGAGAAAGCATGGTGTTCTACCAAAGTAGGTGATTCCCCAACAGGTGGGGCAGATGGTGCAGAGGGGGAGACCCAGGGAGAGAGGAGGAGGAAGCAGCAAGCACGGATCAGGTAGGAAAGAGCCCACACACCCCACGAGGACGTGTGAATTCATGTTGGCAGATAATTGAGAACCACAGAAGGAATCTACACAGATGAAAGGCATCACTAAATCTGCGTTCTGGAGACAGGAGAACATTTAGAAGGTGATTCCATCCATCCAGATGAAAGTGTCGGTAGCAGCAGTAACAGAGATTAGCGGGGGGCTTCAGAACACTTGACAGTCTGGTGAGGAATCTGCACACTAGGGTGGGAAGGCCAGGTTCACTCCCCAGGTTTTGACGTGGTTTCATCCCTCATCTCATTTCACCCACATCACCCTTCAGGGTGGGTGTTAGCCTTCGTGTCTGACAGATAAGGACACTGAGCCCCAGAGAGGATAAGTGTCCTGCTCAAGGTCACACCAAGTATTTGAAAGAGACAGAAACTCTGTCTAGCCTTTCCGCGGCCCAGGATCTTGCCACAACCCTACAGTGCCTCTAACCCTAAGCCAGGAAAATGATTCTCTATCCTCCCTGCTCCTTGTTTTTCAGACATTACATAGGGGCGGGCTCACCGATGTATTAAGTATTTAGCGTATTTGAATTCTTCACTCACCTACCAAGCATTTTGTAGTCGGGTTCTTCATTCGACTTTCTTTTTGTCCCCACTCGGGTAGATGCCATGTTACAGATGGATAATAGTACCTCCGTTTTTCGTATACTCATGCTTTTACTGGTAAGGAAAAGTCACTTATTTTCCCTAACCTTGAGTGCCACCCCTACCCCACCCAACCTCCCCCTGTTCTTCTCCCAGTGCCTGGGTCAGCCCAGAAGGAACCCCTCCAGAAGGCCACAGAGTCTTCTGCAAAGCAGGTTGGATTGGGGAAGTTATATCTTGGTTCTACATTGGGGGAGGATAAAATTCTATTTTTAAAAATAAAACTAAATTAAATGAGTGCACTCCCTAAAGCCTTGGTTTTGAACTCAGTTATAGCACTTATCACCTTCCAGAATATGAGCCTTCCCACTACTTTGTGAACACTTTGTGGCCAAAGCCTGAGTCCTCTCCATCTTGGGACCCCCAAAGTTGGCCTCACCCACCTTCAGGAGGCATGTGGTATGAAAAGTCCTTGGGCAAGTTATTTATGTCATCTGAGGTCCACTTTCCTCATCTCAAAATGGTAATAATGATGCCCACCTAGTAGGGTTGATGTCACTAAATGAGATAAGCATGTGCCCAGCAGAAAAAAGCTACTCGATAAGTTTTAGTTTCCTTTGTTATTAAAGGAAAATTGGAAAAATTAAATATGATAAAGATGGCTTTATACTTAAATAAATTGTTTTACTCTTGTGTTGTGCAAGACTAGCTTTTTAAAATTCTTTCGTGGAGGCATTTCACACTTATTCTAGTTTAATTTGTTTATTAGCATTAATTTAGCACCTGTCATACTCTCACCACAATGCTAGTTATTATTGGGGGGAGGGAGATGCAGTGGAGGCAATAAATGAAATAGAAAGAAAAGAAGAACTAATACTTACTGAACGCTACTAATTGTGCCCCCACCTCAATTCATATGTTCAAGTCCTAACCTCCAGTACCTCAGAACATGACTGTGTTTGGAGATAGGGCCTTTAAAGAGGTGATTAAGATAAAACGAGGTCAAATGAGTGAGCCCTAATCCAATGTGACTGATGTCCTTATAAGAAGAGGAAATTAGGACACAGACATGCACAGAAGGAGACCGTGTGAGGACACAGGGAAAAGATGGCTATCTGCAAACCAAGGAGAGAGACCTTAGAAGAAACCACTCCGCTGGCAACTTTATCTGTCACTTCGAGTCTCCAGAACTGTAAGACAGTAAATTTCTGTTGTTTAAGCCACCATCCTTGATGCTTTATATATTCATTCATTCATTTGTCACATATTTACAAAGTAGCTACAATGGGCTGGGTCCAGTTTAAAGCAAGGCAGGTACGGTCCCTGCCTTCATGGAACTTCCAATCCACTGTGTGTTCCTCACTTATACTTTACAACAGCTTGTGTAATAGATATCGCAATTTGCCAAATAGATACGCAAACATGGAGAAACAGAGGACCCAAAAGAGCAGGTGGGCAGCATAATACATGATACTGAAAGGTCCGTAGACCACTTAGGGGTGACCAAAGCAGACTCAGTATCCAATGAGCGAGGAAGGGCAGTTAGAATTCAAAACCAATGACATGACGGTCATAGAAGGCCCTCCGTTAGTAATCAGGAAGTAAAAGACAGGGCAAGATTCACCCTCGGCCCCCAGGGAAGGGACTGACAAGAGTTAGGTAGCATGAGCCCATGTCAAGGGCACAGCCTCAGTGTAGTCATAGAAAACCTATGCCTGTGTCTACCCAGTTTGTGAGTAGACACGGGGTCTAAGGGACCCACCTCAATCAGGACATCCTAGGTAAGTCCATGGGAGATTTTCTATTTTTAAAAATAGAAAATCTTTTTCTATTTTAAAATCTGTTTGCTGGAGATATTACACACTCTCCATTATCTTGTCACAAAAACTTACCAACACTGTAAAAACTACAGTACAACTGAATTTGGCATGGGAGCCAGTGAGGTGTTAACCTTTGTAGGAAGGTGAGCTCAAAGCCAGAGCAAAACCAGCCCATATAGTCCAAGGGACAGCTAGTGTTTGTGTTATAAAACCAAGAGGTGCTTTTTCCTTTTATCGAACACCTACTGTATGCATGAGATAATTGCACGGATAATTTCATTTCACATTTACAACATCCCTGCAAGGCAACTACTATTATCCTTTACGTTTCGAAGTTGAAGAAAATAAGGGCCAGAGAAGTTCATTAAGTTGCTCAAGATTCTACAGTAAGGAACGGGCAGGACTTGGGTTTGAACTCCGGTCTGTCCAGTTCCACATTCTTGCTCTTAACTACTATATTCTATAGTTTCCCAGATTAAGGGCTTAGGCCCAGCTTACAGAGGGAGTGTCTGAGGAAGATCAAACCTGACAAGGAGTCCATTACTTTTTTGATTCCCCATTACCCTTTCCTCCAACTCACCAGGCATTTTTCTTTTACATTTAGGCAGCTTTTTAGAAAATTGGAACAGGAGCAAAGATCAACTCCATGGCTCTACATCCTGCTCTCATCCCCAAACCCTATAACTGGCAGAATATACTTGAAAAAGACTACATCGATAGCAGGGATAAATCAGAGGAATATCTGACAGACAGAAAGCAAATAGGGTGAGCCCAATGAAGGAAAGCATGGTCTAAAACACCTAAAGGGACTTACCAGGTTCTGGGGATGTTCAAGATTAGGGATACAAGAAGCAGGAAGGGGCTCTGAAGAAAAGGTTAGGGTGATTGGTTGGTTGGGGAGTCCATATTTTAGGCATCCAGGCACTTTAGCCCCTTTTGTATGCCAAGCAGGGGCAGTAGAGGTTCCTGCCCCCCCTCCCCACCCCTTCCCCAAGCCAGAGTTATGAATGTGGCTGTTGTGGCTAAAGAACCGAGACAAAGGTAACACCAAGCATGAATGGGAAGTCACCATACATTAAAGAAAAAAAATTAGTGGAAGGCTTTCTCGGAATCATATGCTGTTGCTTCCCTACAACCCTTACAGACAGGTGGTAACAAACAAAGAGAAGGCACAGACAGGCAGGAAGAGATCTTCAAATACGAAGATAATCATATAGCTTAAAAATCACTGAACATCAGAGAATCACAGCACCCTAAGAGATGTACTGGGCTGAAGTGTGTTCACCAAACAATTACACTGAATTCCTAGCTCCTGATATCATTGAATGTGACCTTATTTGGAAATAAAGTCTTTGCAGATGTAATCAAGTTAAGATTAAGTCATACTGGATTAGGTTGGGCCCTAATCCAATGACTGGGGTCATTAGAAGAAGAGGGAACTTGGACACAGAGACACAGAGGAGACATTCTCACTCACAGGGAAGAAGGCCTTAGGAATATGGAAACAGATATTGGAGTGATGCAGCTTCAAGACAAAGATCCCCAGCAACCACCAGAAACTAGAAAGAGACAAAAAAGCATTCTTCCTACAGTAGCATCAAAAAAGAATAGAATACTTAGGAATAAACTTAACCAAAGAAGCTAAAGACTTATAATACACTGAAAACTACAAAACATTGCTAAAAGAAGGTAAAACAGATACAAATAAATGAAAAGACATCTCATTTTCATGGGGAAGGCTTAATGAATATTGTTAAAAATGTCTATATTACCCAAAATGATATGCAGATTTTATGCTATTCCTATCAAAATCACAGTGGCATTTTTCACAGAAATAGAAAAAAAGAATCCTAAAATTCATACAAAACCACAAAGGACACTGAATATACAAAACAATTGAGAAAAAAACAAAGTTGAAAGCCCACACTTCCTGATTTCAAAACATATTACAAAGCTACAGTAATCATAATAGTATCTTTCTGACATAAAAATGAATGAGGGAGGGGGGAAGAGGAATGGGTAAAGGGTCATGGAAATCAACTGCAATGTATATTGAGAAGTCAAAATAAAAAGTAAAATAAATAAATAAATAAATAAAAATGAATGAAACAGAATAGAGAGTCCAGGAACAAATGCACACACATATGATCAAACGAACTTTCACAAAGGTTCTAAGAGGTGCCACAAGGGTGCTAAAATGACACAGTGGGAAAAGGATAATATCTTCAACAAATGATGCTGACAAAACTGGATATCCATATAAAAAGAATGAATTTAGACCCTTACCTCACACCATACACATAATCAATTCAAAATGGATTTAAAGACTTAAACATAAAACCTGAAAGAATAAGACTCTTGGAAGAAAAGATATGGGAAGGTATTCATAACATTGATCTTGCCAATGACTTTTGGATATGACACCAATAGCAGGCAACCAAAGCAAAAATAGACAAACAGATAAATGAGACTACATCAAACAAAAAACTTCTGTACAAGGAAATAATCAACAGAGTGAAAAGCCAGCCAAACAAAATGTGAGAAAATATTTTCAAACCGTATACCTGAGAAGGGGTTAATATAAAAAAATATATGAAGGACTCCCACTTCAATATCAAAAAAACAAATAACTTGATTAAGAAATGGGCAAATGACTTCAGTAGACATTTCTCCAAAGAAGACATTCAAATGGCAGAGAGGTTCGTGAAAAGATGTTCAACGTCACTAATGATCAGGGAAATGCAAATCAAAACCACAATGAAATACCACCTCACATCTATTAGGCTAACCATTATCAAAAACAAAACAAGACAAAATAAAAGAAAACAACAACTGCTGGCAAGGACATGGAAAAATTGATTGGCACACCTGTGCAATGTTGGTGGGAATGTAAAATGCTACAACCATTATGGAAAACAGTATGAAGGTTTCTCAAAAAATTCAAAATAGAGCTACCATATGATCTAGCAATTCCACTTCTGGATATTTATCAAGTATCTCAAAGAAATATTTGTTCTTCCATGTTTATTGCAATATTATTCACAGCAGCCAAGAAGTGAATAAAACCTAAACATCCATGGACAGATGAAAGGATAAAGAAAATGTGGTATATACATACAATGAAATATTATTCAGCCTTAAAAAGCAAGAAAATCCCATCCCAGGCACAACATAGATGAACCTTGAGGACATTATGCTAAGTGACATAAGCCAGTCACAGTAGGACAAATATTGCATAACTCCATTTACATGAAGTAATTAAAGTAGTTAAACTCATAGATGCCAAAATTAGAATGAAGGTTGCCAGGAGTTTAGGGAAAGGGGATATGAGTTTTTCAATGGGAATACAGTTTCAGTTTTGCAAAATGAGAAAGTTCTAGAAATCTACTGGACTACAGTATACATAAAGTTAGCAATACTGTACTGCACACTTAAAAATTTGGTAAAAACGTAGATTTCATGTTATGTGTTTTTAACCACAATAAAAAAATAAAGAATTCTTCCCTAGAGTCTTAAGAGGGACCGTGGCCCTGCTGACACCTTGACTTCAGACATCTAGACTCCAGAACTGGGACAGAATAAACTTCTCCTGTTTTAAGCCACCCAGTCTGTGGTCATTTGTTACAGCCACTCCAGGAAACTAATATAGGAGAGAAACACCAAGCTCAGCATATGGAAGAACTAATATCCAAGAAAGTATGAGAAGGCGTAAATATAAATAAATAAATAAATAAACAAACAAACAAATAAATAAATAAATAAATAAAATAAAATAAAAAGAATTTGAAAGAAAGAAAATATTTTCACAGGGACAAGGGAAGATATCCATGAAATAAGAACAGGCTCTTAAGAAATAAGTCCAGGTAGCCATCATGGATAATATAATCCTAAAACTCAAAGCAGCTGATAGTTTGAAGAGCAGAATGGACACACACAAAGAGCAAGGTGGGACATTGATAGACTAAGGCTCGGAGTTCTCCCAGAGTGCTGTGCAAAAGCATAAAATGGTAGAGTGTAAAAAAGAAGATTAAGATATGGAAATAACTAGAAAAGCCCACGCATCTTCAAATAGGAATTGTAGAAGAAAGAATGGAGAAAATATAGAGAAAATAATAATCAAATGAATAAGAGAAGACATTTCCCAGAGCTAAAGAAAGACACAAGGCTTCAGATTCAAAGGGCACAAGAATGCTGGGCAGTTTGAATGAGAAAGACAATATGCTGACCTTTATGAATTTGGGTACCTAGCACGTGAGGTACTCAGAGGTACCCAGGGTTCCCACCCTTACCCTTCACATTTGATGCTAGGCACATCACTATGTGGAGATAGTCTCCTTTTCCTCGCATCTTCAGTGGAACTTCTCTGCTATCTGAAATGCACTAAAAGCATCAGTTTAGAATCATCCTTGATTCTGGGCCAGTATTTGTGGTGTGTGGAATTGGAGGTGCCCATTTCATAAGAGGCCTGTGGTGTAATTAGAGTTCATTAGTCTCAGTAGTGAGTCTTCATCAGAAGTTCATCCAGTTTGACATATTGGTGGCCTGTGACAGGCTAAACATTAATCCCTGCCAAATTAGAAGGGAAATCAAGATAAGGAACCATCTCGAGATTTTTTTATTGCACATAAAACATGCAAAATGCTCTAAAAATATCTCATGTAACAATCTGTTTGGATAATATTACTGGAGATGTTGACATTTAAGTGAGAAAATTATTGTTCATGAAGTGAAGTGGAATGAGGCTTGTAAGAATCTCTGGCCAGATAGCAAAAATAAAGAGCTACATAAAATAGTCAATTTTTAAAATTAAAACAGCTTTAATCTGATATGTGAGATATCAATTTTGTAAGCATGGCTCAGGGCTGGTGCTTGGTGAGATCCAATGTCTCTTGAGAAGTGAACAGTTCACAGGATTATTTTGTTAATCAACTCCTAGGAGAGAGATTTGGACAAAATCATTTTACTTATTTAAAAAAAATATTTAATTTGGTGTCTCATTCCATATCAGTTTGTCATTAAAGGAACCCATATCACGACTTATAACAACAGCTTTCCATCAATAATTGTTTGACAGTTACTATGCAACTGGGTGCACCTCTCAAATTTACAATTAGGAAGACTTGGCAGATGGGACATATAGATCAATAACATAGTCAATTTTCTATTATGAAAATAAATTGATATTTCCACTGTAAAAACATTTCTTTCAATACTTCAGAACAACATTATTTACTTCCAGCAAGGAGGCAACTAAGAGGAAGTATAAATGTTAGACAAATTACAGTAGGCGCTTACCAGTTCCTTCAACTATACTCCATTGTCAGTATCGCTAGGAGATGTCAGCCTTGCTTAGCAACTTCCTCACAGGAGATTTGTTCTCATATTTCTGCCTTGGGTCAGGAGAACCAAATCCAATACTTATACTATTCATTAGTATAAGTTCAACTTTATTGAACTTATACTAATGAACTCAGGTTCAACCTTATTGAAGACAGGGTTGGCATTGATGGGATATGTAATACAGCAGAATGAACACAGATTTAAGAATCAGACAGATCTGGATATAAATCTCAACCTTGAACTTGAAGATTAATTCTCTCTCTGAAACTTAGCTTCTTCACCTATACACTGGAATCAGCTAGACCTAGATTCAAATCCTTGCCCTTCTACCTACTGGCTACGTGAACTTAAACAGGTTACTGGACCTCTCTTAGTTTCGCTCTCCTCAGTGGACTGTTGTAAGAGTAAAATGAAATAGAGTATGTACATATTACTGCACCAAGGGCATGCCTAACAAATTTTAGTTCCTTTTCCCTTCCTTATGATACATGGGCAATGTACATACAATGCACCAGGGTATAGAAATTTGAGATCCAGTCATGCAAACTGTTCAGTCCTTTTAGACGTCATTTCCTCTAAGAAGATGAATTTATACCCAAATATGAAATCATATTAATATACCAGCTTTGTTTACTAATTGTTTATAGCATCTATGTGATCAAGTCAATCTCATATATTTGTTGAGAAGCAGTTATACACAAGGCATGAAAGTGAAGAAGATCGTGTCATGGCCCCAGCCTCAAGAAGGTTAAATCTAATTGGGAAGTCCCTGCTCAATCCAAGAACAAACCTAGTCATGACAATGATACTAATGTCTCCCAGGGTAAAGGGGAGCCCAGACTACTGGTGGGATTTCAAGAATTCTCTCCAGTACCTAACTTCTGCTTAAATACATCGGAAAACATTGTGTCAGTCTTCTGGCTCTAGGTTCTCCTTTTCCCACGGGGAATCTAGTCTGCTTGAGGAGGAGGGAGTGGTTCAGTTCTGCTTTGATTACTTACAGTTGTATCATCTCTACAGTCCACCTCAAGTTGAAATATTGATATTTGATATTAAAATCAAATTTTAATAAAATTTGGCTACTTCCTTGGGACTTGGGTCTTGGAAACCATCTCAAAATGATCAGGATGGACAGAGGTTCCCGTCATAAGGAAGACCTAGCAAAGAAAAGATTTCCTTGTTTGGGAAAGGTGGAAGAATGGGGAATCAAGAGTTCTACTTTGGACACATTAAATTTCACATTCCTACTCAACACTCATGTGGAGAGGTCTAGTAGAATTTTAGATTTACAAGTTAGGAATTCAGGCAAAATGAGATGTCTGAAATAGTGAACTCTACAAAAGCCACCTGATCATCTCTGGGAACCCGATTCAGGGAGGAATCTGCCCAATGGACCTGCCCCCTTTTAGGGACCAGGTTTGAATGGGGCGCTTTGAACCTCCTGAGCTTACTTCATCCTACTGGGAGCCAGAACCGAAGATGCCTAGAGTGGGAGCTATGGGCCTGGAGAATGGCAAGAGAGACATTTTAAAGGTTTGATGGAAAGCTATAAATTGCTGCTTTCCTCCCTGGACTAGATTGTATTTTCCAAAGAAGGCAGCACCAGCATGCTCCTCTTCAATGTGATCTTGACACTCTTCCCTCAAGAGATAGGATCCAGTTGTCCCCTCCTTGAAATTCAAGCGATCATAGGACCTGCTTGTAACTAGTAGAAGGCAGCAGAAGTGACTGTGATTCCCAAGACTGGATCAGAAAATTTCCCACCTGGTTTGCATGGAATGCTTACTCTGGGAACACTCCCTCTGGCAAATGAGCCACCATGCTGTAAGAAGGTCATGCCCCATGAAGAGGCCACACATAGGTGCTCTGTTGACAGGCCCATTGCTCACAGCCTTTTTTAGTTATCCCAGCCCAAGGACCAGACATAATACGTGAGAGAAGGGGCCTCCAGATGATTCCACCTCCCAGTCAGCTAAGTCACCACCAGCCATTTGAGTGCCCCCAAGTGAAGCCCCAGACATGGTGGAGCAGAAACAAACCATCCTCTTTGTTCCCTGCCTGAATTCCTGACCCACATAATCTGTGACCCACATAATCTGTGAGCTTAACCAAACTGTCATTGTTTTATACCATTCAGTGTGGGGTGGTTTGTTATGCAGCATTAGTGACTAGGACACTCCCCGATATGTATAACAGGTACACATACACACACACGCATCCTCACCCACGGTGGGGAGTGGGACAAATACTAAAGAAGAAAGATGAACTCACTGACTCTTCCATACCCCAGTGTTTCCATCCCTCAGGTGAGGGTAGGGGGTAAGACTCTGCTCCCAAAGCCTCTTGCAGCTCTAATACTTGCTTCTGTGATCTTTCTTCCCTTGCCCTCAGCTGGAGCCTACTCTGTAATCCTTCATTTTCTCTGAGATATACATCACCGACAACTTCCCAGGACTAGTTGCACTTTAGATAGCATCAAAGCCTAAAGGGAAAGGAATAAGGATTTGATGATGGAATTTCAGAGCTAGTGGGGGTTTTTAAGAGGATGGGGGAGAAGTGATTATATCTCAAGTCGTGAAATTGGATGTCATTATATAAATGAGTTATCTTATACACAATACACAGAGTTTTGCCATGTGTTGGTGTTCACATTGAACTAAGTATTCTTCTAGGCACCGTACACGTGCTGTCCTGTTTAATCCTCACCCCATCATTAGTGGTGCCTGCCTTGATACCATGTTAGAGAACACAGAGAAGGGTGTCACATAGACACCTTTAGAATACACCTGAGCATTCTACGCTGATAACACCAAGGTCTGGGGTTCAATCCCTGGACCAGTCACCTGCCATAAAAAAAAATAACAACCCACACTCAAAATCAAACCTCACTACGGCAAAACACATTTTATACTCTGAATCAAGGTGTTCTCATGTTAACATTAAATAATGTTAATTTCTTAATTGTAGGGGAAATATGTTCATGCAGAGGATCTTAAGTTTTTCTCTCATAATTTTTGTTTAAAACCTTTGACATTCATTACCACTTGATGGACAAGAAAATCAGTTCTAGCTCAAAGAAGAGGCAAATATTAGAGCAATTATGAGAATGGGCTCCGGAGTTAAACCCAGGATCAGAAAATGAACAAAGTGAATCTGCCACTTACTGCTGTGTGACCTTGGGAGGGTCACTCAACTGTCCTAATGCTTAGTCCTGTCATCTGTAACATAGAAGTAATTATTGTTCTATCCTTGTAGCGTTGCAATGAGATTAAGAGAGATTATGCATTCAGCACAGTGACTAACACATGAAAATAGTTAATAAAACTTTGCTGCTTTTATTAATAATCCACTCCTATATCACTGTAGACAAATCCAAGATAGAAGGCAATTTTCAAGGTGATATTGGCCTGCTGGAGGAAGTCTTAGAAAAAGGAAAGTTGTGTGTGTGTGTGCATGAACATTTGAGTTTTGCAAATCAGATAATTTCTTATAATAACATTTTCATATTGGTTGTTTAACTTCCCACTTTTCTTTTCTGACATAAAAATACCCTAGAGAGAAGTAATATAGTGATCAGGAAAAGCACAGCCTTTGGAATGGAACAAAAATAAATTCTAATCCTGAATAAATTACAAATCTTCTCTGAATCTTGGTGCAGACACGTATAAGGTGCTCCATAAATATTTGTGGAACAAAATTCTAAAAATTATTATACTAATATCTACCTTTTTTCTTTATAGGATTAAATGAGATATACAATGAAAGTACTTAGCTCACAGTTACTAGTTAGCAAATGTTAGTTTTCTTTACCCACACACTTAAAAAAGTCTGGCACTTTTTATTAAGAAACTCCAAATTTGATGAGTTCTTTTCATTCTGATGAATATTAATTCCTCTGTTTGTCATACGGATAATAGTGTTTTAGCTCCTGAGCTGGTTTTACTGAATATATTCACTCTCTGTTTTAGAGATTCTCTAACAATATGCCATCTGGATAAAGCAAAGGTGCTTCTTAGAGGAACCCTGCAAGCTGCACATAGATTAACCTAAGAAATAGTGGAGTTTGCTTTTATCGCGCGCGCGCGCGCACACACACACACACACACACACACACACATACACACACACACACATACACACACACACATACACACACACATACACACACATATACACACACACACATACACACACACACACACACATCTTGAATACAGTGTCTCTTTATAACCATGTAGTCTGAGATGGTCATGAAATCATTAGACTCTGGAGGTAAATTTAGATATCCACGACTTCCTGAAAGAAGGTCATTTGTCTCATCTTTAAAATTAAAGAATGGGGAAGTAGGGAGCTCTGGTGGTTCTTTTTTTTAAGGCTCAGCAATTTCTACTCTTCGACTTAGAAGCAACTAAATTCACATCACATGATTCACCTTCCTGCCATAAATCTGATGATCAATCTAAAAGCCCCAGTCAGCCAGCCATTTCCTAGGTAACCAACCCCAAGTGACTTTAATGGATAGCCCATCGTAAGTAGAAACCAGAAAGAGAAAAGAAAAACCTGTCATTTTGTACTTTCTCCTCAATACTTTTAAATAATTAAAAACACCATGAGAAAACTAATCCATAGATATGTAAAGTATGATTGCAGAGTGTTTTCCTACCTTCACTGATTCATTCTAAAGAGGAAAAAATCATTCACTCAAGCCTTTACTTGTCCCAAAAGAAATTTCTTCCAACCTTTGACATGAACTTAGAATTGTCAGGCCAGATCTTGTTAAGAAAGTGAGTCACAAATGGGCATGAGATAAATATTCGCAGCAGTAAGGACCTCTAAGTTTCATTTTAAGCTGAAAATATCATAAACTGACTCTTTTGGGGATGCACATTGGATCAAATTTAGCAATTCAAGGAAGTTTAAAGGTTAAGGCATCCATTTGGGAATCAGTCCTTGGTGAATTCTGGGTCCGACACACATCAGTTGCATGATTTAGAAATGATACACATCTTTCTGAGTCCCTATTTATTCATCTGTAAAATGGGGCTAATTATTAGTTTGTATCCCATTGGATTGTTGGGATGGTTAAATCAAGCAATGCAGAGAAAGCACCTAGCACAAAGCTGGTCACACAGTAAACACTTAATAAATGTTAGAAATAAGCGAACAAAAGCATAATCAACTTCTTACATGTAAGCACTTACTGGGGGTCAGGTAGCAGATCAAGGTATTTACACACTTGAAAATATGAAGGCAATAAAGAGTTAAATGACTCAAGTTGAAAACAAGAAAACTGTTAATGCTGGAATATCATCACTGGCATCATAAACAGCAGACATATATTGAGCACCCTCTGTGTGCAAAGGAGTATAGTAGATGGAGAGAGAGAATCAGATAGAAATACCTTCAAATCCTGTTTCTTCTTTATTAGCTGTGTGACCATTGTTAAAGTGAATTAAAATGGACAGCAGGCCTGCGGAGTCCTGGAGCAGAAAAAGCCAGTTAGGCCTCATAAGTGACCTTAACGTTGCTCAATTTCCAAACATAAGCAAAACGTAAGCTATTTCTTATAAATGCCTATATAAAAGAAAAATAGAACTTAAGCTCAACTAATAAGAAGCAGACAACAAACTTACAATTGTATAACTAGGGACTGACTAGGGGGATAGACCTAAGGCAACTTTATGAGTGTAACCAATCAAATATTTCTTTTGCATTACTTCCACATTCACTCTGTGAAAGCCTGAACCTTCTGCTCCTTCAATGAACTTCAAAACCTCTCTCAGTTTGGGGCTTCCCAATTCATAAATCATTGTTTGTTCAAATAAACTCTTAAAAAAAAAAAAAAAAAAAAAAAACTTTACTGTGCCTCAGTTTACCTTTTAGCACCATTGAAAAGCAACCTACTCTCTCATCTTCAAAATGAGTAAGTAAATCAAGGCTCATGGTTGCAATCAATATAAACAACTCAGCAATCTGAGTGCTCAGTCCCTGGTATAAAATGGCATAGTATTTGCATATAACCTACGCAATCCTCCTGCGTACTTTAAATCATCTCTAGGTTACTTATGACACCTAATACAATGTAAATGCTATGTTAATGGTTGTTATACTGCATTGTTTTATTTGCATTATTTTTTATTGTTGAATTATTTTTTATTGTTTTTCCTGAATATTTTCAATCCGTGGTTGGTCAAATCCACACGTGAGGAATCCATGGATACCAAGGGCCAACTGTACTTGGGACACTTACAGAGTCAATGAGAGACTGGAGGAAGAGCAGTTGGAAGACTGGTAAAGGTTTGGGAAGACTCCAGAGGGCTAGGTGAGGAACCCCCACCCAGCCCATGGAGCAGCAGTGTCAGGTTAGAGGCCATCAGTGCTGGGGACATGAGCATGACCTCCAGCTGGCCCTATGCTGTCAGATCACTGGCTTGAGATTCAAAGTCCTCACTTGTGACTCACATGCTGCTGTGGGCTCTGCTGGGATAAATGAGGCCTCTTTGACTTCCGTATGACCATGAATACTGAGCTATTCCAGAAAAGCGCACTTGGATACCTGCTGTGGTTTGAATGTTCCCCAAAAGTTCATGTTGCTGAAAACTTGATCCCCATTGCAGCAGTGCTGAAAGGGCAAGTGATCCAATTATGGTATCTGAAAGGCAGGGTCTTTAAGAGGTGATTGGATTGTGAAGACTGTGCCCTAGTGAATAGATTAATCTATTAGTGGAGTAATGGGTGTTCGGGAGTGGCTCTGATGGCCCTATAAGGAGAACAAGTGAGAACTTTAATTCTCTCGAGCTCTTGCTCATGCCATAATCTCCCAGCCATTCTCGCCACGTGATGCCCTGCGTTGCTGTAGAGAGCCCCCACCAAGAAGACCCTCATCAGATGTGCCCCACGGACCACGGACTTCCCAGCCTCCGAAATTGTAAGAAATAAATTTCCTTTCATTATAAATTACCCAGTTTCTGGTATTCTGTTATAAGCAACAGAAAACAGACTAATACAGAACACAAACGACAAATGCCCACTCTGATAGGACTAATGATACAGAATATCGCAACTTTGTTATGAGAACAAAGGAACTAAGGTCTTTAAAATGTACATCACAATGCCTAGCACATAGCTGACACTCAAAAACTGGAAACTTTTATTATTAGATCTTAAAAGTATAGCCTCTGGAACAGAATAAAACTTTAATTGATCATCTATTCTGTTCCAGGCCCTATGCCAGCTTGAGGACACAGTAGTGTCAATAAAGGTAAATATGGTACTATATCTGCTCAGAATGAGACGACAGCGTAATGGGGAAGGAAGGGAAGAATAATAATAATTTGAAATACCTCTGTTGAGGACCATATGCTCTAGGTAGGAGTAAAATGCTCTTGACTCAGACAGTAAAGAACTATGCATCGTCTCTCTTAGGTGGCTGGAAGAAATGGGAAGAAAAAGGAATTCCTCACTGAAATGGTGGCATTTGAGCCTGGAAGACATTCCCCTCTCCATCTATCCTGATACTACAGATTCTTCTAGGTTCCATTTGTAACGAAAAGTCTTGATTCTTAATCCAAAATGCAAGTTGCAGGATTTGAATAGAAAAAACTTCTGGAATGAAACCCTCCAGGTGGGCAAGAAGTTGTCGATCAAAGGAATTCTTACGTGGATTTTTCTTCTTCACTGTTTCCATCGTCATCCCTCCATCATGCCCAAGGGGACACTTTTCCTTTATGATTAATTGTCTGGCTCAAAGGAAAGGTTTTTCTCTCATTAGTACTCATTTGTTATTTCAGTAGATGCCCAACATTTATTAAGGAGGTGACCAAGGCAGTACTTCTCAGTGGCTAAGCGCCTGAATTATGAAATCGAGCAGACCCCAATATAGATCCTACCTTTGCCCTAATTCTCCAGGTAACATTGAGCAACTCTCTGAAACTATTTAACTGTATGTAAACCAGGGAAGAACATAGTAAACATGATCACAGAGTCGCTGTGTCACCACACATGTATACCTTTGTAGGATGATAGGTATTCAATAAATGTCAGCTATGGTATTGCTATAAGAGGCATGTGGGAGAAAGTCATTTCTGTCAGCAAAGAGAAAGCAGGCTGAAAGTTTCAAAAACCTTTGTTAAATACCAGCTGAGGCAGGAAGAAAATAGCAAAAATTCAAGAAATACAACAGTGTTTGACATAATCAAAGGTAGCTTTCTGATTCTTCCATAGCTGACCTGTTTTGTTTCATTGTTTCTTCAAGACCTACAACAGTGGCTGGCACCAAGAAGGTGTTCTATTAATATCTAGTGAATTATTTGATTAATAACACTTGTTTAATCGATCAGTGAGGTTTATTCCAGGACCATCACCTTGCACAATTCTGGGAGATACCATTGATACATGACTAACATAGGTGACAACATTTTGCTTCAGAGCAGTGGTTCTCAAACTTAGCCGGACTTTGGAATCATCTGAGAACATTTAAAAAAATACTGATGCCTAGGTCTCACCCCTAGAAATTTTGATTCAATTGGTATGGGGTGTGCTCTGGGCATCAGGATTTTCTACAGCTCCCAGAAGGTTGTAATGTGCAACATTGACAGAACGAATTCTCCAAGGGAAAAGTTTTGAGCCCTGGATTGTACAACATGATGGTCCACAGAGCCTTAGTCCCATGTTCTCAAAGATGTACAGTGGGCGGGGATCATGGCATGTCTGCAAAGTGGTAGCTCGTTGCAGTGAGAAAGTAGAGAATTGAGGTTAGGTGCACCTGGGTTTAAGTCTAGGCAAGCCTGTTACTAAATTGTATAACCTTGGGCAACTTACCTTAAGAGCCTCAAAACTGAATGAGCTATGATACACACAGAGCCTGGCAGAAGGATCTGCCCTGAAAGAAAGGTAGTTATAACTAAATCTTCCCTGATTGTTCAAGAGTGATGACACTTATAGCCTTTTCTCTCATTCAGAGTCTAAACCAGGGGTTGGCAAAGTATAGCATGTGTGTCAACCTGTTTTTGTAAATAAAGTCTTATTGGAACATAGCCGTGCTCATTCCTTTACATATTGCCTGTGGCCGCTTTCACACTACAACATTAGAGTTCAGTAGCTACAACAGAGAAGGTATGACCCACAAAACCTAAAACACTTACTATCTGGCCCTTCACAGACAAAGTTGGCTGGCTCCTGCTCTATTCACCACTTAAATACATTTTATGTGCTGTTTATGATAATGAGGATCTATTGTTATTTGCAAACCGCCTCCCCCACATTAAAATTTTCAGTTCTTTGACCACCTCGTATATTTTTTCTCCAATAATACTAGTTCACATTCACTTCCCACTTTCCCAAGAACTTTGATGTGAGCCGTCATTTCCCACAGAGTCTAGTATAGTGTTGAGCAAACAGAAGACACCCCCAAAATATTTGACTGATTGATTGCATTTCTCTGATTTATTTCAATCTCTAAGCAATTGGGCCAATGGTTATTTTTGTCACTGACGTGAAGGGTCACGAAGACCATCGCAAATCCCTATAGCAAATGGGGATGGGATATTTCAAACCATTGTACGAAATGGCTTTTTTATAAGATTTCTGGTTGTCACTAGTTTCCATTCAAACCCTTTACAAGCATTATGTGACTCTTCCCACAAGAGACAGTGTCGTTTCTAAAAAAAAAAAACCAATGTTTAGAGTCAGACTTGATTTAAAGTCCCAGCTCAGCCCCAACCCTCCTAGCTTTGAGGCCTCGGTCATATATATGGCTCATGTTTCATTAGCATTTAGAATCTAGACAAGTTAGAAACATGTTCTTCCCACCCATCTAACTCTCTCTTTTCTACCTGTGGGCTCCACAGAAACAATGGTTTAGAATTTACCAGTTCCTGGGAAATCATATTGTGTAAATTGCCTTTTGCAGTTGTAGATGAAGGTGTAGAACAATCTAAAGTCAGGCAAATTTGATAAGAAAAAACAATGATGAGAAGCAAATATTCAAAGCAGAAGATAAGAGGTATGAAATACACATGCCTATCTGCGAAGCTCTGGAGTGAAGTGACATTTCTTGTCATTGATTTGACCTACTTATGGCTGTCCTATGTAACAAATGGTGAAGTACTCAATACTGTTAAATATTCTATTTCTTCACAATGTATAGTTAATTTTAATGATGCATACTAGTTATTTTGTGCTTATTATCATATGAGCCAGGAAGACCTCTTTTTTAATAATTTTTAGTAATTGAGTTTATCAGGGAGATTTCATTATAAACCAAGCTGAACATGGCTCAAGTACTTAATGTTGTGGCTAAAGGTAGACAGAATGTTGAGATTTTTAAATGGGAGATTTATGTAACTATTTTGAGTTAATTCTGTCTTTATTCCAGGTATTGGATGCTTCTTTATTGGATTCTTGTATTTATTTTGTGCTCTATGATGTGTTAAAAATGTGGATAATTTATAAAAGAGCCCCTGACATGTATTATGTAGCTGGAAAATAAGCCCAAGTGTGGAGTTAAAGAAAAGGAGTTGGAAGAGATGCTTTTCAACTACAAGAGAAAACAGTTTAGTCAGTAGCAGTTCTGTACACAATTGTAGAATAATAATTTTTAAAAAGACATGAATTCAAAGACATGAATTATCTTCCCTATGGTCATATATTTGGCAGTAAAAATGGATTTTTAGATTTATATTTGAATATGAAAAGATCACATATTAGGGGAATTCACTTCAAATTAAATAATGAACTATAAAGACAAACTTGGCCACTCTTCAGAACCTTAAATGATAAGGCTGGCTAATAGACAGCAATACTTCTCCATGGTACCTATCTTATTTGATCATCACAATGGTCCTATAAGGGAGGCATGACAAGTACTAACATTTCTATTTTAAAGAGAAAGAAACTGAGCTTCATGGAAAGCAAAAGCTTTCCGTGCATACAACTGTGTTTTAAACCCATATCTGACTTCAAGTTCTTCGGGGTTTCCAATCCTTTACGAGCCATCGTCTGCTCTGCAGAAAAGGGTCAAGCCTAGTCCTAACAATATTCCTATGTTCTCCCTTCCTACTCCATTCCAAAGTCTATCCAGCTTCTGACTTTTTGGTTGGTTTTGTTGCCCAACTCTAATCTGCACCCCTTGGGAACCATCACAGAATTTAACTTCCCTCTTTGTGACCGGATTTCTGGCTCCTGGTTGTATCAGGGTCACTACCCAGTCCTATCAAACTCAGCCGATAGACCTGAATCTATTTGTCTCTACCCTTGGCAGACAGTGCCCACTCTAATAACATATTCTGGGCTAGCAAAGAATCTGTGCATTCCATTTACTCTGAGAGCTTCTGTTAAAAGACTAGTGTTGAAGACTAAAGTTCTTGCCAGGGATTGTGGACAGGAGAAGAGATGAAGACTATGAATGGGATGTTATCCAGGAGATGGTTTTTGTCCCTATGGCTAGAGGACTATAGGAACAAGACAGAATTTTTTTTCATGAGAAACTTTATAAGACGGAGCAAAACCAAAGCTGCTTTGGGGCCTTGTATAGTAACTCATTCAACAAATATTTAATGAGCAACTACGGTGTGCCAGACACTGTTAATAGACACTGAAGATATATCAGAGAATAAAACAGAAAAAAAAAAATCTCTGCCCTCAAATAGCTTACATTCTAATGGGAGATGCAGACAGTAAACACATAAGCCAAAAATATGTAAGTCTGAGTGTTCCAATCCCTAAACATGGTATATGTTTCTATTTAGTTATTTTATATCTCTTAGCAATGTTTTATAATCTTTAGCGTACATATCTTGACTTTTGTTAAAATTAGTTTTAAGTATTTTATGCTTTTTAGAGCTATTGTAAATAGAATTTTTAAATTTCATTTTCTAATTTGCTGCTAATATATAAAAACAGTTGAATTTTTTATATTAACCTTGCAGCATGCAATTTTGTTACATCCCACCACTTCTAGTAGTTGTTTTGTGGATTCTTTGGGCTTTTCTATGTAAATAACTATGACATCTGAAAATAGAGATGGTTTTACTTCTTCCTTTCTGATCTTTATGCCTTTAATTTCTTTATCTTGCCTTATTGAGAAGGTTAATACAACCAGTACAATTTTTATTTTTTTATAAAGATGACCGGTAACGGGATCTGAACCCATGGCCTTGGTGTTATCAGCACTGCACTCTCCCGAGTGAGCCACAGGCTGGACCCCAACAAGTACAATTTTAAGGAGAGAGTGACAGTGAACATTTTTGCCTTACTCCTGATCTTAAGGAAAAGGCATTCAATAATTCACTATTCATTATTACGTTAGTTCTTATATAAGTTCTTTATAGATGCCCTTTAACAGATTGAGGAAGTTCCCTTCTATTCCTAGTTTGCAGAGAGATTTTATCAAAACTAGGCATTGAGTTTTGTCAAATGTACTTTTGCATCTATTGAAATGATCATAATGTGCCTTATATGGTGTCCATTTGTGCTGCTATAAAAAAAAAAAAAAAAAACATAGACTGGTAATTTATAAACAGTAGAAATTTATTCCTCATGGCTCTGGAGACTGAAAAGTCCAAGATCAAGGCACCAGCAGGATTAATGTCTGGTGAGGACTGCTCTCTGCTTCCAAGATGGAACCTTATTCTGCATCTTCTGGAGGAGAAGAACACTGTATCTTCACATGGCAGAAGGAATGGAAGGGCAAGAGAGAGTTCCCTTCAACCTTGAGCCCTTTCATAAGGGTTGCTAATTACATTCATGGGAGAAGAGAATAGCACTCGTGACTTAGTCACCTCCCAAAGGCCACACCTCTCGATACTGTTGCATTGAGGATTAAGTTTCAACATGAATTTTGGAGGAGACACCATCATTCAAACCATAGCGTATGGCTTTCCTTATTTAATCTGTCAATATTTTGAATTACACTCAATTTTTAAACACAGATATATTTAGAAAGTAATAGAATAAATACTATAAAAAAAAGCAAGCTAAAGGGAATAAGAGTAATAGGATATGCCATTTCAAACAAAGTGGGCAAGGAAGGTCTCCGTGAACAGATGACATTTGAGTAGAGACCTAAATGAAGTAAGAGAGCAAACTATGCAAAGGCACGCAGGAAATAACATGCCAGACACCAAATGGTAGAAGATGGGTTTGAAGAGATAACCAGGGGCTGATCATATAAGACTTTGGAGGCAAAGGTAAAAAGGTTGGGATTTTATTCTAAGTGCCATGGGAAGTCATTCGTAGGTTTCAAGCAAAAGAACACCATGAACTGATTTATGGTTTTAAAAGATCATTTCAGCTGTTGTGGGGAGAATTGAATGTAGGTAGCAAGTGAGGAATGGGGAAATCAATCTGGAGACCATTTTATTATGCCACAAGGGATTATAGCATCTTGGATTACAATGATAACAGAGGAAGCAGTAAAAAGTGACCTATTTGGGGTCAATTTTGAAAACTGATTCAATAAGACTAGCTGTTGGATGAGATCAGGAGTAAAGAGAAACCAAAGAGAATTCCTGGGGTTTGGAGCCTGAGCAATGGGGTGCATGATGGTGCCATTTACTGGTGAAGGAGACGAAGATTTGAAGATAGAGCCAAGAGATCTGCTTTTGAAATTTAGACATTCACCTCTTTAGGTGAATCCAAATTAGGTAGCTATCCTAAATTGATGGCTGGATATACAGTTCTGGAACTCAGCAGGAGGTGAGAGTAGAGAAAAAAAAATGTGGGAGTCATAAATGTAATTCCATGGGGTGAGGTGAGTTCACAGGAGAAATGAAAGTAAATAGAACTATGTACTGGGAAATCCCAACACATGTAGAGTCTGGAAAAGGAGGAAAGACCAGCTAAGGGGGTTAAGTACCAGCCAGTGGAGAAGAAGAAAACAAGGGATGGAGGGCTTGGAAGCCAAGTGAAGAAACAGTTTGAAGAAGAAGGGGGTGATCACTGTATCCAATGTTTTTGAGAGGCCAAGTGAGAATGAAGACCAAAAGTTGGCCACAGAATGTGGCTGGAAGTCATTAGTAGTCTTGAAAAGAGCAACTGTAGCATGGACAGGGGAGACAAGGAGATTATGTGGACTAAACTGAAGAAGAGAGAGGCGTCGAGTGGCTGGGATGAGCGGATTGCAGAGAGCAAGCATAGACCAATTTTTTGTACAACTTTTATTTTTAAGGGGAGCTGAGAAATTACTTAGGCCTGGAATGGAAAATGAAGCCTAAGGATAGTTTGTTCAGTTTTGTGTAAATATTGTAGGTTTTTCTGGCGTGTGTATATACTGACGGGAATGAGTCAGTAGGAGGAGAAGCTGCCACAAGGCCCTCCCGGGGTCCTGAGGCATGGGCGAACCAACCCCTCCTCCTGCAACCAAGCTAGGAGCACGTCAAAAGCACAATTCCATGTGGGTGGCCCACCACAGCCACCGCAATAGCCATGGCTGCCACAAAAGCAGCTAGAGGCCACAACCACCATGCAGATGGTCTGCCAGCCACTGGAGTGCACTGACACAGGGAGAGTCACCAGCAGTGACCAAAGAAAAGAAGAGGATGTCTCTCTCCACAAAGCCCATTGCAGAGTGACAGAAGAAGCATCTGCTCTATGATAATAGTGGGGGACCTGATCACACCTCTCAGCATTGGACAAGTCATCTATGGAACAAATTAACAGAGTAACCATTGCTCTTTCAGAAGGAGAGAAGAAATCTAGGGTCATCAGTGGTGGGAGCGGGGAGGGAGAGGGGGATAGGGAGAGATTGGACAAGGGGCATAAAGAATAAGTATGATTCGTCATAATGTTTATGTTAATAACTTTGATTTGATCAACGTTGAACGTCAACGTTGAAACCCCAAAATATGTATAATCAATTATGATTCAATTTTAAAAAAGAAAAAAAAGAAGAGGAGAAGATAATGATGATAATGATGCAATAAACAGATGTGGTGATGAAGGAATGGCAACGTCTGCAGCATGAGACCCAAGGCACGACCCCAGCAGATGGCCTGACCCAGGATCTGACTCATTTGCCCTGGTAAAGGTGGGTGGCGTAACGAGGCAGGTCTCTTCTGTTGAGTCACAGCATCTCAGTGAAATAGGACATGAGATCATCAGCTGGAGCAAGGAGACCAAGCAGTGCTGGGAGTTTGAGGAGAGAGGAGAAGTTATAAGATAATTGTCTTGAGGGTGAGAGGATGAGCACATGAAGGAGATCCAACAAGACTGCCAGGCAGTGCTGAAGGCGACCTATGACGTGTGATCATGATCTGAAGTGAGATCCATCAGAGGGATGTGCGTTCTTCCCCCTCCATGTCCTGCTAGAGGGCTTAGAAGCAGAGGACGGGGGCCTAGCACGCTGGCTTGGCGGAGGTGAAGCGAGAGGCCAGGAAAGCAGGGTATGTGTGAGAGAGTGATTGCAGGGATGGATTATGTCACCCAACCCGAG
The DNA here is from genome assembly GCF_027409185.1 of Cynocephalus volans. Taxonomy (NCBI): domain Eukaryota; kingdom Metazoa; phylum Chordata; class Mammalia; order Dermoptera; family Cynocephalidae; genus Cynocephalus; species Cynocephalus volans. The sequence goes on from NC_084471.1 coordinate 15,645,349, forward strand.
GAAAGAGGAAAGCGATAGATAGTAAAGCAGTGTTAGGGTCGGTGGAGGCCTCAATGAGGTGAGAGAAGTGTGTTTGTGGGGTGGGGGCAGTAGTCAGGTAAATGAGCTGGAAAATCAGAAAGTGGTTATCAAAGCAAGTAGGATGCTTAAGTCAAGAATTTGGAGATTGTGCAGCTATTGCTAATGACAAGGTAGAGGGTATAACTGTATGAAAAGACGCTTGAGCTGTGGGGGAGGAATAAGATCGTTTGAAGTGAGAAGGGTATGGAATGCAGGACCCGGGCCTGGGTGTTGGACAGATCATTTACCTGAATGTCGTCGTCCTCAGAGTCTGGCACGTTGCATGTTGTTCCTCTTTGATGTCTGTACCTCTCACTCCCTGTCAGATGGATTTCTCTCAGGATTCTGTCATTGCTGTTCACCACCTCCACCTTCTTCTGCTTTATTTTTCTATAGTATTTGTCATCAGCCAACATGTTATCCAGGTGTTTCTTATTTGTCGCTCCACTCCATCATGAGGGCAAGGATTTTATCTGCTTTGGTTCACAGCTGTAGCTTCAGAGTGGAGGGACAGTGGGTCTGGAAGAGACTGTGAGAAGCTGTGAGGACACACCTCTCACCTCCCAGCCTGGTGATCCTTGAGGGGTGGAGAACAACCTGGTCTTGAGAGGGTGCCAGGGAGATGCTGCACTCAGGGGAGTTAGAGCAGAGAAGGGAAGAGGACACAGAGAAAATATTACAGCTATAGAGTGTGTGTGTGTGTGTGTGTGTGTGTGTGTGTGTGTGTGTGTGTGTGTGTGTGAGACACAGAGGTTAGAGTGAAAGGGACTGGAACTGGTATAAAATTGGGTCAAGTTGGTGGATGCGTGAGACAATTTGGGGATGTGTCCAGGGGACCAAGGATGGCCAGAGAGACTTGGGAGTTGGTGGTGACCATGATAACAAGAGCAGAAGACACAATGGTATCAGTGCTGGGAGCTTGTAGGGGAAGGTGAGTTTGCTCTGTGGACTCCCTTTAGGGATTGGCCTAGTGGATAGTTAGCAGTGGGGAGACTGACAGCAATGGTCTTACTAAGAACTCAAAGACTTCTGGGGGCCTCCTTAAACACCGGGGTGAGTTACATCATGGGGTGTCTCTCCTCACCTCTGCACAGAATCCCTGCACCAAAGAACTGGCAGTTTGAAAAGGATTGTGTCACTCTGCCCAATGGACCTAGACATCCTCACGAAGTCACAGCAGTGACAGCTGTAGGGACCCTATAAGAAGATTCCAGAGTGGTAGAGACAAATGATGAGAGCTGAAGCAGAAGAGAAGAATACCTCCTTTAAGGATTTCCCCCAAATGGCCTGAATTCCTGCGTGAGGAGATATGGGATGAAGAGCTTGTGAGTCACCGTAGTTTGGGCATAAGTGTGAAGTGGCTTGTATTAGTCCATTTCTGTTGCTTATAACAGAATACCTGAAACCAGGTAATTTATAAAGAAATGAAGTTTATTTCTTACAGTTTGGAGGGTGGGAAGTCCACAGTCCAGGGGGCACATCTGGTGAGGGCCTTCTTGGTGGTGGCTCTACAGCGACTTAAGACATCACATCGCGAGAATGACAGGAGGAAGAGAGAGAGCTAACTTCCTTACCTGCACTCCTTTTAAAGCCATCAAAACCACGCGCATTACTCCATGAATGGATCCATCTATTCACAATGGCACAGTCCTCACAATCTAATCATCTCCTAAAGGTCCTACCTTTCAATTACCATATAGGTTTTCCCACCCTCTTAACACAGTTATAATAGAGCTCAAGTTTCCAATACAAGAACCTTTGTGGGACACATTTGACCCATAGCATTACCCTATCCTGTAATCATGGGTGGATGAAGCCAGAGGACATAGAAGTTACAGGCAATGGTTCCAATATCTAGCCTCTTTGCGAAACCTTTCTCTGTATAATTCACTTCCTGCGTCCTCTCTTAAACAAAAGAAAGGTAAAATGTGCCTTTTTTAAAGCTTCCCTAGAACACAAATGGTTCTTAAGCAGTGAGATTTCAAAGGGTATCTTAGTTTGCAGAGTTACCCCAAACTGAGAAGTCAACAAAGTAAACTAGAAGGTGGAGAAACATGGGGCTTTCACATATGGTTTTGTGCAAGTCTTTCTGCACTAGGGCACCCAGGTAAGGAATGTCCTTTGTTAATTTGAACAAAGGCACCACATATGCAAATGGAAGTCTTGAGTCAATAAACCTGAAATCAAAATCGGAGCATACGTTGAAGAGACAACTGAGTCCTCTTCATCTGTGCAAAGTTGGAGGATATGGATCTCATTTATGGGAGGAGAGATTCGGGTTAAAAGTGGAGAAAGAGACCCAGTGACTTGCATGGTCCTAAGAGGTTTCACAGAACAGCCTTTTTAGCAAGTCTTTCAAAAGAAGACAGTTTATGATATTCTATCTTCAGTTCTGCATAGGGTGGAGGATCTCTCAGGGTCTCTTCTAGCCCTAGTAATATACTTGCTTTTGTGTTTCCCTCTCCATTCTGAGGGTTAGGATCATAATCTTACCCATCTTTGCATTCCCAGGACTTGGCCAAGAATGGACACTCATTGAACTAAATTGTACAAAATGTTGTATGTAATAAAGTGAAATTTCAGTTCTAAGACAATTCTGAGCTCAGAATTTAATATTGCAAAATTAGAGTATCTACTAAGCATAACTAGTCTTTATCAAGAACTCTATATGAACCATATTATTTAATCCTCACAGCATAGTCCATAAGTAGATACTGTTATATCCTTTTCACAAATAACAATAAGAATAAATACTTACATAGTTCTTAATATGTGCCAGTCTCTGTTCTAAGCACTTCTACTCCTAGTAACTAATTTAATTCTCCTAACAATCCTTTGAGGTGGAAACTGACAGCAAAACTGAGTTTTAGGTAACACATTTTAGTAACTAGAAGAATTGTAACCCCTCTGGCTCTAGCATCCTTGTGACTAACCAACAAATTTTACTGCCTCCCCAAATTCTTTGATCAAAATAATAAATATACCAGAATCTTCAAAAACATTTTTGTCCAAAAATCATTATTATTCTGAACTCTGCATCCAAAAGATTTTGTGCTCTTTGCAGAGGGCAGAGTAACAAGAAATGGAAAAGTGAGTCTATGAATGTGTTCAATCACAATGAAGCATTGATGGGCAGGAAAAAAAAAAAAAAAAAACCCCAAGAGTTTAGAAATCTTATTTCAAAGCCTGACTGCACCCCTTCAACGATCCGTATGCCACCCTCCCAGCGAGTGGCTCAAGTATAGATTTCCCATTTGGTCGTTAACACCCATTATCTCACTCCCCCTACAGACTTGCCAAATTTACTTTTAATTGCTCTCAGCACTGAGACAGGAGGGGGGCAGGATAATGAGTCTCCACAATGTATAATTATGATAAATGAGCAGAGATAAACTACACCTGTCAAAATAAATGATCAGCCTCCTAAATCGCTGGTTTCTCCATTTACTGTTTTGTAAACTTGAGTTATTCAGCCTCACTAATTTCTTCCACTGCTGTTCCCAAGATTTTTTTTTTTTCCTGATCTGAGCCCCTAGAGTTAGCTCAGAAGGTGCTTGTCACCTTCATATTCTTCCAAGGATGAGAGAAAAGCTTGAAAAGTAAATTGTTCCTGCAGGAAATGAATTACTAAATAACTAGAGTTCCATGAAAGGGTGTCAGACATGGGCTGGCTCATTGTGACTCAATCTATCAACACTCAGCCTTTCAATAATACCCCCTTTATGTTCTTTTCCTAAGGTTCTGCCAAGTGACAAAGAGACAATGGCAGCACAGCATAGAATTCAAGCTAATTTTAAGTGTAACTGTATTTAAGGAATGTTCAGCCGACAGTGTTTTGGATGCAGAACTACTTATTTTCATAGTCTCCAAAGTTCAAATCCAGCAAATTGACCAGCTCTAAGTCTCTGTGCCTATGCTAGAGTCAAATAATTGTGGTATGTGCTTTTTAATGATATTTATGTCTTGTTCCTGCAAATTTGTTTTCTTACTGAGTGTATCGGTCAGAATTCTTAGGATGTAAGCAACAGAAATAAGGAAAGGAGCTTTATTATAAATACAATGAGGTCACTCAGCAAATCATAGAAAGAGGTGAACAATCATACAAGAATCAGCGCAACTGTGAGCATTTCAGAAATAGGAACACAGCACTTCCCAGGGGGACCCAATCAGGTAAATTTTATTATCACACATTCCTTTGGGAGAAAATCTGACTGATCTTGATAGAGTCACGTGTCCCACTGCAAGGATGGGGGAGCAGGATGCTGTCAAAAGTGAGCCTATAACCAGAGCAAGGGAAAATAAAAACAAAAAACAAAATTGTGGCTCCTACCCTGTGTTTGGTTTGTTTCTCCATACAAGAAATACTCAGTCTTCCAGAATTTAGTCCCTGTGCCAGCACTCTCTGGCCCATGACACAAATCTGTATTTCTTTGAGTTCTTGGATGACAAGCAGCCCCGAAAAAAGAAAGGCAAGTTGTGGTCGGGACATGAGACTGTTCAGACAATGCTGAGGCCATGACTTGCTCCTTGTTGGACTGGTCTGGATTCTATGTAAGGAGAGTGAAGACTAGGTAGATGGCCTTTATTCACCCAACACCCCCATACGACTCCTTACTCAAAAGGACATTTCATGCACCCTCAATCTACTGGTGATCCTGTGGTTTGTTTTACCTTGGGGATGAATACATCCAAGGGTGATATTCAAAACCCTCAATAACCTGCATGGCACAGCCTCCCCTGTCCCGCAGAACAGGTTCAGCCCCAGCTATGCCAGAAATTTCCACATTCATTGCTAGATCAGGGGAAGGTCCAAATCTCAGGAAGAAGCTGGGTGGCCAGAATATTGGCAGGGGCTCTCAAGGACCTTGTTTTAGGCCGTTTTGTGTTGCTGTAACAGAAATACCTGAGACTGGGTAATTTACAAAGGAAAGAGGGTTTTTTTGGCTTAGGATTCTGGGACAGCTGCATCTGGCATGGGCCTCAGGCTGCTTCTACTCATGGCGGAAAAGCGGCAGGCAGCTGGTGGGTACAAGCCGATCACATGGTGAGAGGAAGGAGAGAGAGAGAGAGAGAGAGAGAGAGAGGGAGGAGGTGCCAGGGTCCTTTAAATAATCAGCTCTTGTGGGAACTAATAGAGCGAGAACTCACTCACCACCCCTCCTTCCCCAGGGAGAACATTTATCCATTCATGAGGGATCTGCCCCAAGACTCAATCAGTTTCCAACACTGCCACATTGGAGATCAAATTTCCACATGAGTTTTGGAGGGGACAACACATCCAAACTCCATCAGATCTCAACCCAGCAGCTATTTACCAACCAGTACAGAATACTTCAGTATTTTAACCATCAGTAGGGCTGTACTATTGTGTTACTGAATATTAGCCTGGTATACATCCCCTGGAAGACTTAAGCCTGTGGGTCTTTTTGTTCTTTAAACAGATAAAAATCTGTCTACAAGCAGCATTAGTGACTGGAAGTTTTGATTGAGGAGAGAAATACATAGAGGAGATTTTTTTTTTCTTTTTTTTAAAGGAGAGGTGAAGAAGAGGCAGATATATCTCAGCAAATACCAGATGTTTTTTCCTCATCCCAGCTGAGGGTCCACACAGTCTCAGGGACCCTGTCCTCTTTCTCTTAGCTCGTGGCCCAGTCCTCAGGAGCTCTCTGGAACCAGGACTCAGCAACAAGCCCTCTTGCTGCACATCTAAATCTGTCGGTTGCTCCAGTTGAATAGCTCTGCTCCAGCCCTATTCTTGAGCTTTAGCCCTCACTGAGTGGCCCAGTATAGAGATACTAAGGCCACCCTTTGTCCCCTAAGGCCACCCTTTGTCCCCTTTAACTGGCTTCTGTTCCAATGATCTGCCTGGTATCTCAATCCCAGCCTACAGCTGGGGTGTGGCCGCTCTGTCCCATGCCCCTGCCTTTCGTCCACTGGTCCATTCACAAACATTCCCTGGGGATCTCAATATTAATCAAACACAATCCCTGACCTTAAGGAAATCCTACTCTTGAGCCCCACCTTGTGCCTGGGGCTGATTGCCCACTCAGGGATCTTTAAGAAGGTGACAGCCAGCTTGGATGTGTGGGTAGTGCCATATCTAAAATTCCTGAAGTTGCTTTCCACCCATTTGCTGGGAAACCCGAGTAGTGGGGTGATCATTGGAGACTGGAACACATGGATATTAGAACTTGTTCCTTTTTTGCAGTACCGAGAGATGCTCTATCCTTCCCAAATGGGATTAATTTAGCCAGCTCATCCCCCTCTCACTTTTCCTGGTCTTCCTAACTAACCAGGCACATCTAGCCATATACCCACATATAGAAATCTTAATTCCCTCCTAAATACCTGGCTCACCATCATCACGGGGAAGTGTGTTTTTCTGTTCCTTGGGAACTTAAAGGCTGAGGGCAGTATTAGTCTGTACTAAATGTAAATGTTCAGCTCTCCCTAAAAAACCTCTGCTTTAAAATTAAAAAGTATGATATGAGCTTAGAAAGGTCGCCATAAAAAACTCACCAAAAATAGGTTGTTAGTTCAGAAGATGCCTGATTTTGAGATGTCCTACTTTGTTACCCTAAATTTCAGTCTTTGCAATCAATATCCATATCTGGCTACCATACAGCTATCCTAGTGTTTACTTTACAGAATACAGGACACTGGAAGAACTGGTGGAAATGTGTTTGAGAGTATATTTGTCCTTCAGAAAGAAAATAACTCCCAAAAGGCAATATGTCACCTGTGGATATCAGGCGGCTATGGGTCAGATGTGTTCCCCAAGGTTCATGTATTGGAAATTTAATTCCCATTGTAACAGTGTTAAAAGGGTGAAAAAACGTTATTATGGTCATTAAAAGGTGGGGATTTTAAGAAGTGATTAGATTGTGAAGACTGTACCCTTATGAATAGACTAATCTATTGATAGTTTAATGGGTGGTCATGGGCGTGGTTATGAAGACTTTATAACGAGAGTGAGTGAGAAGCTTATCTCTCTCTTGCTCAGCCCATTCTTGCCATGTGATGCCCCGCATCAATGTAGAAGGTGCCTAGCAGATGCACCCCCTGGACTGCAGACTTCCCAGCCTCTGAACTGTAAGAAATAAATTTTATTTTCTTACAAATTACCCAGTTTCAGATATCCTGTTATCAACAACAGAAATGAACTAATACACAGGCAATTTTTTGTTTCATTCTAAAGACAACCAGGACGCAAAACTGGATAATCAAGAAGGACCCAGATTATCTTCCTCTGTTGGTTTTGTAGTAAAATGAAATCTTGAAAGGTGAGTGGGCAAGGTTGAGTTGGCTGCATGAAGGCACCCTGTCAATGTTCCAAAATGTAATGAAGAAATATTTCTAGGTGCAAAGGGCCACCGATGTTTAGCCTTGCAAGAGCCTGTCCCTAATTCATCAACCCGACCTTATAATACCCAGTGTCACCTGGTCTGACCCTCTTTCCCAGGCTCATTCAACACACTGCATTCCAACCTAGTCCCAATTCCCCACGCTTCCAACCCCATCAGTCTTCTTCCAGTTAATGGCCTTGGTCCATCTTACAGGCCTAATACTCAGTCCCTATTTCCAAGCTATGACCTTCACTGACATTCAGAAGACCTCTGAAGCTACTCTGCCCTGGATATTCTGGGTAAATACCTTTCCAAATTCCATACAGCCACTGGGCACTAGCATGGTGACTTTGTTTAAAAAAAAAAAATTAAAGAGAGAATTAATAGCCAAGCATAATTATTCCCTAGAATAAGCTAACATTTGTCTTTCCCATAAAGATTGCCAATGACAATAGGCCATTCCCTTCTAAAGACGTTGTGAAATCTATTGTTTCTATCTGGGATTTCATGAGGTTTTGTGCAAAAATCCCAGAAAAACAAAAACCTGATTTGCTGCCTAAGTGGTGAATTTGGAAGTTATGTGGACATTGTGGCTTGCCTTTGGTTGGAGCAGCAGGACCTCCCAGCTGGCTTGTTTTGGCTCAGCTCTTGGCTGTTGAAGCCATCACTGCAAAGGATGCTCATCACTTTTGGCTCTTTGGTTCACTGTAATACTTACTTGGCAGTTTTTGCAATAGAGAACAGAGCTTTTAAAAACAGATTTTTTTCCTTCCCCCTTGTCAAAAATTCAAGGCTTAATTGTTCTTTCAGAGCACTGTTGGGAGAGTCAGGGGAGGGTGTGGAAACCAAAACAAAACTGAAGTCTGTGTGAGAAATTTTCTGAAAATGTTCCATTGTGCACCTGCTTGCTGGGCAATAAAATTCGTTGAGAAGAATGTTTGAAAAGGGAAAATGACTCCAAGACTCAATGTACATATGGATTTAATTGTTTATAAAAGCAAAAATGGGTTTTTTGTTGTGTTTTTTAGAAAATATAAAATTTAGAGACCTCAATCTTACTGTGTAAAACTCTGCCAAACTATGTTTTAGTGGCAAGAATTCTAGACCCTGAATTCTAGACATGAGTCTTCCCCAACATCATATGACACAGAACAACATTCATTCATTCATTCACAGATATTTATGAGTACCTTCTATGTGCCAGACACTAGACTGTGCACCAGGAATACTTAAATAAGGTAGACACCATCCCTACTTTTAAGAGGTCATGTAAAATGAGAATTGGATCCATCAAAGTGGCAGACCATGGTGACCTTAGCAGGAGCCATTTTTCATGAAGTAAGAGCATCAGAAGATTTACTGGAGTGGGTTAAAGAGTGATTGGGAGAGAAAAGTGGGAGACAGCAAGAGCTAACAGGTGTTTTTAAACTTCTCATGGAGGCAAACATACGAGGGTACTTTTAAAAGTTCATGAAAAAATAGAATTAAAAGATAATATGAATCTTTCCATGAACTTTTTGAAGTACCCTTGTATCTGAATTGCCCACTCCTATAGAAGAGACCTGATTTGCTGCCTGAGTGGTAAATAGGTGCATAGGTCAAGGCCCTTCCCCACATATAGTCAATGTATACTGCCAAAATCAACCACTTGATGGGAAACTTCTCTCAATGGAATTTAAATTCAGAGTGATTTGGATTCTGTTCTGCTGGCACAGAATGATCATCAACTTGGCAAGGATTAACCAAAGAAGATTTTCTCTTTGGTGTCTACATTGTGGCCCTCAGATACTACTGACCTTCTCCTATGGCTTCTGGCAACTAAAACATGAGTTCAGAATAATGGCTGGGCTTTTACAACACAATTTTGCTTGGTATAGATGATCCAAAGGCTGAGGACTGACAAATTCTTAATTTTTGTGAGGGTTGGGCTGGTGCAGGGAAACTCTTATGAGTCCTGTTGATGAAACCCTTCCCTGACCATCAAGCTACTGCTCCGTTTCTCTTTTAACAGCAAAACTTCTCAAAACACTTGATACAAAGCACCTAGAATAGCAAACAGGTGTAAGTGTTTGCCATTGTTGTCATTATTTCTAGGATTTAATTCCCCTGTCTCTGCAGTTAGAACTCTGATGATGGGTGTTCCCATGTCACTGGTGATTCTAGAGTGCTAGACAGGTGATCACAGAGGACTCCCAGAAAGAAACAATTTTATATGTAGTAAAGTTTGAAAACCTATGAAATTGATTATTATATCTCAATTATTGGGAGATTGAGGGGCTTGGGTGAATGGCTCTTTAGACACATGTGTTATGATGCATTCAGCTGCAAATAACAGAAAACATTGACTCACCCATCTACACAGTGAAGGAAATTTTAAAATTTCAAATTGCAAACGTCCTGAAGTAAGGTGTGTGCGGCTGGATCTCAGATCCTTCTGCCCCTTCCTGAGCAGGTCACGAGTTAGGTAATTGAAAGAAGATTCTGGCAGTTTTATGCAAGGTAGACATACTTAATTCTTCAGATGTGAACTTCACAGACATGCTTTATCCTCAGACACAAGCTCAAGCTCTACTCCACTGACCCTCCATCCTCTGCCGACTTTCCATGCCCTGCTGACCTTCCATCTTCTGCTGACCAATGGTTCAAAGCAGTTACCTTTATACTCTTAGTACACAATAGCGGCCACAAGCCAAGCATTACATAATTACGATAATCATGCTGAATCAGTAAATGGGCACACATGCACAGTTACACTAGTTTTATGACTTGTTTCCAGTGAATGTGCTGAATCTTGCCCATTTGTAACAGATGTAAGGTGAGAGATCCTGACTAATTTTTTTCTACTTTCCTTACAAGGTGCCTCAGAGTTGATTAATTCAGGGTTCAGTGACATCATCAAGGACTCACATTTCTTCTCATTTTCAATGGTACCATGGTGTTAGCTTTGCTAGCTTTGTCCTTGGTGAAACCATGGTCACAGGATGGCTGCTGCCATTCCATGCATCACGTGCAAACACCACAATGTCCAAAGGAAGGAAAGGGGCTGTCTCTCCCACTCTCTTTTTTGTCTATCCCCCAAAGCTTCAGCATATTTCTCACATCTCATTGGCCAGAACTATATTAAGTTGCATTTCTAAAGCAATTTCTGGCAAGGGGAATGTGCCTCAATGGTAGATTTAGATGAATTAGAATGTCCCCCTGCAACAAGGTTGAAGGGCGAATGGCTTTGGCAGGAGGCAGTGCACACTGTCTGTATGGCAGAATTACTGCATGGCCAGCATGTGAACCATTTGCAGACTGGCTGCATTGCTTTAGAGAATAGAGAAGAATCAGGCCTCCTGGGGCTCTCTCAGTGCAAGGCTACACAGAGTAGGCTAGGAGTGTTTTATAAATATATATAATATATAAATATATATATAAATATATATAATATACATTTACAAATAGTATATATTATATACAATAATATATATAAATAATACATAATATATAATAATATCCATTATATAATAATATATAATATATATAATAATACATAAGTATATATATATATTTAACAAAGACTTGGAGTTCTGGGCTAGGGGTGATAAGGGAACAGTTTTAGAACCACTGCCTCAGGCTCTATCCTGATGGACATATATTTATGGCAACTAACCAAAAACTTTCCATGGATAATGTACACTACAAACTCCCTTTAAGATGCCCTGGCTGAAAGAGTCAGTTACACTACAAATTTAGTGAGGCTGGACAGCAAAATGGTTAAGTCCTTCATGAAAATAAACCCTAAACAAATGAAACAATCACAACAATAAGAGCTCCACTTTTCTTCTCCCTTACTGGTTCCCCAGGAAATGGATTAGGAAGAGATTAAGTGGAAACAGGAACAGGATAGTTTAGGAGTTCCTGAGATGCAAGAAGGACTATATGGAAGAATTTTAGAGATGGAGACTCACAACTTGTGTTGTGTTTGCAGATGAAAATCTGCATCTTGCCCTTTGAAACCTTGAGGGAGAATCCCTTTCCCTCTCAGGGAAACTCTTTGTACTGTGCAGTAGCAGCAAGTCTGTTGGCAGCTAGACGATAGCTTTTTTAGGGGGTTATCATTGTGTTAGGCACTTGGCTTAACAGTAATTTTTCCACAATGACCATGAAGTTTTAAAATCTGGTTCTTGTTTACCACAATTAATGTGATGGTAATTTATCTCCTACTTTTACCAATGCTATTTTGCACTCTTAGACCAATTGCAACTCTTCCAAGTTAGTTTCCATTAATTAACTAATTAAATAACTAAACATACACCCTTAACATAGAAAATAAAATACAATGTGATGTAAAAAAATTTTTAAAAATTATTATTACTACTACCTTTTTTATTACTACTACTACTAATCATTATTATTTGTCTTTAAAGTCTTAATCAAAATAATTTTTAAAATTTTAAGTAGAATTTTTGAATGTTAGAGCTAAAGGTAGATCGGTTCATGCCATTCAGCCAAAATCTGTAGTCAAAATATCAAAGATATCACTAGCTATTTCTGGATAGTCCTAAAACCTCCAATTTTGTTAGTATCACAAAATGACAGAGAAGAACATGAAAGATTCTATGGAGAAACCGTTAAAATGATTAAGTAGACGGAGGAATCATTCCAGAACAGGCTAAAAATAATTGTACTTGATAGAAAGAGATTTAGATGGCTTTTGATATCAGTTAATAAAATCATAAAGGTAAATAAGCAAAACAAAGGTCTTTACCATTTATTGACTGTCTATTATATGACGAGCATTTTGAAATGAGTATTTCTGTTGGGCAGGGCTGAGGGTTACAGACAGCAGAAACCATTTCTGGTTAAGTTGGGCAGAAAAGGATATTTTTGAAAGGAAATGCTGGTGAACTCCATCCTAAAAGCTGGCAGGAAATAAGGGGGCTTTGGGAGCTGAGACCACACAGGCAAGGGCATACCTCAGAGTTAGTTGTATTAGGACACAACCACATCTGAACAATTGCATCTATCTCCCTTGGACTCTGCATCTTCCAATTGGTTAACCTCAATCAAGTGGCCATGCTATAGCTGCAAGAGAAAGTGAATATTTGCCCCTAGTCAGCTTTCTTTTTGTAGGCAGAGCTATATCCCACCAAGGCCCTGACAGTAGGGAATTTCACCACAATAGGAAGGATATTCAGGCAATGGGTAGTCTAAACAAATAAATAAATGGTCCCTGAAATCTACCCATTTGGGTATCCAGTAGCCTCAGAACCTTTCTTCCTATCTTGAAAAAAGACTTTAAAAGATTGCTCCCGACTGACATAATACCCATTCTGCTATCCCTTTTACAACTGAGAATGGGTTATGAAATGTTCTGCTCAAAACACTGTCCATCAGCTTTTTCAATAAATGGTGCTAGGAAAACTGGATATCCACATACAGGAGATTGAACCTAGACCCCTATCTCTTACCATACACAAAAATCAACTCAAAATGGATCAAATACTTAAATTTAAGACCCAAAACTATGAATACTAGAAGAAAACATAGGGGAAATGCTACACAAGATGGGAGTGGACGGGTGCTTTTTTGAGCAAGACTATAAAGGCACAGGCAACTAAAGTAAAAATAGACACATTGGACTATCAAATTAAAAAACTTATGCACAGCAAGGGATACAATCATAAAGTGAAGGGACAACTTACAGAATGTGTGAAAGTGTTTGCAAACCACATAATACAAGGGGCTAATATCGAGAATATATAAGGAACTCAAATAACTCAACAGCAAAAAACCAAATCACCCGATTAAAAAATGGGCAAAGAATCCAAACAGACATTTCTCAAAAGAAGACACACAGATGGCCAATAGGCACATGGAAAAATGCTCAACATCACTAATCATCAGGGAAATGCAAATTAAAACCACAATGATAAAACATTTTACTCCAGGCAGAGTGACTATTATCAAAAAGACAGAAAACAACAAATGCTGGCAAGGATGCGAGAAAAAGGAACTCCACAAATTGCTGGTGGGAGTGTAAATTAGTACAGCCATTGTAGAAAACAGTAGAGAGATTCTTCAGAGAATTAAAAATTAAACTACTTTGTGACCCAGTTATCCCACTACTGGGTATATGCCCAAAGGAAATGAAATCAGTATATCAAAGAGACACCTGCACTCCCATGTCAATTGCATCACTGTTCATAATAGCCAAGAGATGGAGTCAGACTAAAAGCCCCTCAACGCATGAATGGATTAAAAAAAACTGTGGTATATATATATACACAATCGAATACTATTCAGCTATAAAAAAAATGAAATCCTATTATTAGTAGCAACATGGATGGAACTAGAGACCATTACATTAAGTGAAGTAAGCCAGGCACAGAAAGACCCCACATGAATTCACTCATATATGGAATCTAAAACAAATCTGTTCTCATAGAAATAGTAATTAGAATAATGGTTACCAGAGGCTGGGAGGGGAAGTGGTAGATTAATGGTACAATGCTATGCTACCAATTCTAAGTGAATCAATGAACAGCATATGCATATATTGAAACAACACACTGTACCCGACAATATGTACAAATAAATGTTAAAAGAAAAAAAACTGGTTTGATTGTCCTCTTTCACTAACCTGCAAGACCAGCCATGTGGGCCAGCATAGTGGTACCATCTTGACTTATGCACACAGTGTAGACTCATTGTACACCAAATTCAAATAGTTTCTCCTCTGTCATTGGAAAATCCCATCATAGATGTGGAATGAGAGGGAGGCAGCAAAGTAGGAGTAGGTATACTTGGAGTTTGAGCAAAGTGTTTGTGTGTGTGTGTTGATGCAATTTATTTGTGCCTTCTAGACCATTTGGGGGCCAGTCTGTGTGTGTGTGTGTGTGTGTGTGTGTGTGTGTGTGTGTGTGTCTACATTTTAGTCAACCAACCAAGCTATCAATTAGAACTACTTGTGGTTGTTTGAGCTAGTACTCTGAATTCTGTCTCTAATATGTGTACCTATATCAAAATTTTCTTGTGACTGACCCTGCTGTGGATTGAATGTCTCCCCAAAACTCACTGAAGCTTGAATCCCATTGTACCAGTGTTAACAGTATTTGAAAGGTGGGGCCTTTAAGAGGTGGTTGGATTGTGAGGACTATGCCCTTGTGAATGGGTTAATGAATGTATTCATGGAGTGATGGGTTAATGGTTTAATGGGTTATCAGGAAGTGGTTCTGATGGCTTTATAAGGAGGGCAAATGAGCACATTAACTTTCTAGCTCATGCCATGCTTGCCATGTGATATCCAGGTCACCACAGGACTCTGCAGAGATTCCCCACCTAGAAGAAAGCCTTACCAGATGTGCCCCCTGGACCATGGATTTCCCAGCCTCCAAAACTGTAAGAAATAAGTTTCACTTCTTTATAAATTACCCAGTTTCAGGTATTCTGTTATAAGTAACAGAAAATGGACTAATACAGATCCTTTTCCACTAAGATTTGAATTTTTAATTGTACTTCCAACTCAGGGCATGCTGGGATATGAGTCTATTTATAGGTATGGAGCTTATGAATAGAACTAGCTTATTCTTCAAAGATAATGCCCTTAAGCAAATGAGTTACCTTCAAGCAAGAGAAAAACAGTCCCATCAAGCATGAGGAGGAAGAACTGCCTTACCTAATTCTCAATGGGAGAATTACTGAGGGCTGCGAGTTCCTCATGTTTTAAATCCTCTCATATCTCTCCATCCCAACACTCGAGGGCCCATTATTGTCTGGACAATAACCTAGTTTATACAAAAGACATTAGGTGATGCTATGAATTCAACAGACATTGCTTTGGCAATCTACAAGATCAAATTTTGCTTTCGGTGTTCAGCTACAATAGAAAACAGATTATTTAACTACACTTGTTAAAAGTCTCTGATTTCTGAGTTTTGAGCCAAAATTTTAGAGATTTAAGAATGTCATTCTATCTTTTTATATTATCATCCATAGTCCATGAATTACCTGTGCTCTTGTAGATACAAAATATGATATGTTTTTACAATTGTCAGCATTTTCTTTCTGCCTTTCTCTTTTCCATATTGTAAGTTTTAAGCTCTCAGCCTGTTTTTCTCCCACCACTGCTAACTGATGTGATTTTATTACTTAGCTTGAAGCTGCAAGCCCTTCTCACCTCTGATGAAAGAAATCTCAAGAAAAATAAGGAGATAAATGTTCACTCTTTCCATTCAGCTATAGAAAGCAGATATGATTTTGTGCAGTGATGCTGTACATGCAAATATATTTTCTTAACAAAAGAGTCTTGTAAAACTCTCAGACTTGAGATGGTTTCAGCAGCCCAGGAAAGCTACCTTTAATCTCTTTTAAAAAGCTGCACTGTCTTTGTTATTTTAATTATTTGCTGCTTAAATATAACACATAGAGTAATGTTGCCATTTTCATAAAGACTACAAATACTTGTGAAGTTTCTTTGATAAACCAGAAGGGGATTATTGGTTCTTCCCTCTTTAACCTACATGTCTGAAGGTAGAAAAATTAAATAAGTAAAATTTTTGACTCTGTTGGATTTCTTAGTTAAACAAAGTATCTCAGACTATTTCAATAACACCCTTTAGACTGTTCTATGGCAGTGAACACTTACTTCAATGCACACTGCCTTTGAGGTGATCAAATCCATTGATTTAATTAACTGTATGACCACATAAGCCTTAGTCTGCCAGATTCTCACAGCCCTAAATAGGCCAGAAACAACTACAGATCATTCCCTTTTCCCTAATGGTCTACTATTACCTGCAACTTACTCGCTAGTACCAATTTCTCTACCAATGAATACTCTTGGTTGCAAACATCAGACAGTAAATTATTTTATTAGAAGATCATTTCACAGCTCACAGAACGTATGGTAGGGATGGAAAACCAGGCTCAAAACAAATGTAGAAATTAAAGGAAGCTAAGCAGTTAAAACAGCAATCGAGGCCATGCCTCTCAGAGAGAATCTGGTTAGGATGCCACGGTGCATACTATCATTCCTAGAAAGTCACTGCTGTAGGCCCAAGTTTTTAATTTCACCAGGAACAATCTCTAATTGGCCATGTATGTCTGCTTTGCTCCCTCAGATAACAAAGTCCTTCATGGGGACATTTAATTAGCTCCGTCTAGGTCACAAGCTCATGCCCTTACTGCTAGGAAATACCAAGAAGGAATATCTGCTCAATAATAGATATTTGGATATGTGTCATGTTTTCTGGCTGCCCAAGACATTTTGAAGATTTCATTATCTCTGGATAATCCACCCTTCCCCCATGGGTCCCACCTTCCCAAGGTGGAAGTCTGAAACATCATTTCTCCAGATTCCTTTGCAGCCTTACTTAGCCAGACATCTGACCTCAGCTTCACCGATTAGAAGGTACAATACACAGGAACAGGCTCTGTGGGACCACCCATTTTATGGGGTTGCTAGATGTAAGGTCGTTCCTCACGCAGAAGAGGCATCTTAGGTGTGCAAAAAAACTGAGTTCCTAATGCATGCAAACTCTAAAATCTAGTATAGATAGTCTTTGTTTTCCCACGGTTTGACTTACACAGTTTTTTGACTTTACCATGTTGCACAAGTGATAGGCATTCAGTAGAAACCGTACTGTTTTTTCACTTTCAGTACAGTATTCAATAAATGACCTGAAATAGTCAACATTTTATCATAAAATAGGCTTTGTGTTCGATGATTTTGCCCACCTGTAGGCTAATGTAAGTGTTCTGAGCATGTTTAAGGTAGGCTAGGCTAAGCTGTGGTGGTCAGTTGGTTAGGTGTATTCAATGCATTTTTGACTTAACTGAAATTGACTTTATCAGAACGTAATTCCATCATAGATCCAGGAGCATCTATTCTCAGAGCAGCACAGCAGTTTCCTCATCAGGCCAGCTCCCCAGCACAGTTTTGGGCATTGCTCCTTGTCTCTTGAGTCTATTTCTTCAGCCCTCCCAGTGATTCTGTAAATTAACCTTCTTCTGCTTAGTCATCCAGAGTCAATTTGTGTTGATCACAATTAAAAGTCCTGGCTGATAATACATATTTTGCTTCTGTTTCCACATCAGAAGACCCTGCCTCCCACTAAGGCCAAAATAATGGGGATTTCCTCCCAAATAGGAATGGTACTCAGACCTTGGGTAGCCAAAAAAAAAAAAAAAAAAAAAAAAAAAAGACTTATTAACACTACATCAGTATCACGTATATTATCTCCAACACGCACAATGATTCCTAAATTTGCTATTACTATCCCCTCTTAGAAATTAAGTTAATCAAGGCTCAAAGAGCTAAATCAATTTGTATGTAGTCATGCAAGCAGGTAGTGGCAGAGCTACAACTAAGCCCAACTCTTGATTCCCAGTAAGCATTCTAAGCCAGATCTTTCTAATTCTTAAGTCTTTTTTTATTTTCTACTGTGATACACCTTTTCATTAACCAATAGTGAAAACACAACACAAAACAAAATACCCGACATTAACAGCAAACCCTTTCCTCCAAGAGAGCATGTTATTCTCAGTACTACAGTACATATTGAGAGAATTTTCTAAAAAGAGGCACTATATAGGAACCTTCTGTAGGGTGACAGGCAATGGCCTCACAAAGAACTTCAAAATGAACACTGAGGTGAGATTCGTTCAGCTGGTTCTTGGTGCAGTATAGAATCACATCTAAGAGTACAGGATCTGAAGCCTCTGCCACTCAAGCTGTGAGGTCTGGGACAGGTTCCTTAACCTCTCTGAGCTTCACCTTCTTCATCCAAACA
Source organism: Cynocephalus volans (assembly GCF_027409185.1). Taxonomy (NCBI): domain Eukaryota; kingdom Metazoa; phylum Chordata; class Mammalia; order Dermoptera; family Cynocephalidae; genus Cynocephalus; species Cynocephalus volans. The sequence goes on from NC_084471.1 coordinate 15,663,533, forward strand.
GCAAGGATAATAATAGAACCATCTCCTTTGTCATGAGGGTCGAAACATAAAACACATAGGAAGCACAGTGTCTGACATACATTCAATGCTCAAGAAAGGTTGGCTACTATTACCCTTGGATGACCTTTGATGAAAGTCGAAAGCATTCCATAGAGAAGCAAGTCAGCTGAGGGCTCTGAGGAAGACCAGGGTGATGTCTTCGAAGCCTCATGTTGGTTCAACTTGATTGTAAACCTCCAACAGAATAAATCAAGGCTGAGTTTCATTTTATTTTTTCCTAGAGAGAAAATAACATTCATCCTCCCTAATTCACAGAGTCATTAAGCAGACAAAGTAAGATAATGTATGTGCAAAAAAAGCACTGGGGAAAAAAGTTAAGTGCCATAAAGTTGCAAGGTATTGTTGTCCTTGTGGCTGATATTGTTTTTGGAAAGCTTTTACCCTGGTAAATAATAAGACTTGCCCTTGAAATTCCTTAAGTTCTAAATATGTGACCTAAGGGGGGGCGGGGGGAAGGTTTCAGGGATTTAAATTAGTCTGACAAAAGAAACACTGATGAGCAGAGGGATTTAATTATTTTTTGTAACTTGAATATTACCTCCACAGGGAGGGTTTTGACCAAATCATCCAGTTTCTACCAAGGTCTAAACAAACAGAAAATTAGTTTCAAGTGCAACTGGAAGAGATTAGGTTAACTCTAAGAAACACCTTCAGACATTCTATTGGCAGGATTGGAGATGTAATATTTAGATGCTATCAGTGTAACATGGTGCTTTCTAGAATGAGGAGTTCAGATGGATGCTTTGGACAAAAAAGGGCCAGTCGTTTATAAAATAAGATCATGGCTTTAATTTTAAAGGTAAGCAGAGATGAAAGCTCAGAGCCAAGCAGCTGATTGGAGATGGTCCCAGCAAGTCCACAATTGCTGAAAGGCCATCCTGTTCTCACTGGGAGGGAGATGGAAGAAGATGGGGTCAGAGAGAATATCACAGACCAACTCAATTTATAGTCAAAGAAGCATTGACAGTTTTCAAATAGCCTCCCTATTTAGGACAGGGTGTTCCCAGAATACCCTGTAAAATTAGCCTAAGCAAGGAGGTTAAGTAGATCTCTCATCGAGGATTAGAGAAATGCAGAGTTGAAGGCAACAGATAGTCTCTCAACAAAGGTTAATCTGGGTTTCCCCCATCTCCTTAGCAGAGGCAAAAGTGAAAGACAAACAATGATAGAATATCGTTGGAGAAAGTCCCAGAACTGTGCTGACTTGGATCAGCATTAATTCATGCTAAGTTCAATGGGACGACACTGCTACTTGGCAATCTATTTATTTATCTCTCATTGATTCTCCTAAATACCCACAACAGCTGTTCATGTCCTATTCTTCTCTTTAAGACTCTCCCTCCCAATCCCTAAGCTCTAGCTGAACTGGCCTTCCTTTAGCAACTCAAACACGCCAAGTTCTCCTGCCTCATTGCTTTGCACATGCTGTTCCTTCTACCTGGAATACTCTGTCCACACTAATTGCCTGAATAACTCCTACTTCATATCTCAGCCTAAATGTCTCTTCCTCAGAAAGATTGCCCTGGACTCTGACTTTGGTTCTTTTCCGTAGTACCTCCTTTCTTTTCTTTGTAGCATTTGCCCCAGTTAACAATTATGTATATATTTGTGTTTGTTTTCTCAGTGTTTGTCTCTCCAATTAGATAATACCCTCCATGAGAGAAAGAGCATGTCTGTTGTGTCATTATTGGCACAATCCAGAAGAGTAGGCCCTCAATTAATCCTGATTGAATGAATTAATGCTAAACTAAATTCCAGTGTCCTCATTAGAGACATTTTCCACCAGCTTTCAGCATAGACTTCACCTATGTTGGCAGGAAAAAGTTAACTCGTTACCACGTTAGCCTCAATGGGAGTATGAATCCGAAGCAACAATTTGGTTAGGCTAGTCTAGCTGGATTTGGTGATCTCCCTGTCCAAGTATGTCCTACGTTCTGTTGAAGTAGACAGTTGTGCCCAAGAGCAGAAGCAGTATCTCAATTTCCATCCCCATTCAACCCAGCCTGCTCCTGTTGGGAATTTGGAGTATGTGTTTTTCACTAAAATTACAGCACCAAGAAATGGATGCTCATAAATGAAGGCCCTATAACCATGGCACAAGCAAATAATAAGCTACAACCCTCTCCCTCATGAGCATGAAATATCTTTGGCCAATCACACATTGCTTTTCACAATTTCTTACTAAAATATCCATGTAATCACAGAAGAAGCAGGTGCACAACACAATAGCATGGCAATGTGGGTTTGTCGGTTTGGCTATTATTTCCACCACCGACATGGCTACTGGTGGGGTGGCAGAAGCTCGCAGTTGTGAGCCACCTTTATGGGGCCTGTACAAGCAGCAGGAGCCTGAAATTCAGAGATAGACTCTTCAACATAACTCTGATCATCTGCCTTCTGTCTGAGAAACTTCAGGTCTTGACTCACTAGAATCTGAAAGGTGTAGTCCCCACAGGTAAAGAGCAGGAAAGTACAGTGAGAGGAAGAGCTGGGAATTGTAGTTTTGCACACTGCACTTGTATGGAATATCAGAGAGCAAGGAGTAAGGAAAGAGAAGTTTCACTCTCAATTCAGCAAAGCACACGGATGCAAGTCGGCTAGGGACGGGGCTTTGTGCATATCAACCTTCTGTCCATCTGTCGATCTGAAAAATAGCTCAAAACTACTGCTCTGAGAATTGGTCTAAGGGAAATCCATCAACCCAACGTTTTGGTAAATGCTAGGTGTACATGGATTTGTTTTTATTTGAGGATAAATGAGCAGGAAACAACAACCACATGAAGCCAGTGTAAAACACTACAGAATAAGGGAGGGAGAAGAATATTCTAAAGACTTAAAGAAAGAGGAATTCTCTCAAAATGATTTACTATAGGAAATAAAGTCATGCTTTAGAATCTGCCAGACATAGATAAAACTGCAGCAGAAAGGCCAAGATGTAAAGACAAAGAAAATGAAATTAAAAGGGAGACAGGTGACATAAATAAGAATTGTAAGAAGGAGAATAAAAAGTAAAACAGAAATAGAAAAATTAAATTTCACAACAAAGCAGTAAAGACCAGAATTAAACATATGGAAATTTAGATCAGTGATATGGAAGATGAACCAGAGTGTCAATGATTAGGGGTTAAAAATAATGAAATGGTAAATGACACCCATGTTAGATGACACATATTGACAAAAAATATAAGGAACTAGACTACGTCTTTATCCACTCCCTCCCCAGCTATTAGTCAAGGTTGGGAATAGCCTTTAAAAAGCCCCTGCAGCTTTGGTCTAGTAGCTCAGTGATGTCCCTCTAAATTCATCTCTTACCCTTTATTATGATTTCCTTGTTCTAGTCCTCATGCTCGATAGAGGCATATGGCATGGGGGTTAAGAGCACAAACTCTAGAAATAAACTGTGTTTGGATTCTAGTCCCATGGTCAGTAACTGTATAACTTTTGGGAAGTTACCTGGCTTTTTTATGTTTTAGTTATCTCATCTGAAAAATGGCCATGATGATAATAGTAGTAATTACCTCATAGTGTTTAGCATGATTAAATGAGCTAATGCATGGAAGTGTTTTGAACAGTGCCTAGCAGATTGCAACTCCATTGTGTATCATTACTCAAATCTTTTTCGTCGTCCCTGGTTTCTTGCTCTCTGCTAAGCCACAATTGGTACTTCCTTTGAGGCTTTCAAGTGAAGCTCTGGACTTTGGGTTCTCTCTCGGCTCTACTTTTTGGAGCTCATGGAGAAATCCTATCCTTACCTTTTGGATACTTCCCAAACCCAAATCTGGGGCTAGTATCTGAGATCCCCACAAACTAGAATTATTGATATGTTTGGAATGGAACTAGAATACATAAGAAAGAAGTAAGCAGAGGAAATATGCTCAGATTGACTTTATGGAGGCAATTTGGTTAGCACCTATGAGCAGGGAAAGGCTAGTATCAGGAGGTTAAAGTTAGGCAAGTGAGTTTTATGATACTTGGGGAGAGAGATAAGGGACTGAGCCAAGATAGTAACAGTCAGGATAAAACAGAGGAAATGGCTTTAAAGGACATTTTGAGGGTACGATGGACAGGGATTGGTCAATGAGGAAAAGCAGTGCATGAAGTCCATGAATAGTTAAGAATTTAACTCATTACCTTCTAAAGTTTTTTCTCTATCTACTCTACTATGAGCCACTAAAAGAACTAGAACTGTCTTTATTTTTATTAAAACCCTCAGTGGTCAGCATAGTTACTGACATACAATAGGGATGCAGATACTATTTGTCAAAAAATGACAGACTTGAATTAGCTTTCCAGTCTCTGATGCCTTAATGCTTCACCTTAGCCACATCTTCTGCTTAACATCTTTGCTGTTTCTCAAAGCTTTTAACTCCTTCCTTTTATGTATGGCCAAATCTTCAAAGTCCGACAAGAGCTTCCTCCTTTTAAAAGTTTTCCAAAGACCAGAGGGACCATGGTAGTCTCTCTCTTCCAGATTCATAGCATCTTTCAAGAATATTCAATGACAACTCTTTGTATTTACCTAATTCTTTTTTTTTTTTTTTTTGTCCTTTTCGTGACCAGCACTCAGCCAGTGAGTGCACCGGCCATTCCTATATAGGATCCGAACCCGCAGCGGGAGCGTCGCTGCGCTCCCAGAGCCGCACTCTCCCGAGTGCGCCACGGGCTCGGCCCTACCTAATTCTTACAAAGCCATTTAAGTCATCAAAGGAAATGTTTTATTTCCTGAATTAGATTTGGAGATTCAGGTGTAGAAACCACATCATATTTCTCTCAGTCCACCCTACCCCCTACTCATCCCATAGAATGCATAGCATGGTAACATGTGTATAGTAGCTATCCAATGGACCGTGAGCCATGATTCCGAACACTCAGGTTACATTTCTTAATCTTCAGTGAGCAATTTCTTAAAAGAAATGTTGCTTAAGATAAGAAATACCTGACTTCCTAGCAGGACTGGGTAAAACACTGTCAGAAACAGCCCCTGCCCTGCCTTCCAGGCATGCTCTCATCTGCCATGAGAGAGATTAATTTGAGACGGGGGTTTGGGAATTCAGCTGGGACACAATGGCTTGCCCCCTCCACACAGGGGTCATCAGTCCAAATCTCCTAGTTCTGTGACCACAGTGCACTCAAATTGGAAAATAGAGAAATCAAAGCCGAAGGTCCAAGTGTTGTGGTGAAGAAAGGAGCTGTCACAGGAGCTGAGTGATCAGCTGTTCTCAAGTTAGGTGCTTGTTGGAATGTAGATCTACCAAGTTTAAAGCAAGGGTTCGGAATGGAAATACTGTACTGGCAGAAACTACGCCATAGAGGTGAGGACGGTTAAATGACCAACCAAGCAGGCTGGTTGGTTGGAGTCAGGATTTGACTCCAGACTCAGCAGGGAACTGGAATGGAAACCAGGCCCTCAGGGAAGGGGAAGGTGTAGTTGGGCAGAACAGCCATGTGTCCTGACTGCTGGGTGGAGGGTGGGAACTGCAGCTTGATGTCTGTGGAGCATCTAGTTCTCTGCTCGCACCAAGCATAAAATAGCAAATGATTTCCAAACTGAATTTTACTCTGCGGAGGAGAGGAAGCTCCTTGTATCCTTCCAGGATTGACAGTGATTGCTTCCAGGAATAGGGAGAATGGGAATGGTTGACTCTGAATCTTTTGGCAATAGGCCTTTATTATCTGTATTGGTGAGGATGTTTTTGAATGCAAGTTAGAGAAAACCCAACTAAAACTTACTCACACAATAGGCAGATTTGTTGGCAGACATAGATGAGGACAAGTTTCTGGGATTGTTTCACTCAGTGACTCAATGATGTCATTAAGAGTCCCAGAGCAGGCACTGTTAGTGGGTACCCAAGAGCCACTTCCTGTCCTCCTTTGTTGACAAAACCTAAAAATGTTCCATCTTCAGAAGGTGAGTCATGACTAGCCTAAGTCAATCAGAAGGAGAAATATACTAATAAAAGAAAAGGCTCTTTCTGCCTGCGTTTTTCTTTATGTGTTGGATGCTGGTTTGAGAACATGATGTTGGGAGCTACCACAGCCATCTTGTGACCACGAGGAAACATGGAAGCCAATATGCTGAGAAGGCAGAATGGCAAGCCAGAAAGATTGTGGATCCTTGATGAAACTGCTAAGCTGCTGCACCAAACGTGGACTTGCCTACCTTGAGATTTATCATGATGTGAGATAATTGGTATTTAAGGTTAGCTGGATATTCTGTTATTTGCTGCTCGAAGCATTCCAAACAGATACAGATTGGGTTTTCTGTCTCTTTGTGCTCCATCATCCTCAGTGTCAGCTTTATCCATTGTGGTGTCTGTACACCGCATGACCCAGAAGGTGAAAAAACACTTTGAGTAGTCCAGCATCTGAGATAAGAGTCCTGAGTCCACTTTAATTGGACCAGCCTAGATTATCTACTCAGCCTTGAACCAATGATAATGGTCAGGGATATGGAATGCATTAACTCACTTATGCTATTCAGGATCTGCTCCTGGAACTGGGGATAGATAGGTCAGGTTCAAAATAAAACCAGGATTCTTTTAGCAAATGCCATCAATGCCTTGCTTGTATCTCCTAGGCCCACCTTGGTGATCATTTCTACCTTTGCTGGGAAGTTTCCATACATGCTGAAGGCTTTCCTGCCTGAAGCACTTGCAACTCTCTGCTGAGGTTATTCTCTGACCATGGTAGCATGGAGGATGTACCATCAGTTGATCAAGGAGTTGATCAATTCCCAGCAGCAAGCGTCAACAAATGAAGGGATCTGATGATTAAATACTCCTCTAGGTTTCTTGACCTAGTGGGACAGCTCTGAATCATGTCTACAGCTGCAGTGTCCAACAAAGTAGCCACTAGCCCCATGAAGCTATTTTAATTTAATTAATAGATAAAATAAAAAATTCAGTTTCTTGGTCATTTTAAGTACATCTAGCCTCATTTTAAGTACACAGTAGTCACATGTGGCTAGTTGCTACCATACTGGATAGCACAGATGCAGTATATAACATCTCTATCACACAGAAAGTTCTTCAGAAAGCACTATCCTGCAGTCTCTCAGAGTCTCCTCTCAGAACTGAGTACATGTTGACCACTTATTAGTTTACCTTTTATTAGTCCTTCTCCCTTCCCTATTTCATTTTCTCACACCCTCATTCTGTGTCTTAGTCCATTTATGCTGCTATAACAAAATTCTTAAGACTGGGTAAAATTTACAAACAATGGAAATTCATTTCTTACATTTCTGGAGGCTGGCACGTCCAAGATCAAGGAGTTGGCACTTGGTGTCTGGTGAGGGCCTTCTTGCTGTCTTCACATGGCATAAATGCTGTATCCTCATGTGTGTACCTGAACCCCTTCCACACCCTTAAATATTAACTGACTAGCTTTTCTGCTTCTGTAATTAGCTTGTGCAAGGTTTTACAAGCCCCTGTGGGTGGGCTATTGGGCAATTCCCCAGTTCCTCCTCTGTATACCACCCCACTGAAAGCCACCAATGAATTTAAAAGTCACCTCAGGAGACCAATAAGCTGTATACAACTCATCCTGTTGCCAAAGTCTGCCTACCAAACTGTATAAAAAGTGCCCGTGTTAAGAGCTCGGGGCCATTACTGTCCTGAAGATGGAGCGACCCCAGCATGCTGGAAATAAAAAACCTCTTGCTTGATTGCAGCGATCTCTGTCTCCTGGTCTTTGCGAGATGAACCTTCCCAACAAGTAAGATTCGTGCTTTCGAGCCAGTCTTACACATGCAGCAGAAGGGCAGAAGAGAGGGAACCCAATCCCTGAAGCCCTTTTTTTTTTTTTGTCTTTTTCGTGACTGGCACTCAGCCAGTGAGTGCACCGACCATTCCTATATAGGATCCAAACCCGCGACGGGAGCATCGCCGCGCTCCCAGTGCCGCACTCTCCTGAGTGTGCCACGGGCTCGGCCCCCTGAAGCCCTTTTATTAGGGCCCTAATCCCAGCCATGAGGGCATTATGCCCTCATGACTTAATCACCTCCTAAAAACACACACCTCTTAACACTATCATATTGATGACTAAGTTTCAACACATGGATTTTGAGAAACGTTCAAATCATAGTACTCTGCTTCCTGGAACCAGTTCCCAAATAAGCTTCTTGCCTCCAAACCCTTGTCTCAGAGTTAACCTTTTGAGGAATCCTAACAAACACAATGCTCTTAGAAATGGGAAAGGGAAGGGAAGAAAGGATGCTGTCCACTACCAACAAATGTCATCATTTACATCTTTATTAACTGAGGTGTGGTCCAAGGACAGGAGCTTGTTAGAAAAGCAGAATCTCAGGCCCCGCCTCAGACCTACTGAATCAGTATCTGCATTTTAACAAGATCCCCAGGTGATCTATCTACACATCAAGGTTTGACATGTCCTGCTCTACAGTTCTCTTAAATGGGGCGTGGGAACAGGAACTGATAAAATATACCTACACAACTATAACTGCCCTTTGAACAAGCCTCCTCACTTAAAAGCTCCAAAAGGTGTATGCCATCTTCTCTTATTTCAAGACTTTGATGTCTTTATCAATGTTTGAATTTTGTTTTCGTTTTTGTCTTGACAGTCTTATCATGCAGTAGCTTGAGGTACCCTTTTCTTCATTGGGGCCAAGACCTCAGGAGAAAAGCTTGCTCTGTCCTTTAAGTTGACCTCTTCAGCACTGATTTTTCTTTCCTGGCTCCAGGGGACTTTGGCTCCCGGTTTCAGCATTTTATCAGAAGGTGACCAGGGAGCTATATACCTGACAAGGTTTTACTGTGATGAACTTTCATAGTCAGTAAGTGGATAAACCCTCTCTCCTAAAGACAATGGGCTTCTCTATTTGGAGCCAAATTTGTTCAAATTAGCTGGCTCTGAGGTTTGCAGTGGCAAGTCTTCCGGAAGATAATAATGCTATTTTGAGAATACCTGTACCTGCTTAATGAACGTGATGACGTGAACATAAAACATTTTTTATCCCACAAAGAAAGACTTTATTCCCATTCCCTGTCTCATGTCTCAATTCTGGACTTGCTTTGTTTTTAATTAAATTATATTCAAATCACAATTCCATTAGTGCTAATTTGGTGGCTTTTGGAATGTTCTTTAATTTTTCTAGCAAGTGGCTTCTTCCCTGTTTAGCCTTGATGGAGGCATTTTGTTTTGCTCAGGAAGGTCTTTTGATTATTGTCCCGAATGACAGAGGAATGTTTTATGCCTCGTGCTTAAAATTTCACTTGAAATGTGTCTAGATAGAACATCTTTTACAGATATTTCTTCAGCATTGGTTGAAGGAAAATTAGTCTTCTCTATACTTGTGCTACCTGAATACTGTTTGATTCTTGACCCTCATAAAGGGCATCCTAATCTTACTAGTAAGATATGGAAAATATCGTGTGACTGCTAAAGATTCAGAAGCCCTCAAAATTTGATTTCTGGATATTGAATGCTACAAAAAAAACTTGGGGCAGGTTTCTGTAGGATCAGACCTGATATTTAGTCATTTTGACAAATATAACATTACTTGTTGAGATACTGCAATCCTTCTATACTGGCTAGTAAATAGCACCTGCAGTAAGTTCTCCTCTACCCCCACCCCCACCCCCTCTTCTCCCAGGAACCACCCCTTCCTCCCACCACAACCACCACCATTTCATCAGAACCCAGCACTAAAGGATTAATACATGGCCTAGCAGATCCTTCAGCTCTCTCCTCTAATGCTAATGCTCCTATGGCTGGCTTGACTTCACTAAGTTGGCAAGTGGGTGCCCTGCTGTGCCGGTTGTTAAATATTTTAAATATTTCTCCCTTGAGGATTCAATTGTCTTGCTACCTAGTTCTTGAAGAATGTGCAAAACATTCAGAAAACAGTCCCTAAATCTTAGGAAGAAGGTCCTGTTTGGAATGGTAAATATAATTGGGTTGACTTTAAGATGGTAAGAGTATCAGGCCACACCTTCCTCTCAATAAAAGCAATACTCCTTTTTTGTTGTTTTTTTCTTGGAGGTAAGAAAAGAGTTGGGAAGCTAAACTATTGATCTCTGAGTCAAAATTAGACTCAGGTCTTTTAAAGCATAAAGCCCGATTTGTCTCCAAACTTTGCACCATGATCCTAACTTGTATTTAGTTTCAAGTTCCATTAGGTACACAAAAAAACAGAGGTGAGAGCACGTTTTCCCGCTTCCTCTTTGAGATGCCTTTAGAGCCCCCTAGTGGCTGTTTTAAGACCTCCGGTTTCTTAGGATTGGGTCTCCTTGACCCTAACAACAACAACAAAAAAGAGACCTGCGTGGAGATAAATAGGTAACAGTTGGTTTAGAGAGCTCAATATTTTTTCATTTCTCAGTTCTTAGCGAAAGCTGTGATGATTTTTTAGAAATAACAGATATATCGACTTACATATTTTATTCTGCATTCCTCACACTATTTGTCAAAGCAAAATCCTTTTAAGACATTTATATCTTGGTTTGTGTCAAAGGGCTATAATTCCTAGGCAACTACATTCTACCTTAGGTTTCATAGTCGGTTGGACTGGAGAGTTCAGGAGCTTTACAATTTTCCAAAGGGATTTTTTAAATGTGGGGATTGGGTGGGGCTTGTTTGTGGAATATTTCAGTCTGACAACACTCTTATCATTTGGAGCAGTAGATAATGCCATTGACTTTAAAAAACTGCAACCTTGAATTGATAGAGAAAAGCTTTTCACACTGAAGGTGCTTACTGACAGATGCAAATAAATTTTGTGAAATCTCCTAATAATGAATAATATTTTCAATGTACCTTACTGACCAGAGTGGCTATTGATCTCTATCCACCATGGTCATATTTTTCTAAGATCCAGTCTAGAGAATGTACTACACTTGAATAATTATAATAGAGACGTTTCTTTCCCACATGCAAATCTCTTTTAGTTTCTGATGTTATTCAATCGTTTCTCCGTTGCTTGTAAATTTCAGGTCTCCCCTTCCTCTATCACATTACCCTTATCAATATGCTAATGTATCATAATAATGCATTTTACACCACTAATGAAGTGAAGCAAAACAATAAATAAGAAGAAAGCACAAATTCTTGCTTTAACTTTACCCGGTTCCGGGGTGGGGTTGGGGGTGGGGAGGAGGGAGAGTAGGAAGGAAGAACATTCGGCCCGCAAAAATTAAAAATGATCCCCTTGTGTTCAGCGCGTTCTAGAACAGAGCTGCACGTCAGAGGAAGAATTGAGCAGCTTTCGAGCTAAGAGGCTTGGCATTAAACTTTGACACTTTAATGGTCTCTAGGATATTAGACAATATTTTATCATACAATGTTCTTCTCCAACACCGTAATGGCATCAAAATCAGATACAACGCGCGCAGTGCAACGTGCACGGTGAGACTCATCCCCGCAGAGAGAAGACGGCAGGACCCCAGCTCCGCAGTTAACTTATCCCGAAGCTCCAAAGCAAACGTCGTTTACTTCTTCGCTGGGGACGGGGACGCTGCTGTGCCACCGCTACCTTCTCTCCGCATACTCCTCGGCTCAGTCTGCCACTGAGCTTAGGTAAACAGCGCTCCGGAGCAGGGGAAGGGCTGGTGCTGCTGCTGCTGGTGGGGGTCGTGGTTTAACGAGGCTGGGGGGAGGGGGGAAGGGGGAAGGGTCCCGCCTAGGGTCAAGCTAAAGGCCGAGCGTGTGGTGACCGAGGCGGGAACCAGGTCCAGAGTGTAGCAGGGGCGGGACCTCCGAAGCCCTTGGGTCCCCACGCCACCTCTGGGAGAGTGATCAGCGCGGCAGCTCGAGCTCGGGAGACGTTCCTTAGGCACCCCCTTCCCTCCCATCCTTCCCCTGCCCTTTCCAAGAACTAGGAGGGGCGGGGGTTCCCGCGGCCTCGCCTGAGTCCTGGAGCGCAGCAAGGCGCGCGCTGAGGGGAGGCAGAGAACGGCCGCCCGCCCGGCTGGGGAGAGGTGGGGATCCGGGGGGAAGGGGACCCCAGAAGCCCCGGGACCAAGCTGAGGAAAAACCCGGGAGCTGGATCTTGCTCCCGGAGCTCCGGTCTCCGAGTCGGAGTTGCCCATCGCTCCGCGCCGTCTTTCTCTGCCTGCCTCTCTGCTTTCTCCTCCTCCTGGGTTTTTGCTCGAGGGAGGCCTCCTTCCATCTACTCTCCCTCCCCCCGGTCCCTTACCATAACCAGCTTCACCCACTCCTTCCGCAGCTCAGAGGACTCTCCACACCCTCGCCCTCGTCCTTAGGTTGGGAGCTTGGACGTCCACTCAATGGGATGCTGCGCGCGGGGTTCTTGTGGCAGGAAGGAAAGAGCGAGAATCAAATCAGAACGGGGAGGGGCGCGCTGTGCGTGTACGGGGTGTGTGCGTGTGTTGGGGGGAACGCAGAAATGCGGGTTCCCCGAAAGAGTAGGGAGCCTTGGACAGGATTCTTGGCTACAGACCCCCAAAATATGCTGTCAAAGCCCTTCCACGGGGCTTCTCGCAGCCTCGGGCTGCCCCGTACCCTGCCCACCTCCGAAGCAGCGGCGACCCGAGTGGAAGACGGGTGCAAGGAAACTTCCTACTTCCCACGACGGCTGTTGTGTTAAGGAGGCGTTTGGCCCGGCTGCACGGCCCCGGGAGCCTGCAAGCGTCTCTACAGCGGAAGCTGCGGACCCGTCCCGCCCCCCTCCCCTTCTTTCCGCGAGGCTCGCCAAGCCCGAAAGGCCGAGAGCGGCCGGGCTGGGGCCGGGCTGGGGGAAGAAGGGCGGGGAGCTCCCAGCTCGCACTCTTTCGTCCCGTCCTGACCCGGCCCGCAATCCCGGCTCCGGATGTTGCTTCCGCCTGCGCGCCAGCGAGCAGAAGGAGGAGGGCGGAGCCTTGTCGGGGGGGCGGGGCCTAGGCGGGGGCGAACTCGCGGTCCGCACGCCTGCGGCGCTTGCCATTGGCCGGGCTCGCGGTCACGGGGTCGTGGGCGGGCGCCGGGTCGAGCGCCGGCCCCGCCCCCGCTCGGAACCCAGCCCCGGCTCGCGGTCCCCCCCCAGCTGCACAGACATGACACAGACACACAGTCACTGCAGCTGCTGAGCGAACCCAGCGCTCTGGGCACGCGGCGGCGGCGGCGGCAGCGGCGGCGGCGCCAGCCCGGAGCCCGGACCCCAGCGCCCGCCCGCCCCCCCCCGCGCGGCGGCCCCCGCCTGGCCGGGAGCGGGAGGCGGGGATCGCGCGCCGGCTCCGGCCAGCGGCGCCCGGCTGCCGGTGGCGGCTGCAGCGGCCGCCCAGCTCCGAGCGCCGGGCGCTTCGGGAAGCCGGCGCGTCTCGGAGGCGGCGGCCGAGGCCAGCGAGCGCTCCCGGCGGCTGGGGGCCGCCCGCCTCGGCTCCCCGCACCCACCGCGCTGCGCTCCGCTCGCCGCGCCTCCGCTTCTGTGACCTTCCCAGGGCTCCTCCTCCGGCCCCGCGCCCCTGGCCCCGCGCGCCCCAGGCCGGGGCGAGGCCCTCTCCAGCGCCTCCTTCCTGCGGAGCCGCGGGCGGGCGGGCGGCGCAGGCCCGGGGGGGGGGGGGGGGGCGCCGAGACCGGCTGTAGCACCCCCCCGCCCGCCGCCGCCGCGCTCGCCTCCCGGCCCGGCCGGGCTGCCCCTGCCCCTCCGTCGCGCCGGAGCCGGGGCGCCCGAAGCCGGGGGCGCGGCCGCGCTCGCCCAGCCGGGCCGGTTGCGGGCAGGCCCTGCCCTGAAGGAGCGAAGCGGCTGGCAGCGCGGCAGGTGGAGCCGGCCCCGGCGGCCGCTGCCCGGACCCACCCGAGGGGGACCCAAGCTCCTGCCCATGCGGGGCGCTCCCAGCTCGGAAGAGTCCCCCGGGCAGGGAGCAGCTCCAGTCAGCGACCCCGGAGGGAGAGGAAGAAGGGACAGTGCTCAGTTTGGGCGACCCGGCGCCTCCCCGCGGCGTTTGGAGTCGTGGGCTGCCCCGAAGTCTGCGCTTGGCACCGCCGCTCGGACCAGGGCGGCGCCTGCTGCGACCCCGACCCGGACCCCCTGCGCCTCGTAGGCGGCGGTGCCGCCGCGCCACCCAGCTCTTCCGCGGTCTCCCTCTGCCTGGCGGCAGTCACGGCCAAGGTAAGAGCCCTGGGGTGCGAGAGAGTCGCCGCGGGGGCGTCCCGGTGAACAGCGCTGAGCAAGTTCTCTGAACCTGTGGCTGGTACCCCCTGTACTCGGGGTGCCGGTGAAGAGAGAGGGACAGTGGGCAGGTACACCCTCTGCTTCTTGGGCCAGGAGCCTTGGAGAGGCTGGAGGTGGGAGCCTGCGAGGTGTCCAGGACCCGTCTCAAGGCCTGCCCCGCTTCTGGGCACACAGGCTGCTGACAGGGAGCGAGCAAGAAGTTTCCCGTTAACACCCGGAGGTGATACGTCCGCACCACTCCTCCCACTCCCCCAGGCTTGTTAGCTGTGAGCACCTGTGCTTTGGGGAGTCTGCTGTGTTTGGAGAGGTCCCTCTCTGGCGACACTCACTTGACTTTCCTGGTGTGCTGCTGCACAGAACTTTTCTTTTGCTCCTTGTTGCCGAGAGTCCAGGCCGACTTGGGGGTGAGCAGCCACCGCTTTCGAGTCCCTCTTTAGGACAGAGTGGTTGGTTGGCTGCGATATCTGTAGGGGGGAAACCCAGTCAAGCATGACCGTCCTGTTAGATAAAGCTGCTTGTGATGAGCGATCAACGTACACGTAGAGATCCAGATATTCTTGTAAATGTCACTACTTCTGAAGGTTGGAGTGACAACTCCAAAGTTTGTGCATCCTCAGGTTATTTTGTTCATTGCTTTATTACCGTCTTTTAAGTGTTCCTCGTAAGAAACCTCAGTCGTATAAGCCTGTCGTTGCCTGTTGGAAATTTATTAAACCTGTGAGCTTCCCCCAGAACAATCTGATTTTAAATGGGTCACTTCGGAGGGAACAGATTGTCTCTCGCACACTGAATCCATGCCCTGGGTGACCCTGTTTAATGGGGATGGATTTTTTCCCTCCCTGTGCTGGTGTACCTCGGTTGAGAGCAGGTTTCTGCAGAATTCAGAATCCGTGAATTTTGTCACTCAGTCCATTAAAATAATCTCCTGAGGAAGCAAAATAGCGCTTACATTTTTTGTGAATGTCACAGGAAGTTTTACAGGGTCTTATGTAAGTGCGTCAAGAGAGAGCTCAGGCTCCTGCTTCCTTCAAGGGGAGACTGGGGAAAGGGTGGCAGGTGGAGCGTCCCCCTCCCCTAAATGCAGAGGCATTCCCTTTGTGACACAGGTGGAAACCCAAAGTGCTTATTCACTCCGTAGAGGCAGTCAGCTCAGGTTCATTTTTCTCCTCACCTCTCCTATCTTCCCACCCCAGGAATCAGCTTTGAAAGACTTACGATAAGGGAAGGATCTAAATTAGAAATGGGACAAGCGGTGGTTTCTTTTCTCATTTCTCACCCATGGGTGACATGGATGAATTGCTCATAGACATGCTGGGTCCTCCCTGGGGAAAAAAATAAAAAATATAAAGACAGGCTTTAAGGTTTCACACATCTCTCAGTGTACCTTTCTTATTCAAGAGTACTTTGGTGAAAATTGCTTGAGGAGAATACACATTTATCGAGCCTGGCCCTGTTAATTCCATGCCAGGAAGAAAACTAATTCGCACAGAGAGGCAAAAGTCATCAAGATTTAGATCTTCGTGGGTTTTCAAGAGTGGCGAGGAAAGGAAACAAATCCCCCTAGTAGGATAGAAAGGTTTTTAAAGGAAAAATTGTTTCACTCTGAAGTGGACAGTAGCTGCTGGCAAGCGTGGGCCCTCTTACTTCACTTAATAAAGTAAGTGTGCAGGGTCGTGTATTAACTTTTTGATGTGAGACAATGTGGATTCCTTTGGCTTTTAAACCGTAACTGGAAGAGCCTTAGAAATGAAAGGCTTTTGCATCTCATCAGAAGTCCTGGAAGTGCTTCCATCACTTGGGAAGGTTGTGAAGGTTTCCTTTGGTACTGGATTCCTGAGCTGTGGGTTAAAGTTGATGTGGAATGCAGGAGGGTACATCCTGTAGTGTCTCCATCCTTCAGCCACCTGCAGTGGCAGGCCATTAGGGGGGACTATTTTTTTATTCCACCACTGATGAGGAAAACACAAGGACCCGTGTCACAAAAGACTGGCATATCTTTAGGGCTCATGAACCTAACTTTCTGGTACCCAATGCACGCTTGCACTAATGAGTGAATTCCAAATGCTTAAGCGTTGGGCCTGCTCATATCTGAAGTGTCGTTTGGACAACTCAGACGTGGTTAACTACAAAGTCTTATGTGAAATTCTGGAAAGACTCAGTTACAATCTCTAAGTATATAAGGGCTGTAAGTTTTCTACCCTCTGGACATTAAGCCATGCTAACTTTAGATTCCCTAACAGTTTGTAATCAAAACTTCTCCCCTGCAGTATTCATGAAATCATGCCACTTTAAAACATATCTAGAATCAACTTCATGAAACTTAAAATTTCTTGCTATTGTCCCCTTAAAAGTACATACTGTATACGTATACAGATGTTAACATAACATCTGACAATGTAGTTGTACTTTCATCTCAGGTGATTTAAAAGTATTAAATTAGTATCTAGGGCTCTTCCAGCATAACTGGAAGAACAAAACCCCATTGCCCAGGCTTGCCACATGGCTAAGTCTCATCACAGCTGACCCCAGAGGTGTGGAGACAGGAAAGGGGAGAGGTAGAGTCCAAGAAGAAACTGCCCGGTTCAGAATACTGGGCCCTAAAAAGGCAGATGTCACCAAGATTTGGGTCTTACTGGATTCTAAGGTCAAATTCAGCGTGTAAAATTAGACTGTTTGAAACCTATGAACCTATGTGAGTTATTACATTTCCCTGAACTCTGGAGTCTGATAGACTGCATTTGGGACCTTTACCCATGTATATAGTGCACATTAGGTAACTGAAGGGAGCTATTGTTGTGGTCTAGAAAAAATGGTCAGCATAAAGCTTTATTTCTACAATTGAGGCTTTATAGATTGATTCTCCTAGGCGCAGTATAGTCAGGGTGTAAGAGATTGGAACAGGAAAATACCATTACTTTGCCATTGAGCACCAATTATTGAAAACTGATCTGGAGTGGATATATGTGTGGTCCTAAGGCATGAATGAAATCTCATGAATTTGAAGGAAGCCAGATGGCAGAGGTAGAGTACAAAGTTGAGCCAGGATACCGGCCTTGCATAGGGTCCATGGACAAGGTGAAGGTGCCTTTGCAGCCAGAGATTCTCACAGAGGAGGGAACATATTGGGTTGGGGGTATAAGACCCAGAGGACTGAGTGCTCCAGGCACCCTGTGATTGTCACACCTGGGGAATACAGCCACCTCACAGGATCTGCTGGTAGTGTTGAGGCTTTGCTGCTCTACTTTGAAGTATTTGACATTGAGAGGTATTCAGCTTCTCTCTGTGACGCTGATATTTGGAGAGTAGTAGGCAGTGACCAATATAGTTAAGGCATAAATAAATGTATTTTAGAAGACCTTTTTCCTTTCAATTTAACAAGTAATAGAATGTCTGCCTTGTGGCAGATGCCATGCTCTGTGCTGAGGTTACAGAAATTCCATGTTTAGTTTATAGACTTTTAGGGGAGGCAGACATTCAGCTATTACTATGAGCTAAGTACTATTGTGCAGGTGTGTCCAAAAGATGAGTTTGAGCTTGCCAGGGTAGTAGGAACAAAGGGAGTCTCAGGCAGAAAGAACAGCATGGAAACCGTCAAGTATGTAATGTGTATGGAGAGTAGTCAGTAGTTAGTGTGACCAGCAAGTGGTTGTTCTGGAAGAGGGAAGTTTGCTTGTAGAAAGGAGATAATTTACTAAGATTCTATGCTGAGGACTGTGCCCCAGCTTCATGCTGTATGTGTGGTAAGAATGGTTGCTGGCTAAGATCCAAGAGTACTAGTTGATTATCCCACATTGTTATTAAAAACTGAAAAGGAAATTTTCTTTTTTGTCCATTAGCCTTCTAATATAGCATTTTGCCTGTTCTTTAAAAAACTATTAGCAATGCAAATAAAGAAAGGGTCCCTTATCAACCCTAAGTCTGCCCTCTTGTGTACATTAATTACATCTGGGGCTTTCATTACATGATTATGCAGCAGTGGGAAAAATGACAATGTTACTTGACAAATGATATAGTTGGAAAAAAAGAAAAAAACCTTTTTCTGTGAGAACAAATTCCATCTTGTCAGATTTGCTTCTGGGTAGAGTTATGGTCGTGTTTAACACTTGAACAAGGTTCTTTTATTGTAATCATTTCAGTTCTGGCCCAAACTTTCTTTGCTGTTGGAAAAGGAAGAGTTTTACAATATTGAGAATGGGAGTGTGTGTGCGCGCATGTGTGTGTATGTGTGTGTTTTGTGGGATGGTGAGGAAGAAAAGCAAAAATGTAACCATGCAGAGGATATTAGAAGAAAGAAAAGTCACAGTTACAATATCAATCTCCAGAGCCAAGTATATTATATTTAGTTTTTCAGAAACAGAAGCCAGAAGGACAGTGGGGGTAAAAGTCAGAAGCCCCTGTGGCGTGTATGTGTGGGGTGTGTGTGCGTGTTTGAGTTTGAGTGTTTGCTTTATCTCTATCATCCATCCCTGTGTTGAGTGGGAGCCAGGGTGGTTTAAATAAAACCAGGCAATTTGGAGTCCAGTCTTGCATCGTTCTATTTTAATTTGCGGTGTGACCTTAGAATACTTCTTCACCTCTCTGGGCTTCAGGTGCTGTCTGTATACTTAAGTATGTTACTAGGAATTTAGTTACAAGGTAACTTTCTCTCTGGGCCCAGAGAGAGAAAAGGCTTACCCTAAGCTAGTTAGTGGCAAAGCTCAGACTATTCCCTAGGTGTTCTAGCTTTCTAGCTCTGAAATGGGAAAGCCTGACCAGTTCAAAGGTGTACTCGACCTTGAACTATAAAACACTTGCAAGTATGCAGTGCTGAAGAAAAGAACCACAAAGTCTTTGCTTTGCCATTTGTAGATTCTGCATAATGCAGACTGCATTAGAACATTGAAATGTAAGGCCATTCACACATAAGCAGCCAGACTTGATTGCTGACTTCTTATGTGTTGTTGAAACCTGTTGGTTCTGGAATGTTATACTCTTCCTTGGCTACTACTTGAGAATTAAGTGCTTTGTGATTTAAAAACAACAACAACAACAACAAAAAAACCCCAAAAAAACAGTGCTGCAAATTTTCATTGTTTCAAAATGAAGTGGATAAAAGCTGAGTTGGCCCTTCAGGATTTTGCAAAGCCTGGACTATAATATGGAAAGGGAAACCTGTTCATTTAGCTGGGGAGGTTACCTTGTAGGGGAGCTGTTGGGTAAATATGAAGGGAAGGATCTTTTGAAGAAAAAAACAGCAGAAGAGCAATCGTGTAGAAGTACAAGTCAGGAAAAATGCAAACTGACTGAATTTCATGCCTCCAGATTTGTGAGTTGCTAGAAAGAAGGCCCCTCACTGCCACTGATCTCCTGGGGGTAGAGGGCATTGCTTATTGGAAAGAGGAGATTCGATATGAGTGCAATGTAAATATAAGGTTTGTTACATTATTATTTCAGTATTGAAGCTAAGTGGAAGGGTGCTGTGTTTTAGGAGAACCTGGCATATAAAATCTGATCTTAAAGTCAAATAATTTAAGTAATTTTGGAGCGTACTAAAGGATTTTTATTTTACAAAAGGGATTCATAGCAAGTCTCGTTTTAATAGCTAGTTTGTTTATTGTATTTCAAATTATTTGATTAACACAATTGTGATAGACATTTTCAAGGACTTTTCAAACATAAACTAGAATATTTTAACAAATAACCCACTAGGTTTGCGTGCTAATGAGCCTAATATCGAACTGTATTACAGAAAGCAGTACGGTAGTTATATAAACTGTTATAACCACTAACCTACCACGTGGAGTTACTTCGCTTACTTACTTTTGGCAGATTGCTTATTTAAACTGCTGTTCTTTCTGGAGTCTTAAGTGTACCCACCTTTGTAAATTCCTTAACCACCCTCACATTCTACCTCTAAGAATATATCAAGAGCAGAAGTGGTTTAAAAAAGTAAATTAGGTAAGAGTTTCCAGGATTCTGAGTTTTCATAATTGCAGAGACAGGGAATTCATTTTGTTCTGCCTAAGTATACAGAAGAGGCGGTACGCATGAGACATTTAAAAACCAACTGAAATCATGCTGTCTGCTGGCTCTTCCTTCACTGTAACTGAAATATCTTGGGCTTTTTGTGTTTTTGCTCCTTTATCTCTTATGAATGTTTCCAAAAAAGAATTCATTCTAGGAATGGAAAAAATGTAAGGCGTTTAAGGCTCCAGAGGTAATTTTGGGCAACCTGGAGTTGTAGGTAATCACAGGCTGGGGCTGGAATTGAAAGTGCAGTCTCACCTACAATTTGAGCCTCTCTTGTCGCATTATGGGGCTGTGCTTTGGACAGGCAGCAGACACAGATGGAGATGGAACCCTGAGTACCTGGGAGCTTTGCTCTTAACATAGTTTTTTTTTCTGAACTACCAAGGCCAACTGGGAAGAAAGGGCTTGCTGGTCTTTCTAGCTGTCCTTGGCAGCATTAGTATTTAGGAGAATTTAGGAGGATTTATCTCAGAACATGGGTGTGTGAGGATTTCTTTCTTATACTTTTTTTTTTTCCAAATTTAAATCCAGCCAAGAAACATGGGCTCTTGAGTGTTATTCTCTGGTTAGAGATTGCTGCAGCTGCCTTAGATCTATTAAATACATATTTGCTATTATTAAGTAAGGTTAACATTGCTGTGGATAACTGGAAACCATACCTCCACACCCCACCCCTCCCTGGTTTTTGTTTCCGGAATAGTTGTGTAGATCTTTAATATGCCAACACTATGTGTGTACCAGACTCCTTCACTGATGTCACCTCTCGTCTGGGAATGGTATTTAGTGGCTGTTTCAGGAGCCAAGGGAGGCACAGGCAGCAGTAAGCAGGATGGGGCTTTTCCTGCCTGCAGGAGTGATGCCTACTGCTTAGTAGGTTTGCACTAAATAAGTAGTTGTGGCCACACTGAATCGTTTATTTAGTGAATGAATGAGTGACTGGTCATGCTTTCAGTATTGGGGTGAGGGTGATGGGAGAGAGGGAGAGGAGAGTAAATAAATAACAGTAGACTTAAATGGTGGTGAAATAAACTTGGACTCCTTGAAGGCTTTCCTGGAAGCTTTTATTTTAAAAATGTGAAGGACATTTCAGATCAGCAAAATGAATTCTCTTAGGGATCATTGTTGTGGTTCAGACATTGATAGCTTTGTAAAAAGGCAGTGAGAGTACAATACCAAAATGTGTCATGTGTTTTCTTTCCTCTGAATTTGTAGGAAGTTTAAGTATCTGGAATGAGAAGAATGGGCATGCTGTAAAGCTTGTTCACATTTACGTGTAAGTTGCCTTGAAAATGCCTTGGAAAACATTTTCAATACAGTAGACCATAGGGGATTGTGATCAGTGCTGGCGATGATGATTACAAAGTAACCCGGATGTGGATAGGGGCCTTGACTCTCATGTGAGGAGGATGAAGTGGATTTCGAGGACAGAGGGAGGGACTTGAGCGCTGTGTCTCCAGTGGGAAGATCTCTTCTCTGCATCTTGATGTCTTTCCCCCTTTCTCTGTTTACATGAATTGCTCCCACCTGGGTGTCTCAACATCATGAGTACTCATGATGCCTTGTTGGAAGGCCAAGCTGCTGTGTTGAGAGACTGCTGTCGCTAGAGGAGACCTTTGTCTCTCTAGACCAACACCTTCATTTACAGCCAAGGACACTAAGGCAGGGAGGTAAAGAGAATTATCCAGAGGGGCGGCAGGATTAGAACCAGGTTCCTTGACCACCTGATGCAATCTGTGGCTCTGCCTTCTTACACCCTGTACCGTCCCAGCTCTGTCTTTAACCTCCTTCCCTTCTCCTTGATACACTCTACTTCAGTCTGTCTCATGCCCAAAAGCACTTTCTCCAAGTGCTTCTTTTATGCCAGGCATGCTTCCATTTGATCATTTTTGTTGTTGCATCCTAACGGCAACCCTTTGAGGTGGTAGCCTTACTCTCTCACTTTACAGATGTGGAAGCTGAGGCTTACCCAGGTTGCACATCCACGAAGCATGGAGCCAGGACTCCACTCTTAGCTGTTCAGACTTTTCAGTCTGGTTGTCTCAGTGCTGACGTCTCCCCTGGCTTCCCCGCCTCTCACCTCACTGGATTTCCTAGGATTCCTTTCCAGGTCTTCTCTATTCCTGGTCTGTTAGCTGTTGCCTAAAAGTTCACCTTGTTTTCCCACTCGGGAGACTTGTTATTGCCTCTGCCTTTGCTGGATCAAACCTCCATCCTCTCTCCTATCTCTGTCTGGTTGAAATCTCTCCTTCCTGACCATTGGCTCCGTGGCACTCTGTCTCTTTATGGCATTTCCTTCACTTACTCAGCCTACACTCACCAAGCTCCTACTGTGTGCAGGTCCCAGCTGGCTTGACAGCAGAAATCACTCATCATCCATCCAGTAGCCTTGTCTTGGTGGGGGAGGTAAATGCTAATAAAGACATGAATGAAAGGTGAAGGACAGGCAGGTGGTTGGCATCTTCTGCTTGGCATTGTCAATATCTAGACACTTTTCTTATTCTCTCTCTTAAGTATCAGCTCCTTAAGGGCTGTGACTAGGTTACACCCACTCTTGTATCTATGGAGCAGCCTGCTAAGTGCCTCACTCTTAAGAATCCTTCAGTAAACATTTATTAAATTAAATTGAGAGCCTCCTGTCCTTGCCCTCAAGGAACATGGTTGGAGGAGAAATTAGAAAACATGTGTGATAAGTTAAGCAACAGTAGAAGATTTAAATGACAGTTTAGAGCAACAATAGAAAAGATGTGGCTGGGTGTGAATTGTTGCGGAGTTGAAAACCACTGAAAGTTGATGGGAAATCAGAGGTGGGAGCTTACTCAAGCTTTGTAAACTCAATGGAAGAGATAGGGTTTGAGTTGAGTGTTTGGACATAATATAATTAAAATCTGAATGTAAGGATCGAAGGGAAGTAGAGGAGCCAGGTTAGGTTGACAAAAACACAGTTACGTATTTTTGGGTTAAGGACCATGGCAGCTTCGGTTTCTGTTAGCAAAGAGGTGCAGATGAAGTTGACAAACTAGGTTGGGGCTGTGGGTTTTTGGAAGGCAGGGTGACTTTTGATCAAGAAGATGATAAATTAGGGCCGGCCCCGTGGCACACTCGGGAGAGTACGGTGCTGGTAGTGCCAAGGCCGTGGGTTCGGATCCTATATAGTGATGGCCGGTGTGCTCACTGGCTGAGCATGGTGCTGACCACACTGTGCCGAGGGTTGCGATCTCCTTACCGGTCAAAAAAAAAAAAAAAAAAAAAAAGATAAATTAAAAGCTCTGTTTTAGAAAGATGAAACTACACACTGCTGGGGACAGATTGAAGTGGGGAGAGGTGGAGGCTGGGAGGTCACTGGACAGACTTTTCTACCAGGTCCTCTATGAGGCTCTAAAAGTCACTGGGCTAGAACTGTTACAGTAGGATGGAAGCTTGGGGAAGTTTCTGAATTTTTCTCCAGTCTCAATCATTGGCTCGCAAATGTTTACCTGATATTGAAGTCTGAGATAGTTTTTATCGCCCACTGTAAAGCAGCCTCATTGGAATAAAGTCCGCTTGTGACACTGGCAGTGATTCTTAAAATAGCACTTTCTCCTTTGGCTTGGCTGAGGATAGGGCTTTGGTGAAAATACACTCTCCGGAGCCTCTTTTATTGGGGGTTTGTTTAAATGGGCCCAGAGTTATAGAACAACCTTTTTCCTAGCCTTGGATGACACCCAATAAGGGATGGAATAGAGCAAATTCTTTTCCTCATGAGTGGCTCCTAAAGCAGCTGCGGAGAGCTGAGAGCAAAATGCTTGGAGCTCTGACATCTGGGTTCCCGCTTCACCTTAAAAATGAAGCCTGTGCCTTGCCTTCCATGACTGCTGGCGCTGCTGCTCTGCCCAAGGAGCAGCTCACAGTGAGATTACAGTGCATGCTTTTCAGAATTGTGGAGTAAGCCATTCTGTATAACAGAATTTTTCAAATAGGGTCGTCCAATCCCTTATGGATAGAGAGTCTTTATTTTTAATCTTTAAGGAAGGAGGGTTTTCTCTAGAATGTTCTGTGTTCTTACCCTCATTGGCTCACTATCAGCCACTGGGAAACATCCATCTTTCTTATCAGGACACACACAAAGCGTGTTATGAACTGGCCCTGCCTCTCCTGCAGCCTCTTCTTCTCTCGCCGCCCCCCTCCCATTTCATGCACCACCAATCCCCAACTCATTAGTTTTCTTCCTTACTGGTTGTTTTCCCCCAAACCTGCTAAGCTGTGCACATACCTCTCCTGTCGGCTAAGCTCTCTCCTTCTTTAACTGCCTGGGATGCTTCTGTTTTTCCTTCTAAACCCAACTCATGCAGTCCTTCCTCCAAGCTTTTCCTGAGCTGCACCTGTACCTTATTTTAACTTCTGCTGCACTTTCTGCACCATATTCTCAGTTCTTTAACCTGCTTGTCTTGCTGGAGCATGGGAGCCTGTCAGTAAAAATTGTACCTAATGACGCTGGGGAACTTCAGGGTTTTATCATATGCCTGGAACATGCTGTTGATCCAATACATGGTGATGGTTAGCGTGGATTTCATTGAATTTGCTGGCCAGGCATAATGTAACCCTTTCATAATGAACCTCTAGTGTCACACTGTGCTTCAGGGGCAGATGGGGTGATGTGAATTAGCTTCTCCAGGTATCCCCTAGTCTAAAGAATGCATGTATCCCTCGTCAATGACTTGAATGGCTTTTGGGCCTTCCTGGGCATGGTGATGTCCTCAAGGAATCTGATGGTGGGGATGAAGGTGGGGAAGGGGTCTTTGTCATCGCTCCAGACCTAGAAATGTCTTCACACAGCCCTCAAGGGCTGACTGTTGAAGTGGAGTGGGGTGGGGGCTTGAAGAACCTTTGTGCCTTTTATTGCCCCCCCTCCCCCCGCCGCCCAAGTGTTTGCTTCTTTCTGGCTCCACTGTTGGTCCCTGGATGCTGATGAATACTTTGACCGTGGCTTCTGTTTACCACCATTCCATGTTCTTTAAAGAACCAGATGCAGAATGAAAGTTATGATTGATTCAGAAATTATCAGACAGTGATGGGGAGTGGCTAGGGAGGATGGGATACATTTGTGCAGAAGATCAGCAGCAGTGCCCAAAGCCTGTTTTCCAGCTAACCACATGTTTATGTGAGAATATTTAGTTTTGCCTCTAGTATTTGTGAGGTGCATTTGGGTTTTTATTACTCTGCCCTTGTAAACCAGGCATGGGTGCTGCCTGAATAGGTTGCATAGCAAATCACTGAGGAGTGACAGAGGAGCCCTGGGCTTATCGGAGGGTTTGTGTGATCCAGATACAGCAGAACTTTATGAACTGGCACTAGGCATGGGGTGTTGGTTATATGGTTTAGGGAGCCCTGCTGCTTCTCAAGTGGTGGCCTAATTTAATTCACATCATGGGATGCTTTCTCTGGGTCTTAGCTTTTGTCATATTCTTTTTTCTTCTGCTTGGGGTTGTCCATAACTCCTATGAAACATAGTATTTTTGAGCTCATTAAATCTTTTAATGTGTGTATAATGTTTAGGACCATGCCAGTACACAGAAAACAGTAAGTATTAGCTATTGTAATTGTTATTATTTAGAATCCCCCCCCCCACTCCCTACTTTTTGCTCTTGCCCCCTTGCTTGGTAAAATAAGAAAACAAATGGGTCCTGAGGAGGAGGAGGAGGAGGAGGTGGCCACAGTCTTTCTCTTTTCAGCCCTGTGCAGAGGTCTCAGGAAGTTTGCAGAGGCCCTGATGGTAAAAGCAAATGCTTGCCCACCAATCACCTGAGGCCATTTTCCAGGAGTTCTCTGTCCACCCTGCTCCTCTCTCTCATAGGAAATTTGGGCTCTGACAAGTAAGGGAGAGGAGAGTCGATGAGCAGTGTAGTTGTGATGAGCAATATTTAAAATAACAGTAATAGTGGTGGTAATAATTATAGCGACCATTTATTATTAAATACTTCTAGAACATTGTGCTTGTGAGATATGCTTTCCATGCATGATGCCTTTGAATCTTCACTCCAACCCTCTGGGCTGAGCAGTTTCATTTCACAGATCAGAAAACTGAGGTTTGGAGAGGATGTTATTTGCCCAAGCGATAAAGCCAGAACTGGAACCCAGTTCTGTCTCCAGAATATTTTCTTTTAATCTCTGTCCTGTCATCCACTAACCCAGGTGTCTTGATATGGAATATACATACATGAGGGATGTATACTGGGGATATATGAAGACTTTTGATGGAGTATGCAGCTGTGAATAGTTTTAAGGAAATCAGTTTCCAGATTTTCAACCTCACGTTTGTACGCTTCACTGGAAGCGATCAGCCTAAGACTACCCCTGCCTGGTCCACTATTCTCCCACCATCCCATTCATAGCTATCCTTTCCCAATTTATAAAGGCACAACTCTTACCCAAAACTAATCTTACTCTGGTGCATTGCTCTGGGTATAAAAACCTCAAGGGGCACCCAGCAAAGGGACTATTAGAAACTGGTGTATGGGAATCGTCTTCCCATCAAGGCACTGCCACAGGCTGTCCCTATCCATGTTGTCTTTTACCTGGTTAAGTTTGGTGCTAGAAACAGGATGTTTGGGCCCCTTTATCATGCAGAGAAATGACACAACATTTTTCAGCCCTTAAAAAGTAACTTCTCTTGAATTTTTAAAATGGATAGCGGCAACTGGATTGCTAGATTCCCTTTAAAAATGTAATGTAAAAAGTTTCATTTTAAAATGTTAATGTTTATAATATGCTGAGAATTATACAAGGGGAATTTATAAAAAAGTTCGTGGAAAGATTCATATTACCTTTTAATTCTAGTTTTACACAAATTTTTGAAGTACCCTTGTATCCTTAGAAATTATTTAGTTTAGATGTCAGCCTAAAAATAAGGCAAGGCAGTACAAGTTTTTCAAACCTCAGAATTAAAAAAAAAAAAAGGCATGAAGATCACTTCCTCCTAAGATACTAAAGTTAGAGTGGATAATTTATTTTTCATTTTTTTATTTTTAAAATTTATTTAATATTTAGATAGAAAATTATTTTCTCAACGTGCAAAGGAAAACATCACAAATTGAATTTAAAGTCAATTGATAAGGAACAAATTTAACCCACAAAGATTAACATCCTCAATGCATAAAGAACTCTTAAAAATGAATTAGAAAAATCTTAAAAATTTGGTGAAGGACATGAATAGACATGTCACACACTCAAAAGAAAGTGGCTAATAAATACATTCTAAGATGTTCATAGAAATGAAAATTAAAACAAAAAAATGACATTTTTCATTTCTCAAACTGAAAAAATGTGATACTGTATAATATTGGTGCTATAAGAGAAATAATGTCAAAATCTGGTAGTATAAGCATAAATTAGTAAGACTTTTTTTTACAAACAGTTTGGATTTATAAATAGAATTATCTAGAGTAGGTAATTTTTAAGTTGTTTTCTGCCACCAGCCCTTATAGAACTAAATATTATTTTCCCATAGATTTTCAGGAACCTCAATATCTCCTAACGCTCTTACATTCCACTCCTGATTAGACACCCTTGAACTTATGTGGGGTTTCAGGGAAATGTAAACATATTTTAAATTTTGATGACACTTTTACATATGTAGCTAGATATGTGGTCATGCGTATCAGAGTGCCCCAGTAGCTCAGCAAGGACTGTTTTAGATATAAATGATAGAAAGCTTATTTATGCTGATGTTAAACAACAAAAAATATTCGACTTTACCTGCTCCAGTAACTGAAAAACAGAGAAAAGCATCAAACAGGGCTGGATGCACATCTTCCACCAACATCAACATGGATCTGTTGCTCCATGCCCTGGCCCTGCCTTCCTCTGTGTTGGCTTCCTTCTCAGGCAGGCTGTCCCCACAGGATGGCAGAGGTGATCCCCAGGAGTCCCAGGCTTACATCCTGCCACCTCCCTTTGCAGCTGCAAGAGAGTGTCTTTCCCCCACCACCTCTGGTGGTAAAAGTCCTGGTTGTGATCTGGTCAGAAGAGCCTAGATGACATCCTTGGAGCTGGTGGGGCAAAGGGGATCAGCACTCGATGAATTGCTTGGAGAGTGGAGAAAGGGTGGTTCCAGGAGAGAAGCTGAGCAGACAAAGAGCCCCAAAATGTTCAGTAGAAAGATTAACTTGAAGATGTTGAAGTCATATCAAAGAGAGCACAGGTCTCTTCTCTGACACCTTGTTCTTCTCTTGGGTGTGCCTCCCCCACCCACGTCAGCCAGCGCTGTCACTGTTGTGATACCCAACTGCCCATTGACAGAACGACATCAGTGATTTAGTAATTTCAAGACTTTTAAGGAAATGGGCAAAGAATCCCTGACAATGTATTTCATGATTTTTGGTTTTTTAAAGACCATTAGTTATGTCATTTTATTCATTAGAAAAAAAAAAAAGAAGAAGAAAAATTCAGAACGGTGGAGCTTCGTCTATACTAGTTGGCGAGGGCTGCCATAACAAAGTAACACAGACTGGGTGGTTTAAACAACAAATCTATTTTCTCACTGTTCTAGAGGGATCTGTCTGAGATCAGGGTGTTGGCAAAAGTGGTTTCTTCTGAGGCCTGTCTCCTTGGCTTGTACATGGCTGTCTTCCCGTCTGTCTTCACGTGGTTTCCCGTTTGTGAATCTGTATCCTAATCTCCTCTTCTTATAAGGACACCAGGCAGAGTGGCTTAGGGCCCACACTAATGACCTCATTTTAACTTAATCACCCGTTTAAAGACCCTTTCTCCAATTACAGTCACATTTGAGGTACTGGGAGGTTAGGACTTAATGCAGTATTGGAATTTTGGGAGGGGATGCAATTCAGCCCCTAACACCATCTGTTGTTTTAACACTGTGGATGGATTGTTTTTGAAAAATAATGTACAAACCTTGTTTGAAACACAAATTAGTAACAGATTCATCTATGCACATGCAAGCAAACCACTTCATGGGTGGTAAGTTTGATGCAGTTTGTTACTTAACAGCATTTTTCTCTTTAACAAGAGTAGAAAGAAGACAAAGTATAGAGATGAGAACTGGTTGTGGGTTTGCCAAAAATGCCTGGGTTTGGATGGCTCCTCCATTGGCTCAATGCTTGCTTGTTTTAATTGTGGCATTGTCCTTGCAGATAACAACTTCACTGAAGTACTCTGAGGGTAGACTTTGATTGCAAAATTGAGTTTTATGACTTTTTGGAGGGATAGGGTAAAAGGCTACCTTAAGGCAGGACTCTGACTTGAGACCAATAGCACATGTTAAAGTGAGTTCTCTCTACTCTTTTCATCAGAGAGGTGGACAATCTGGCCAAAAGCTCTGCTGGACTCTCATGGTGCCAGCGCTGGTGTGTATGAGAAAATCTTGTCATCCTGTTTTTTTTTTGTATTAGGGACCAGATTTTACAAGTGGGGGGTTTTATGAGTCAATTGGACCCAAGTGATTTCAGGGCCACTGTTGCATAGGAGTGATTTCCTTTCACATCCAGAGACTGGGCAAGGATTTTATGAGTAAGACTCCAAAAGCACAAGCAGCAAAAGAAGAAATAAATAAATGGGATCATATCAAACTAAAAAGCTCTGCAAAGCAAAAGAAACAATCAGCAGAGTGAAGAGAAACCCTACTGAATGGGAGAAAATATTTGCAAACTATACATCCGAGAAGGGGTTAATATCCATAATATACAAAGATCTCAAACAACTATACAGTAAAAATCAAATAACCCAGTTAAAAAATGGGTAAAGGAGCTGAATAGACATTTTTCGAAGGAACACATACTAGTGGCCAACAGGTTCTTAAAAAAATGCTCAACATCACTAATCATCAAGGAAATGCAAATCAAAACCACATTGAGATATCATCTCACCCCAGTCAGACTGGCTATTTTCAAAAAGACTTAGAATTACAAATGCTCGTGAGGATGTGGAGAAAGGAGAGCTCTTCTGCACTGTTGGTGCGACTGAAAATTAGTACAGCCATTATGGAAAACAGCATGGAGGTTTCTCAAACTACTACAGATAGAACTACCATACGATCCAGCAATTCTACTTCTAGGTATATACCCAAAGAAATGGAAATCATCATGTCGAAGGGATACCTGCACTCCCATGTTCATCATAGCTCTATTTACAGTAGCCAAGATATGGAACCAACCTAGGTGTCCATCAACAGATGACTGGATAAAGAAAATGTGGTGTATATACACAATGGACTCAGTCATAATAAAGAATGAAATTGTGCCACTCACAGCTATGTGGATGAACTTGGAGAAAATTATGTTAAGTGAAATAAGCCAGGCACAAAAAGAGAAATACTGCATGTACTCACTCATAAGTGGGAGCTAAGAGAGAAAGGAGGAGGGAAGGGAAGACCACAGTGGTGTACTGGACTTGTAGAGGGAGAGAATAGACCTAAGGTTGCCAGTGGGGAGGGGGAGAGTGGTTGGGGAGGGGGAGAGTGGTTGGGGAGGGGTGAGGTGGGGGACATGGAGAACAATTGCAATTTGAGGTGGTGGGCATGCTGATAGTATTGATGTGATCGTCACATCTTGGGCACAGGTGCTGATGGTCAACTCTGTGCCCCATGAATATGTATAATCAATAATAAAAAAAAAGACTTTGCAAAGGACAAACCTTATTTGTCCATTATTTTACTTTGTCAAGAAGTTGTCACTGTTCTCACTTCTGCATTAATTATTGTTTTAATGTGGCTTATGTTTTCATTATCTGGTCTGTCTGTGTTAGTAATGGATCATCACAGCTAAAAAGATCTTGGGGATAGGTAGCATGTTGTCAAATTGTAGTCTTTTCATGTCAAAAACCGAAAACCCCTGACCCAAATATTGCTTACCTGCAATCCAGAAATTTCAGTATTTAATGCTTTGGGAAGCTATTTGTTACAGGATGTGGTTAAAGTGCACATAGGTTACATGGGACAGGGATAAAGGCCTAAAAAATTCATACACCTATTATCACCGCTTCATATGCCAGTGTAGATTGTGTTAACTGATTGGGAAATTGTCTTCATGTAAAGCAAGTCACTGTTGATGAGAGAATAGGCCCTGGGATTGAGAAGTTTTGACAGGGCATGGTCTTATTTCCAAGTTAGAATTTGCTAGTTCGTCTTGGGTAAGGCATGTACCTTCTCTGTATTATTTTCTTGTGGCTGGCATAGCAAGGTACCACAAAACTGGGTGGCTTAAAGCAACAGAAATTTATTGTTTCACAGTTCCACAGGCCAGAAGTCCAAAATCAAGGTGTCTCAAGGTGTCAGCAGGATCGTGCTCACTCTCTGATAGCTCTAGGTGAAAATCCTTCCTTGTCTCTTCTACCTTCTGGTGCTTTCTGGCAATCCTCGGCATTCCTTGGCTTGGAAACACATCACTCGTCACATGGCCGTCTTCTCCCTGTGTGTTTTCAGTGGGTCTCCCTCTGTGCATCATGCTGTGTTCAAATTTTCTCTTTTTAAAAGGACACCAGTCATATTGGATTAGGGCCCACCCTAATGACTTCATTTTAACTTGATATCTTTTGAAAGACCCTGTTTCCAACCAAGACCACATTCTGAGGTCCAGGGGGTTAGGGCTTCAACATATCTTTTTGGTGGGGACACGTTCAACATGTAATACTTTCTAAGCTTTATTTTTTTCCTCTGTGACACATGATCTGTTCCCACCTTCAATGTAAGGATCAAACACAATCTCTTGAGAAAGCTTTCTAGAAATTACATCCCTGGAGTGATGGCTGGATGGCCCATGGGACATTAGATGCTCCTCATTCCATGTATATGAAATCCAATGGGCATTTATGTCTGACACATGACATGTTCTGTGAGATTTCTCAAGTAACAGTCCTTTGGGAAGTATAAATGTTTGACCTGAGCCGTGTGTTTAGTAGAAACTTGGAGCAAGTTGGCACCAGACTTGCAAGGGAGTAGCGCCCCACGGGTGACCTGTACCCCCTGGAATCCGGGACTGCAGAATGGCCTGCCTTGTCCTGACTTGCTGACTGTTGCCCTGTGGTACGATTTGGATGTAAATCCTGAGCTATGTG
This sequence comes from Cynocephalus volans, assembly GCF_027409185.1. Taxonomy (NCBI): domain Eukaryota; kingdom Metazoa; phylum Chordata; class Mammalia; order Dermoptera; family Cynocephalidae; genus Cynocephalus; species Cynocephalus volans. Next base: position 15,695,769 of record NC_084471.1, read on the forward strand.
TCCCGACTCCTGAATCTTTCATGGAGAGCATGGGAATGTATTCTAGTTTTATTGGTTTGTTTTCATGAGCTGTATTTTGATATTCAAAAGAGGTTCATTTGGGGCAGAGGCTTTGAATGTTTTCAGACTGCGTTTCTCTTTTGCCTCTTCTTAATAACTTGAAGTAGTGAGGGAAAAAAGCTGCAAAACAAATAAACCAAAAACAACCCTCAAAACCCTGACACTGATGGTTAAAGGATTTGGGTCTTTTACTTCCTTTTACATACAGCATAGTGTAGATTGCTGTCTGAATATATGTATATCTAAACATTCTCTTTGAGTTGCCCAAAGCACTATGGAAGTCTCACTTCTTTGTTAAATAGGTCTTAGCGTTACTCCCATCCACTGGATGAGAGTTTCTATGGGGTGCAGGTCATCAATGTTCCTTTGCTCAGGTTCATTCCTTCATTCACTCATTCAGTAGATACATTTCTTTACTATCTGTGATGTGTCAGGCACTGTGCTGGGCACTGGGGTGAGGAGGGATCAAGACCTAGTCCCTGCTTGCATGGAGCTCTGATTCTGAGTGGCTTGGCTCATTGTGATCAGGTTAGGTCATCCCCTAGCTCTCCTGCTTCCAGGCAAAGCTACCTCCTTTGCCACTTGCCACCTACAGTTCTAGGCTAAAAGCTACTGTATATCTAAGTCAACTTGGTATTTATTGGGTTGTTACAGCAAATTTTGCAAAGCCAGAGGCATTGCTTGGTTACTAGGAATCCTCTTCGTTCCCCTCCCAAGAGACTGCTCAATGGGCTTTGATGATCTGTAAAACCCAGCTCCATTTCTGACATGGGAGAGCTTATAACTTTTTTGCCTTTTCTGAATTTGAGTCCTTTATAGAGTATTTTGAGAGTTGGGCACCATCGGGCGGGTTTTATGTTAGTGCCTCTCAGATGGGCGATGAAGTTCTGGGATCAATTTTGTTATATGGCTGCATTGCGCAGTGACACACTTGGAAGTGCCACATCGCAAAAAGTGTTCTTTTCATGGCAAGGTTTAGATGTGGTAATTGAAATGGGAATGCCCGAAAGCACTATTGATGCCTCTACGCTGCATGCAGGAGTTGACAGCCATCTTGCAGAAGAGCGGAGGGGATTTGTTGCCTTGTTCACTTCTGATGGGGAAGAGTGTAGGTGGCTCATTCCACCCTTAAGTACCTGTCATTCCATTCGTTTCTTGATCGGTGAAATTGGAAGAGGGCTTGTTTACAGTATTTACAATTAGCTGTCCTGGAGGACACCACCCCAGGAAAGGAGGGGACAGGAGGGTAGGTTTATATATATGGATAGAAGAAGGAATGGGTGGAAGAGATCTTGGACGATTGCATCTTACTTATCTTAAGATGAGTCTTGTAACAATCTTGTGGAGAAGAGGAAGTATAAGTATTATTATCTGGCTCAAAGTGCATCTCATAGAAATGCAGAATTTTTAGGATTCCAAAGAGTCTGTGGACTAACTGGTTTATTTTGTGGGTAGATACACTTAGGCCCAGAAGATCAAGGGAGTATTCCAGGGTCGCACCAACTTCATGGGAAAACCCAGGCCTACTTCCAGCCCAGGCTGCCTTCCACATGTGTGACTAACGTTGTTCTTGGGTATATTCTGCCCCCCCCACCCCCCCAAGAAACTACATGGCTCTGCAGGTAATGGTTGGGTACCTTTTGGGTGGTTACAGCTGTGGCCATATTGATGGTGAAAGGAAAAACAGGAAGGGGTCTTGTTTTTAAGCAGGGTCTCATTGCTACAATTATTGAATATATCTTTTAAAGATGAATATAAACAGCTACCCTCTCAAGCAAATCATAAAACAAATTATGCCCTTGCCACCCAGAACTACAGAGAAACAGCAGGCTCTTCGTGGCACAGAGAGTAATGGCTGCAATATTAAAACAGTGATGGGAAAACCAGGATCCAATCGTTGAAAGCAGGAAGGAAAACAGCTCTGTAATCCCCCAGGGATAATGGGTCTCAACGACAGGTCCCCATGATTTATTGTGCTTAATGTACTTATTTTTATTTGTCCCCTTCATCGTGGAGCTTTGTCACTGAAGAGATTTGATAATGGCCTGTTTGCAGCCACTTAGACTCCGTAATAAAGCGCCACATTTTGGCTGTCTGTAGATCTGGCCGGCTTCATTGGCATTCCCCCTCCAATTTCACCTTCACTGGCTTAGATGGGACAGATTGAGATAAGGACCTCTCTGCCTCCCTTGTGTATTCCCATCACGCCACCTTGTCCCGACTTCTGCCAGATAGCCAGGCTGACCCGCTGACTGTCCAGGCCCAGGCTGCCTCCCTCTTCATTTTGTGCTACTTTGGGACAGCAGGAAGGAGCCCCTCATTCTGTCTGTAATCATGGATCCCCGGGACTCTGTCTTCATGCACCACCAGTGAGAGCTTACTGCTTGTGGCTTTTGGGGTAAGCACAAATAAAAGCGGAGGAGAGGATATGTGAGGTTTTCCAAAAGAATGGGCTCCATTTCAAGGCTGTGGTGTGTTCTGATTGTGGTAGCCAGCTGCTTTGTAAAGAAGGGTGCGTCTGATTCCACAGCTGTGAGTGAGTCAGCCTGAGGCTGTCATCGCAGCTTCTTCCTGGGCTTTCGGAGAAGGGAGGTAGATCTCCAGGGAGCTCCTCAAAGGACTGGCTTCCTTCATGCAAAACTGTCCCTAACCTGAGGAGGCTTGGTTGGAGAACTCCAGGGAACAAAAGTCAGAGGGCGATGGCTGAAAAAGCAGCTTCAGCCTTTCCTAATTCTGAATTTCCTCTCTGAGGACCTCTCCCTGGTGATCTACCATCAGGTCTGGTCGGCAGGGAAGGTGCCCTGCTGTGCTACAGCTACCCTTGGCCCCTGGGTCACAGCTGGTAGAGACCATTGCTTTCATTGTAAATACCAAGAGAGGACAAGAGAGTCTCTAGTTATGGAAAACTCAAACAGCAGAAAAGAAAAAGACTCCTTTAAAATGCTGAATAAGCAGCAAAAGTTAGCAAACCAGGGACTGGAGGGGGTCAGTGTCCCTGGGCACCAGTAGGTTGGGTGCTGCAAACCCTATTAAGTTAGCACATTTTAGTAGGACAATGGCATCGCTGAGGGGGAGATGGCACTGACAATATTACATTGCTCTCAGGTGCCCTTTACTCTCCCTGCACCTCTGTTAAAAGTTTTAACAGGCTCCCAAAGCCACTTGGCCCCAATACAAGTACACTTTGGCTCCAAAAGTGTCAGTGGTACCCTATGATTCAGCAATTCCACTTCTGAGTATATGCTTAAAAGAATATAAAGCAGCAGCTTGAATGGGTATTTGTATACCCTTGTTCATAGCAGCGTTATTCACAATAGCCCAAAGGTGGAAGCAACCCAAGTGTCCATCAGCAGAAGAATGGATAAACACGATGTGCCGTCCATACAATGGAATAGTATTCAGCCTTAAAAAGGAAGGAAATTCTGTCAAATGCTACAACATGAATGAGTCTTGAAGACATTATGCTGAGTGAAATAAGCCAGTCACTAAAAGATAAATATTTATGATTCTACTCATATGAGGTCCCTAGCTAGTCAAATTTATAGGGACAGAAGTAGAGTGGTGGTTGCCAGGGGCTGGGGAGGAGGGGAGAATTGGGAGTTAGTGTTTAGTAGGTATAGTGTTTCACTTTGGGAAGAGGAGATGGATAGTGGTGACGGTTGCATAATAAGTAATGTGAACCTGCTCGTACTTAATTCCACCAAAGTGTCCCCTTAAACATGGTTACAATGAGTGGGCTTGTGACTTTCCTCCAACCAATAGACTACAGCACAGGTGGTGCGGTGTTGCTCCTGTGATTGTGTTCAGTTATAGACCTGGTATTGCCCACAGATTTGCTCTAAGGATGTCCTCGCTGGCTTTATGAAGGCGGGGCCCTCAGGCACAGGGAAATGAATTCTGTCCACACCTGATTGAGCAAGCAGTTGGGTTCTCCCCCAGAGCCTCCACATGAGAACACCACCTGGGGACAACTTGACTGTAGCCCCTTGAAACTCTAAGCTGATGACCCAGTTACACCATGCCCAGACTCAGGCCTGAGCTACACAAACCACACAACAATTAATGAAGCTGTCCCGAGCTGCCAACTTCGTGGTGATTTGTTATGTGGCAGTAGGTAACTAATACACAGCCTCACAGGAGACTTGCCTAATTTATTCCAACCTAGTTTTCTACCCCGTCACCTCAGGCCTCCATCTTCTCCTCCTCTGGAAGTGTGTGGATAGCCTGTTTTTCTTTTTTCTGTATATGCTCAAATACGCTCATGGTTAGAGCCAGTCTGTCCTCACAGTTCCTTCCGACTCTCTTCTGGTTTCTGGTTTGTGTGTCCCATCCAGAGACACAGGGTACCAACTTTGCCCACCTCTGCACAAGTGCGTTCTCCTCCCACTCCCTGATCCTCTACTGGCAGTGGCCTAACCCCGTATCTTGCTTCTCCTTTACGCTGCTAACAACACAGAATGTGGGTGGGCACATTTTCTGGGGAGGCTCCAGTTTTTGATATTCTGCCCCCTTTGTTGTCCCCATAAACCATTAAACTGTCCCAGAAATTCTATTTTTGCATATAAGCTCTTATTGAACTAGCTCTCATACAATGAACTAAAAAGAGCTTCTGCCATGTTTTGAGCACCTGCTCTATGGCAAATGCTTGATTAACGATTCTCATTGTGTCTTCCCAACCTCCCTAATGAGGTGGGTGTTGTGGTGACTGATTTACAGAAGAGCACATTGAGACATAGGGAGGTTCATTTCCTTGTCCAAGGTCATGTGGAGCTTGTATGTGGCCAAGCCAGGATTAGGACTCCAAAGCCATGCTCAAACTTGCCTGGGCTCACTGCCTCGGAAGAGTACATTGGTGTTTCTGCCAGGTCCTGTGTCCTAGTTTTGCTTGGAAAATAGAATTGCTGCACACAGGGGCCACCTGGAGCTTTCTGATCATTCATTCCTGATGGACTACAGTGGGACAGTGTGAGGTGGGGGGCACAGCTGAAACCTCAATTGGAATGAGGGGAGACCAGGTGATCAAGAATAGAGGTTACAGCTGGTGTTAGCTGCCTTGGTGGGGATAGTGAGGGGTCCAGAGTGGCTCTCACCTTGGCTGTGTGATTCTAGAATCCTTAGGGAAGCTTTCACATATGCTGATGCCTGGGTTCTACCCCCAGAAATGTTGATTCACCTATTGCATGGTGCATCTTGGGCACTGGGATCAAAAAATCCCCAAGTGATTAGCATGTGCAGCCATGTTGCAGAACACTGAAGGGCCTCCATGTGGTGGGAGGTTGAGCAGGAAGTAGAGAAGATAGAGCTTAAGGATGTGACCACAACCACAACTGTGTGGCAGACCCTGTGTGCTCATAGCCTTCGATCTGTAGAGTCCTGGCCTGTAGGACTGGCTTCTAGGAGCCCAACTTGGGGCCCAGTGAGACCTGCTTATGCTTTTCTTGTGGAATTGGTAGACCCCTGCATCTTCAATGCCTTCAGCTCGCTTCTACTCAGCATGCTGTGGAAGGGGCAGAGGTTCCCTGCGGGATTCAGGACGTGCATCCAACAGGCCGTAGAGAGTCAGCTGTAAGTGTGTGCAGGGACCACCTTTTGTAATTGCGCAGAGTTAGCAGTTACACGCAGAGTTTGTGGTTTTCCCATGTTCCCCGAGTGCTTCTTGATGAGAGAGATTAGATTGCAAACACCTTGTGGGAAGGGACCCTATGTTTGACCCTATGTTTGTGACCCTATGTTAGAGTGAATGACATGATAATTTACCAGTGGTGGGTGCTTTGTACAGCTTAATTTAGTGATTGATTTAAGCAACTCTTGAAAGTTGAAGCACAGAGAACATAAGGTCACTTAGGGAAGTGAAAAACTTGGTGATTTTCACCTTATTTAAATTTGTAACTCCGCATTAACGCTGTCCCTGCCTTCTTTCCTCTGCTCTGTTTTTTCCTGTAGCATTCCCATTTGTTAATTTGCTGTGTAATTACTTGAATGTAAGCTGATGATGGCGGGGGTTTCTGTCTCCTTATGTCTTCAGCATAGAAGCCTCTCAGTAGATATTGTTGAGTGAAAGAACAGATGGTGGCATGTGGCTGGTGTTGTGGGATCCAGAGAGGAAGACAGAATACAGTAGTTCCCCCTTATCCATGGGGGATACTTCCCAAGACCTCAGTGGATGCCTAAAACCACAGATAGTACTGAACCCTATTGCTGTCGATTGAATGTCCCCCCCCAAAATACATTGAAGTTTGACCCCCACATTGAAACAGTGTTAAGAGGGTGGGAAATCCAATTATGGTATCTGAAAGGTGGGGCCTTTAAGAGGCGATTGAGTCATGTGCACTGTGCCCTTGTGAATGGATGGATCAATTCATGGAGTAATGGGTTGATGGTTTAAGGGTTATCATGGTGTGATTCTGATGGCTTCATAAAGAGAGCAAGTGAGCACCTTAGCTCTCCTGCTCATGCCATCCTTGCCATATCATACCCTGGTTGCACAAGACCCTGTAGAAAGTTCCCACCCAGAAGAAGGCCCTCACCAGATGGGCCCCCGAACTGTGGACCTTCCAAGCCTCTGAAACTATAAGAAATAAATTTTGTTTCAGAAAGTGACAGAAAGCAGACTCATATACCTATGTATCCTATGTTTTTCCCTATACATACATACCTATGATAAAGTTTAATTTATAAAAGGCAGAGTAAGATAACTAATAATAGAACAGAACAATTAAGTAAAATAAGGGTAACCTGAACACAAGCACTGCGATTCCGAGACAGTTGATCTGATTACCGAGAGGACTGCTAAGTGACTAGTGGTGGGAGACACTGGACAAGGGGATAATGCCTGTCCCTCGTGGGATGGAGCAGGACAGTGCGAGATGTCATCGTGCTACTCAGAATGGCATGCAATTTAAAAAATAGGAATTGTTCATTCTGGAGTTTTCCACTTAGTATTTTTGGACCGTGGTTTACTGTGAGTAACTGAAACCTCAGAAAGCAAAACTGTGGGTAATGGGGGAGAGGGGGACTACTGTAGTTGTATTAGTCCGTTTGTGTTGCTATAACAGAAATACCTGAGACTGGGTAATTTATAAAGAACAGAGGCTTATTTGGCTTATGATTCTGGGACAGGCGCATCTGGCATGGGCCTCAGGCTGCTTCTCCTCATGGCAGAAAGCAGCAGGTGGCCAGCACATACAAGCAGATCACATGGTGAGAGGAAGCAAAGAGAGAGGCGGCGGGGAGGTGCCAGGGTCTTTTAAACAACCAGCTCTCACGATAACTAATAGTGAGAACTCACTCATTACTCCCTCTTCCCCCAGGGAGAGCACTAATCCACTCATGAGAGATCCGCCCCCATGTCTCAAACAGCTTCCAGCACTGCCACATTGGGGATCAGATTTCCACATGAGTTTTGTGGGGACAACACATCCCAACTCTATCACTCATCTAAGATTTATTCTTCAGTTGAGTTCTGGGAGGAACTGCAGGCTTTACTGCAAGGGGGAGGGGGATGGAACACTATGGGTTAATTTTGTTTTACCTACCCTTTTGGACCTATCTCTTCTTAGTCAATTAAAAAATATATATATTTCAATAGTTGCCTTGTACGGAAAATGACACTTCTGCCGGCTTTAGTCTCTTATGTCTTCTCAACTGAGCCCTTTCCCCTGCTGTGGCTTCAATAAGGCCTCATTTCATAAATTCATGGGATTCATTGTGTTTCTGTTGAACCTCTAGTCTCAGCAAGGTAGTTAAGTGAAAATTAACCACTGTGGGGTGGATGCAAAGTCACCTTCTCCCTTTTTATTCCCTCCCTCATTCCATGTATGCAAAACAGTGTTGCGCTTTCTGTTTTTTAGTGACAGCGTGTGATGTATGTGTGCATTCGGGCTCTCCTGTGCAGATGGGGATATTGATTTATTTCATAATCAGAGATCCATGAAAAAATAACAATCTGAGCTTACAGGTTTTGGGAATGCCACCTCTCCAGCTAAAATACAGTGCAGTTGGGACCTGCAGTAAACTAATATTTAAGGAAAGTGCCACTGTTGTATCACATTTAGGATTTACAGTGGCTGCTGGTAAAATTGGCATGTGTCCTAGAAAGGCTCTGAAAAGTACTCCATCTCCATTCGTTCATTCACTCATTTGTTCATTTATTCAGTGCCTAATGGTCATTTGATATGGATGAGGAGCCTGGGTGGGTGATGTGATAGGCTGTTTGCATTAACAGGCTCAATCCCTCACACCTTTCCGAATTCCTACTCAGTTTCCCTGACTTTTGACTTTGTTCTTGACCACGTGACTTGCTTTGACCTTAGGATGATGTGGAGGTGATGGTGTGCCATTTAAAAGACCTTGAGTGCTTCTGCTGTTTTGTGTGTCTTTGCCTTTTGCTCAAAGAGCATGCCTTTCTAGCCACTGGTCTGAGGAGGAGTAGGATGAAGGAACAGAGCCACCCAGCGAACCCGTGAGCCTTCAGTGAGAAACTGAGCCAGCCTGGATCAGCCGAGTCCCAGCCGACCTGCAGGTGCATGAGACTCATTTTTATGAATGACTTGCCTCAAGACACTGGTTTTGGGGATGGTTTGTTAGGTAGCATATTATGCAACAGATGACTGATATGGTGGGTTCTTAATGTCATTCAGGCATGAATCTTGTTTGAAAGAAGTCTTGGAGTTGAGTGACGGTGGCGGGATGGCAAGGACAAGATTATTAACTATCACACATGGTAGAGAAAATGCTAAGCATCCTGAGAGAACTCAATGAAGGGAGTTTAAGTGCTGGGAGAGTGATCAGAGAAGACCTGGAGGGGGTGGCCTTTTGAGAAAGTGTTTTTAGACTATGCTGTCAAAGTTAAGAATAGAGGAACATTGACTAGGATTCTGAATTTAAAATACGTGATATTTCAAAGTTGATATCTCATCAAAGCCAATGCATTGATGCCTATTTCCCTTTAAATATCTAATGACTTTGCCTTCAGTGGACAAAAAAAGACTCTTACAGCTTAAAGCTAAGGTGGTGTCAGGGAGCAACTTCCCCCTTTGATGGTAGCCAACATTTACAGTGCTTTTCACAAAGAATTTTACCCAACATGTATTTGGTGAACCTGCTGTATGCCAAGGTTGGGTTATATTATAGGTGTGATCTCATGTGGTCCTCTTCATCCCTCCTAGGAGTTGTAGATACTAATTTTCATTCTGTTTTCCAGGTAAAATGACAAGCCAGAGAGGGTAGGTCACCTGCTAAAGTCGTGCAGTACTATCACAGTCTCACATTCCACTTCCTGCCCCTGTCTCTCCCATTAGATTGACATCCTCTTGATTCATTTTTGTATCACTAGCACATAGCATGGTGCCTGGCACATAGTGCTCAAAAGATATCTGCTCAACAAAAAAGTGAATAAATCTATTTAAAAGGAATAATGGCTTCATTGGTGTCTGTATAGTAGTCATAGCCTGTTAAGGAGATGGATTCTTGGACTGATCCTTATAAAACAATGTGGCAAGTTCAGTTGTGGAGATATTGGAAATATTTATAGGTGTTTGGGAGAGAACAGAGGAGGGTCCTTGATACAGCCTGGAAAGATTAACATTTTTGGAAGTGGTTAACTCTGAAGAGAGTCTCAAGTAAGGAGTCAGAATTAGATGGGGGGAAGCGATGGAAGTGAGGGTCTTGCCTGCAGAGGAGACGTGAGTTCACAGAAACCACACACAGCTTCCCCAATGCCTGTGAAGCTTCTGGGACACAGTAGGTGCTCAGGTGTAAACGTTTGTTCTATCTGCTGTGAGAGGGAGGTGGGGACAGTGAATCTTCTGAGCAGCTGTGACCAATAAAACTATGAAAACTTGAGTCTCTGCAGTCTCATAACCCCTATGTTTCCAGCTTTCCTAATGCTTGCCGCTTTAGGGAAACTAAGGTAGCATACCACAAGGAATTGTGACCCACTTTGTCCTAAACAACCCTAGGAGTTGTTGCCTAAAAAGGCTGGGTTATCACCGAGATAATGATCCTCTTGAGTAGACCTGGATTCTGCAGGCATAAAATAATTTTTAAATGGCCTGTGATAGTCCAAACCTCAATAAAATCATACCCAGTGGCTTTCACTTTTTGAAATGAATGACTGATGGCTGTCAACTTGACCCAGGCCTAGATCTGAATCCCAGCTACAGCATGTACCCGTGAGATTTTGGTGAAGTTTCTTTATTCCTTTCCAAGCCTCAGTTTCTTCATTTGTGAAATAGGAGTAAAATCTGCCTTGTAAAGTTGTTGTTCAGGTTAATTTGGAAAAAAAATAGCTAGGGTTTTTAAAATTTTTTTAAGCACCAACTGTGTGTTGAGCACTCTTGTGAGCCTTTCTATGAATGAATTCATTTGACCTAAAACCCCAAGAGGAAATAAACACAATGGTGATCCACACTTTGCAAATGAGGCAACATGGAGTTTTACAACTTGCACAAGGCTACAGCGCTTGTTAGGGGAACAAACTAGGATTTGAACTCCAGAATCATGTACTTAATTCCTAAGCTGTACTAACCTCATGCCTAGAATGTAGCAGGTGCACACAGATCATTAGTTCCTCCTCCGCTTCTCTTCTTTCTGGAGCTGACCATGACTATTGTATTCTCCCAGGCCTAAGGAATCCGTGGATTGGCAGGGCTGGGAGGGCTGGGCAGGACACCAGTCCCAGGTGGGGCAGACTCCTGGGACCTCCCTGGCAACACTAATATGGCTGGTAATTTGTGTTTGCCTACTAGTTTCTTATCTGTCTTGTGAATTTCAAAAGGGCAGGGACTGTTTCTGTTTTCCTGGACCCCACTGCATTCCTGGCACTGAGCTTCACAGCTATTCTACATCGAGCGCTCAGGAGATAGCGAGTGAATGAATGGATAAATACATTTCCATTCACTTCTCCCCTCCTCTATCTTCTGCTCATTCTTGATCACTGTCCATTCAAGATCCAGTTCCAATGACACCATCCCCCTGTAGCAAAACTAGCAGCTTGAGTCTGTCCATCACACTGGCATAAAATATATAAAATAAAATAAACAAAATAAAATGCATGAAATAAAAATGACATACAAATGTGGGCACTTCTGTGAGTGTTGTTCCTGTCTCTTTCCTCCCTACCTCTGAGTCCTGACGGGACCGCCTGCAAACACCAGGCCCAGAGTCCGCCTCCCCTTGTCAGATGTAAATGGTCTTCACATGAGGTGATTGGATAGAGGACTCTAATGCCTCTGCTGCAACTTCAGAGGGGACCAAGAAAAATGGTTGATTTTAAGGAAACCATTTTGCAAAGTTTCCAAATATGTGTTATTCCAGCTCCAAAATCTCAAACTTATGAATGGATGGACTCCAAAGGATACGGCTTCTTTTCTTCCATTGAAAAAGATGTCACACACAGTACTAAGGAATGCTGTCGGTGCACAAGTCTGCCTAGTCCAGGAGGGAGCTAAACTCCTGGACCTTTGCCATGAAAATGGTCAGACAACTACACTTGCAGACCTGACAATTAGAATGGAAGACATTGCAATTGAATAAGAATCTTTTTCATTTATATTGACTGAGGGAGCTTCAGAAGAAGCTCATGTACTTCGAGAACGATGGCCCTTCTGAAGGGAGCTTGGTAGGAATTTTAGAGGCAGATGGCACCTGTTTATTGTGCCAACTTCTACTTTAAAATACATGGTTTTCTTTTGAGAAAGTGAGATGGGGTCCTGGATGAAGCTCAAGCTTTACGGTCAGGCAGACCTTCATTTAGACAGGGCACTTGACCAAATGTGCAAGTGACTTTAGGTAAGCTGCTGAAAACACCAGTCTTCTCATCTCCAAAGTGGGATGCAGTATTTTACAAGAATCTTGTGAGTTTTGTGTGAGGATATATTTTAAGGTGCTTTTTGGGTATTTGGGGCTCAATACATATGAGCTACCTCCTCACCCTGTGTGCGATACAAGTACTGTCTATGCCAAGCATTGTTGGGTTGTTTGTCCACTGTGCACATGTCATTGCTTGGATTGGAAGGGAAATGGAGAGGCGGTTGCAAATGCAGCGGGGAGGGATTTCTTGAGGTTATTGAAAATTTTGACAAAATGGAAGGGAGAAAGGAGTTTGTTTCTCCAACAGTGTTCCTCTCTGGGCTTGTGGATGTTCTCTGAGACTTTTTTTTTAAAATTACTTTTTCCATTTTTTTTTAAGTTGACATTTTGATGTCATCTAAAATTAATATAAGTATTTTCTGGGTCATCCACATGACCACTTATAACCAAATACTGGCCCTGGATTTTCACCAAAGAGTCACTGTTTTGGTGCCAAATGGTACCTCTTCAACTGAGGAAAGCTAATGAAGGAAGAGCAGAGGGGGTTGACTATGGATGGGGGGACGTGGTGGTTCCACAGCATTTTTCATGTGGAAAAAGAACAATAGAATGAGTTCCATGCACAGGCTGGAGCAGCAGCCTCACAAGAACTTGGCCAGCCTGAGCAGAGTGACCCACACTGCCCCTCAGAAGTGGTTTAGGTTCAGGGGAAAAACATGGACCATCATATTAAATTCAATGAAACTGTATTGGTGTTGAACTTAAAAAAAAAAAAAAAAAGTACCTCGTAAGTTTGTTTTGCTTCCGAGATTGTTTTAGAGCCACAAGTCCTAGGCATGTGAACCTTGTCTTAGTCTGTTCAGGCTGCTATAGCAAAAATACCATAAACTGGGTGGCTTGTAAATAACAGAAATTCATTTCTCACAGTTCTGGAGTCTGGGGAGTCCAAGATCAAGGCATCAGCAGTTTTGGTGTCTGGTGAGGGATGCTTTCTGACTCGTGGATGGTGCCTTCCTGCTGCGTCCTCACGTGGTAGAAGGGGCAAGGAGCTCTCTGGTGTCTCTTTTATAAGGACGCTAATCCTAGTCATGAGGGCTTCACCCTTGTGACCTAATTAGTTCACAAAGGCGCTACCTTCTAATACCATCACGTTGGGGGTTAGGATTTCACCATATGAATTCTGGGAAGACAGACATTTAGACCACGGCAAACCTTGTTCAGTGTTCAGGTGCTGTTCTCTGTACTTGGAATTCTGTTTTCCTTCACCTTCCCCAGGCTTAGATAATCAGGTCTCAGTTTAATTACTGCCTCTTCAGCTTTCCCTCACAACCTAGCTTGGTTCAAAACATCTGTGTTTGTAAAGACCTGGGAGCCAATTTTCCCAGTTGATTTTTAAGACTTCTGTGGAATGTTTTGATTGATTTCTTTCTTCCCTGCTGGACTGGAAGCTTCATGGGGGCAGGAGGTGTCTTTTTGTCATTCTCCTACCCACTGTGTCCTGCAGTGGTATCACAGTGCCTGGCACTTGACAGTCAATAAGTATTTGCTCTTTCAATAATTTTTTATTTCTCATCTTTTACATTTTAATGTTTACATGACATTGGAATAAAAACAATTTAAGCCTAAACTAGGGTTCCTGCAATTTCTTTTCTATAAAAATGGCCTCTGGTCACTCAAGTGGAAGGAACATTGTATAACAGGGATGGACTGCTCTGAGCTGAAGGAGCTGGAAAGCAGGAAGTGGGAATTTGCTGGGTTTTTACTGAGCTGCAAGGAACAAGACTACCCTGGACTAGCTTCTGTAGATGTGGGAAGAAGGGTACAGCCTACACGTCACTCAGCTATTTACCCGAGATATACACAGGAGGAAGTTTGTAATTTGGGGATACCCTCCTGGGTTTGGTGTCTTCCGACAGGCCATCATAAGGTCTGTGTTTATGTCTTTTATGAGGTTTGGGGAGATGTAGGCTCGTGTGGGAGGTGAGTAGGAAGTTGTAGCTTGAGTATTTCAGCTTCTGGTGTGTAGCTAAGCCACTTATGCCTACAGCTCAACCCCTGAATGTGCATTACTCATTAGATTTCATCATACTTATAACTTTGCACAGCCTTTTACAGGTTGAAAAGCACATTAACAAGCCTTGTATTGCTCGGTCAATATCACGAGGTTCCTGTAAAGACCTTGTTATATTGACATGGGACAAACATTCCCATTTGCAGAAGAGCAGACTGAGGCTTAGTGGGATTGATGTGAACTTGGGGCTAGGGACTTCACTATGTTGTTTGGTTGTCTATTGGAAGAGTGTCTGCCCCACTGCACACGTGGGCTCAAGTCTCAGAGGCTGCAGTTTCAGCTGCCCCCTCTGCAGAGGGTCAGCTAGGATACCAGCTTGAAATAGAGTGGCTCAGTAGCAAGATAATTATATTCTCAGCAACTCAAAAAGGGATAGATTCTATCAGTTTTAGGAAGCACGAAAAACACACCCTAGTGCCATGCAAGTGTGGGTTTGAGAGCAAGCACTGTCACCTGGCTTGAGTGGATTGCTTATAATCTGAGCCTCAGTTTCTGCATGGGTAAATGGTGATAATGATGTTTAATCAGAGCATCAGGATGAAATGAGTTATCATTTAAAAACTGCCTAACTCAGCATTCACACACATTGCAGTTATTATTCCTGTTTCTCCAAAGGTCTTATGTGCCCTTTTATTAACCATTTTTTTTCTGTGGAGAGCCTCACAAATGCATGTGCTGTTGGCACCATCACGGCTCAGGGCGACTCTGCCTTTGTGCTTGGCAGGCATCTCAGAAGCCACCGGAAGCTTGGGCTTCAGAGAACAGGGGGAGACTGATTTGAGCAGTCAGGAAACCTAGGGTTGCTCATGTAATTGTCCCTTGGAGATGAAGGTTGACTTTTGGAGTAAGTGCATGTGTGCCGCTAAGACGGAGATTTGCAGGAGGTGGAGGCCTCCTTTTGCTGGGCAGGCAGATCAAAGGCTGGGTTGCTGGCCCTCAGCCCTGTAAGCAGTGACCTCGAGAAATCTGGCAGCTCTGCGGGATGATGGCATCTGGCCTTTCAGGGCCTCCCCAATCTGGTGTTGCCGGGTCTCCCACTGATTCCCTGCATAGTTGTGACATTTCATCCAAACTCATCGTCTCTTGGATGCGGCATGTGCCTTCCCATGTCAAGCCCTTTGCTTGGGCTGGCATGGTGTGTGGGCATCAGAAGAGATGTGGGGTTTGATAAGTGGGTAGCTTCTCCTGGCTGACTCACCCTGAACGGTAGCCGTGTGTGAAGAGCATACTCTTTAATGCCATCAGAGGAAAGAGGTTCAACGCACAGTGACCCAGGATGATGTTCTTTGCAAACGTACGGTTGCTTTAAAGTAATGTGTTCCCTGCAGCCTGGAGAGAGAACTGAGTAATGATTAGTAAGTGGAGGAGACCCAGTTGTGTGGCCTTGGCTTGTACCGTGAATGAACTAACATTCTCGTTGAGGGTCAGAGAGGTGTGTGGTCAACAGAGACGACTATTCGTTGAGCACGACTGTGTGCGAGGCACTATTCTAAGCACTGTAGGTCTATTTGTGAACCTGGCAATAAAGCTTATATTCTAGCTGAGAGAGGTAGACTACAAACAAAACGAAGAAGACACGTTACGCCTACTGTGGTGGTAACTAGGGAGAAAAAAAGTGCAGATGGGAGAGGGGGAGGGCTGAGGGTACATGTGGGAGGGTAGCGTTTAGCAATTTAAGTAGGCTGATCAGGAGGGATTCCTGGACGTGATTTGAGCAAACACCTGAGGAAGGGGAAGAAATGAGCCATGGGGACATCTGGGGAAAGCGTTGAGCTTAAGGAAGTGCAAAGGCCCTGAGGCCATTTCTCAGTTGCTGGTTGAGAGATCACAAGAGGGCCATGTGCTTGGAAGGGAGCAGGACACAGGAAAGTAGTGAGAAGTGATGACAGAGAGAGATGGAAGCCCAAATGTTCTGGGTCTCGTGGGCATGTGGGCCCTTGGAAGAGATGCATGAGCAACTCATATTTATCAGGATCACTTGGGTCACTATTATGTTGTGGGTTGGCCATGGGTAGCAAAGGTGGAAGCAGGGAGATCCCGAGGAGGGGCTTGCTATAATTCAGGCAGGAGATGAGGCTGACTTTGCCAGGGTAGAGTATTGGGAGGTACTGTGATTTGAATGTCCCCCCAAGCTCATGTTGGAACTTATTGCCCAATATGGTGGTGGAAGTTGGGGCCTTTCAGAGGCGATTGGATTGGGAAAACTGTGTCCTGGTGAATGGATTGATCCTTTCATGGAGTAGTGGGTTGATGGTTTAATGGGTTGTCATGGGTGTGGTTCTGATGACTTTACGAGGAGAGCAAGTGAGAATGTTAGCTCTCTTGCATGTGCCATCCTCTCCGTGTCATACCCTGTGTCACCAAGGGACCCGGTAGAGAGTTCCCACTCAGAAGAAAGCCCCCACCAGACGAACCCCTGGATCATAGAGTTCCCAACCTCCAAAACTATAAGAAATAATTATTGTTTTTTTATAAATCACCCAGTTTCAGGTATTCTGTTATAAGCAGCAGAGAACAGACTAATACAGGAGGCATTGAGAAATAGATGAGTCTGGATGTCTGTTGCTTACATTCTCTATGATCTTGGGTGACTGATTTCATCTCATTAAATTTTAATTTTCTCAACTCTACAATGGAGATAATAATGTTGAAACTTCCCAGGGTGGTTGCAGGTGGTAGCCAAGCATTGGCTCAGCTGCAGGGGCACCTCTTCACCCCAGCTGGCATTGGGGTTCGTGCACCGCTTCTTCAGTCACATCGGCTGAAGGGTCTCAGGCTGCTGAGGTTGAAACATGGAGATAACAGCAGCTTCCTGCTGCGCAGGCTTCTCCATCCAGCATTTGTGTCCGAGGAGACCTCTAAAAATGTTCTAACCCAGCCTTGCGTTATTGATTTGGAATCCAGGGCCCAAAGTGACGAGTTTTCCCATTTTCAACATGATTCATCCAGCCGTGTGCCGTGTCTCATGACCCCCGTAGATTTGTGGAGAGGCAGGGGTGATTTGTGGTCCAGTGTAAGGAAAATTGGATTATGGAGTGATAAAATAAAAGAGTGCTCCATCAGTCTCTTGGAATCCCCATAATTTGGGGTCTTGGAGTTCAAGGTAATTGTAGCAAAGGTGGAAGAATGGCAGGAGAAAATTAAAATTTCTACCCAGGGGATGCACACCTGTAGTCCCATGATGGAATCTCATGGGTTTCCTGGAAATGCTGAAGTGAGGTGATTAAGAACGTTTTACTACTCTGTGTAATGTATGAAACTTTTATTTGCAAAGTGCCTTATTTGCAGTCTTAGTTACTTTATGTGACAAAGGTCAGCATTGCTGTTCCGTTTTACTGATGAGGGAGCCTTTGCTTTCCTTGCTGAGTTTCACCTTTGATGTTTTTCCTGAGCTTTAACAATGTCCCCCCACTGGGAAATCTCCTGGTTGGCCTGTGCTTCCTCTCACCAGCCCCTTTATGATTGCTGAGGGCAGAAGGGGAGCCTCTTGGCAGGATTTGGATATTACCCAGACTGGCTGTAAACACAGACATTTCATTTGCAACAGGTCACCTGCCTTTTTCATTTAACAGAAGGACAGAGAATTGGCAGGTGGCTGTTTGCTGGTGTGGAAAGGTGTTAGTACCTACTCTACCAATGTGTTGTAGGAGACTTGTGATTCCACGTCATTTGTGTGTCCTGGTTGTGGTACTGCCCCAAGGGCTTTTGCAGTGCCAGCCTAATCATATGCCACCGTGTGCATGTTCATGCACATGATGGTGGTCACACCACCTTAGGATGCCTATTTCACTAACGACCCCTTATAATGATACATTGCGACTTATTTCCCTAACCCATTTAACATTGGTGAAATGTACTCTGTAGATGGGTCTTTTTCAAAATGGGACCCATGGGTCTATGCTCTGTATGTTCTAGGACAGAGAACTGCTCATGCAACAAAACTATGTAAATTGGGGGTTTATATTTTAATGAAGTGTACAAAAAATTGCCGTGATTCTTTGCTGTGATAATTTGTAACTGAACTGTATTTTCATAACGTAAAATTTGCGCTTTTTAACCAGGCTACCCTGCCCCTTTAAAAAGGGTCAGTTTATTATGCATATTTGAAAAACTCAATTATAATTTAGATTTTTTTTTACCTTCCATTTCTCAAAATCCTTTCCAGGTGGTGAGGTTTAGACCAGCCTTCCCAAACAGATGCTCACCTTTGAATTTTCCACCTGCTCATTTGGAGAACTGATGGTGATCACCTGGTGACTTAGCAAGGGACCCCTGGGGACACTGGGGCCCACTGTGGGCTTTGGGCACTTTGCTCGTTAAGTTGGACAGTAAGCTGTGCAGCTTATTTCTTGTGCATGGAGCTCCTTTTCCAGCCCCATAACTGTGCTTCTGGAAACCTGGTACATGGGAAGGCATCTGGAACATTAGACTCTCCATATGGGAGTCTATGAGGGAATGTCATTGCGTTTTGGCCTAGCAGCATCTTTATTGAAAGTTTAAAGAAAAAAAAGCTACTTACAAATTAGAATAGGACAGTTTGGAAGGATAACATTTATTCTTTGCAATCAGAAGGCTAAAAAGTACATTAACATATAAATGCAAAGTACACTAAACATAAAATATATGCAAATAAAAAGTACATTAACATGTAAAATCTTTGTGTCTTTCTTCTGTCCCTCTGCTTCTGTGTTTGCTGTCCACAGAATGGTGTGTAACAAGGTAGGTGTGAGGGAGAGGAATATGCTTACATTAACATCTATGTCATAAGTAAGAGAAGCAGAGAGAACGAAAACATCCACATGAAAAATCTTTCCAGAATTTAAAGCAAGATCTAGTTGACAATTTGGATGAAGTGTTTCAACCCATTATGGCTAGGAGGTTTAGTAAAGCTTTCTCAGAGAAAAGAAGATGTCAGTTGCTGTGGGTGGGGTTGCCCTGGTTCACTGAAATGACCAGGATATGGCTGGTAAGTCTGGGAGGGTGGGTCAGGTCCAGGGTTAGGTAAGATATGCTCTTTGGGTCCTGCGTGGCAAGGATTTGGCATGGCTTGGGCAGTGATAAGAAACGAATTTGTATCTTAGCTCTGTTTCTTCCAGCTCTGGGATTTGGGGCAAGTGTATAGTATATTTCTCAATGGAGCCTCAGTTTCCTTATGTGAGAGCTGGCGTGATAGCAGTTGAGTGGGATTGTTAAGAGGCTCAGATGAGAAAGTTCATCATAGTTCACTATGCTGTTTGCTCCACAGAAGCTGTGGATGGATGAGATTTTGGTCAGGACCTTTTTTCCATCTAACCTGACTTGAACTCAGATATTCTAAAAAATACAGCAGTCATGCGATGTCCGAAAGGCTGTGAGATTCAGTATTTTGCTTTGGCTTAAACCTGTTTTCTTGAGCATCCAGAAATACTTTTGGAAATAAGGACATGTTAATGTGGGTGGACACAATTTGGAGTGCTTGATTAACCTAGCAATTAATAAAAAAGGAGAGGTGACAATTGGTGTTCCCAAGCCAGTGTGGAAGGCAATGCATTTGGCCTCTCTCCATGCAAACAGATTGGTGGAGAAGCCACCCATGGGGAGGAACATTAGAATTCAGAAAAGGGAAGCTGGTTGGGAAAAGGTACACAACAAAAACAGGGTGTCAAGGTGGGTTGATTAGTTGATTATTTCATTCATTTAATCAACAGATCTGTATTGAATAGTTCCTATGTGCTTGATACTCTGCCAGGAGCCAAAGACACACATATGAATAAGGCATACCCTCTCCTATGAAGAGGCTCATACTGTTGAGGAGGTAATAGATATATAAGTAACAAATTCCAATATGTTGTGATAAGTTCAGAATAGATGGTGTTTAAAGTTCATAGGTGAGCAAAGGAAGGAGTAGTTGATTTTATGAAAAGGGAGAGAGGACCATTGACTTTATAATAAAGGTGGTTTGGGCTAGACCTTGCACGATGGGTTAGTAAGAAAAGGTATTCTAGCATAGGGGGCTTGAGCAGCAAAGTCAGGGAGGCATAAAATGAAGAGTGGATTTGCAGTTGTTAAGTAGGGAGGCTGGACGTAGATCGGATTTGAATTCCACCTCTGCCACATTCTAGCCCAGTGACTGTGGGCCATTCACTGAGCCTGCCAGTGAGTTGGCTTCTTCATCAGTGGAGTTGAAGAATCCGCATCTCGTGGGGTATCAGGAGGGTTCAGTGGTAGTTCATGTGAGACCCAGAGTGCTTGTAACATGGTGATCCCTCTGAGCAATGAGAGCCCTGAGATATCCTCAGTTCCTTGACTGTGCTGTATAGAAGGAGCTGAGACTGGAAATGTCACTTATGCCTGGTATTAAAGGTATCTGGATTTTGTTCTTTCTTATGTACTCATGGTAGTGATTATTGTTTTTCAGATTCCAGATGCAGGACTTCCTTGAGGATTTCTTGTAGCACTGGTTGTGTGGTGGTGAACTCCTACAGCTTTTGTTTGTCTTGAAAATACACTATTTCCCCCTCATTTCTGAATGATAGCCTTACCTGGGTATAGCATTCTTGGCTGGCAGTTTTTTTCTTTTAGTATTTTGAATATATCATCCCATTTTCTTTTGGCTTGTAGAGTTTCTGTTGAGAAGTCTGCTGTTAGTCTGATAGGGGCTCCCTATTAGGTGACTTAATGCTTTTCTCTTGCTTCTTTTAAGATTCTCTCTTTGTTGTTTGGGCTTTGTGAGTTTGAATGTAATGTGTCTTGAAGAGGATCTTTTTGCATTGACTCTGTTTGGGGATCTTCAGCCTCCTGGATCTGAAAGTCTGTGTCTTTCCCTAAACCTGGGAAGTTTTCTGTCATTATTTCATTGAATAGGTTTTTCCATGCCTTTTCTTTTCTCCTCCCCTTCTGGAACACCCATGATTCAAATGTTTGTGTGCTTAAGGTTGTCTGCTAGCTCTCTTAGATTTTCTTCATTTGTTAAAATTCTTTTTTCCTTTTTTTCTTTTGTCTGCCTGTGTTATTTCAAAAACACTATCTTCAAGATCAGAAATTCTTTGGTCTGCTTGTTCTAGCCTGCTGCTTAAGCTTTGGTTTTTACTTCATTGAGTGAATCTTTCAGTTCCTGAGTTCTGCTACATTCTTTTTTGAGGTATTAATATCTTTGTAAATTTCCTCCCTCATATCCTGGATTTTTTTTTTTTTCTTTTTCAGTATATTGTCTAACTGACTCTTCTTGTCTCTCAGTGAGTTTCCTTAAGATTGTTGTTTGGAATTTCTTTCCAGTTGTTTCAAGGGTCTCGTGCTCTATGGAGTATGGCATTAGAGAATTACTGTATTCTTTTGGTGGTGTCATTTTTTTGGATTTCTGCTTTCTACAGAGTATTTTGTTATTCATCTGTTATTCAGTTTATGTATTGTTATTTGAACAAATGTGTGTATCCTTGTTTTGAAGGCATCTGGAATATCACACATCCTAATTTGATCTCAGCAAACATTTTCCTACACTGTTTAAGTAGTGTCTCCCCTTGAGGTGTCAAACAATCTTACTCTATAAAACACAGCCACCCATTGCCAATCCTGGTGACAAGTACAGTCAGTCCTCTGTATATGTAGGTTCCACATCCTTGCAGATTCAGCTAACCTTGGATAGAAAATAATCAGGAAGAAAAAAAGCAATAGAAAAATAACAATACAACAGTAAAGAATAATACAAATGAAACAATACAGTATAACAACTATTTACATAGCATTTACATTGTATTAGGTATTATAACTAATCTGGACATGATTAAAAATATATGGGGAGAAAATCAAGTATATGGGAGGATGTGTTTAAGTTATATGCAAGTACCACACCATTTTATATTAAGGAGTTGAGCATCTGTGGATTTTGGTATATGTGGGGGTCCTGGAACCCGTCCCTCATGGATACCAAGGGACACCTGTAATCACCTGTTAGTTCCTTGTTTTTTCCTGGGGTGATAGTGTGGAGAAGGCATGGTTTTAGGAGGCAGATTCAAAGCTGCAGGTGAAGTAGTGCCGGGTATCAGAAAAAGCTCAGCTCAGCATCTGGTTAGATCTTGGGTTGGGTCCTGGCTTTAACCTTTATGAGCCATGTGACCTTAGGCAAGTCACTTCTTCACTTCCATGTGTTCATACATGCATGAAATGAATCAGAATGTGTGATATTCAGATGCCTTTAAGAAAAGTAACTGCCTTTGTGTAGGAAGACACTTTGATAAGCTAAAACAGTGCTATTCAATACAATATACAAAATACAATATAATCCACGTGTAATTTAAAATTTTCCACTAGCCACATTAAAAAAAGTAAAAAGAAGTAGGTGACATTTTAATTATGTGTGGTATTTAACTCAGTATAACCAAAATATGTGAAAAAATTGATATTTTACATTATTTGGTATAATTTTAATTTATTGCATAGCTTAATTGGGTGTAGCTGCTTGTGGCTTGTGACTGCTGTAGTGGACAGCATAGATCTTGGTAGGAGCCAAAGTCACAAATGAAGTGTCTCTACAGAGAGAGTTTTCTTCTTTCCTTCTCCCCATCCTTTCCATCCCTATCTTCATCTGTCTCTTTCCTCCTCTCATTCCCCTTCCTGAGAGGGGTGGGAAGATAAATGACCAGTGGAGACCACAGTGAGTGCTTTGTGTTACTGGAGTATTGTGAAAAATGAGGACGGGGATGAGTTTCATGGAAGGACATAGAGGGAGAGGCAACTCACTAGGAATTCAAAGACATCAGAAAAAAATGGTGGTAGCTAAAGTGTATTGAACACTTATTATATGTCAGCACTCTTCTAAGCATTTTACTGGATCATTTTATTCAGTCCTCCCAGAACTCTAAGTAGTAATCATTTCTATCATTTTGAAAATGGGAAAACTGAGGCACAGAGTGGTTAAGAAACTGGGCCAAAATCACACAGTGAAGATTTGAATGCAGGTAATCTGTCTCCAAAGTCCTCCTGTGCTCGTTGACTCAAAATCTTGGGGGAAAAATTTTTTTTGGAGAAGGCTTTGGGCTTCCATTTGGCATCAACTGGGTAGTTTACTCCAGAGGGCTGAACCTTGCAATGTCAAGATTA
The DNA here is from genome assembly GCF_027409185.1 of Cynocephalus volans. NCBI lineage: Eukaryota > Metazoa > Chordata > Mammalia > Dermoptera > Cynocephalidae > Cynocephalus > Cynocephalus volans. The sequence continues at coordinate 15,718,786 of NC_084471.1, forward strand.
AATTATATGGTGGATGCACCACCCCAGGCATCACTTATACTCAGCAGGGCCTGGGTAACTGGTACACGTTCTCTTCAAGTCCACAAAATAGGCTTTTTAAAAAAAGGGGCTGTCTTAGTTTTGTTCACATCTAGATCCATGCCTGATACATAGTAGGTGCTCAGTAAATATTCGAGGAAGGCAGTGAGGGTGCTTTGGGATCACTGGATAGGATGATCTCTGAGTCCACTGGGAGCCTGCAAATATGATTGTACCTTTAAATGTTGGCCTATAAATAGCTCTGGGTGAAAGAGGCTCACATGGAGAGATGACTGCAGATTCAGATCCAGAGTTTTCACTCAGAGCTGTGGACAGTCACATAGGCCAGTTTATGTGTCCCATGCCAAAGCTTCCTTTTGTTTGTTTTTCTAGTAAATATTTTACTAAAATATAGCATATTATACAAGCAGCAGAGCACAGAAAACATAAGTGTGCAGCCTGATGTGTTCTCACAAAGGCTATGTGCCTGTATAACCAACTTCCAGATCAAGAAATAGGACATTACCAGTACCCCAAATATCCCTTCCCCAGCCCCCCATCACTGCCCCTTTGTTCTTTCCAAGGGTATCTGCTATCCTGACCTCTGACTCTACAGATTAACTTCATGTGCCTGCACTTTTCAGCAAATCCTAATGGTGTTGTTATGGGGACTTGTGTAGGGTCCAGTTTGTTTCAGTCCTGCAGCTCTGATTGCCTCCAGGGTTGGGGTTCCAACCTGGTTCCTGTGTCCACGGCACAGATGAGAAACCAAGGCTCACAGAGGTTATGCACCTTGCCCAGATCTCATGGCTGTGGAATAGGTTAGTGATTCAAATCCAGAGCTGCAGTACTCCAAAGCCTGTGTTCTTGACCATCCCATACATTTTCTTCTATGATATTTAGTCTGAAATCCCAAGGTGGGGACATTCAGTTTGAGATCTTTGGACTGAGCAATATCTGGGTGTGGCTACTGTGGAGCTGTGGAAGAGGCACCCATAGCCCTGCATCTCAGAGCCTCGATGCAGGCACACTCCTGGCTCCCGGGAACTGAAGGCCATGTCTCACCCACCACAGTGACCTGGCTGGCAGAGCCCATCCCTGATGGGGCTGCAGGAGGCTGCAGAGTGTGGGACAGGTAGGTTCCTCATTGCCCTGGCTTCACTGCATTTACCCATCTCCACTTGTTGCTGACAGGTGCTCTCAGGCACTGGAAAGGGAAGCTTTCAATTAAACAAAGTCAAACAGCTCACTCCCACCAAAGTGAAAGTGCTCCGTGCTCCCAAGCTGGTCGGCCGCTCCGGGGCACAGCTGGGGCTGCTGCCTGTGAGTTGCCTTGGATTTCAGCACCAATCAGTGCTCACAGGATGGAGCAGGCATGGCAGGTGGGGGAGGGAAGTTTCTGCCCAGCTGGATTCCCCTTGGAGTGGGGTGGACATGTGTGTTTCAGGCTGAGGAGCTTTGCTTTCTCTGTGGCACAGCCCTCTGCTCCCATGGATCCCCAGTCAGGAGAGACAGGCAGTGACTGTCATTCTTCTGTTGGCCTTGGCCACAGAGAGATTTGCCAACAATTCTGGAATGGAGATACCCTCCAGCCTCTTTGGCCCAGAGACTGCAGCTTGTCCCATAAAGCACTAAGCAGGCAGTTCTCTCAGCCTGGCTTTCTCTCCAGAATGATGGGGTGGGGAGTGGGCAGAAATATATACTATTACACTAGGTTTTGTGCCCTTAGTACTAAAACTTAACAAAAAGGCAAAATCAAATCTTTCTTCTGGAGGCAGTGGCTCTTATGAAAATAAGGCCAATACTGTTTATTTCAGTAGTCCAGGCGAGTGTGGTGATGAACACCTGATTCTTTGCTGGCCTCTGGGCCTGACGTCATAGATTGTGTCATGTAGCTCTGGAGCCAGACTGCCTAGTGGGGAATGCTGCATCCTCTGTTTAGCTGTGTAACCTTGGACAAGTTTCTTGACTTCTTTGATCCTCTATAAAATGGGGATCACAACAGTCCCTACCTTCTAGAGTTGTGATGTTAATTAATTCATGTAAAGCACTTGAAATGTTGTCTGACATGTTGAAGCCTCAATAAACATTCATATAATGACAATGGAGTCAGTTACAGTTTTCTGAGTAATCTGCTGTGGTAGGTAGGTTATTCCAGTTTACAGACAAGGAAACCAAGGCACAGACAGGCACGGTTCCTGGCCCAAGGTTTTCACAGCCCATAAGTAGCCAAGGTGGAATTTGAACCCATGCTTTCCAGTGAATGTTGGGTAGAACATTGTTGCCCAGAATTTATCACCTAAGGATTCTATTTACTTCAAAAAAGGCATCCACCATGCCTCCTTCCCCACCCCACCAAAAAAACCCTCCAACACTTTCAGTAATACTAGGACAAACACTATTATATGATTCATTTAAAATAATCATAGCTACTATTTATTGAGTAAATTGCTCCATTTCACCTGCCACATTTACATTGTCTTATTGTTTGTGTCATGTCCTGAGACCTTTGTCAAAAACTTTTGAGGTTACATCAAAGCGGAGTCTCATCTCTTCTCACCATAGCTGACATGCTCTTAAAGAGGAGATGCCCTGGTGTGTGAGAACAGTTGCAGCAGAGTCTTGGAGAAGTGAAGACCCACCGCTCATCTTTGTCCTCATCTGAGTGAGGTGTGCCTGTCACCCAGGCTCGCTGGGTCCTTTTAACCTCAGTGTGTTTATGACCCGTTGGCCCTTGGGATCCTCACAACTGCAACAAAGGACAAAGTTCATCAGGAAAGATGAGGTTTCGGGTTTGACAAAGGCAAGATGGCAAAGCGCATTCTGTGGAAACAGTGTACCATGTTCTCATTTAAGTTCCCTGAGCAGAGGCTGGAAAATAAAGGCGGAGGGAGAGAGAGAGAAAAATACCATGGGGTAGGGAGGCAAGAAGAAATGTCAGGGTTGGGAGGTGAGAGGGGAGGGGATGGAGCCAAGACAGAGAAGGAGGAGTGGGGAGGTGAGATTGGTGACTTGTGCTGGCTTTTTGCAACAGGAGAAGGGCGGAGCAGACCCGAGTGGGAGGCAGATTCCAGGCCTGGTGGGGAGGAGGTGGAGGAGGGAGGTGAGGCACAGACAGCTACAGTGGGAGGGTAGAGAGTGGCACGTGAAGACGAGAAGGGATTATAGTGTTTAGTGCCAGAATTGATGATGGAGCGTCCCTGATGGGCAGACTGAGGCCCGCTTTGGGCCACACACCTGGGAGTGGCAGTTTCCTGACTCCCAGCCCAGTGCTCCTCCGCTGTAGTGTGTTGCCTCCCAGGTTGGTGAAGAGGGTGGACTGGAGGGGGAGGGAACACGCTGAGTGCCACCTGCTCAGTGGTTCCGGGGGTGTCCCCTCCAACATCTGAGCTTCCCAGAAGGTCTCCAGGAAGGTCGCCAGCCTCCAGTGAATTCCATCTGGGAGTGGGAGCGCTGTATTTCACACCATTCAGAACAGACGACGCAAATAAACTCCACGGTGTGTCTCATTAGGCCGGGAACGGCGCGAGCCTCCCTCGCGCAGCTCATGCCAGAGGGGTTAAAAAAAGAAATACTCATGCCCGATCCAAGGGCTTGTTGTGGGCATTGCAGAAATAATAAGTAGAGACACAAAGTTAGGCTGCTCAGGAGCGAGGTTTGTGCTTCCCGGGTCACGCTCTCCCGGCTCGATCATCACGGCTGGCAGAGGTGGCCAAGTTTGCACCGTCCTCGGTCTCCCTGTTGCCAGGGGTGGCCTAGGCAGAGGTGAGTGGGCATGTTTTCTGTTCAAAGGATCTCATTTTAGTGAAAAAGTCTTGTTTGTTTGTTTTCCTGGCTAGCTCAGCTCCATGGCTCTTTACCATGCCCCAAATTCCCTCTGTTCGGGGCATTTCCTGCCAGGGTGTTCAGTAAGACCAGCTCACAGGGTGAGTCGGAGCTGGGCCTCAGGGTGTCCTGCACTTAAGGTCTGGTCCTTAAATTCCATGAGGACTTGCTTTGTAGATGTGGAAACTCAGGTTCCAGGGCATAAATGATTTGCCCACAGCTTGTGCACAGCTCATGGTGGTGGTGATGATGATGATGAAACTGAAGGAGCAGGATGGCTGCTCTTTATTTCCGCAAGCACTGTGTTAAATTCTTTGATGGTGAAGACTGTGTTAATAATAACAGTGGATGGCATTTATTATGTATCTACCCTGTGCCATGCGAGGTTCTGAGCACCTCTGGTACCCTCGATCTGAGAATGACTCTGTAAGGCCCACACTTGTGTGCCCATTTTACACTGTGAGTGATGGAGACAGTGTCAAGTGAGTGTCTGCATTCTTTCTGCTAAGCTGTGCCACCATGTGACAGTTAAGCCAGCTTGCTGTGTATGGAGTAACCAACTCCTGTGGGTGGGTGAGTGCCTGGATGAAAGCTTGGTGACAGGACAGCCTCTATTCTAGATCCTTCTTCCTCACTTCTCAGGACCCCCAACACCCCTGTACCTCCTCTCCATCATTCATCCCCCTATGCCCCCATCCCTTTCCTCAGTGCTATTTTCTTTTCATTTGTTGACTTAGAAGTAAACTTGACTTCCTGGTACTGGGATAGTTTAGCTGAATTAACACTAATAGCCATTGCTAGTTACCTGTTAACTTTAGTTCTTCGAGGCTCTCGAAGAAATTTTTTTCTGAAGGTGATCGATTAACTCTATTCCCTTCATTATAGGTTAGTAATCATGAAAATTGAATATTGCTGACAATTCTCTAGGTCACCAGTATGGTTCATACAGTGAAAAAAATCTAGTATTTCAGGAAGACGCACAGAGAGAAAGAAAAAAAGGAAGATAGAAATGGAAGAAAGAGATGTGTGGGTATGTGTTGGGAGGAAGGGTGGTGCCACCTTCTCTGAAGCTATCCATTACTTACCTGGACAGATTTAGGTACCTTGCTTCTGTCCTCCAATAGCACCTCTGTTCTGGCTTCAGTCATAGCACTTACTAGGATATATGGTAATTTGGCCATTTCTATGTCCTTCTAGACCAAGCACCTCCTGTGCTGGGGCTTTTATATTCCTGTTACCTGACACAGTGCTGGCACATAATAGGTACTCCTTAAATGTTTACTGAAATGACCTAGCACATGAAATCTTTGTAAGACAGGAGCTTTATTTCACTCTGCCTGCTTTGTACTCTGGATACTCCAGTTATTCCCTTTCTGATTTCTGTTGCCCTTATGGACCTAGGCTTATCTTAAAGTGAACATAAATATACTTTAATTTGAACTAATGGGATTTAGGAAGTCACTGCCCATTTAATTAATTTGTTCATGCCATCAAGTAAAAGCTCTAAGGTGCTCCTAAGTGCAGATTGTTCTATTGGCAGGTAGATTACAAATTTGCAAGAGGCCAAGGACATGGACTTTGAAAGCAGACCACCATAGTTTAAGTTCAGATCAGATACTTTCTTCTGACTTTGGGTGGTTTTAATGGGTAAAAGCACAGATTTCTGGGTCTGGGTTTGAATCCAGACTACCACATACAAGCTGTGTGATCTTAGGCAAATTACTTAACATCTGTGTCCTCAGTTTCCTCTCCTTTGAAATGGGGCAGCCTTGTGGGGGTTGTCATGAGGTTAGGGTTGTTGTGGGGATTAAAATGAGTTAATATATGTAAAGCACTTAGTACCGTGCTGGTATTTGTTACTGGTGTTATTTGCTGTTAATGGAGCTTTAGTGTCCTCATGTATAAAACACAACTGTGTCAATACTTGAGTCTTCATAGAATCGTGTTGAGGATTGTGTTAGTTTCCTAGGGTTGCCCTAACAAAATACCACAAAACCACAGAAATGTATTGTTTCTGGAGGCCAGAATTCTGCAATCAAGTGTGCTGTGCTGGTGGACCATACTCTCTCTGAGACCTGTGCAGCAGTCTGTCCTTGCCTCTTCCTGGCTTCTGGTGGTGGCCGGCAATCCTTGGTGTGCTCCTTGGCTTGTAGATGCAACATGTCAATCCTTTGTCCTCACATGGTGTTCTCTCCGTGTCTCTCTCTTCGCAGGGCTGTCTTCTTATAAGGACACCAGTCATGCTGGGTTAAGGGCCCACCCCACTCCAGCATGACCTCATCTTACCATAATTACATCTGCAGTGACTGTTTCCAAATAAGGTCACATTCTGAGGTACGGGGGGTTAGGACTTCAACATATCGTTTTTGGGGATATACAACTCAACCCGTAACTCGGATGAAATGAGAGAATCCATGTGAGGTTTTGAACACAGAACCTAGAACAAAACTGCCTGTAAGCTTGAGCTGTGCCTGTGGGGACTGCTGCCTTATCCTGATGATGACTGCCTTTGCTGGGTGACCTTGGGTGGTTCTCTGAACATCTTTGAACGTCAGTTTCCCATCTATTAACTGTGAACAATGTGGCCCATCTTGCAAGGTTAGTGAGTTCCTTAGTTTCCCAATCTGCATTTCCTCGTCTCCGAAATGGGGAAGGGACCCCTTCCCAGGATGAAGTGAGGGCGTGTGCTGGTGGCTGGGACATGCAGCACTTCCTCGGGTTGCAGTCCCTCCTTTCCTGCCTGGAGCTGTATAAATCAGGGAGGACAAATAGCTCCTGCAGTCCCCTAGTCTGCTCCACTGCACAGACCAGAGGAGGCTCCTCTTTTCCTTCCAGTGGGATCAGCAAGGCTCAGAGGCATGACCAAGCTTGGATTTTCTAGACCCCCAGGGTTGCTTTGCAGTCAGAAGGGTAAGATGTATTTTTTTTTTTTCCGCTTGGGAGCCAAACAGATTTGCTACAGAGAAGTCTAGATATCTATGGAAACAGTCCTAATTTTAGCCTCGCCACACTTAAATGCCAGCTCAGAGAGTGCTGTTTTGGGTCAGGGCCCAGGGAATGAGTAAGGTGAGCAGGCCTGAAGGGGTCACATCAAGCATGGAACAGACCCCTCCCTGCCTGCAAAGCTTATTTGGATACACAGGGGTGACTGCATGGGGGAAATGGTCTCAAGAGAGGGGTCCGTGGTGAGCATTGATCAGAAGGTAGTATTTTGAAAGAAGAGATAACCCCCTTTTCCTCTTTTGCTCTCCCTGTTTGAATTCTGATCATTTTTGGAGTCTAGTTCATGACCCTTTTTTCCACATCCCTGCTTTGGAACCAGTTGCACCCTGAATTCCTGGCATCTTTTGTAATTCTGTTGAAGTACTTGTGGCAGCCCATTGAGTTCTTAGGTTCATCCACGTATCTTGCAGCCAACCCCCCCCCCCCCCATTTATTTTTGAGCCCCTCACGGTCAGCCACGGTCATTGTCACATCCGGGTGCTGAACCTACTGAGGAACGACATGCACAATGAGTGGAGTTTGACACGACTGGGAATTTTTGCTTGACCAAACCAGAGAGCGACATAAAAGGAGTGAGTGTAATAGTGTCCAGGAACACTTTTGATGGGAAACACCTATCTGGGGATGTGTTAGGGAGGGCCACAGGCGAGAGGAGGCCCTGGAGGTGGGTGGTAGATGCCGTGGGGTGAGGGGAGAAATGGACAGTGGTCCTTTCAGGCCATGCAGGAGTGTCACTTGCCTCATTTTAGCCCATGTCCTCCCAGCCAGGTCAGCTCCTAGCTGTAGTCATTGTAGAATATTAGACACAGGAAGAACCTCAGAAGTCACCTCGTCTTGTGGGTTTTAAAGTATGATATTCAAAACAAACATCTTACATTAATACTTGATTATTTTAGCATGTACTTATGAAGCATATATAACTAGCATAATAGACCTGCCATTTCCCAGGTATTCCTGCTGCAGATGGAGAAGGTCATAGTGGTTCCTTCTCACAGCCCTGTGGATTACAGGGTGGTGTTCCCACACGCCCAGGGACATGTGAGGCCTGTAATGAGTGAATGTCCTGCTCCCACCATTTGGAAGGAGGCTCATGCAGATAGAAACAGTTTCTGGTATGAGTTCTTGTACTGAAGTTTTGTGTACTTTGGGTTCTTTCCAGCAGGATGTTTGTGGTAAAATCAGGAAGGTAGTGTGCTGGAGATCGCATGTGGGCAGCAAGGCTCGAGTTTGGCCCCTCTTTTGAATAATGAGGAGGTGGGCAAGGCACAGGGAGACCAGGTGGCCCTGAGAGAGGGTGGCGGCACCTAGGATTTGAACACATCTCTTTTTTTCTACCCATCCTGGCTTATTGGATAGAACATAAACCAGGTCTTACCACATACCCAGACACTTTATTTAAGTTATCTCATTTAACACGAGCAGTGTTGTGAAGCAGATGCTATTTTTCCATACTAAATAAAAATGGAGAGACTGAGGCTGGAAGACTTGAAATTACTTGCTGAGGCCTACCTTGCTGGTAAGTTGGAGATTCAGTAGCTTAACATAGCCCAACATTTAGTTGTGTCAGGGAGCTGCAGATCTACCAAAAAGAGCTTTTAGATTTTGGAAATAGAAACATGTAGGAATATGGTGCCACTTGTCTCCTGCTGGAGAAAAGTGTCTCCCAGTGCATAATTGAACCAGCACCAGAGTGCAAGTTGCTCAGGCCAGTAGGTTAGTCCACGGGCCAGGAAGGAGCTGTCTGGGCAGCGGGTGCCTCCTCATGGGTGGCTGTGTTTGTCCAGGGCCAGCGAAAGGCAGTTCAGTCCCTCAGCCTAGTGAGCAGCCCCAGCTGACAGGGTGAGTCAGAGCAAAGCCCAGAATAGAAGCCAGAGGGCATGTGTGTGAAGGCCACACACATGTCCCAGTCATTTGGGTTTGAAGATTCCTGTTCAAGATGGTTAAGCTTTTATACATAACACTGTTTGCAGACGGCTTTATGGTCATTTATTAGTGTCGCCTGGCAACAGCTCTGTGAGTTAGCCATATCCCTCCACCACAAAGTAATTAACGCTGGATCCACCCAGAGTCCGCTTACTGCTTGTGCGTTATCGAGTCTCCTCCTGACACCCTCATTCATTCATTCATTCATCCATTTATTTATAACAGCCCTTTTATTAGGCACTCGCTTGGTGGATAGCTTTATGTATGATCTTCCTTTTTTATTGCTGGGAGTATTCAATAGGTTGTAAAAGGACATGTTGGTGTTCCTGTTTGCATAAGCAGTAATGGCCCCCTTTACTGAGACTGCAGGCTCCATGAAGGCCAAGGCTTTGTTCATTTCTATGTCTCTGGTGCCTAGAAGAATGCCTAGCACATAGTAGGTGCTCTCTGAACATTTGTTGAAAAAAAAAAAAAAGAGTGAATGGACTGAGTGTCAACTGTGTGTTTGGCCCTGTGGGAGGTACGTTCCATAAAAATCTTCCTAATTGCCCCAGCAGTTCTTCCTGCACAGTACATGCGTCTGTCCCCCATTTTAGAGAACCATCTGGTGTTTATATGGTTATTGTAAGCATTATTCTAAGTACTTGCATAGCAGATGATCCTCATAGTAATTGAGTAATGTAGCTACTATTGTCCCCATTTTACAGATGAGGAAGTGAGGCACAGAGAAGTGAAATAACTCGCTCAAGGTCACACAGACCTTCTAGCTTTGAGCCACTTTACTTCAGTGCTATCCAATAGAACTTGCTGCTTGATGGAAATGCTCTGTAACTGCACTGTCCAGTATGTTAGCCACTAGACACAGGTAGTTACTGAGTCCTAGAAATATGGCTAATATAACTGAGGAGCTGAATTTTTAATTTCATTTGATTTAAATAGCCACATGCAATTAGTGACTGCCATACTGGACAGCAGGGCTCCCCACTATGCCATCTCTAAGTAATAACAGCTAGCATTGAGTGCTAACTATACGCTGAGCATTTTTCAAATGCTTTACATGTAGTAAGTAATTTGTTAATCCTCACACCACAAATAAATTAACAAGGGTCAGAGGTTAAGTACCTCCTCCACCCCCAAGAATTTACAGTGAGAAAGTGGTATAGCTGTGTTCTCTCCCAGGGAAAACTCTCCTTGACCCGAGTTTTAAACTATCTCCCTGTTTTTGTCCCTATTTTCCATGCATACAGCAATAGATATTGCCATGAAAAATAAGATCTCATTGTTCTAAATGTTTGTCAGCCCCAAACACAGTGCTACCCACTCTACTTCTTGGTAGAGAGGTCAACCCCTATGCATGCTTTCGAACTCACTGTTCCCACCAAATGACTCATTTAGGTCGAAGACATTTATTTACACAAAGTGTAGTTGTGTTAATGTCACTTTGGAGAAAAAAGATGCCAGTATTCCTTATCAGGATGTTCTGTCATGAAAACAAACAGATGAGACAAAACCTGCATCTTAGTGTAATGGTGATAATATTTCGAGGTCCGGTGGGGGGGAGGAGAGAAGGTCAAGCTGAAATTACCTGCAGCCTTGCTGGATGGAACAAATGCTTGCAGCTTGTGGGTAGAGTGACATTTCACTGCCCCCAGCTGTGCGTTCCCTTCTTGAGGATGGGAAGTGCGAGCAGGTTATGTGACAGACTTGGGGTCCCAGAAGAGAAAGCAGAGACAGCATCGTCCTGCATAGAAGTGGAAACAGAGACCACCGAGTCCTGCTCCACAGCAGAGGTCAGCAGAACTTTATGATAAGAATCCATCTGAATGTGTTCTTCAGGCTGGGCTGGGCTGTCATGGTAACATGAGGCTCAGTTCAAAACTGTGAACCAACCTGGAGGCAAGGCCAGGAATCCAGGTTAGGAGCAGAACCGGGATAAAGGTGATCGGGAGTGACGGAGAGAGAGCAAGGGAGAGAGGCCTGAAGGATAGGACCACATCAGAACAGTCCAAACGTAGGCAGTGATTGTGCCAGGAGCTCAGTTTCGTCTGGAGATACGCACGTGGGCATGCATTTCTGAAACAAGCAAAGGAAGACATGGGTTCTCCATACTCCAAGGCCAACTGCACCTTGACCATGTAGCTTTCCCCAGTGTCATGAAGCCGGCATTGGTTTCTCTGTTTTTCCTCTTGTCTTTATCATGTATGTGCTTTTTATCTGTTGTTCTTTGGGGTATTACATTATACTCAGTGTAGCACTTTTTGTGTCTTTATCATAACCCTCCTGAGTATAGGGGCCTCCGTGTCCTCCCTGGGGGCTCCAGGATTATCAAGGTAGATTGGAGCCCCTTGAACCTGCAGGGAGACTTAATGGTCATCAGTGATCTGAATGATTTTTTTTTTTTTGGGGGGGGGGAGTGGCTGGCAGGTATGAGGATACTAACCCTTGACCTTGGTGTTATAACACTGCGCTCTAACCAGCTGAGCCAACCGGCCAGCCCCTGAAGGGTCTTCTTGACCTTCCCCACCTCCCAGCTTTCCCTCTGCCTCTCTCCTTCCATTGCCAGGCAGTGGAAGAAGAAAGAGAAGTCATGCCCCTTGCTGAAGACAAGCTCGCTGACACCGTCACACCTCCCCAAACGTCACGCTCACCCGGAAACATGGCAAGCATTCATTTTGCCAGATTAACAGGTGCAGCGTGCCACACACTGTGTTTTCAAGGAAAAGTGTGGTTGAACGTGAGCGTGCCAGACAACTTATTTGGTTGCTGTTGGTGTCCTCACGTTCAGGAACCACGAGTATAATCTTCTGAAAATAAAAGCACTCCCACGTCCTCCTTTTATTCATAATAAAGTTCACCTGAGCTCAGAAGTGGGGCCCGCATGGTTCAGGCATTGGCAGTTGTGCTGCCTGCCAGCCCCTGTCATGATGCTGGAGGCTGTTGGGCAGGCTGAGAGGGCAGGGGCCCCTCTACTGCTAAAGGAAAGGAGGACACTGGCATTTCTGAGAGCTTCTTTGTGGCGGGGGCCTTACTCCTGTTATTTTATTTAATTGTTTCACTCACCTGATAAGGCTATATTAGTCTGCACTTTAGAACTAAGGGAAGCAAGTCTCACAGTGGTGATGCACCCAGGAGCAGACAGCTGCTGAGTGGCAGAGGTGGGACTTGAACCCTGACCTGTTGGCTCCTGTGTTCCCGTCTGCCCCCATGCTGCATGTAGAGGTGGGAGTGTGAATTCCTGCTGAGGCTCAGTATGGAGGGAATCCACTTTCTGGAACATATTCCTATGATCTTGGGCAACTTAACTGACTTCTGTGCCTCGGTTTTCTCATCTATAAAATAGAATAATAATAGTAATAGTACCTTGTAGGATTAGTAAGGATTAAAGGAGATTATTCAGGTAAAGCCTGGCACACGGCAAGCAGTCAGTGCTCATTATCTCTAATAGATAGATCGTTAAATAGTAGCATTAATCATCACATTGTTTTGACTGTTTTTACTTCTGGTAACAATTTTGAGCAAGGACTGTCTTTTCTTTTTTCATAGAATTGCTATATCAATGAAAACACAGCTCTCACAAAAAGAGCTTGTATTTTACAACATCAGGCCCACAGACAACATCATGGTAGTCCCAAGGACACGGAACCGGGCTGGGATTTGAACCTAGGCCTTTCTGGCCTCTGTGTCCCCACACTGCCTGTCCTGGCACCCAGGTGTCCTGGGTGGCACTGGGCTTTGTCTCCTGGTGACTCTGCTCTGGCAGTCACTGTGTCTGCAGACCCACTGTGAGAGTTCATAATCTCGTTGTGGAGGAGCCCAAGCACTGCAAGAGAGAACAGACAGCACAAGATTGCACTGCTGTTCAAGGCCAGGAGCCGTCTCGGGCAGGTGCTCAGTGATTGCTGCAAAGCCCCTACCCCAGGAAAGTCCTCCATGTTGTTCATGACGCAGTTCAGATATCCCCTCCCCAGCGAAGGCTTCCCTGGTGACATGGGTCCCTCCACTGCAGGCTCCTAGGCGCAGTGAGTGGAGTCTTCCTGTGCTCCCACAGCGCTTTGCATGAACTTCTCCTGTGGTATTTTCCATGATGTTTTACTGGGGGTTTGTGTGGCTCATCTCCTCCACTAGCCATGAGCTCTTGAGGACAGAGGACTGTGTTTTTTTAGAAGCTTCTGGTTCTCACCCAAATCCAGTCCTCCTCTTCTCGGAGCATGGAAATGTTACCCTTCCCTCCCTCTTTTCAATGAGGCAGGGCCACGTGGCTAATTCTGGCTGAAGGGTGGTGAGCAGAAGGGAGTTGCATAACTCCAGCAAAAGCATTTATTTGCTGGTGCAAGAGCCAGTGGGGTGGGACAAAGTGCTGGGGGCAGGATTGGGGAGTGGCACCAAATGTGAGGTAGGTCAGGTCTCCGGATCTTTGCCTTCGAGGATCCTCATAGCAACATCGAGAGGCTGGGCATGTCCATTCTGCAGGTGAGGAGCCTGAGGATTAGTGAGGTTAAGCACTTCTCTAAGGTTCCGCAGCTGGGATCCGTGTGCAGGTCTGACTTGTTCTGTGACAATATGCTGCCATTCGCTATTCTGATTTTTGTTGTTGCTGTTAATTGTAGGCCAGGGATGTGTGTGCGGAGGTGGGTGTGGAGTGGGCATGGGGGAGCTGCTAGCAGACTTGCAGGGCTTTGGTCCCTTTTGCAGAGTGGGTGTTAGCGAAGGTTGACGTCCTTAGCCCAGGTGGTGGCTGCACTCTGCCACTAAGTCAGCGGAGGGAGAAACGAGTTAGTTGTTATCTCTTTGCAGATGTCAGTTTCCCTCTACTGTGGAGCTTTGGTGATAATACTAAGATGGGGCTGTGCTTACTGACCTTTTCCTTGCTGTGCAGATGGGAATAAGGAGGGTGGAAGAAAAGGAGATGGGAAAGGCATCCCAGGTAGAGGCTGCTGGGCGCTGCCACTTCCTTATACACTCTCAGGCTGGGATGCTTTGGAGCCTGAGATGCAGGGGTGAAGAGAGAGCATTCAGCAGCACAGGCCTCACCCTCCAGGACCCTTGCGGAGGATGTATGGATTGCAGGTGTGGGTCGTACCCACAGTGAAGCGGGTGTGCAGAGAGGCCTCGGGCTGGCAGGGCCTTGAGAGTCCATCGTCCAGAATCCAGTACCATTCCAGGTGGATGGACCATTCCAGTGGTTACGGGCAGTTGGAACGGCAGGCTGGCCCAGGAGGGGCAGGACAGTGGCTGTGTTGGTTTTGTCCCTTCTTTGCCCTGGTGATACCACTGAGCTCATGTTCGTGTGTGGCAGACCCTTTCCTGAACACTTAACACTCGTTCACCCTCAGAACAGTCTCCCTCTGAGACCTGCATGACTCTGCTGCCCACTTCCAGCTCAGGATGCTGAGTTCCAGAGAGGTTGGTGACTCTCCACAGGTCACTCTTGCTGTTGAGCAGAGAAACCAGTTTTGCACGAGGACATGTGACTCCAGAGCTCCTAACTGCTGGGATTGCTCCTCCAGACACTTCACTTCTCTGGGCCACAGCTTTGAAAATGAAGACAGTGGGGGGAAAAAACATTTAATTGAACACCTACTGTGTGCCAGGTTCTGTTTAGGTTGTATACAGTATCTTATCTAAATCTTGTTTCAAGTCTTGGGGTTAGGTATCATTTTGTGGATTTAAAAACTTAAAAAAAAAAATTTAAATGTGGCAAAATACACATAATGTAAAATTCACCATCTTAACCATTTTTAAGTGTACAGCCCAGTAGTGTTAAGTGCATTCACCCTGTTGTGCAGCCAATCTCCAGAACTCTTGTGATCTTGCAAAACTGAAACTCTGTTCCCATTGAACAGGAAGTCTCCATCCCTCCCTCTTTTCCCTGTCAATCACCATTCTACCCCCTATCTCTATGGATTTGACTAGTCTAGGGACCTCATATAAGTGGAATCAAAAATATATGTCCTTTCAACAATCACAACAATTCCCTGAGCTTGTTAAGACAAGTGAACGGATGTGACGGGGAGGGGGAGAAGGAGGAGGAAAGAAGAACAGGTAAAGGGTCACGAAAACCAGCTACAATGTATATGGAGGAGTTAAAATGAATGAATGAATGAATGAATGAATGAAAGAAAAAATGTGTCCTTTGTGACTGGCTTCTTTCACTTGGCATAATATCTTCAGAGTTCATCCATGTTGTAGCATGTGACAGGATTTCCTTCCTTTTTAAGGCTGGATAATATATTCTATTGTGTGTATATGTCACAGCACGTTTATCCACTCATTTGTTGATGGACACATCTTGATGAACCATCCAGGATGGGTTGCTTCTACCTTTTGGCTGCATTTTATTGATTTTATTAATCAGTTGAGACCAAGGTCATGTAGCTTGATTTAAATCCTGGTCTCTGTTTGATACTTCTGACTTCTTTTTACTTTTGAGTTTTCTGTAGTTCTGGGAGTCGAGAAGAATTTTGATATAGGAGGGAGTGATCTTTTTTGTAAAGGGTCCGGTGGAGAAAGTTTGAGAACTGTTGGCTGAGGTTCTTCAAGTCTTTTCCTGAAACTTGGCTGCCGTGGTGCTGATGCTTTTCTGCCTGAGCTTCTGCCATGGCTTGGCAGTTCCCTGAGAGAAGAAGGGGAAGATTTGGAGCAGAGGATGCTAATGGGAGGCCTGGTTTCTGGCCCTACCGCATTGGATGAACCAGGGCTTTGACTCCACTGCCCTGGGTTCAGTTTGTCATCTGCAGAGTGAAGGTCTGGACAGCCTCAAATCGCCAGTACCTGTAAGTTTCAGGTGCCTTTGAAGTCTGGCCCTCTCTAGGCTGCTGTTAAAGAAGTACATTAACATGTACCTTAGACACCTTTGGACCCATTGAGCTGGCACCTTTTCTGAGTCCTCACTCAGGGGGCACTTCTCAGTTTATACCCCAGAGGCCACCAAGTGAGGTGAAGGGCTTTTGTTTGTATCCTGCTGGTGACCATTATTTCCCCAAAGTGTATTTTGTTTATCTATTCCCAGTTTGTTGGTTCATGTGAGGCTCTTATCTTTGTTTTCATATTTTAAAAATGACAATCTTGAGATGCCATTCTGAGATTAGCAAGTATAGTGATAATACAACATTATTGTCATGATATAGGTTTGAGTTTACAAGGTTAGCTCCCTTAAGGCCAGTCTTTTTTCTCTCAAGTCCAGGACCTGATAAGTGAATAGCTGGCCTGGGTGTGTAGTGATAGGATTTATGGTGTCCAAGGCGAGATCTGTTGTGTGCTAGGCCAGAGTTTCTGTCTGATCCAGTCCATCATCATTTTCTATTTAAAAAGGTGTTTTGTTTAGGAGAGCATTAATCACTGATTGGTAACATTTACCTATAAGCAATTATAATAAAGGCTTAAATAAGTGTTTCTTTATACATTCCCTAGGAATCTAAGTGTAGTTGAACACTTAATTTAGCTTTACCTTTTCTTTTTCTGTTCTTTCTTTTTTTTAAAAAAAGATAACCGGTAAGGGGATCTTAACCCTTGACTTGACTGCACCACACTCAGCCAGTGAGCCAACCGGCCATCCCTATATGGGATCCGAACCTGTGGCCTTGGTGTTATAAGCACCGCACTCTCCCAAGTGAGCCACGGGCCGACCGCCAGCTTTACTTTTTCTGACCACATCATTCCTTACAGTTATGGGTCCATTGGGAATAATTATTGCTCACATCTCTTGGGGTTTCCTTGCTCTTGGGTATCAAAGGCTGATAATAGACTTTCTCCTGCCCTTGAGGAGGGTCTGTTCCTTTTGGCTTCCAGCTTAGAATAAAGGAGGCGTGTGAGCAAGGAAGTGAGCTCCCAGAGGCTGCTGTGCTCTGCCCCGTGAACCTTGACTTTAAGATGTTATTTCAGTCCTTTCTGCTTGCTCTTGGTTGAACAAAAATGGAGGATGGGGAGATGATGACAGACTGGTTCACTTGACAGCTGACCTTAAAGGGTCTTGTCTGTTTTTCAGAACCTACATTAAGAAACAAATTCGGATGCATCAGCCACTTGTAGAACACCTGTCATGTGCCAGGTAAGATGTGAAGTATTTTCAAAGATATTCTATTTAATCTGCACAGAAACCTTTGTAGTCACCATTTTTCAGCTAGGCAAATTTTGCTGAAGTAAATTTCCTCCTGTCACTGTGCTAAAATGTAGAAGTGCCAGCCCAGGGCTTGGGACTGTCCCCCTCTGTGTTCAGGGCTCTGCTGTGGTTCTTCCACCAAGGATGATACAGTGGCTTCCTCTCAGGGACCTGGAAGTGGTTTCTAATTCCAGTGGGATTTTCCCTCTATGTCCTGCTCTCCTTGCTGGTGATCAGTAGATCTCTCTATCACTGCCAGAGGCCTCGAGGCTTCATTTCAGCCTCCTAATTTGGATTTTACTAAGGCCCCGGGAGGGACGTGACTACTCAGACCACCACCCAGCTCATTCCATCAGGAATGGTTCTGACTCCCTTCCGTGGAGGCGTCTCTGGCTGTCTGGATGGATCATTTCCAGAGGAGCTTGGGTCACCTGAGAGCTGTTGCAGTTGTAGCCACATTTCAGCACTCTGGTTAGACTCCGCATGTGGAACATTCTGGAAACTTTTCACTAGAAGTCTGGCATGAGCTCTTTTTCACTGCCCCCACCCCCCACCACTCTGTCCCCGCTTCTAAGAGAAGAGGCCATTCCTTACGCGTGCACATCACTCAGGTGCTGGCACAGGGCTGGGTGCCCGGGAGGCCCTCAGTGAGCAGCGCTGAAGTGAGGGCAGCTTCTCGGAGTGCTAAGGCCTAGTCTTGACTTCATCATTTATTATTTGAGTTCTCTTAACCTTTTATGCCACGGCTTCCCTAAAAAGGGAGGGAGGGACGGGAGAAGAGATGATGTTACTGCAAGGTGTTATTGGAAAGACTCAGTGAGGAAAAATGTGTAATAAGGGCAGGTTTTTTTGTTTTATTCAATACTGTATCCTGAGCTCTGTAATCATTGAGTGATTGAATCAGTAAGGAATCCCCTCTCCAAGCCTCCCTTGCCCCACTTTGAAAGAAGGGGTAATGGTGTTGATTTATGGTTCTTAGGAGGGGACTGCTTATCAGAAATTCCGTGGGGACCTTTCCCCAAAGCACATGACCAAGCCCCACCCCTGAAATTCTGATTCATGATGCCTTGGCCAGAGCGTGGCACAGGCGTTCTGAAAACAAGTGTTCCAGGTGATTGTTGTACACAGCCCTGGTGAATAATGATGGGCTGTCTGGCCTCTGAGGTCTCTTCCCTGATCTTTTCTGTGTTGAACAGGTAGAGGGCAGACAGGGTAGCCAGCAAATTGTTAGGGTCCTCTCAGTTTTCCACCCCACTCCTCCACCTCCTCCCATCTTTCAAGGCCCAGCTTGAAAGCCACCCTGTCCAGAAAGACTCATCAAGCCTCCTTGGCTGGAAGGCGCCCTCACTCCACCCAGTGCCCCATGGTCCTGCTTCTTGGTCTCTGTGGTACTGCCATCAGCTGTAACCTTGTAGAGGCAGAGCCTCCCCTGATTCGACGTGGTACCCCCCACAGCACCTTCCCTGGGCTGTTGTATCGACTTGGCATATCATATATATTTAAATACGTCACCAAAAGATTTATGAATGACTCCTTCACAAGCTAACCGCCTTGGTTTTTATATGAATACTTAACAACTGCCTCCCCTTAGATTCCTTCTGTCCCTGTTCAGAACAGTAACACAGAATGCCTTTGTTAGACTGGTCTTTTTTAAATAAACAGGAGACACTTGGGGGGAAAAAGTGATTGACTCTTCCTTTGTAATTAATTAGCCTTGGTGATTAGACTATCTTTCTGTTATGTTTTATTTTTACTTTTCTAGAATTCGTCAAGTGTCCTCTTTTCTGTGAAGGTTACCCTTCAAGTGAATAAGGGGGCTTGATTAGAGCACTGGGGGATTTACTTTGTATTTTTTAAAAATAAGAACCGTGATGGAGAGGTCTGATGTGAGCAGACAGGTTGAAAGATCAGCTGTAAGAAGGGGCCTCCACGCTGAGAAACTGAAACTGATAGCAAGATTTCTTTTTTTTCTTGTTTTGCAGTGAACTGCTAAAGTAATTAATTGTCACTTTTATTTTTGAATTTGTTTTATATTTAACAGTGCTTCCTGGCCAATCCTTCCTGACTTGTCTTCTGTGCCCAAGGCAAGGTTATTATTATTATTTTTTTTAACACCTTAGTAATTGCATTCATCAGCTCTGACTTTGTGGTAGGTTAGCTAGTTGAATGGGATACTCATTTTATTTTATTTTTTGGATGCAAATGGATTTTGGGGTCAATTCTAGAGTGCTTCAGTAGACTTCGTAATCCTTAAGAGGCAACTTAATCTTCTTGTTCAGAGTCTAAAAGGAGTGTCTAGTGAGGCTGGTCTGGGCATTTGGCTGCCTGCCTGACCGGGAGGGACTCTGTCGGGAACTACCGAGAGCAGTTTCCCTTTCATACTTGCTTCCTCTGTGCACAGCTAAACTGAGAAGTGTTCTTAGGGATCCCCAGAGTGTTGAGAACAGAGGGCAGAAGGAAGAGCTTGCATCTACCCATCTGTCCATCCATTCAGTGCCTATTTAGTGCCTACTGTAAGGCAGGTTCTGAGGACACGAAGTCCCTGCCCTTGTGGACGTGTTTCTGGCGCTAAGCTCTTTCCAACGCGGCACATGTGGAAAAGGAACTGGTATTTTGTCATGTCCTTGCTGTCTTAGGCATATGAAGGTATACGCATTTAAGCCTCACAACTATCTGTGAAGGAGGTATTATTAGAGGTTATATGTACACACATAGATAAGCATCATATTGTGTCATGTTTGGCATCATGTTACAGTTATGAAGTTATGCAGCCCAGGTTTGAAAATAAATTCCGCCTTTTACCATCTATTTCACGTTGAACAAGGGACTTAAACGCTCACAGCCTCATGTCCCCCTCTGTTGAATGAGGCTAATGGTTGGGCCTCTCAGGATCACCTAGTAGGTCACACTTAGTAGGTTGGTGAGGATACACAGACATGTTGTAATGCTCGCCGAGGCTTTTTCTGGTTTCAGAGCTCACACTTCCACCTATGAGTCTGGAGATGGTTCTGGATTCAGTCCTATGCAAGGATGACCTTATATCCAGTTTGCTATAGGACAGGCAGCTTGTGGCAGGGAATCTGGAGACCCCGATTCTGCTTGGTTCTACTACTGAATTGTCTGGTCTTAGACAAATTCCTCTACCTCTCCAAGTCTCAGTTGTCTCATTTCCAAAATGAGACGGTGGTGCTCATTTTCTCTCTGGATGGCTTTGTTTCGGCCACCTCCTTTACTTCCTTCAAGACTTTGTTTAAATACCACTTGGTGGAAGGCTCACCTGGCCACCTGATTTATCACTGTGACCCACACCTGGCATTCCCAATCCCCTTTACCCTGCTCTGCTTTTTTCTTTATCTTTTTTTCCATAGCACTTACCACCTCTAATGTACTGTATCGTTAAATTTTTATTTATTATGTTTAGTTTTTATAAACATAAATGTTATCTTCACTGCAATATAACTCTTTATTTCTCTTGCCCCTAGACCCTTGAAATTGTGTGATGCAAACAGGTGTTGTGAATGGTTGAACAGTTATTGAGAAAAGAAAAAGATAACAGAAGTTTCTGGCTACTGTCAGCTTGGAGCTGGCCTGGCTCTGATAGAAGGCCCTGGTGTTCTCTTATTGGACATAAGCAGTTTCACAGAACACTGGCATGTGACAGGGTCACTCTGTGATAGAGCAGCACAAAAACAAGATCACTTCATAATCAATGCTGAGGACAGATAACAACAGGAACACTGCAACCCAGAAAAATGACCAAACCCTCCTCCGTCTCAGCTCACGTGAATAACTGCTGTTTCTTTAGTAGATGCAGCTTCAGCCTCGCTCTGTTCCTCTTGCCTCTTAGATAAAAATTATGAAGCTACGTGGTTATAGAATTCCTGCCTTATGATACCACCCCATCCAGAGCAAAACTACACTTCCTTGGTCCCTCTTCTGAATTAGTGGACATAGTCCAAGGCATGTAATGAGGTCCCCTTAACATCTTCCTACCGAGACATCTACAATTCTCTGTGGTGTGGTGTCTCCTTGTTGCGGTGAGACAATAAACCTTTCTTTGTCTGACTGCAGGTGAGTTCCTGGTTGTCTTTGGAGCCTGCAGCATTGTCTCATGGTGAATGAAACTTTGTAACAGGCATCACAATAGAAACGTGTAGCTTATTACTAGCTCTGTGATATTGAGTAGATTTATACACAGTTTAATTGGAGACTACATCGTTCATATATTCAATGGTTTTCGAAACAAACCAGGATGGGATAGAAGGGATAAATGGGTATATGTGCCTCCCAAGGTATGGAAGTTGAGAGAAAGAGAAAGCCTAGTAGGCTGGGAAGGTGGAGAGGAGAAGGTAGGACTCCAAGAGACAGTGGGGGTCTTGAGAAGAGTACTGGTTTGGGAGTCAAGAGACCCAGGGTCTCATCCTGGTTTTATATGCACGCTTAACTCTAATTGTTGGGTTTTTTGATTTCTAAAAAATGGGATTAATAATATCTCCTCAGCTCACATGGTAGTATACCCATGTAAAATGTGTTTGCATGTGTTTCCTCATTTAGTATGTGGAACAAATTCATTGTTATCCCCCTTTGCAAACGAGGGAGTGGAGGCTTTGTAAACGGTCCTGTGCTGTAAAAGTCTATGGCCTTGCTCTAATTGTGGAGAGAAAAAAATAACGTGCAGTTTCAAGGAGTTTCACCCATAAGCCAGGTGCTAAGTGATCTCTCTCTGTCTTCCACTACCCAAACTTTAGAAACAAAGGTTGCCATAGGAACCTTGTCATTATCATTCCGCAGATGTAGACTTGCTCAGGTGGTATATTTTTTAAAGACCCTTTAGGTTACATGCATGGTCTTGGGAGCAGGAGTATGGTAGAAGGGAGGTACTGAAGGTGGTGGTGGAATTATAGTAAGGAGGGGAGCCAACAAAACCCTGCCCCATCAGGTGAGGGGTGCAGGATCCAGCTGCTACCTTTACACCATCTGCCCTATCCCCCTCCACTCTGAGTCAGACTTAGTTGTTCAAAGACTTAAATTGGAAAATGTGTTAGCCAGATTATCCTTCCAAATAAGGATATAAAGTCTACCTTCATTAAAGGGCAGAGGATTTCCTTCTGTGGAATTTCCGATGATGATAATAATAATAGTAATAATAATAATACCAGCATCTGTCATTTATTGGGTGTTTGTTATATGCCAGATACTGTTTTCAGCATTTACACGTATTTCCTCATTTAGTACTTTGAACAGATTCGTTGTTATCCCGCTTTGCAAATGAGGGGATAGAGGCATAGAGAAGCTGAATTACCCACCCAGTCAGCAGCCATTAGGTCTCACAGCCTAGAGTTGACCTTGGTTCTTCTGACCTCAGGTGCTAGAGTCTTAAGACTGCTTTCCGGGCCAGCCCCGTGGCTCACTCGGGAGAGTGTGGTGCTGACAACACCAAGTCAAGGGTTAAGATCCCCTTATCCGTCATCTTTTTTTTAAGACGGTCGTCTTTTAGATAGGAAAGCAGTTGGAAGGGGTGAAGTCCCTGTTTGAAGGCCCTGCTGCTGGGGGAGGTGGGGCCTGGGTTAGGGCCTAGATTTCCTGATCTTCAGTCCAGAGAGTCAATGTGGCTTTTGTGCTGATGGATTTAAGAATGTGTGCTTGTGGTTAGTGGTGATTTCTCTGGCAGTATGGTGCCCCTTCCACCTCTCAGTTCGGAAGGATCTCAGGCTACAGAAGCTGAACAGCCTGGGCCTCCAGCCTACCTCCACCCCAGCCATGTGACCCTGGACTTGTTATTTAATTTCCTTGTGCCTTTACATTTGCTCATGCGGAAAATTGGGATCACAGCCGTACCTACACCATAGTGTTGTAATAAGAACTAAAGGAATTAATATATTTAAGACTTTTAGTGCTTAGTACCCAGTGAGTTATCAGTAAGTGCTGCCTGTTAAAATGTATACCATCCTTTGTTTGAAGGTTGTCATCCTAACTGGAGTCTGTTCTAGTACACTGGAGCTCCTGCCCTCATCCCCCAGGGCCCACATGCTCCAGGACACATGGGTGATGTTGACAATGTGGTGAAGTTGGTGGGGTGCCAGGCTCTGATTCATGACAAAATAACATGTGCTTACGAATCCTCCCAGGTGGGTGGGATGCTCTGTGAAGTGGACCTGTGTGTGTCTCCTGGGCCTGGAAGGTAATGAACAGGTTTATTTTGATGCAGCATTCCATCCTGGGGTGACTCCAGGGGCAAAGGCATTGCCTAGTGATGAAACTGATGACCCCCCCTAACCCCGACCAGAAATGGTGCAAAGGAGTGGAGGTCGAATCCTTCTCAACTTTCTGTTCACAGTCTCTGTGGCAGAGCAGGTGTCTGCTGAGTGAATGGGCCAGGGACTGTGTCCTCATGAGGGGTGCAGATGAAGAACATGGCAGCAGGTGGAGTGAAAAGAGGCAGGGTGGAGTGGAGGAGAAAGTATTTGCCTTTATTGTGCCATTAGCCATTTTAGTCCTTGCAGAAGCCCGAGGAGGTAGTGAATATTGTCCTCCAATCTAGAGACCAGAAGAAGTGTCTCAGAAAAGTTTCTTGCCCAGTTAGAAATGAATTGAGAACCTGAACCCAGGTCCTTCTGCCTCAGAGTCCCTCTGGGATGGGTCGAAGGGACTTGTCCTGAGCAATTACTTGAATACCAGTTTGTTTCGATTGAAGGGTCTTTAATTGGGGATAGGCATGTCTTTGGTGTAACCACTGGGATTTGGGGTCCCAGTGCCTGCCATTGTGCAAGGACTGTGGGGCATCTTCTCCTCACATGGCTTCAGGAATATCCCCTTCCCTTCTTTGGCTAAGGCAGAACCTGAGTCAAGCTGAGGTGGGCTCCTGGTGTGGGAGCAGGTTATAGTGGCCCTCTTCCCTTCTCTTCATTAATGTTGGAGGGAATGACTTTCATTCTGAGTAATTCAGTGGCCTTTGGGGAGTAGGGTTGGGGTTGGGGAGGAGTAGAGCTGCAGGCTGAAAACTCGACAACGCCTGCCCTTCTCCTGTGCCTCCTTGGGCTTGAGAGCCTGGCTTAAAAGCCACTCGGCTGCCCTCTTGTTTTCATCTTTTGACTCATTGTACTCTAGGTGTCAATACATTGGTAATGAAAAATATTGGGGTGGCTGAGATACACCGGGTGGGAGATTTTTGATGAGTCTCTTCCTGGTAAGCACCTACTTGTTTATATTCTGAGCTTTCATAGCAGAGGACTGTTTCAGTTGCATCGTTCTGGTAAAAAAAAGAAAAGAAAAAAAACCTACAGAGACTTAAAAAACCAAGCTATGGTTTAGTTTTCATTTCTCACGTCTCTAGCTTCTTTCATGGAACTGTTTGTTGATTATAGGGAGTCACTGCTTTTCACCCGATAAGTTCCTAGTCATGAAGCAAAATGGTGACACTGATCATTTTGGGGACCTTCAGACTCTGGCCATGTTGAAATAGGTTGTCGATTTTGTAACCACTGGTTAGCATTAGTGGGTGTGGCAGGAATTACCGGTTTGATTATTGATCAGAATCTGTGGCTTATACTTAAGCTATTTGGCGTGAGGAGAAGCCTGATGAAGGAGTGATGAGTGTGCTAAAAGCTGGAGTCATCCTGGGTTTTTAGGCCATTATTTAAAAAAGAAGACAAAATGTGAAATGGTGAAAAACAGGAATGGTTTGGCTTTTACTAGATTATCATCTGAGAAGAAAGATGTGTTTAGAAATTTTTAGAAGACTTCAGTTTATCACACAGTGCATTTGGTAGAGTGCTTGTGTGGGTCAGTTCACAGTATACCACCGCTTCTGAAAAGTTGACTGAATTTAACAGGACTGGTTATTTATCCAACTACTTATCATTCACCTACTATGTATGAAAGGACTATTCTAGACAGATGTCTTCTGAATTGTTAGAGTTTAAACTATATTCAACATTGTTAACATGTGAAGTGTATCTTATGGAATTCTGATCTCTTTGTGTTTAAATTAGTAATCTCACGTTGTTCATTGAAAAGTTTCAGAACCGTGGTAGAGTTTCATGCAATTTGGAAATAGGAAGGTATAACTTCATATACTGGTATATGCACAAACATTTTGGAAGATGGGTAAGAAACTGATGAATAATCAGTCTCATAAAGAAAGAAAGTAGAATCCATGGCTATTGACATCTCAAAAAGAGAAACCACCAGATGGCAAGGGCCTCCTGATGGAACTTGAATCTGGTCATGACCCTACGAAATCACAGGAGCTGTAGAGGGCAGAGGCACATGTTAAATGACAAACAGACACAGTCATGAGAATTCAGGCAGTGGAGAAAACTACAGAAAAACATCTCAGTTCTTCATTAAGTAAGTGGCGAGGGGGGGAGACGATAGAGTGGTGGCCTGTGGGTGTCAGGTGATGTTAAGGAATTAATGTTATTTTTTTTCTTCCGTGTGGTGATGAAATTGAGATTTTGCTTCTTGAAATCTTTATCTAAAGGAACTATTTGTCTTTTAGATAAAAGTTTTAAAATATTTATTACCAAGGTGATAGTAAATTGGGGATTTGCTTCCAAATAACCCAGGGAGAGAGGAGGAGGGAATGTGAATGGGTAGGGTAGAGATGAAAGAGGACCGGCCCTGATCTGATAATTGCTTACGTTGGGTCATGTGAGGGGTCCTCAAAAAGTTCGTGGAAAGATTCTTATCCTCTTTGAACTCAATTTTTCCACAAACCTTTTGAATTACCCTGGTAGATATATAGTGACTGCCTCTTCTTTTGAATATGTTTGACATTTTTCATAATAAAAATTTTAAAGGAAATAATAATCTAGGTTATTTCTCAGTCACTCCCTACAGATAGGCATTGTAAGGCTCATTATAAGTAACATCCTGAAATGTTGCATCCTGATGTGATGCTAGAAAGATGATCTGGTTTCCTTACACCGTTCCCTGAACGTCTAGGGTTCTGGGAGAGGTGGGGGAGAGAGGCTCAGGTCAGTGTGACTTCAGGATCTCACAAATGTACTTCAATTACAGCTGTTTCACCTGTATGTTTTATATCTTGGATTTTCTCCATAAGATTTTGTTTGGGACAAAAAGGGGTTTTTGCTGTTTAAAAAAAAAAAGTTTGGAAACCACCCTCTAATTGTGTAAACGAGGAAACTGAAGAGATGATGTACCTGTACCCAAGTTCACACAGCAGGCAGATTACCAATCCCCAGACCCGTTGCTAGCTGTTCCTTGCACACTACTGTAGTCGTGCTTCTCCCTGAATTGTTCACTGTTTAAACCTCTTGCGCAGGGTCCCCAAGGAAGATAAATCACTCGCATTCTGGTCTCTGGTGCTGCTTTACACCCCTTGTGGAAGCTGTGCTGAAATTGTTTTCTGCGTGCAAAGTGCGGAAGGGAGAGCCCTGTACGGGGTGCGGTTGTGGTGTGCCCTGAGCTCCCAGCCTCCTCTTTCACCCACTCCTGGCCGAGCACCTGTGCCAGGGATCTTTGTAGCAGGAGGAAGACATTGAATTTGGGAAATGAACAGTATTGTTGGGATTCTACATGGGCTGGAAAGCCTGTACAGAACACTTAATCATTTTTACCTGCTGCTCATCTTTATTTGCCTTCAGTAAAACCAAGGAGCCTTAGAGGGTCTTATGAGAGAGCCTGTGTCTCAGGAACAGGGACACCCATAGAGCACAACTAGAATCCAGACCGTTTCTGTAAATTGGAGGGTTCCCCTCTCTTATCCAGATAGCCATCTAGAGAAGGAGGGAATGGGTAAACTGGAAGTACCGGGAGAGTGGCAGGAACAGACTGTTGGAGCTGAGTTGCTTGTACATTCTCTTAGTTAATGTTAAGTCAGTGGTCCTTAAACTTATTTTATTGTACTGAAACCTGAAGGATAAAGATTATTTTCATCAGTAAGATTTTGGTAGAGAGTTAGCCAGATTAGGGTTGGGGGAGGGTCTGGGGCAGTGGTGGGACATTTGGGGTGGGTGGTGGTGACAATGAGCTTGTGTGCAGTTTGAATAAGCCCCATTGTGTCTTGAATCTTCCTTCAACCTCCCTTGCTTACCTCTGTTGAGATCTCTAAGTTTCTCAGTTTGACCTTTAAAGCAAGGGTGTTTGTATTATGGAGAATACTTGGCACTAGCTCAGAACTGACATCCATCCACTGGAGGCATCCTTAGTAATTTTAATGTTTAGTGCGAGCCCACTGCATGCGCTGACTCTAGGTTACAGAGATGGCTAAGATCTAGCCCATACTCAAGGTATGCAGTCTATTAATATAATGAAAAATAATACGTAAGAGATCAATTCTATTGAATCTTTGCTCTTTGCCAGGCACCATGCTAATGTTTTGCTTGTGTTTGACCATTTAGTTCTTGCAACAGCCATAAAAGAGAGTTACCACTAATAACCCAACTTTCTAGATGGGGCACTGAGGCTCAGAGAGATTGTGGAACTTGTGTGGGATAATAGAGGTACTAGGAAGTGCTAGAGCCAGGCTTTAATGTTAGGCAGTGTCTCCAAATTGTCCATTCTTACCACCACACTCTACTGTCTTCTTCTGTGGAAGGGACAGGCTCATGAACCATTCATTGGATTCTAGTGAATACAGCCAAAGAAATGTGCATATGCATAGAGGTGGTGGAGAGGAAGATTTGACCCACTCATATGAGGGGAGGATAGAAAGGAGAATCAGGGAAGGCTTCACAGAAGAGGTGAGGCCTGGCTGGGTTTTGAGGATAAAAAGGAGTCTACCGGGCAGGCTAGGAGTATGGAAATTCAGAACCAAAGGAGCAGCATGTGTAGGAGTCCAGAGGCACAGAACAGATGCCCTATTTGGAGAACTGTAGGTGGTTGGTTTATGCTGGGATAGGATGTGTGATAGATGGCATGCTGGAGAGATTCTCAAGGGTAACATCTGAGCTGTCTTCTAATTCAGTAGCCACTAGTCACATGTGGTTACTTGAAATGAATTAAAATAAAATTGAATTAAAAACCCAGTTCTTCTGTTTCAATAACCACATGCAGTGAGTGGCCACCATATTGGGGAGCACAGATGTGGAACATACATAATCACCGCAGAAAGTTCTGTTGGACGGCGCTGGGCTGAATCATGTCGTTATTTGGCACACATCTGTCAGGCTGCATCTGGTCTTCTGTGACACCTGCATGTGCCAGGTTTCAAAGGGTTTGTTTTGTTTTGGTGGAAGAGCATGTGCTGGCTGCCCAGGCGCGCAGTGGAGGAGTGGGGGGATGGTATGTGTAGTCAGGAGAAGCAATATACAGTTGCTCAAGAGATGAATAATGGTACCTTTTTTTTTTCCCCCAGCACGGCTCAGACCAATATATAAAAATCCTAAGAAATATGTCATTTCCCCTCTAAGCCAGCAGAGCTACTATTTCATTAAAAAAGCAATGGCAAATCTATTTTTAATTTTAGTTTTTATTAAAAACACCCCACTGCTTGAGATTCTAATCTCTAACTGAAGAATAGGTGTCATTTTAGAGTTGCAAATAGCCAGAGCAATTGCATGCATTGAGGATACTTAATAAATAGGATTCGGTGCTGTACATTATTGTAGGGACAAAAATAGGTCAAAAAGCTTTTCCTTTTTACTTTTGAGTACAATGTTCTGGCTTTCCAGATGGTGAGGAACAATTTAGAAATATAAAGGGATTTTGATTTAGATAACAGTAACGTTGTTTAATTTTACAAACTTTATATTTTGTAAAAGGAACATGGCGTTTTTTGAAGTCCTGTACACAGTCATTAAATATTATTTTAGACTGTTATTTGTGACCAAGAAATTCAGTTTGGAGGACTTTTTGTGATTCACCTCTGTTTTAAAACAATTTGTCATGACTTTTGGAATACGTGGTCTCAGAAGATTTGTGCTTTAGTCCTGATTTGTATCTTCGTGTGTGTGACTTTGGGCAAGTCACACAGCCTGTACTGGGCAGCTCTTGGTTTTCTAAGTTGGTATTTATTCACCCTGCTCAATTTTCCTGTGGGGGATCCATACGCACACCCGCCCTTTAGCTCGTAGACTTTGGTGAAGGTGATATTGGACTTAAGGGTGAAACTTATGACACAGATTGTCTCTGACTATAGTGATGGGCTAAGGGGTGAGCACATGACCTAGTCAGAGCCAGTAAGATGTGATGAGACTTTGATAGGGACTGTCGACAGAAGCACATGTATTCTTTTCCACTGGCCTTGAACCTTCGAGGATATCGCTGCACATGTCCTAACCACATCCAACCTCACAGCTGTCTTGCCACTACATGGAATCCGAGAATGAAGTCAGTATGGATAAGAGCAGAGCTGAGGGGTAGAGAGAGATCAGGTCATTCCCTTGACCTAGATCAAACCTTGCCTGGACTTTACAGATTGTAAACCATTAAGTCCTCTACTTGCTTAGACTAGTTCGAGTTGGTTTTTCTATTACTTCATTTGAAAAGCCCCCTTATAAACTTGGTGAAACTTTTCTTTGCACATTTATAAGAGGAAAAAAAGTGGGATTAATAAGTACTTGTTTGTTATCTAGGGTTGTTGTACAGATGTGGGAAGGTAGTATATCCAAAACCATTTTTAAAATCAGTAAAATATTAGATATTTGCAAGGAAAAAGATACAAAACCTTTCAGACCAAATTTCTATTCTTGTTAGAAAGGGATCAATAACTTAGTTTCACAGATCAAAGCTAATAGAAACGATTACATTTTATATTATATCACTCTCAGTATTTTGCTAAAATGAGTTAGTTTCCAAAAATAGTTTAATACGAATATATGTTTATGAATTTCTTAAAGACTGGAAGCAACACTGCAACAGGATTCCTTATTTATTTCTAGGACCATTTTTGGTTTCTTTAGATACTTTTTCTTTGCTTGTGTGGCTTCTGTTAATTCTCCTAGATTTTTAAGTAGAGGATGTCCATTTTTGGAAGGAGGGATGCCTGTGTGGTGCTGTGCTAGCTGTTTTGCATTTTATATTAAGTCAAATAATTTTACATTTAAGTATGAAGTAGGATAGAATCCCAAAACTAGTCAAGATGGATGTGTGTTTCCATCAGATTCATTTTCTTGGTTTGTTTCTTACCTTCCTCAATTCAGAGGCATTTTAGAGGCGTTTTCTCTAGTGATCTGGCCCTTGGATCATTTTATAATGATTTCATAATCCATAAGTGAATGGGATCAGCAGAATCTTAGGTCTTGTGCAGCAGAAAGTGGCTGGGCTTTAAGGTTGAATGGATCTGGATTAGAACCCTGGAAGCCCTAAACTTCCACTGTCTGGGTGACATCATCAGGAACAAGGGGGATCATTGTCTCTGTAGTGGGTTTGTCATGAGAGTTAAATGAGGTGTTGCCTGTGAAAGTGCCTCACACCTAGAAGGTAGTCAGTAGTCACTTTTCTTATTTTTTTTTACTCCAGTAAATGTGTTATTTTAAGGCAGTCAGTCTGGCTCTAGGGAAATTAAGAATTTTATTAAAGAATCAATTGATCCCCATTGCATTCACATTTTAATTCTTTAGCCTACTAAATCTTATTCTCATGAGATGTTCAGTAGTTGTGATCTGTACCAGTAGTGGTAGAATGAGAAAGTTCTATGTTGGCATGCTAAAACATGGTCATTAATTTATTCATTCATTCAACATACATGTAATGGGGATCTTTTCTGCCAGGTGTTGAGGAAACATCTTTTTTCCTCTCCTAAGTTATTTCTTGACTTCTCGGTAGGTCTATGGACTATGCTATTTCTGAAGCTGCTGTTTAGATAAAAGTAGTGTTTTGCCCTCAGAAATTCTGTTTACTTTGTCTCTTGGCATGGATTTTTCTGTCATAGGAGTAGTCCATTCCTATCACTTTTTCCTCCCTGACACAAATAAACATGGAGAGCAGTCCTGGAAAAGATGGACTGAATGAATTCTGCAAACAGCCAGGAGCCCTTGTGGCAGTAACAGGGAGACAGACAGCAATCCAGGAAGAACTTTTAGCAAGTAGAGCTCTCACCAGTGGGATGGGCTGTTTCAGAATGCAGTCAACTACTGCCAAAGATGTTTCATTAGAAGTTGTATAAGTCCGTTTCTGTTGCTTATAACAGAATACCTGAAAATGGGCAATGTATAAAGAAACAAAATTTATTTCTTACAGTTTTGGAGGCTGAGAAGTCTAAGGTCCAAGGAATACATCTGATGAGGGCCTTCTTTTGAGTGAGACCTCTCTACAGGGTCCTGTGGAGACCAGTGTGTCACATGGCAAGAATGGGCTGAGCAAGAGAGCTAAGCTTCTCAACTTGATGTCCTCATAAAGCCATCAGAAGCACACCCATTATTACTCCATGAATAGATTAATCCGTTCATGAGGGCACAGTCCTCACAATCTAATCACCTCTTAAAGGCCCATCTTTCAAATACCTTAATTGAATTTCCCACCCTCTTAACCCTGTTGCAGTGCAGATCAAGTTTTCAGTACATGAACTTTTGGGAGACACATTTAACACATGGCAAGGCCAAAGAACAATCGTTTAAAAAGCATTTTTTTTTTTTTTTTTGAGATTCTAGTGGTTTCATAAGTCACTGAAGATGAGTGGAAGAGATTCCAGCAGCCATAGTCCCAACATAGAATGTCAGGGGAATGTGGATGTTCAGACCACGTGGTAAGAGCATAGTAATGGGGTAATGGTGAGAGCAGGAGGTGGCCAACTGGACCAGTCTGTCTTTGTATAGTCCATGAGCTAAGAATGGCTTTTACGTTTTTAAGTGGTCCAAAAAACAATTAAAAGAAGAATACTATTTTGTGGCATGTGAAAATCACATGAAATTTGGATTTCACTGCTCAAAGTTTTATGGGCACACAACCACACCTATGTATTTACTGTCACCTGTACTTGCTTTCCCACCACAATGGATGAGTTGAGTGGTTGCAATAGAGATGGTGTGGCATGCAGAGCATTCGATCTTTTACATAAAATGTTTGCTGACCCCAGTTCTAAAGTAGAGTTTCTGGAACCTTCTCACTGTGAAAAATGGTGAAGTTTTTTCCACACACTGGGATAAATAGAAGATGCAGGCAGTACCTCAGCACACCTGAAACTCATTTGCACCACAGCCTCCAGGAAGGTCTCCTTCAGAGACTCTGGCTGGAGCCTTCAGTCTCACCTGTGGACTTTTGATACGGACATGCTCACCTGTCTTAGCTTTTCTCCTTATGGACTCATATGTTCATAGTAATCTACATACTGACTCTCACAGAGGTGTCTGTAGTTTACAAATGCTCTTCATGTATGCTGCTATCTCTTCCTCTTTGTTCTCAGTCACCGTTTTTGTCTCTCATCATCCATTTGGTCCTGGTCCCTCCATTTGAATGAGCCCTTCTTGAAATGCAGATATGAAAGTGTTTGCTGATAAAAAAAAATTCATAATGTTGGGAAAAAAGATATATATATGTGTGTGTGTAATAGAGTATTATAAACACCCTGAACCTTTGACATGAAAATCATGGGATGGGCCACATCCCCTAACACCTGCTGATAGAAATGGCCTTACTTTGTTGATGGGGCTGTCCTGGGAATCTGTGCTCGTAGGCTTAAGGGTGGGCAGCTGACACACTTGCCCATTCCAGACTCCGGGCAGCATCCTTTGTAGTGGGCTAGCACAAGAACTCGAATCCTAATTTGGTAATGGTGACCAGTTACTTGCATCTTTTTGAGAGTCTTGACAAGAAATATATAGAGAACAGCCACTTAGCTAGAAAAGAAGCAGCTAGAGAGAGGAATTCAATTCATTCCTTTGGCTGGTGATCCTACTACATATGAGGCACTCTTTTAGGGAAATGGTGAAACAAAGTCCTTGCCTTCTTGGATATTATATTTCAGAGTAAGATTCTGTGGAAAATAACTTTTTTAAAAAAGTGCTATGAAGGAAATAACTCAGATTGATGGGGCAGAGAGTAGATGGTAGAAGGGAAAGGCTGAGGTAATTAGGGAAGGCCTCTCAGGGGAGGGGACACCTGAAGTCTGTGATAAAGCCAGCTATGCAGAGATAGGACAGTAAAGAATTGTAGGCAGAGGGAACAGCAAGTGCAAAGGTCCTGAGGTTGTGGCTGACCTGCAGTGGTGAGGTAGAAAGTTGGAGAAGACAGGGCTGGATCCTGTAGACATATGGAGCAGCCGAGTCAGCTTGTGGCAGAACTCACACTCCCCACTGAGGTCCCTGTTGTTGCCTGGCTCTGGCTACAGGCTCCGATTGCCTAGTTTTACTACAGTTACTATTCTGGGCTTCACAGGTGGGTCCATCTCGCTTTTCATCCTTAATGTGTTGACAGTAAATTGCTGTTATCTGAGCTGGCTTCATGAGTCTGTTTCTTGTGATCAGATCATAACAATAGCTAGTACTTAAGATGTTCCAGGCCTTGCTGTCACACTTTATGTGGATCAATTCATTTTTTCCCAATGAGGCGATAACTTTGATCATCCTTGTTTTACAGATTAAGAACCTGAGTCACAGAAGTGACTGTTGGTTATCAGCTAGGAAGTGAGAGGGCTGAAGTTCAAAACCAGGTGGCTTGTTTCTGAACCTCGTGCTTTTCACATGCATGGTCTTTCCATTCTATCTCACCACCTGTGCAGGAAGCAGACTGAACTGGACTCCACACTGGTCATTGTCATCTTCTCCTGTTTGTGGATCCCTTTGAGAGGCTTTTGAAACGTGGCCTCTTCCTGCCAGGCGCTGTTGTGTGCATGTGCACGCACATGCGGAGTTTTGCATGCAAAATCAAGGGTTGTACTGAATCCCATTTGCGTGTCTAGAGCCCTGTTTCTGACCTTGTGGAATCAGGCTGGACCAGGGCTGATATAGTTGGGAGGAAGAGGAACAGAGTGATTGTTAACTGCTGGACTCCTCCAGATCTTTCTCACCAGTAAGAACCAACTTTGTTCATCCAGTAGTTAGCGTAACATGAGTGGCTAATGTGTGCCAGGCCAAGTGCTCACATGCTTGATTTCATTTCAGGGTCCCTATCACCCTATGCCGCAGGTACTGTAATTTCCCCTGTTTTAAAGATGGTAAAACAAAGCTTAGAGTTGAAGGGATTTATCCTTGCCAGGTGAGCTACAGAACCTGGCTTCTAATTTAGCTTTTAGTTATAATGACTCTCAAAGTAGTTGGGCTGCAGCTAGTGCCAGCATGTTTTTATCATGAATAAATGAGTGCTTGTAGACATTGCCAGGCCCTCAAATGTCATTTCTCACCTGCCTCTCTTAGGCAGCTCAGATCCATGAACCTGGGGAATGCTGTTGAATTTCTGGTCTTATCCTGAATGCCATTCAATGCATTAATTAATGTGACTGTGAAAGCACCTCACGCTCTCAGAGGGTTATAGAAGCGTGAAGTCCTTGCAGCCTCTACTGCAGGTAGCAGTGTAGTTAATCCCTGTTGAGACAGCGTGGAGACGCCCAGTGGACTGAAAATCATAGGAGGTTTGCAAAGACTTGCCTGCCATTCCAGACCCCAAAGTGCAGAATTGTAAATGAAAAGACACTCAAAGATGCCACATTTTGCTTGAATGCTTCCCTAGCAGTAAAATGTTATGCCAACATAAAGTCCTTATAAATGTGTAATAATAATTTCTATGTAAGCACCGGCTATAAAGTGAAATTCAGCTCTGTCCAGTTTTGCAAGAATTTTCTGTGGCAGAGAGTGCTAGCCATAGTGTGAATTCTCATCTGGGTGGAGAAAAACAAAATGCATTTCTCTGAGCATAGTTCTTCTTTTAAAGAGCTTTGACCTCAAATTTTAGAAGGAAAAGTGATCTTGTTGCTGAGGCATATTAATGTGGTAGATACTTTCAGTCAGGGCTATGGCTTGCCCCCTACTTGATTTTTTTCATATGCTTTGAGAAGAGTGACCTGAATGAGCAATGATCTTTTCCCCCAGCACTTTTCTGTTGAATGTCCACTTTTACCATTTGGCTTTTTTAAGAGAAAACTTTGGCCTAAATGTTTATGGTAAAGACTATAGAAATAGACTGAGAAAAAATAAATTATCATATTCCTGCCATTATCCAGTAATTTCTGAAGGTAAATATTTTTTATTTACTGGATTATGCTTATTTTACTTCCCCATCTGTTGGAAAGCTCCACTAGGGGAGGGACTTTGTCTCTTTTGCTCACTGTACTGTCCTTAGCACCTTGAAAAGATCTTAGCACATTGTAGATGCTAAATAAATATTTGTTCAAGTTCACAAATATGTGTCAGGTCATTAGGGAGTGGTGGAAGGAGCCAGGCTTCATTCTCTTGAATCCCAGTTTTGCCACTCAGTGGATGAATGACTCTGGCAATTGTTCAGCTTCTTAGAATTCCAGTGTTCCTTGGTAAAAAGAAAATAATTGTGTACCGAGACTGACCTCACCCGGTACGTGACTCTGCTAGATCTGCCGTAACCAAGTTCCACAGACTGGAGGGCTTAAACAACAGACATTTTTCCTCTCAAAGTGCTGGAGGCTGGAAGTCTGAGATCCAGATGTGGCAGGGTTGGTTTTTTCTGAGGCCTGTCTCCTTGGCTTGTAGGTGGCTGTCTTCTTGCTGTGTCTCTCGTGGTCTTCGCTCTGGGTGTGTGTGTGTCCTAATCTCTTCTTGGAAAGACACCAGTCAGATCAGATTAGGGCCCATCCGTATGACCTCGTTTTGCCTTAATTATCTTTTCTAGACCCCATCCTTAAATACAGTCACATTCTTAGGTACTGCGGGTTAGGGCTTCAACATATGAATTTCAAGGGGTACATGATTCAGCTTCTAATACGGGGTTCCTGCTTTGATTGTACTTTGTCATTGGTAAAATGGTATTCAGATGTTTATGTCTTACTGAGGAGTTAAGATCTAATTGAGGAGATACTGTAATTAGAGGTTGAGATAAAAGTCGCTAGCTCGAGAGGCTGATCTGTTATGATCTCCTTGGTGAGCGTAGCGCTTTTGGGGTTCGGGACTGGGCCTCATCCCACTCCTACAGTGGGTCCTGATGGAATTCTCTGGAACGTGTTTTCCAGTTGAAGGTGTATGTGCCCTCGAGCTCACTGAATCACTGGGGCTAGCATTTACTGACCAGAGGGTAGGAACCACAACCTCAGATATGCTGTGGTGCCTGCCAGGCCATGTCTAGCTCAGTCCAACAACAGTGGCCTAGTAACATTTAGGAATCATTGAGTGCTCACTGTATGCCATGCACAGTTCCAAGTGGGCCTCAGTGTAGAGGTTCTGTCAGCTCCTCCAGGATCACACAGCATGTGTGATTTGAACCAGGGAGGCTGCTTCAGGCTCTGGGTTCTTCTCTGCTGAGCTGTACTGGTTTCCAGGGAAGGGATCCTCTTGCTGGCAGCTGGAAGCCTCAACCAGTAGCAATCCTGGGGCTGTAGCTTGCCTAGCCTATGCCCACTGAGTGGAGCCAGCCTATTCCCAGACCACTGGGGTTGCCCTGTCTTGAATGGCCCTTCCTGACTTCCATTCTGTTGAGTCATACAACTGAGAGTCCGAGCCACAGCTGCCATGATAACTGGAGACCCTGGGTCCTGGCTGCCTTGGTCACTG
Organism: Cynocephalus volans; assembly: GCF_027409185.1. NCBI lineage: Eukaryota > Metazoa > Chordata > Mammalia > Dermoptera > Cynocephalidae > Cynocephalus > Cynocephalus volans. The sequence goes on from NC_084471.1 coordinate 15,755,227, forward strand.
ACCTCATTTTGGTTAAGGGTTGGTTTTGTCATGGTCTCTTCAATTGTGTTTTTGACTTCTGGGTCCCCATCCCCCTCAGTTCTGTTTCTGATCTAGCTTGTCCCTTAGATGGGAGCTCTCATTGTACATTAGGCTTGGGCTTTGCTGTCTGAGACGTTTTGCCCATGAGACTGGAACTCCGTACGTGAGAGTTGAAGATGGCTCGTGCCTTCTGGTGGTTCTAGAACCAGAGCTTAGGGAGCTCTGCGTGTCTGGGCTCCCTGGGAGCCTGGTCATTATGGTAGGCACTGGGACTCACGGTCCTTGGCTCTAGCCGGTGTGGAAAATGCTCCAGTAGGGAAATCACATGGGAGCCCAGAAAAGGGCCACCAACTAGAGGCTTCCAGGGAGATGTTTGATTCCAGAATCCTGAAAACTGAGTTAAATTTAGTGAGGTGAAAGAAAGGAGGGGTAGGGCCTTGTAAACAGTGGAAACTGCAGGAAGAGAATGGTGAGAAACACTTGAGGTGTGTGGAAGGGGCATTATTCTAAACCTGTTACTACAAATGCCTTGATACCTAAGGTTTGGACTGGTGAGGTGGTTACCTGAGGGTTAAGCCTGGGCTAGGTAGATGAGGGGTCAGGGGCTTTATGTGCAAACCAAGCAGCTTGGACGTTATCTTCTTTGGGGGCTGAAGTGTGTGCATGCATGCGTGTGCCTGTATGTGTGTGCATGTGTGTGTGTGTTTCCTGAGGACCCCACCCTGTAGCTTCCACTGTTCCCTAGTGGTGTGCCTGTGCATGAGAGCAAAGGCTCTTGTGGACTTGACTGTGAAGCCTGGAGGGCTGGGCATGAAGTCACTAAGAGGAGAGAGACAGACATACCGTGCAAGTTTTCATTCAGTTATCTTTTTCAAAAATGTAAAAATACTTTTCCAACCGCTGGTTCCAGGGGGCCACTGTCAGCCCTGAGAGTGGGTCCTGAGGGGCTGCCTAGGGACTTGGGCAGGCGTGAGGTCCTAGTGCAACAGGGAACAGGAGTCAGCTACCGACCAGCTCTCCCCCCCACCTTCATGGCAGTTCTCCCCCCACTCTTGCCTGCTGTCTTCCAGCGCTCTGAGACTTTACTCCTTACCCTCAGATGTGTTGCTGGAGGAATAGGAAGGCAGAAGCAGAAGGTACACATATGCACCCAAAAGCAAGAAAAAATATAGCACTTAAAAAAAACTTTTCTCAATGAATTTTTTGTCATTCCTTTGTCCTGTGACGACTCCAGAATCTCGGTCAGCATGTGAGCAGTGTCGTCATCATCACCATTGCTATGGAGTGAGTGTGTGTGTCCTCCCTAAAATTCATATGTTGAAACCTAACTCCCAAGGTGATGGTATTAGGAAGTGGGGCTTTAAGGACGTGATTAGGTTATAGGGGCAGAGTCCTCGGGAGCAGGATTAGTGCCCTTATAAAAAGACCCAAGGAGCTTCCTCACCCCTTCTGCCATGTGAGGACTCAGCAAGAAGATGGATGTCTGTGAACCAGGAAGAGGGCCCTAACCAGACAACGAATCTGCCAGTGCCTTGATCTTAAACTTCCAGCCTCCAGAACTGTGAGAAATAAACTTCTGTTGTTTATCAGCTACCCAGTGTATGGTGTTATGTTAAAGCAGCCCAGATTTACTAAGACAAGCATCACCATCACCAACATTGTCATCGCCAACATTGTCATCACCATCATCATTGTCATTATCACTGTCGTCACTGTCATCATCCTCATCTTCATCTCCTGCCTCTGTGATGCTTGCAGGTACCAGCACTTGTTCTTTATGGTTGACATGTATGAACTCAGTTAATTCTCATAATAACCCTGGGAATTAGTTACTCGTTGCAATTCTCATTCTACCTTTGAGGAAACTGAGACATACAGATGTTAAATAAGTTGTCCAAGGTCACACAGTTGGTAAGTGGCAGGGCTGGCATTCAAAACCAGGCCATCTGGCACCAGAGTGAACCATTTCTTCCTTCTCACAGAGGACACATGTCCCTTCTCACAGAGGACACATGTCCCCGGCAGTCTCCTTACCTGCGAGCTGAAAGGAGGAAAGAACTCGACAGCAGCCGGCTGCCTTTGTCTCCACATCAGCATCTGCATGATGTTGGTGTTTTCCTTTCCGTGGAGCTCACCTAAGTTTTATGTTACAGTCAAGTGTGGTCAGCACGAGCTCATGGAAATTGATTAAGCTGGACATCCTCTTTCTGAAACTTCACAGATGGAGTGTCCCTTGAAGACACAGTGGCCATGGGCCTCAGGCCTTGAGTGTTAGGGTAGATGCACACACCGCTGCCTTAACAAATGGGCTGAAAGCATGGATGGCCCTGGCCCAAAGGACCTTGTTGACTGATGGGCAAATGACATGTTACATCTGTCATTGTGGTAGAATTCCTCACCTCCCCACAGCCATTATCTTGCCAAAGCACTGTTGCTTGGAGTTTCTCCATATCATCTTTTTTTGGACAAGTCATCTGTAATCTCTCAAGCAGGGGTCTTGCCTCCCTCCTTCCTCATCTTTGCAGGGAAGGGTTGTGTCTTCTCAGGGTGTCTGGAAGCTCCTTGGCTCAGAATGGGTTAAGTCCAGCCAGGCTGCCTCCTGAGAGCCTGTCCCCCTGGATCACTGTTGGTTTTAATCTTCATTATCTTGAATGACAATGCTGTCAGCACTCGGGAGGGGTCCTTGAACAGCCAGATGGTGGCTGGATTTTTCTGCCAGTCATCAGTTTTCATCTGATTGCCGTGCAGGTGCAAGGAGGCAGAGTTTTTCACTACTCCTTATGCTTTCCCCTGTTGAAGCACATTCCTCCAGGAACCCTTAAAGGGACTATTAAGGCTGGGAGAAGTCCAGAGAGGTAAGGCAGTGGATTCATTTACTTAATAAATATTTATTGAACATATACTATGTACCAAGAACTATACTAGGCACTGGGGTTATAGGAATAAGCAAAGAAAAGGCCCTGCCCCAGCAGATCTTATATTCTAGTAAACAAACAAATAGGTATGGAATATGTCAGGTGTCAGGAAATGCTGAGAAGGGAGGACAAAGCAGGTTAACTGTACAAGGGGCCAGATGCTGACGGGGCTGTTTGTGAAAATTGGGATGTAACTGTTTTAGAAAAAGATTGTTAAAAGCCTCTCTGAGAAAGGAGCATTTGATGCAGTATTGCATGAAGTGAGAAAGCAGGCCACTTAGGTAAGTTGGAAAGCGCATTCCAGAGAGAGGGAACTCGAGCAAAGACCGTGATTAGCAAGGAGTCTGTAGTGGCTGAGTAAAGGTGGGGAGGGTTACACGCCAGTTTTATGTGCAAAGAATTTTTTCTTTTTCTCATTATTGCATTATTACATTTTCTCATTCATGCATGTATGCCTGTATTCATTCATTCCTTAGTAACCCTTTACTAAGGATGCCACTGGTGGTGTTAGGCACGACTGCAGGGGCTGGGGATTTAGGCATAAGTGTGCTCCTTGTGGGGAAGCCCCTGGGACACTGGGGGCTGGCATTGAAGATACCCCCAAAGTTGTCTTTGTCAACCCAGCTTTCTTCTTCATCCTTCATCACTAGGCTTCAAACAAGAGCCTGTGGCCAAAGTTTTCACTTTCTCAGCTTGGCCTTCAGAATCTGGCTTCCGTCCTGCAAGCTGCTGCATGTGCTGCCCATGACCCGGTTGTCAGATCTGAGCACCTTTCTTCCATCCTCTTGCTCTCTGAACTCTGCAGTAGCATTTCATGCCGGTGACCAGCTCCTTCTTAGAACCTCCCTCCCTGCACTTCCTTGAAGAGGACTCCCCTGATTCCCCGGCTCTCTGAGCACTTCCACCCAATCACCTGCGCCAACATCTCTCCTCCTGCCTTTCAAAGGCGGGTCACCTCCAGGTTCTGTGGCTTCTTCTCATTGTGAACTCACCCCTTTGGTGTGGAAATACATTTCCCACCTGTCCTGCCGGCATCTTCAAACTTACTGTGTCAAATGCAGAACTCGTCTTCCCTTCTCCTAATGATCTCCCCTTTACACTTCATCTCTTTCAGTGAATGGCGCCTTTGTTCCCTTCTGCCATCTCATTTCTTCTCATCTGCCAAAATCTGAGGAATTCTCCAGTGTGATCTCTGATATTTATCCTTTTTATTTCATTCCTACTGCTCCCACTTGCCCCCCAAGGTCCTCCTTAGAACAGTGGCTTTCAACTTCCAGTGCGTTGTCCTCAGACAGGCAGCTTCTGATGGTTCACCTGGAGACTTATTAGAAATGCAAATTCTTCAACCCCACCCTGAGCTGCAGAATCTGAAACTCTGGGCACGAGGCCCAGCAATCTGTGTTTTAACAAGCTGTGTCCAGGTAATTGTGATGTTCCTGAAACTTTGAGAACCACTGAGGTAGACAGCTGAGGTAGCTTCCTTCCCAGTCTCCAGGACTCATTTCTGTCTGCTCCAATCGGCTGGCCACCTTGATGCTGATGCGAGCTTTCTCTTAAAGAACAGCCCTGATGACATCCCTCCTCATTACACACCCTGGTGTCTCCCGCACAGGCCACTGTGTAACAGGTCTGAGTACACATTGTTCAGAAGTGACCTCAGGGCAGACTTCTTGAACTTCTTAGAAATTCCTGATCTGCTGGGCTAACTCAGAAGTTGTTTTTTTGTGAATTATATCTCTTTGTAGAGATATGGATCATTTTATGTAGTCAGTATGCCACAGATATATACATGGTGGGTTTTTTCGGGGGTGGAGGGTAATCTTTTCAGTGATCTCTGTCCTGGGGGAAGCCATGGGTTAAACTGTCTTTTGTTTGGTAGGCTGAGTCTTCTGGTAAATCATTTTCACCCCAGGCCTCCTCTTTTCAGTTGGAGGAGGCTGGAATTAACTGATTTCTAAGGCTACTTCCAGCTTGGATATTCTAGGTCTGTGACTCTAATTCATCTTTTTTGAAAAGTTAAATATTTTTTGATTTTCTTAAAATGAGGTAAGAAGAGAACTGTAATAGGCCAAAGATGTAAGGTCCTAATTCCTGAAACCTATAAGTGTTACCCTATTTGGAAATAGGGAAAGACTCTGCAGATTTGGTTAAGTTAAAGATCCTGAGATAAAGAGGTAAATATGGAGAATCCCTGTGGGTCCCAGAGGCAATCACATGTATCCTTATAAGAAGGAGACGAAGGAAAGGGAGATGTGACTGTGGAGGCAGAGGTTGGAGTCATGCAGCCACAAGTCAGAAAATGCTGGCAAGAAGCTGGAAGAGGCAAGGAACAGATTACCCTTGTTCCTTTGGAGGGAGCACCGCCTATGACACCTTGATTTTGGTCTTCTGGCCTCCAGAGCTGTGAGAGAATATGTTTCTCTTGTTTTAAGGTCCCAAGTTTGGACTACAGCAGAAATAGGGAGTTTCACCACAATTAAAAGACACTGTAAAAATAAAAAGAGGGGAAGAGAAACGAATGCTTCTGTGTTTGAAATGTGTCCTGGACAGTGGGTATGTCTGTCTGTGGCACGAAGGTCATGGGTGTGGCATGGCGGGGGTGGGGAGATGGGTGTCCTCAGCTCTGTCCCTCCCAGCTTTGCTCTTTTCCTAAACCTCCCCGCTCTGCTTTCTCACTCATGAGTGGTGGTGTGTCTTGCATTCCCAGCCACTTCCTCTTGTCATGACGCTGTCCTGTGTCCACACCTGCTGTTTTGTTCTCACTAATTTCAGCCGGGAGTTCAGCAGTTCCAGCCTCTACTGGAGGTCGGGATTGATGGGTGGTGGGAAAACCTGATGGACTTTGTTCCCCTGTCTCTGTAATCTTCCCATATTTGGGGATTTGAAAAATATCCTTATCCTGAAGTGAAGAGACTGAACTCTGGAACATTCCTTTAGAGGTTTTGCTTCATAGCGGCACAGTCATTTGAGGCCCCTGCATAGTTTTCTACAGTAAAAGCCAGCGCTCTCTGCAGAGTGGATGTGGACAATGGTCTGAGGGTCTGAGTCATTACATTTCTCATTTGCTGATCAACTACTAGAATCACAAATCATGGTATTTTAAGACTTGTTCCTTGAGATGACCAACTCCATTTAACTTATCTTGCATCTAAGAAAAAAAAAGACCAAAGTCTCTGAATGAGCTATGGTAGAATATGACACTAGACTTGGTCCTTAATGCCCACCTGCCTCTGTCACCTCTTTCCCCAAAATTGTGCTAAGACGTGTTGGTGGCCAGCAGCTATCATTATAGACAACTAACATTTTTTGAGGCCATACTATGTGCCAAGTACTATTAGTACTTTTCCTGCATTAAGTCATTTAATTCTCATTACAACCCTATGAGGTAGATGCTTATTATTAGTAGAAAGTATTTAGACTTTGGTCAGACCTTTAAATTCTGGAGCCATGATTTGCTAGTTAAATTTAAACCTCTAGTGTAAAATGGGAATAATATGGCCTCAGCACAGGTCCTCAGTAAATGTTTATGGGTGAAAGGAATAAATGCATGAGTGGATAAGCCAGGGACTCAGGGAAATAGATGTAATTAAGAAATGTTGGTCAATAAAATGCTAGCAAAACCCAGGGGTCTGACTTGTGTTTAACTTGAGCATGTGACATAAAACTTTTGCTTCTGTCATTTTCTCATCTGTAAAGTGAGGATGATAATATCTCCCTTAAAGGATTGTTCTAAGGATTAGATGGGATCATAACATAAGTGAAGCGCTTGATATGATGCCTTGAAGTTAGTAAGCACTGAGTGAATGTCAGCAGTTGTTATTAGCTGTGATGCATGTAATAGGGCAAATGAGGAAAGAGCCATTGCTGGGTGGGTGGGGTGCTCTGGGGTAACCATAAAGCCCTGGACTGGGATCTGCCCTGTAAACAGAACAGCATGGAGGCATGAAGTACAGATGACTCAGTTTGAACAAGGATATTTTACCCCTAAAGGGCAACAGAAACAACTCTATCCACAAATGGGCCTTACTGGAAAATTCCTCACTGTATAAGGGGCAGGTGCAACGGGCAGAAGGAGCTGTTGGCTGTGTGTGGATCCATCTGTCCCCAGTTACACTGTATTTGGGGATGAGTCATAGGGCTCTGTCCTCAGGGACAGGGAATGCATCATGTCATTGGACCTGAGTCCCACATGTGGGTGAGGCTGTGTTCTGGAAGGATGGCTGGGCCTCATTTTCTTTTCCAGTTACTAGTCGCATGTAAACTTGGGCAAGCTATTGTAATTATTTTTTCTTTACTAACATGTAGCAAGGTGGTTAACTCAGATGAATATTTATTGGCCCCTACTCTGTATCAGGCACTGTATTAGGTTCTGGGAAAACAGGAGGAAAACACATGGTTTCTGTCCTTTGGCAGCTTATGACTCCTGGTAGACACAGGCAAGGAAGCCAGCAATAACAGGTATACGTGGGACTATGGAAGCATTTACACACACGCAACCCCATCATACAGCCTTCAGGCAGCCAAAGGTGTGTATTTTGGTCTAAGTATAAGTTGATGAGTTTTTCTCATAGGAAAGCCTCTTGACTGATGACTCATGAACTTGTTCTGTTTTAATATACCATTTATATTTGTCAGGATGGATTAGGTTGTGCTATTTATATGAGCAACCCTAATATTTCTGTGGTTTAAATAACGAAGATTTCTTTCTTGCTTATGTAACATATTCATCTGCAGTTGGTATATGGGGGGGGGTGGATTCTGCCCCATGTCATTTATACTCAGGGACCAAAGTGGGTCCCACTGTCTGGCCTGTCATAGATTCTTGTGGCCAGAGGAAATTGGGACCTGGGGCCTCATGTTCTGCCTCTGGCTTTGCTTACAGTTTATTGGCCAAAGCAAGTCATGTGGCCACTGTCCACTTCCAGAACTGAGAAAGATCAGGCCTACCTGTGATTGGAAGTTTAGAACCAGAGGATTTCTGACAGCCTTAAGGACTTCCACATCATTCTGACCATATTCACGTTTGAATACCTAAGCTGTACAAGATTAGCAAAATGGTGCGTTTGCAAAGGGAGCTTCAGAAGCTGGCCAGAAACATGAACAGAAAGTGACCATCTGAGTTCTAGGAGAAGTATAGGAAAACCATTTGTACCAGCTGTAAGAGCTCAGACTGCATCAGAATGGAACTATGGCATAGGGCTGATTGTCTGGACACCTCTGTAGCTCCCAAAGGCACACATAATGCTGTTGTAGCTTAGTAAAATTTAATGTTATGCAGTGCCTTTGCCAGGCACGGTGCCAACATTGGGGATATATAATTAACTGGAATCATTAGGAAAAATTTAGAATATATTTATTATATTGATTGCAGGATCAGGGAAGTGTCTTTTCACTTAGCTAAAACTAAATGTTTTAGCAATAAAAACATAAGCCTTTTGTTACCTAAAAAAGTCACTTAAATGGAACCTGAGTAATTGGGGCATGATGTGTTTATAGTTCACCATTTCCTTCATATGCAGTTTTTAAGTGTTTGATCATTTGGGCAGGCTTTTCAGTCTAACTCCCTGATCTTATTTTTTTCTTGTTCATCATGATCACGATTGTTGAGAATTTCCAGTAATATGTTGAAAACTGAGCTCCTTTGGTATAAGCATATACACATGCATACACACATGCACACACACAGACATACACCTTTCAGCTAGGAGAAATAATGGGCTTCAATAAGCAGGAGGTCATTGATTGAGGTCAGATCAGAGAGGGTACATATCATCTGGAGTGGTCTTGCCTGCTGTCTCTGCCCTTTTCCCCTTCTCATGTCCTCACCATGCTCCTTGACACTCTTTATGTAGGTGGCTGGAAAGAATCCTCCTTAAATACCTTTGGCTCACTTTCCTGGAGATCTTAATCAGTCAAACAAGTATTTGTCAGGCATGGTTTATAAGTGTAAGGTATGGCTCCTGCCCTCTAGGAGTTTATAATTTCGGCATGGGGAGGTAAACTAGTATTTTCTTACTGTGTGCCAGGCACTTCCAAGCTTTTTTGAGGATACAGCCTCTTTTAATCCTACAGTAGCCCTCAGTAGCTGCCATTTTTTTCCACTTTATGATGATGACATTGAGACTTGGAGAAGATAGCCAACTTCATTATGCTTATGTAGTAAGTGGCAATATTTGTATATGAAGCCAGGATTCTCTTAACTCCAGTCTCTGTTCTTGCTACAGCATCTGCCAGCCAACATGAAGCAATGATAGGTCCCTAGGCCAGAGTAGAATCTCAGGAGGGCAGACATTTTTGTTGGTTCTCTTTACCACTGTATTCCTGGTGACTAAGAACCTGGCATAGATAGGGTGATCATTAAGAAAGGCCCTTGCCCTCAAGGAGCTTGCAGAGTAGTGCTGTGAAATGGACCAGTAAATTTATCATGTCGGTGTAGGTGTCACACACCATGGAGCAGAGTGCTGTGTGGGACAGAAGAGGGTGCATTGCAGGCAGCCTACAAGGAGCCACTGGGGGTATGCAGCGGTGCAGCATCATTTGGATTGGTCAGGCAGCATGCATCTCTTGAGTAGCAGCATGGGCAAGGACCGGTAGTGGCAGGTGTAGGGTAGCAAGCCTGATCAGGGGGCCATAATGAATGAGAAGGGGCTGAATTTAGAGTGGGATAGAGTGGAAGTGCTTGATACTGGGGTGTTAAAGATGGAGAATAAAGGAGAGGGAGGAGTCTGGAAGCACCTGCACATTCCAGGCTTGGGAAATTAGGTGGGTGGTGGTGGGCCAGGAGATGACCAGGTGGGAAGAGAAAAAATAATACTGTTTCAGACAGGGTGAGAACATGAACTTTGGAGTCAGAACATCAGCTCTAGATTCAAGCCCTGGTCTTATCTTTTATTTGTTTTTTGAGCTTAGGCAGAATACTTAACCTCATTGAGCCTTAGATTCCTGTAATATGGGAATATCAATTGTACCTACCTCATGGGGTTATTGTAAGGATGAAATGTAATCATGCACATAAAGCACTTTATGTTTGACATGTAAATGCTGGTTGTTAATTATTAATAACTAATTATGCATGTGGATAAAGTATAGCTAACTGTGGTGGGGAAGTGATACCTAATATTCTCATTTTAAAGAGTTGGAGCAAAGTGCTATAGGAGAAAATAAAGTGAGGAAGAAAAAAACTAATCAAACACCTATTATATTGCCAGGCCCTATGCTGGATGTTTTGCAAATTTTCCTTATTTAATCATCATACCCATCCCATTAGGGAGAATGGTGCATTCGTTAGAGCAGGCTGAATAGAATGTAGAATGACTCAAGATGTTTATTTTGGACTCACAGAAAGTGTGAGTATGTTGGAGAGAGTAAAGGTGGGGGTGTCTCTGCTGCACACAGTGACCCAGACTGAAGGAAACCCTGTCATTATCCACATAGGGTTTCTAAGCTCTGGACACTGACGTCCAGCCAGCAGAGGGCAGGAGTGTGAGCAGTGAGGTGGGACTCACGTCCTTGCTGCTAAGTCCAGCTGTTAGGATGTGGTCACACGGTCACATCTCACTGCATGGAGGCTGGGAAATGTCTCACCTGCACCCAGGTTTTGGTGAACAGCTGGCCACTCTTAAAAATGAATAAACTTCCTTAAAGTCACAGAGAGTATATATGGGACAGTAAGATTACGTTCAAGTTGGTCTTTTCAGGAAGTGTGGAAGAGTGGTTGGGGAGGTGTGGATTAAATGAAGTGCATTTAGAGCGATTAAATAATAAAGGTAATGGATTAAGCAATTAATGAAGGAGGAGTATTTGAAGTCAAGGTAGTTGACTTCAGCTCTTAGATGATGCAGGAGCTGGAGCTGGTGCTAGAAAGGCTTGGTGGGGAAGGTGGTTGTCATCGGAGAAATTAAGGATTTGGTATATTAGTGGTGTGGATGTGGATGGATAGCCACAGGCTTGATAGAGTTGCCTTGGATGGTAGTAAAATTGGAAAGGGGAGAATCTGAGATTCATTAGAGGGTAGCAGAGGGATACAGAGTTTATGGCCAGAAGGTCTGAACTTCAAAAAAGTCATTCATAGCATTCATATGTGTGGAATACCTCATTTTTAAGCTCTGCCATGCACTTTGCAGAATATTAGATTGATGGAGAGCTTTGAGCTCACATACCACTGGGAGGAGATAAAATGAGATGTCATGATGCGACTGACAGATATTGGCTCTTGTGATCGATACTTATGGATTACAAAGACCACAGGAGCCCAGGTGAACTCTGAAGTTGTTTGACATGTGGGATCATGCTGCTGGTGAAATCAGTCAGTCCGGTTCTCTTCAAACTCTTTTGAGTTGTTTTTGAGCATGGAGATAAATCAGCCTATCGACAAGTATTTATTGAGCACATACCATGTGCCTGAGTAATTGGAACACCAGTTCCTGGGATGGTAATGGGAAATAGGAACGAGGTATAACCCCAGCCTCAACCAGAGTCTAGTTGTGGAGGCACTAATGACGTCTTGAGGGAGACCACCATGCACAAAGTTCCTAAAGGCAGAGAAGACCTGGGTTTTCATCCCGCCGAGTTCTGTGAGCCCTGAACAAGTCCCCGGGCTCCCTGGCGTCTCATCCAACAAGGCTGCTTTGTTCTCATTATTCAGTAACTATTTGCTGTGTACCATCCGTTCAGGTCCACGGTGCCCAGAAAGGTAGGATACAGAGTCGCTGACCTCAAGAAGCAGAAGAAACAAGATTAATGCATGCAGGGAGAAAAGGCAGGCTTTTACAACTGTCAACAGGTATCAATTGAGAATCTCCATCGTAGAGGCTCTTTTCCCAGGGCCTCGGCAGTAGGCAGCCTGCCTATCTGCCTGCTCGCAACTCAGTTACAGTCCACTGCAGCCGCCGACGTCCTCCCTCCCCCGCCTCCCTCTCCCTTGTCATTCTTCCTCCCCTCCCTTTTATTCATTCAGAAAATATTTATTGAACACCTACAATTTATCACTGTGGAGAGACAACTATGACTGAGTTGACAAGGTCCCCGTCCCCATGGAGCATACCTTCTCCTTGGAGCAGTGGACTATGAACAAGTAAACAGATGAGATGGTCTCAGATCTTAACACATGCCATGAGTGAGCTAAGGCCAGCAGTGTGGTGGAGAGTGACTCGTCAGGGACACAACTGGGTGGGAAGTTCAGAGTCCTGAGGAGGGAGACGTGAACCATCCCTGTTTGTATAGGTGAGAATCTAAAGCGCAGAACTCGTCCAAGGTCAGCTTAGTTGTGGAGCTGGGTCTGCAGCTAGGTCCTCTGCTTCTACAGAGCCTTCTTCCACCGCATCAGTTGCCGCGCTGCCCTTTCTTCCTTCCTTGTTCCCTCCCTCCTTCAGCTTCTCCATCTGTCATAAGTGGATAATGATTTTGTCCTACCTTACCGTTGACCCCCTAGATAATATTGACCTGGCGGGGAAGTTGTAAGGCATAACTAATAAAAATGACAATGAAGCATTTGGCAGTGGACCGTGTGATACTGAATGCTAATGCCGGGAAGAGCCTGTGCGTGGGGAGAGGGCAGACTTATTAGGCAGCTGTTTAGCCAGCGTGATTCTTCTGCCCTCAGCTCCACTAGGCAGCTGAGTCCAGTTCCGGCAGCTCTGTCCTCTTGACTTTTGCTCTGTTGCCTTTTGGTTGTTCCCCTTGTGTAGATTTGGTGGACCTGCAACAACTCAAAAACACTTTTGTGCTGTGAATTGGGCTTGGCAGGTACAAGAATGGTGGGCCCCATACTAGGTGTCCAGCCATGAGAACCATGGGTCAGCCCCAAGGGCATTCTGGTCTAGAGAGAGGAGAGGGACAAGAGCGTGACCAGGTGTAGTGAGGAGTGATGAGGCCTGAGACAGACACCCCAACTCTGGGGGGCTGTGGGAGCTCCTTTGTTCAGGTATAAGGAAAAGAGGGAGGTGCATCAGGGAGCTTCTGGGAGCAGTGACACCAGGTGGAGTTCCAGAGATGGCCTGGTGCAGAGGTCCAGAGCTTGAACTCTGGAGCCCATCTGCCGGTTTTGGACAAGTTATTTCGTGTCTCTCTGTGGGTGCATCATGGGGTGGCAATACTGCCTACCTTGTAGGACAGTTTTGAGCATTAAATGAATTAATACATGCAAGGGCTTAGAAAGTATCTGATAAATAAGTACTTTGAATATCTTTAGGTGGAGATGTTGGCACCTGCAGAGGCCTGCAGAAGGAGTGCACTCTCAGAGGGGCTGAGTGGGGAGACAAGGCTGTGGGCGAGCACCAGGTTGTGATGAAACTTGCGTGCCTGGCAAAGGAGGAACTATAGGGATATTACCGGGCCTCCAGTGTATATATTTGATATGTATCCGTACATGTATCTATATATGTATGTCTCACATATATATACACACACATCTGTATACACATATAAAAGTATAATCATGTGTATACATATGTATACACATATGCATTTATATATATATACACCACTCACCCAGTGTCTTAGCTCTAGGAACAGATTGTGTTGGGTAAGATCAGGTTGAGGAGAATGTCTTGGGTGATAGAGGCACTTAAAAGAGGGTGACAGCCCATCACACTAGCTGTTCTGGGAGAACATCCTGGAATTTTAAATGATCCCATGGGAGTGGGATGGATATTAACTTTGAAGGTCGGATAGGCCTGACTTAGAATCTTGGCCCTAACATGTCTGTTGTCTATGTGTGTATCTGTCTATTTATCTATCTACCTACCTACCTGTCTGTCTACAAAAGTCTGAATATTTGTTTCCCCTCCAGAGTCATATGTTGAAGTCTAATCCCCAGTGTGATGGTATTAGGAGGTAGAGCCTTTGGGAAGTGATTAGGTCATGAGGGTAGAGCCTTCATGAACATGATTAGTGCTTTTATAAGATAGGCCCAAGAAAGCTCACTCACCCCTTCTACCTTGTGAAGACACAGTGCAAAGACAGCTGTCTGTGAACGAGGACGTGGGTCCTCACCAGACACTGAATCTGTTGGTGCTTTGATCTGGGACTTCCCAGCCTCCAGAACTGTGAGAAATAAATTTGTCTTGTTTATGAGCCACCTACCCAGTCTATGGTAGCAGCTCAAATAGACTAAGACTCTGTCTGTCTATCCATCCACCCAGAAGCCAGATTGCCTACTGAGGAGGAGGCCAGGCATGGAATCCATACCTTCCCTGACCTGCCCTGCTCATGGAGGGTGTTTGCTCCTCGTCTCTCCCCCACAGGCCACAGGGGGCACTCGCTGCATCTGTCCTTGAGTTCCATCACTTAGACCCTTTTTATTTGTGAAAATCACACAGGCATCTGAGCATCAGTCCACATCTTTGTGTGCTCTTTTAATGAGAAAATTGAATGCAAAAGAGGAAAAGTTTGGAGATAATTGGACTCAGGAGGCTTGTCTGTTTTTTGGAGGTGATGAGCAGTTGATAGTCTCATAAGAAGTGCTTATGAGGATCTACAAGTGGTTCAGCAACCGAATCCCTTACTTCCACAGCACCTCTCCCTGAGGTTTTCCTCCCACAGCAAACCCTCCCCGGTTCTCTGCACACATGTGAGGCTGAATGCTCGCAGGGCTATGCTTGGACGTCCACGTGGATGTGAACACACGTGTGCTTTCCTGCGATGGCCCATGAGGTTTCACTGAGAGGCAGAGGAGCTCAGATCCTTGCTACTACTCTCCTTTGAAACTTCCTTTTTTTGTGGCAGCCAGTCTCTTCTCTAAAAGTTGCAAGCCCAAGTGTATGAGTCCCTGGGCTGGGTTGACAGGCAGATGCCTGCACTTAGCACACAGTTAAATTCTCAAAGAATGGTCTTGGATGAAGAGACCATTTTCGTTGTAGAAGCCACTGTCAAAAGCCAATCACTCACCCACTTATCTTAAAACAGAGGAAGGCAACACAGTGCTTTTTCTCTCATGGCGGATTCTCCCGACATGAGGAAAGGAACATAATTGGAAAATGGGCAATATTCACAGAGCAATTACTGTGCCTGTTAATGAGGTTTACATGAAGGCTTCCACTGAATTAATGAAGAACAATGATTTTGGCATTCGTGTTGAACAGCTGGACAGCATGATAAGGGAGCAGACTGTGAAGGCCATTGGCTTAGACGAGGTGATGAGGACCGATGGAAATTCTAGCCTCTGCCAGCCCCTTCTTCAGTTCTCCTGGGGTCTCATGACTGTCCTGGGAGAAACTGACCATGCGAAGCTGCCAGACTGTGATTCCTCAACAAAGAGTGAGAAGGAAGAACCACTTTGGCAGCACTGTGGGCTTGCGTCTTCCTTGGGCTGTGCCTCAAAATGTAGCTGATGTCAAATCATCACATCTCCTCTTCTCGAGTGTTCTCATGAAGGGATTATGGTGACTCTGGGGAGTGTGTCTTAGGGAAAGCAGCACTCCCTTTTGAGTCTGAAGATCTGAGTCTAAATTATGGCCCTGTCATTTAGTATCTGTGTGTTCCTTGGACACATTGTTTAGCTGCAGGGAGCTGCAAGTTCCTCATCCGTAGACAGGGCAGTCATGCTTACATCCGTGAACTGCTGTGAGGATCAGGTGAAATAGTTTATACGAAATTATGTTATGCACATGTTGTATCAGTCAGAGTGCTCCAGAGAAAAAAATCGATAGGATGATATACATTTATATGTGGATATATTTAACATATACATAGAGGCTTTATTTTAAGGAATTGAGTCATGTGATTGTGGGGCTGAGAAGTCTGACATCTGTAGGTCAAGCTGTGAGACTGGAAACTCAGGCAGAAGTTAAGGCTGCAGTTTAGAGACAGAATTTCTTCTGCAGGAAGCCTCTGTTTTTACTTTTAAGACATTCACCTGGTTGGGTGAAGCCCACCAACGTTCTTTAGGATAGTCTTTAAAGTCAACTGATTGTAAATATTAACCACATCTACAAAATAATCTTACTGTAGCACCTAGACTAGTGTTTGATTAAATAGCTGGGGACTATAGTCTAGCCAAGTTGACACATAAAACTAACCATCACAGTCATTATCATTATTATTGATATGTCAAGAATCAACTAATATATTTGGCTCTGTTGGGGACTATTGAAAAAGCATCATTTGCTGGCCTGGTGTGCACCCTGTGTCTTCTTAGCTGTAGGGACCGATTGTGGTGGGTGAGAGCAGGTTGAGGAGAATGGCTTGAGTGAGTGATAGAGGCACTTAGAGCAGGTTGATGGTCCATCAGACTAGCCTTTCTCGGAGAGCATTTTGGAATTTCAAATGATCAAGTGAGAGTGAACATTACATCGTGGAAAGGATATTGAGGTCAGATTGACCTGACTTAGAGTCTTTGCTTCAACATGTCTTCCACCCTATTCCACATTGATGAAAGTAACCTAACCTCAGTGATGTTCTTTTTTATCTTTTTCTCTAAACTGAGAAAAATATTATTTATCTTTTAGGCTTGTTGCAAGAGTGTGTAGTATATCTGGCATGATTTAAACACTCAGTGAATAATTGTTTCCCTCTGTGTATATTCAGTGTTCACTGAGTTGGTATAATGTAACATTTGTTCTTACCTAGGGATTTCCTATAAATGGTTGGAGGTGGAAGTTGAGAGCATTGCAGAATACGACAGTTTGGGAAAGCTGGAAATATCATTAAGATGGAGAAAAGGATGGAGTAAAAGGCTACCGGGGCTTCCAGTGTTCACAGTGAAAATGCATTTCACGGTGAGATCTTTAATGCACAGAAAAAATGAAACGTCCTGAAGTAGATTTGTCATTGGGCTGAAAGCTGAGGTAGGACAAAAGCTGTGTGCTGTTTCCCAGAGGTTGTGTCCAGTGGGAATGTCCACACTTCACTGTTTGTGAAGGTGAGTGGTCACCATTGTCAGTCCTGTTTCATATATCTTGGGGTCTGTTGGGCAGCGGGTATCCCAAATGCTAGATGCATCTGTCTTCCACCAAGATGTGTGTGTGAGACACTGTTGGGACCCCTATGTTGTTTCTAGTCCCGGGATACTTGACTGTCAGAGATGACCAAAAGAATCTGTGCCATCCTGGTATATGTCCTACAAGCCCCTTAGGACCGGGTCTTGACATCCTTACCTGGGAAAGCTTGTGGCTTCTTAGAATGGCACTTCTTAATGCAGTAGATGTACTTAATAACACCGCTTAAACTAACACTGAATGAAGTCTTTTTATATGCCAGTTTGTAACACTGAATGGGAGAAACCGGAAAGCATGCAGAAGTGGTTGCATTAAATGTATGTCTATTTGTCTTTTTATTTCTCGTGCAGGCTGTGCATTCTCTGGAGGGCACATGGTTTTCTTTTCATCTCTGTGCTCATTGTCTAGCGTAGGGCCTGGCCTCTTGTCAGGACATAGTACATGTTTGCTGGAGAGTCAATAAACTGTGAGGAAACTTCTTGATCCATGTTATGCTGTTGGCCTAGACAGCTGTTGAAGCTTGATTGTGTGTATGGAATGAAAAATTTCACACAAAGGGGAACTCAATCATGGGCCAGAACCCCAAGGGGACCATCTCAGAGGGTCTGATAGATGGGCGAGACACCCGGCGAGGCCTGCACCATCTGTGCCTCCACCCTGGCTGATCAAAGCTGAATGTGTGATTGAGTGAGGTCTCACCAGTGACAACGCATCCTGGCTGGAAAGCGTACAGCAGGAGGTGCGGGTTTGAATCTCAGTTTTCCTTGGAGACTTGAATAGAGAGAAAAGGCATCGTGGTATGCAAAGAGAGAGCCATCACTTATGACCGCGTCTGGGGGAAGTGATGAATAGGAGAAGACAGTGCATGCCAAAAAGAGCCTTGTCCAAGATGATACCAAGTGACTGTCACAAATTATGGGCAGGTGAGATGCTACATCGGAACCATAAGAAGGCAGAGTAGACCAGGCACAATTCTCAGTACGTTTCAGAGTGTGGTTGGAGCTTAGCCTAGTCTTGACCTCATGGTCCAGTCCTTTGGGGCATATGCTCCTGGAACTTTAGATACTAAGTGCCATTGAGTGGGAAAAGAAATGAGATTTTTATGTTTCTATGTACATGTTGTTATTGGTTGTCTGCATTTGCCCAGTTGGGTTAAACCTATCAAAATAGTTTCTCCAAGTCTCTTTTAATGACATGGCCACTAGAGTACTTCAGAAAGTTCATGGAAAGATTTGTATTATCTTTTAATTCTATTTTTCCACTAACTTTCTGAAGTGCCTTTGCATGCACCTAAGGTTGACATCTCAGAATCATCCTTAGAAACTCTCTGTACAATTCCACTTTCCTTGTCCCTCTCTTACTTAGGTGCTAAGCCCCGTTAGTCCATTTCCTCCTGATGTCCACTGCTGGTTTTTTCATCTCCATTTGTCACGGTTCTGGGCCGAGCTCCCATCATCCCTGGCCTGAAGTATTGCCTTAGCTGACACCCTGGTCTCCTCCTTCCTGTGTCTCCTAAACCATCATTTTTATGCTGCCAGAGTGAGTTTTCTAAAGCTCAGAGCAGCTCATGGCAATCCCTGATCAAACCCCTTTGATTATCCCTCACTGCCTCTAGAAAAAGTCCAGAGAACTTAACCTGACATAATAAAGCTGTTCCCAGTCGGGCTCCAGCCTTCCTTCCTGGCCTTGAGCCCTGCCTCTATATAAACAAATTGTGATTTTACCAATCCCTAAATCCAACATGTTCTTCCATGTTTCCAAGATTTGGGAATTGTTTTTCTTCCTTGGAAAGCCTATTAACTTTTTCTACCTGTCAGGCTCCTACTTATCCTTCAAGACTCAGGTTTAGGCTGTTTGAATTGAATCACATGCAAATGATTACTACAGAGGTGCTGAGACTGGCAAACTTCTCAGGAGTGCGTGACTTTAGTTTAGTGGAAACTCTTTTCAGCTGGAGCTGTCAGTGCCCCACAAGGGAATCTAGCTCATTCATGTCTTTACTGGCTCTGCTAAATTGTGTTTTATTAGTGTGTGTGATTGTACTGATGCTCAGGCTACTGTGCTAATGACTGATAATTGACTTAATGAGCTATTTGTAAGAAATACCGTAATACCAGTAGGAATGAAACCAGACCCCACCACAGCTGGTGGCATAATAGCCCTTTGACTAACCTGAGGGAGGAAAAGCCTGCAGAACTCTTGAAGTCAACATAAGGAAGTGCTCGGAGTTACGCACTTTTCTTGAACACGCAATGTACCGGCTTCCACTTGCACATTACCGTGCATGCATGTATCAGTCAGAAGGCCAGGTAATGCTGCAGTAATGAATCTCGCTTGTGACAATTACGATTTTTTCCCCCATTCAGCATGTCCGTCACAGGTCACCTGTGCCTCTGCTCCATGGTGTCTTCACCCTGGGATCCAGGATATGAGGCAGCCTCTGGCAGGGATGGTCATCATGGCAGAGGGAAAAGGCACATGGAGGGCGAGGGCACTTAAAGCTTCCATCCAGTTACTTGTGCTCCTGCTTCATTGTCCAGAGGAAGGCACATGGCCGTGCCAGGGCAGAGGAGTTCTGTCTGGATGTGCTCAGAGCTGGAGAACTAAGAGTTGTGAACAGCTTGAGAACCTTCACACTGTGGTGTAGCTGTACATTGATATGCCTTATCTGGAGAGTCAGTCGGGAGATTTTCTTCGCCACATCTGAGGCTCAGAGTATTGTGCTGCAGAATTGTGGTGTGGCTTTACATTCCGCCAGTCTGTGGTTCAGCTCCTGCCCACCACTTAGCAGCCATGTGGTCTTTGTCAGCTTACTTCAACTCTCTCCACCCCACTTTCTTTATCTGCATCATGAGAGCAGCACTGCCTGTCTAATCCAGTGTCTATGGTATGCAGCCTGTTGTAGTTTAAATCTACTCTCCCGGATGATAACCAGGTGACTAGTGAGTGACGGAAATGTGACCCATGTGGCTGACGAACTGTACTTCACATTTTATTGACTCTTCATTAATTTACATTTAGAAACTGAAGCAGCGTAAGATATTTTTTCTTTAAAGAAAAGTTACAGTGTTGGAAGGACTCCATTTCACTTTAGTCATTGAAAATTTAGTGTCCAAATCGCGATGTACTGTAAGTGTAAAATATAGATCTGATTTTGAATATTTAGTATGAAAACAATATAAAATATCTCATGAGTTTATATTGATGACATGTTGAAATGATAATATTTTGATATCTTAGGCAAAATAAGATACATCATTGAAATTAGTTTTACCTGTTTGGTTTTACTTTTTTTTTATGTGGCTACTGAAAATTTAAAGTTAACACATGTCGTTAACATTATATTTCTACTGGGCAGGGCTGGGTTAGAGATACAGAAGGTGAGGCCTGTTCATTGGGATTTCAAACTGACTGTCCATCTGTCCAAACATCCAATCAATATATATTTGCTGACAACCTCCTCTGTGTCAGGTGCTGTGTTAAGCGCTTGAGAACTGGTGCTAGTCAAAACAGAGACCTTCTCTGAGCTCACTGCGTAGTGGGGGGATGGAGGCTAAACATGAAATTGCATATGTACATTAGGGTAAACTTCAGTGCCAGGTAGGACAGTGCAGGAGGTCAGGGAAGTGTACCACCCAGGACCTGATCTTTTTAATACATTGGGTGGGTGGGTGGGTGGGATAAGGGGAAGGATGTGCTCAGATTCAAAGTAAAGAGAAGGAGGAGACTGGATGAAGATAGGTCTGGGATTTGGAAAAAAGTGTTTAGGTGGAGTGAAGACCCTGTACCCAGGTTCTGAGGCTGATGGGGAAATAACCCTAATAGTCACTGTCTCCATCTAGTCCTTTTGAAGTTCAGAGTTTGTTTTCATGGGAGACTACGTAGAGTTTGGTTTCCTGAAAAATGTGTGAAACACTGGACCTTTTGCTGCATCCTCCAAGAAGTGTTACTACAATGCACGCTTCAGCGTATGGAATTGATCTGACATGTAGACTCATCCTCATGACAGAGGGTATGGGTCTTATTTGTATTTGTGATCCCAGAGTCTACAAAGTGCCTCATAGGTTGTGAACACATGATGAATATCGGTGGGTTGGCTTTATACATTACTAGAGAAGGCCCGTCATCCAGATTACCCCCATTGATTTATGCCAGGCACCTTTGGGGTGGGGAGATGCATATGTTTCCTTGGTAGCCACTCTCAGTACTCTGGCAAAGCTTCATCCTTCTTTTTCCAGACGAGATGGAGACACTTAGTAAAGGCCTGAACTCAACAAGAAGAAAACAATCCAATTAAAAAATGAGCAAAAGACCTTGACACCTTACTAAAAAGATGTACAGATGGCTGCTAAGCATATGAAAAGATGTTCCATATCATATGTCATCAGGGAAATGCAAACTAAAACAATAATGAGATACCACCACACACCTTTTAGAATGCCCGAAGTCCAGAACACTGACAACACCAAGTGCTGGTGAGGAGGTGGAGCAATAAAGAACTCGCCTTTGTCACTGGTGAGAACGCAACATGGTACAGGCACTTTGGAAGACAGTTCGGCAGTTTCTTACAAAAATAAACTCACTCTTATTGTAAGATCCAGAATCATGCAACTTGGTATTTACCCAAAGGAGTTGAAAACTTATGTCCACACAAAAACCTGCACATGGATGTTTATAGCA
The DNA here is from genome assembly GCF_027409185.1 of Cynocephalus volans. Lineage (NCBI taxonomy): Eukaryota > Metazoa > Chordata > Mammalia > Dermoptera > Cynocephalidae > Cynocephalus > Cynocephalus volans. The sequence goes on from NC_084471.1 coordinate 15,776,777, forward strand.
GGTTTATTCATAATTGCCAGAACTTGGAAGCAACCAAGATGTGCTTCAATAGATAAATGGATAAAGTGTAGTACAACCAGATGATGGAATATTACTCAGCACTGAAAAGAAAGGAACTGTTAAGACACGGAAGAAACTTAAATGCATATTAATAAGTGAAAGAAGCCAATCCGAAAAGGCTACATTCTGTATTCTAACTATGACATTCTGGAAAAGGCAAAGCTAGGGAGACAGTAGAAAGGTCAGTGGTTGCTGGGGATTAGGGAGGAGGAAGGGAGAGTACGTGGAGCACAGACAAGTTTTAGAGCAGTGAAACTACTCTGTGTGGTACTGTAATCATGCATACATGTCATACATTTGTCAAAACCAGTAGAACGTACATCAAGTGTGAACTCTAACGTGAACTATGGACTTTGGGTGATAATGGTGTGTCTAGGGTCACCAGTTGTAACAAATGTACCATTCTGGTGGGGGAAGCTTGGGAGCATGTTGTATGTGGGAACTCTGTGTCCTTTCTTTGTGATCCTAAAACCACTTTATAATATAAAGTCTATTAAAAAAAAAAAGATAAAGACCTGGTTATGAAAGCAAATGCTTATTGGACACTTACTACGTGCTGATTCCTATGCTAAGCACTTCATGTGAACTCATTTAATCCCAAACAGTCCTGTGAGGCAGATACCCTGAGCATCATCCTGATTTTGCACATAATGAAACTGAGCACAGAGAAGTTAAGAAATTTACCAGGGTAACACGGCCTGAATGAAAGTGGCAGAGCTGGGATTTAGATCCAGATAAGCTGTCTCCAGTGCTTTGCTCTTAATGACTTGCTCTAGGCTTACCTGCTGCACCAAACGACCTATGAAGCTATGTTTCTGGAAGTCACACCATTTGAAAGTACAAGGAAGAGGGTTTTAAGTCAGCTCCGAGTCTCATTGTCTGCCTCTGAGCAGCACAGCTGGCATCACTGAGAGCCTTCTAAGGCCTCAACACTGCTCTGAGTGCAGGATTCAAAGATAAATAGGCTCTCATCCCGTTTTTCAAGGAGCTTATAGTTGGGGAAATGTAATATTACAGGTAATTTCAATATAATAATATGGCCATGTTCCTGGAAAGTGTTCAAGGAGCTATTTGTCCTCTTCTCGTATGTGATTATGTGAAGAGGTGTTTCTCCTGAAGGTCTTGTAAGCACTGCATCTGGAAAATGTGTCAGGTTCATCTGTAAGGCTCTTGGCTGTCCTGGAGGCCAGGCTCTCAAAAGGCACCGTGATAACGTGTCTGTAGCTCGTTTTGCTGCAGGTCTGCTGCAGCAACCCCTGGTTTTGGTTTCAGTGTCTGATCTTCCCAACACCTCAAGAGCATCTTGCATGAATCCTCTTTTGTTTCTCTTTCCTTCTTCTTCCTTCTGTATGACATATGGCCCATTCACTCATTCATTCATTCTTTCATTTACTCATCCATCCACTCATTCATTTAACAAATACTTATTTTTGCCTATTTTTTATTTGGTCAGGGGCTATTCCTAGGCTCTGGAACTACAGTGATGAATGAAACAAAGACTGTTGTCATGAGCTTAAATTCTGTCAAGGGCCAGTGAAAGAAGTCAGACACAAAAAGTCATAGATTGTTTGATTTCATGTGTAAGTTATATCCAGGATAGGCAAATCCATAGAGACGGAACACAGACTGGTCATTATTAGGGGATGTGGGGGAGGAGGGATGGGCAGAAACTGCCTCATGTGTACAGCATTTTATTTTGGAGTGATGGAAGAGTTTTGAGATTAGATAGAGGTGGTGGTTGTACAACACTGAATGCACTAAATGCCACTGAATTGTTTAAAATAGTTCATTTTCTTTTGTGTTAAGTTCATCTTCATACATTTTTTTGAAGTTAAAAAATAATTATAGTGAGGGGTGATAGACATTAAACAAACAAGGTTGATAGTGACAGTGAAAGTTTTAAAAATGAAAGGAAGGGAAGAAGTATGAGCTATGAGGACATGTTGTCATTTTAGATGGGGATGTATAAGGAGACCTTTGAGAGAGGCCTGAAGGAGGTGAAGATGAAGGTGTCCAACGCAGAGGGTGCGGTGAGGAGAGAGGGTCTGGACGAGCAGGACCCTGTTCTAGGGTGAGTGAGGATCAGAGGAGACAGTGTCAGTGCCAGTCCCAAGATGGCTTTGTGCAAAGTAGAGAAATAGACCCCTGGGAGGCACAGCCTGTGAGCACAGAGCTTTAGAAGGGGAGCTGCCACTGATTTTAGCCCTCTCTGTCCGGTCACTTGTCCAGGGCACAGTGTGCATCTGTCCTGTGGTGACGCTGCTAAGACCTGAAGTCAGAAAAGGGAAATTGTGGGCAGGGGCTTTAGTCTGAATGAACAGTGCAGCCATTGGAGAGGTCCCAGCAGAGGAGAGATGCCCTGGTTTGCTTTTCAAAAATATCTCTTGGGCTATGATTTGAGAAGTGATTGAAAACAAGGGTGGAGGTAGGAAGACTGGTTAGGAAACTAAGAAAGTAACTTAGGCAGGAGATGCTGTGTCTTGGACCAGAGGTGTAGTGGCCAAAGTGATGGATTAACCAGAATCCAGATGTGTTTTCAAGGTAAATTCAACACGATTTGCTGACACTCTGGATATGGAAACTAAAAAGAAATCAATGGTGAATCTAGTGTCTTATTTGTGCAGCTAAAGGAAGAACGGTGGGTGAGGGGGACTTCCATTTATTCTGAGGAGATTGCAAAAGGAACTAACTTGGGAGAGGACATTAGGAGTTTGTTTTCAGTCTTATTGAATTAGTGATGCTTTTTAGAGCCTAGTGAATATATTGGGCTGGGTAATTGCATATAAGCCAGGCATTCTGGAGTAAGGCTAGGGTGGGAGATAGAGATTGGGGGTTGCCAGTGTTTAAATGGCATTTAAGGCCATGAGCCTGGCTTAGATCAACTAGGAAATGTGTGCAAGGAGAGGAGAGGAGACTGAATTTGGCTACGCTCTCTGCATGCTCTGGAATGCTCCAGGAACACTGGGGGCTAGGTTAGTCATTTTTAAAAATAGAGGATTTTTTTTTTTTTTTTTTTTTTTTTAAAAGCAAGGAGTTGCAGTCTTTCTCCCAGGGGAAAATATACATAGGTTACTCAAGGTACTCAAAACACCCAGCTACACAGCTGGCTGTCTGCAGAGTGTTCCATAGGAAGCGACACCTGGTGTATGCATGGCAAGTGGTTATTGTACTGAGCAGTGGTGAGCGGGGCTGTGGGTCTCTTGCAGCCCTCTTTCTCATATGTATACCTACAAATTATATGTTATGCAGAAGGTGCCAAATACATGTTTGTGGAATGAATGGATGAGTGGTCCTGGTCCCACGTGCCTGAAGAACCAGTTAGAAAGATGCAGTTTCATTTTTTTATTGTTGACTCATGGTTTCAACCAAAGAGGCTTATACAGACCTTGGTTATTAGGGATGAAGTCCATCTTCAGGGGTTGGAGATTCACCACATTTTAGATAGACAGAGGGCTCAGAAGGCAATTCCTAAAGGGAAGTCCAAAACTGCCACAAACAAAGGCAGCTTTATTGGAATCAGTGACTTCCCAAGAAGAATACTCTGGCCAAAATCCATTTGGGTGTATCCCCTGAGCAGAAGAGAGTGAATGTAGCAGGCCTGACTGCTACCCTTTGAAAGGCCTGCTTGCAAGGGTGGTCTTGGCTGGCGTCTGGGAGATTAGATTTTAGCAGAGTTCCCACCACTTCCAGAGTGGATAAGACTGGACTACTGTGCCTTAACTATTCCTGCAGACAATGTTGTTTATGCTGAACACCTGGTTTCCTTCTGTGAATTTACAGTTTGGGTGCATGTTAGGCAAAGGATGTGTGCCCAACCAGTCCCTAGTGAAAACCCTGGGCACGGAACCTCTCCTGGGCTTCCCTGGTAGACACAGTCACACACGTGTTGCCACAGCTCTCTGCTGGAGGAAATAAGTGCCTCCTGTGTGACTCCACTGGTAGAGGACTCTGGAAGTCTGGTTTCCTCCAGACGTTGCCCTGTGCACCTTCTTTCTTTGCTGATTTTGCTTCGTGTCCTTTTGCTGTATAGTAAGTCATAGCCAGGAGCACATCTGTAAGTCCTCTTAGTGAATCATCGAACCTGGGGCTGGTCTTCGGGACCTGTGACACCTCCCCTGCTTTTTTGGTTGTTTGCTTTTTTAAACCTTCAGTCATATCACCTTACAGACCAAAGAATTTCATTAGCATTTACTGGGTCCCAGCTATGTACAACACCCCTGTAAAACTTGCCACTCTTTATTTAGGCTAGTTTGCTTTTAGAAACTGAGTCACACCACCAAGTGCTTCCATGGGTAACTGGTTCCCAAAACATTGCTAGGTATAGGGCACTATGCAAGCCACAGAGATGACTGAGAACCTAGACCAATAAAATCTTAATTTGAGAGAGAAAGTGTAGATTGTGTGGAAACAGAGCCCCTAGAACTTAGGAAATGAAGTACTGCTTCCATGATGTAACAGTAGCTTTTATTAAGGAACAGGTTATGACTGCTGTCTTGGGGGCATTACAGAAGTGACTTTAAGGGATTGGTAGACTTTGGAGGCATGGAGAAAGAGCACTTTGCCCTTCCCTGGTATCTCTGCTCTTTTAGTTTTCATCATTCTGTCCATCGATCCACCCATCTTCCTATCCGTCTTATTATCCGTCTGTCTACCCACTTACCCATCCAGCATTGTCAGGCAGCTTGTCACGTTAATGAGCTTTGTTCTAGGTAGTGTTCTAGGGTCCCTGTGCCCCTGGGGCATGGCCTAGGGAGAGGGAGATAGACACGGGAACAAATATTTACTCCCAGGTAGAGAGTGACATGCACAAGTCTCTCTAGGGTCACATAGATGCACATGCCCAGTTCACCCTGTGACAAGTCTTGTCTCCCTACCATGTCTGAAGACATTATCCAAACAAGGGGACGAATGCAAGGGATGTCCTCTATTCCTGCCTTTATTGCCATTTAAGTAAAGGAGAGGGCAGAAAACCTCCTCCTGTGGAAGTTCCCCAAAGGTGAATTTAAAATACTCTTTTCATTTGGCTTTTAGATGACTCAGAGCCACCTCTCCTATACCTTCGGGGGCATAACCATTCCCAAAATCAAGTGGCAGTTACCTTCTTTCACTTACAGGTGGTAACCGAAGGAAGACACCCAAAAGGGAGTCATCTGGGACATTCAGCTGGGCCTAAGAACTCTTCTTTAAATGATAACGGGGCTAAAGCCCCTCCCTGGTGCCTTTCTTGCAGTTCTGAGCCATTTTCAACGGGAATAAGTGGTTATGGAGTCAGCAGTTGTGGGTTGAAGGAGCCAAATTATCACTTTTATTTTTGGCTTTGCCTGGGGTTAGAATTTCTTTTGTTTCTGATTTACCTTTTATTTGACAAACTTGGCGTGATTTCTATGTTCAGAGGATTTATTAGTCATCTCCCCACAACCAAAGCTTTCCTTTGCACATATGCTTGTTAACCCTTCGTTTTGTTTGTTTGTTTTTTAGAGTTAATTATCAGGCATTTTTTCTTAGGACTTTTATAAGGTAATCAGAGCAAAAGAAGATATTACTTTTCAAGAGCGAGTAAAAATATAGCAACAAACACTGTGTGTCAGGCACTGTTTTAAGTGTTTTATATTTAACTCTTTTAATTCTTACAATGGCCCATGTGGTAGGTACTATAATCATCTTCCCCATTTTATATATGAGGAAACTGAGTCATAGGGGGGCTAAGCAATTTGCCCAAGTACCTCTACTAATCTTGGAGTTTAAAAAATGCAGCACACCAAAAGCACAATTCATAAAACAAAACAAAACAAAATGGATAAACTGGACTTAAAGTTTAAAATGAGGCTTTGTGGAAAAATGTGTTGAAGCTGAAAAGATAAGCCACTGACTGGGAGAAAATTGTGTAAATCACATACTTAACAGAAGATTTGTATACAGAATTTATAAAAATCTCTCCAAACTCAACAGTAAGAAACCAAACCATCCAATTAGAAAACGGGCAAAAGACTTAAACAGACTCTGCACCAAACAATATACAAATGGCAGAAAAGCACATGAAAAGATGTTGTACAATATCAGGAAAATACAAGTTAAAACCATAATTGGCAACCACTACCCACCTATTAGAATGACTAAAATAAAAAATACTAGCAATACCAAATACTGGTGAAGATGCAGAGAAACTGTGTCTTTGGTGGGAATATAAAATGGTACAGCCATTCTGGAAATATGTGGCAATTTCTTAAAAATTTAAATATATATACATACTTTCCATATGATCCAGCAGTCACACATATGTACACAAATCTTTGTATGAGCTTTGTTTGTGATAGCTCAAAACTAGAGGCAACCCAGGTGTCCTTCAGCAGGTGAATAGTTAAACAAAATGTGGTCCATCATTACAACTGAATACTACTCTGTGAGGAAAAGGAGCAAACCTGGTGCTTGCAACAATTGAGGGATTTAGGACATCATGTTGAGTGTAAAAGAAGCCAAACTTAAAAGATTATATACTGTGTGATTACATTTATATAACATTCTCTAATTGACAGAATTACAGAGCACGGAATAGATCAGTGGTTGCCAGGGACTAGGGTTGGGGTATGAGAATAATGTGGTAGCACGAGGGACTTTCTTTGGGGTGATGGAGCAGTTCTTATCTTGATTGTGATGTTGGTTACACAAATTTGTACATGTGAAAAAATTTCATAGAGCTATACACAAAGACAAAAAATCTGAATGCAGGCAAAAACTAGTCAAATCTGAGTAAGGTCTGTAGTCTATTTAATCATACTGTGCTGATGTTAATTTTCTGGTTTTGATAATGACTATAGTTATGTAAGATGTCACTTGATGGAAACTGGGTGAAGGGTACACAGGAATTCTCTGTACTATTTTTGCAACTTTTCTTGAATCTGTAATTACTTCAAAACAAAAATAAAGTTTGAAAAAACAATGGAAGTAAATATTTTGCAGTTAGAGCATTTGATGTAATCCTTGCCTGCAAGAGGCTTACTATTTGATTGACGGGGGTTGGTGTACTTACATTAAACTTTTGAAATGGAATGAATGAGTCAAGGAATAACAAAAAGATTAGCTGCGTAGAGCCAGGTGTCTTAAAAATTGAAACAGATGGAAAGTGCATGGGGCAGCTAGGATATTCTGCCTCCTGACTTCCTGTCTACACACAGCCCACCACACGCACGTACTAGCACACTTGCTCTTGGCAAACTCTGGTCATATGTCAGTTCCCAGCTCCAGTATGACCTCATGTACGGAGAGATCTCTGTTTTCCTTTTCCGCAAACCAACACACCAAGTATTCCTTCTCCGTATCTCCAAACTCCCCGCTTTCAGTCACTCACTCTTGCTTTTGTTTACCAGAATGTTCTGTATCAATATGTTGACAAAGACAGGCATTCCTTTGTTAGATAGTTGTCTACTCATTTGTCTCCACTGCATGAATTATGCCTTTGTTTTCTCAGCAGCAGTGCCTAGCCACAGTGTTGCTCCAGAAATGCTTCTCGAATGAACAGAGAGTAGGCAGTGGTGTACCCTTCTCCAGAAGCTTAGTTCAGCTTCATGTGGCAGGCCTGTGTCCTACCCACGGGCTTGCAAGTGCTGCTCTGGTGTGGTATTCTACCACTGAGGACATCTCCAAGGTACCAGGCATATTGCTGGCCCTCTATCCTAGTATGGATCAAGTTGCTATCAGTAATTTCCTATAGAAAAAGAAAGCCCCAGGAATCTGGAGAATAGTACTGGCTAAAGGTATCCAAACCATCCACATAGCCCAGAAGCCAGAATTTACTCCTATAGATGACCAAGTTCCATAATGATGTTGATTTTAATTGAATGCAGTAGTGCTGGGTGGGAAATTGAAATTCCTGACCTTGAAGGTTCCTTCCAACTCAGATTTTCTGTGGCTCCACTGCTGTGAATATGAGCTCCTATGGAAAGCCCTCCTGGAGAATTCCTTCTGATGTTGGATTTCGAGTGGGTGGCATGGCCTTTGCATTTGCAAACTGCCTCATGGACCAAATGAAGCCGGCCAGGTGCCAGTTTTCCTGTGTGCATATTCCTCCAGTGTGCAAGGGAGCTTGGGGGGCAGGCAGCTGAATGATTACCTCATCCCCTTCAGCTTAGACCTTTGAAAACTGTGTCAAGGTCCTGTGTTCAGTCTTTGGAGCAGCAGGACCAGTGTGGAGAATTCCTGATGCAACAAAGCTGTGTGTGTCGATAAAGCATGGAGAAAAGGAAGGAGATTGTCACCCATCAAGCACTTCCAGTGGTTGCTCCTTTCCTCACTTCTCTCTCTCTCTTTTTTTTTTTTTTTTTTTTTAAAGATGACTGGTAAGGGGATCTTAACCCTTGACTTGGTGTTGTCAGCACCATGCTCACCCAATGAGCTAACCGGCCATCCCTATATGGGATCCGAACCCGCGGCCTTGGTGTTATCAGCATCTCATTCTCCCGAGTTAGCCACGGGCCAGCCCATCACTTCTCCCTTTCAAACTGTAGGAATACCCAAACGGATTCACTTATTCCTTTTCACTTACACTTTCTATTATGCAATATACATGTCCAGTTTTAGAGATAAATGCTGTGTGTGTAACATCTATACTCACACCATTTCAGAATTGTTAGGTACTTTAACATTTAGGTATTTTGATGTTTATTGCCTTATCTAATTCACGCAACACCCCTGCACGTTAGGATTATGATCTCCATACTACATACCCTGAATCACTCCCTGTGGCAAGGGGGCTTTGATTACCCTGATTGTGTAGGTTAATGAGAACCACCTATAAAATTTGAGGTGGTGGGACTCTTCCCCAGATTGCTGGGTAACCTGGGTCCTTTGGGGAACAGGAAAGAGGAGAATATGCCTATGGGGTAAGTAAGCAATGTCCAAAGGCCTCAAATGTCGCCTACAGCCAGGGAAAGGTAGAGCTGTGGGGGCTCGGTCCAAAGGTGGCTGGGAGCTGAGGAGGCAGGAGGCGCAGGCTGGCAAAGGTGCACGACCTGCCCGGAGGGGTCCTTTCTTCTTTCTGTCTCTCCTCTGCCTGCTTCTTCTGGGTTGACTTTTCACTCAGCCACCCACTGGTCCATCTACCCCCATCTGTTTCTGATACTCTTTGCAGGTTTTCACTGTCTTTAATGATCATCTTTGGAAATGCTTTTAAAAGAGCTCAAGTCTTACTATATCACCTTTAGGGTAAAAAATTTCCCTTCCTCTTCCACTTGTCTCTGTTTATTTGTGTTTCTCAGAATCTTCCACAGCAGGGGTTTTGCTCTTTTCTTCTTCCAGTTTCTTTTATTGTGTTCCTCTTTGGTATGATAATTTTACTTGGAAAATAAGGTTCTGGACTCCTCTCCTTTTTTGCTCGATTATTGTAAACAGTTATTTTGCTTTCTAAATAAGAGTTTTGGGTTATTGTGGATGTTCCTCTGTCCTTTCCTCTAGAGATTCGGGGCTAGAGGTGGCTCCAGAGATGTTGGTGTCTTTAGTTGCTTTGCCTGGTGTCTTCCCAGTCAGAACGGGGTGAGGCTGAGGCTAAGGCTGGTCAGGGGTCCGACCCTCCCCGCCCCCGCCCCTGCCCCAGGTTCTGCCTGCTTCCTCCCAGTCTGACATTCTGGATTCCTAGCTGTCCACTCTCCAGTCCTCACTGAAACCAACGCTTAGAAAAGCCTCCAACGTCATGTTAAATTAAGTTAGCTAACTTGGGTACATATGTTTATAAATGAATACCTGTGTAATATTTGAACACTTGCTATATTTTAATCATTATACATAGATTAAATTATTTAAGTCTCACAGAACCCCTATGAGGTACGTACAATCATTATCACATTTTACAGTTGAAACGGAGGCTTGGACATGTCAATTGACTTGCACAAAGTCATACAGCCTAGAAATGGCAGAGGTAGGATTTGAACCTAGGCAGTCTCTGGCTCCAGAGTCTACATTCTTAACCGTGGTGTCTGCCATGTTTACACACACAAACACACTCACTCTTACGCTCTTATAAAATTCCATATACATATATTCATTAAATGTATGTGTAGTCATGGTTGCTGTAAGGATCAAATTGGTTACATCTGTGTAAACATAAATGTAAATTAGTAGTAATTATTAGTATGGCTAACAGTTAATGAAATACTTACTGTATACCAGGCATTGTGCTAAGTGCCAGATACTTAAATTATTCCATGCTGAGCTTTCAACAGCCCTACAACTTGGTACTATTGTTACTGCACTTTTTAGATGAAGAAATTGAGGTTTAGGATTAAATAATTTCTACCAGATTACAGTTTAGTAAGACAGAGCCTGAATTTAAACCTCTTAAAAAGACCAATTCTGTTAAAATAGGATCAGCAACAACTATTACCATTCATTGAGTCCTGTGACACACTAAAGACCTAGGAAAACACTGCCTACGTTGTCTTATTTCAACCATTCTCTGAGGTATTTTGGCTTTCTTTTAAATAAACAATGCTCCCTTTCACTCTGAAGATTGGCCCACTTTGAGTGATCAAGTCTGTGGTTGCTGGACAGGTGAGGAAACTGAGTTCAGAGAATTTGTGACACTTGCCCAATGTCACCCAGCAGTGAAAGAATAGACTCGGGTTTGAACTCTGATCTATCTGCCTGAAGAGGTCAAGCTCTTAAGCCACCTGGCTGCTCTGAGATTTGCTGCCCCCTTTCTCTTCCTGAGAGCCGTTCTGGCTAAAAAACAAGGTCTATGGACAGAGGTACCCGATGCTCCAGCTTGAGCCTTCAGCCCCCAGCTGGGATTGCTGGTGCCTGGGCTGCGTCAGGACTTTTGGCTCCTTTCCTCCCTTCCACCTGCACACCAGAGGAAAATCAACCTGACATTCCATCTTTTGTGGCCCAGTGTTTGGGAAAAGACAGTTACACAGTCTCCATCAGCATATGCACATTGTTCACAAATTATATGCCCAGACACATGAGACCCAGCCGCGTACTTCATGGATCTGAATATGGGACCTGGAAAGCTTCTGGATATGTGAGTTCAGGGTGTAGGCATCCCATCAAGCATGAAGTTATCATCTTCATGCTTGCAGCCTTACAGTATTTGAGGCCTGTTTTTCCCTTAGCATTAATAAACTTTATTTTCCCTGCAGTTGTAGGAGAGAGAAGCCCTGTAGAAAACTTGGCAACCATAATATATCTTTTTTGCAAGAAAAGAGAAAAAGTTACTGCTATCAATTCCTTCTTTATTAGTTCTTCTTTATTTTTGGATCCATTTACATGAAAGCAAGATATTCTCACACCACCCCCTCTTTTTATGATTATGACAGAGAGGTAATAAGAGGACAGAATCTTAAGATAAAAGCAGGGGCTTGTCTGATTTAAGAAAGCAGAGGGCTGCACTGATTAGGAAATAGCTCAAGCATACCGTGCAGATCAGGAGATGAGCTGGAAGAAGTTCTATTTAGGGAGAAGGATTTTTCCCTGTGTTTTTTGGGGAGGTGGGGGGACTGAAGGTGATGGTAGCCATCCATATTCTGGAATAAAAATCACTCTCTTGAGAGGAAGAATGACATTTCTCACCTCTCACAGCCTGTGCTGGCCTTCAGGTTTTGGAGTTGGAATTGGGCAGTTGAGTCTTTTATTTTCTACAATGGAATTTTAATAAAGAAAACTAAATCTAAGTCCTAATTTAAATAAACATGGGGGAGCTGTTGGAAACTTCTCCTCCTTGTTTTTGGGGGTTTTTTTGTTTTGTTTTTTTGGCAGCTGGCCAGTTCTGGGATCTGAACCCATGACCTTGGTGTTATAAGGCTACACTCTATAAACAAGTGAGCTAACTGGCCAGCCTCACTGCTCCCTGTTTTGGAGGATCATTTTCTACTCAGCTGTGGTGGGCATTATGTATGCCAGGCAAGAGCTGAGACTTATTTTGTCCTTCCTCATTTAAGCCTGGAAAAGTTAGTACCTTTCATCCGATGTAGGGTGGTTGGCTGTTTCCTTTTCTCCTCCCGCTGTGATATTTTAAAAATTGACAGTCCTGTAGTGATCTGGGGTGATGAGAGAAAGTCTGACATTTTAAAGTTTCAGAACATGTTTTCCAACTCTTCTTTGGATTGCTAATGTGAATAATAATGCCATATTGAACACTTATCTCCAAGATGCCTTAAGAGTGTGGTACACATCTCATAAATCTTCGTGGCACTGCTGGCGATAGCACGGCTAGGCGTGGGACTCCCTGCCCGTCTCCTCCTCTGGGCATGCTTAGGGGTCTTTCGATCTGTTGGTGAAAAGCTGTTCATGGATATTGAAGAAGATAGTGCTTGGTGCAGAGTAGATGCTTAATATCAGTGTTTTCTCCAACCCCCTCATCTGACCACACCTTTTCCTTTCTTTTTTCCATGGATGGGGTTTTGGAGAAGTTGCTGAATATAATGGGAAAACAAGTGTGTGTTCTCCTAGGAAAGTGGAAAATGTTGGGTAGGGAAGGCGGAGATGAGGTGTGGATGATGGTGGCAGAGGGCTTGGGAACGCTCACATTTTCTGTGGAGGGAGTCTCAAAATGTGTGTCTTTCTGTTTGTGTGCTTTGCTTTTTGGTTTTCAGTATGTGACTTTGTTGTTCTGGTTTGTTGTGTTGCTTTTAGGGAATAAAAGATGCCTCTCACTCCTTCTCATTCCCCGACATCCATCCCTCGTAGGGGGTGCCCTAATAACAGATATTCTTGGTCATACCTTTGTCTTCCTAATATTTCTCATCCAGGATATCTGCAGCCATAGTATGTCCTGTCATGTAGTGTACAAGTAATGCAGGCTTAGGAGTCGATACGTCTGAGCCTGAACAGTGGCTCTGCTTCTGACCAGCAGGGGACCTCGGGGACTCTGCTTACTGTCACTGGGCATCACATTCCTCAGATAGAAAAGGGGACAGATTATAATAAGTCCTACCCATTAGGGATGTTGTGAGGAGTAAATGAGATAATATCATCAAATGCCTATCCTAGCACATAGTAGGCACTTAATAAATAAGATACGTAAATATTCCTTTTTCCCTTAGGTGCAAATAAGACTGATAGCATTTTTCTTAGAAGGATGGTGGTAGTTGTTAGTAGTAATAGGAGTAGTAGTACTAGTAGTAACAGTAATAACAGTACTCAGTTTCCCTTTGTGCCATACTGTAATCCATGGAAAATTACTGAGGTGTGAAGAAAAGTTGACCCCCAACCATCATGCTTTTGTCATGCTTGTGATTGCATTTTATTATTGGTTTTTTTGTTTTAATTTTTAAAAAAATTTTAATTGATACATAATAATTATATGTGTTTATGGAGGTACTTGTATACAGTATATAATGATCAAATCAGGGTAAAGGGATATCCATCACCTCCAGCATTGATCAGTTGTTTGTGTTGAGAGCATTTATTTTTCTTCTTTCTTTAGCCTTGTTGCCACCTGTCATGGTGCTGCCGGTTGTCCTCACTGTGCCTGAATTGCTTGCTGAAGGCTTGAAATGGCTATAGCCTTTTCAATATATAACATATAGACTCTTGTATTTTAACTGTTTATGAGCTTTTCCATTTACTTCTAGAAAAAATTGGTTCCTTCTTTATTTAAAAGTCTTGTGTTTATAACTAATACAAATTATAGAATAGAGCTTTTATCATTTTTGCTCTTTTAGGTAACAAAAAGTATATAAAAGGAAAAGTTATTGCAGTTGTTTTTGGTAGAATTTATCTGGTGTTCACCTTGAAAGGGCATGTGCCTGTGAGCATGTTAAAGCAAAAAAAAAAAAAAAAAAAGTTGGGGGGAAGATTGAAATCTCTGAAGTTTTCTTAATAAATACTCTGGATCTGTATTGCTATGAAAACAAAACTCAAAACAGCTTTTGGAAATACCTGTCAATTATATCTTAAATTTTGCAGAAGTTGGGATGTTGGCGCATGAGATTAGCAGATTGTCTGGGTGTGGAGTTTTTCAGTCTTTGCAACGGGTAGAATAAACTTAAACTTTTATCAACTTCCAGAGAGGCAAACCTTAGTCTTTCATCATATTTTTGTAGGCAAATAGATGGAAATCTCTGGGTGGTATGAATTGCAAGTATTTGTGTTGAGTTATAAATGTCTCAAGGAAAAGAAGCATCTGAGTTTTTATTCACTTAACAAATATTTATTGGCTTTTTAAGTAGTTTGGTAGAGAGTTCTAGAGTAGAAAATGTTTTGGATTTAGAGTAAAAAGACTTGGTTTAAATTCCTGCTGTGTGTCCTTTGCATGGTTCAGTTTAAATCAGTTTCCCTTCATGAACAGTTACTGAGTGGCTTCTGGGTTCCAGGTGCCATGCCAGGTATGTGGACACTAGTCCCTGGCCTCTTAGACTTTCCAGCTGGGCAGGGTTTCATAAACTCTGTCATCCCCATCTTCCTATTCAGTGTTTGGCCATGTCCTCTTACGACCTTATTATTTACTTACATACATTTATGATGATAAGAAATTTATACCATTCTCTGTAAATAGCAGGGGACCAAAGGAACTAAACCATGTTAAAATCCAGGCAGATGCTGCTGCCAGCCAAAGAATGGGAGCTCTCAATTCCCTTAGTCAGGTGTTAGAGGGCTGCTAGGGCAGTATGCATCATACGGAGTCTCTCCTGAAAACCACCAGCAGGGTTCAGAAGGGAGGAAGGAACTTTCTCAATAAGTCTTTTTGAACTGAGATATAAAGATTTTTAAAAACTGAATTAAATACTTGATTTTCTCATTCTGATGGAGCTGAGCTTTGCCTGATGGGGAAGCCTTCATGGACTTAGGAGTTAACCTGGGAGATAATTTGGAGGAAGGGCATTTCAAAAGGCTGATCATAAAATTGCTTTTATTAAGTTTGGAAATATATGTTATTTTTTACCTGGTGTCAAATGTGGAAGTCTGAAATTCTAGAAATTAAAAAGCATTTCAGAAAAATATTGAGATGCCACCAGAAAGAACTGACTTTTAGGAAAAGCATAGAAAAAATGCCCTGTTTAATGTCCTTACTACTTACTGTAGAAGAAAACATCACCACTGGGATTAAGGTCACTGGTCTAACTAGTGCCCTTTATTCCCTGAAACTCTCTGCTCTATTGCTCTTCCAGAGGTTTGGGTTAACCAGTAAATCAGGGATTTCAAAGATCTTCTCTAGTTCTTGTTTAAAATTGAGTAGAAGATAATGTCAGCCAGTAGTTGAAAATAAGGTGTATAATTTACTTTACTTAGAAAGAAGTAAGCTCTTGGATGGGCCACTTCATTGTAGGCTGCCTAGCAGTTCCGCCCAGCACCCAAAATCAGCTGGACAGGCCCTCTCACTGTAGGCCTGTGTAGTGGCTCCACCCATCACCTGGGAAATGTTTGGACAAGCCCCCTCACTGCAGTCCTGCATAGCAACACTGCCCATCTACTGGAAAGTGGCTGGCTGGGCACCCTTGCTGCAGGCCTTCCTATCAGCCTTGCCAACAGTTGGAGAACTGCTGGGTGGGTCCCCTCACTGCAACGCCACCTACTGGCCTCACTCACTCCCCGAGAAGTGGATCAGAAGGCCCACCCTTGGAAGTCCAACTCCTGAACCAGAGAGGGAAGCACAATCTCGAATCAGGTACCCAAAACTGGCACAGCAAAAGGGCCACTGGCAGAATCGCACTCAGGCAGCTGAGCCTAAGTGCATCCACACCCCTGGTTCAGAGAAATAGCTCAGCTCTCATGCCCTTGGAAGACCCTCCACTGAGTCTTTGAGCCATCACATGCACATGCACCTAAGTGAGAAAGAGCTTGGCTGATGTGTCCCTGGCAGGCCCACCCCTGGTCAGAGAAGCAATATGGTGATCCTGTGTATTAGTCCATTTCTGTTGCTTATAACAAAATACCTGGAACTGGTTAATTTGTAAGAAAACAAAATTTATTGCTTATAGGTTCAGAGGCTGGGAGGTCCGAAGTCCAGGGAACACATCTGGTGAGGGTCTTCTCGGGTGGTGGCTTTACAGCAATGCTGGAATCTCACATGGCAGAAAATGGCAGAGCAGAGAGAAAGAGACTCTCACATGCTGTTGTTTTAAAGCCCTCAGAAACATACCCCTGACCACTATTATTAATCCATTCATTATAGCATGGTCCAACAATCTAATCACCTCTTCAAGTCCCCACTTTTCAATTACCATAGGAGGATTTCCCACCCTCAGCAGTTACAGTGGGAAAGCTTCTAATGTAGGGACTTTGGGGGACATAATTCAGTCAATCCACAGCACCTTGCCAAGACAAACCAGTCTCAGTTATCCTGACCTGCCCTGTGCCCACACTCCCAGCTTGAGAATCAGTCCACCAACCACAAACCCAGTGAGCCAGTTCCTGAGATGATTGACCCATGGGGTGCATATGTATACCCAGCAATACCTCACCCAGCAAAGATGTGCCACTACGACCATCAAGCATAGGTCACTGAGTCACTTGCAGGCATAGTGGAAGTGGATTACAGCTGAAGAAACTATACAGAATCCACACTACTGCATCCATCCGGAAGAAAGCCATTGCACCCTACCCAGTCAATACCCTAGGACACATTTGCAGGTGAAAGTCTTTCCCCACACAAGCCACTCTACAAAATTCAAAAAGGTGACTGGATGCACAGATATCAGTGCAGGAAAACAAGAAACATGAAAAAACAAAGTAACATGACACAACCATAAAAACAAGATAATGGTCTAGTAACTGATCCCAGAGAATTGGAAATTGCCAAGTATCTGGAAAAGGAATTCAAAGTAATAATCTATGATCTTAAGAAAACTCACTGAGATACAAGAGAATACAGATGAAAAATTCAATGAAATCAGAAAAACAATTCACCATCTGTATTAGTCCGTTTTTTGTTGCTTATAACAAAATACCTGAAACTGGATGATTTACAAAGAAAGCAAAATTTATTGCTTACAGTTTCTGAGGCTTGGAAGTCAAGAGTCCATCTGGTGGTAGCAACAATGACCCAGGGGTCCACTTTGCAAGACAGTAGAAGCAGAGAGAGCAGAGAGAGCCAGACTCTCCTGTCACAGTGGGGGCTAAGTTTCTAATACATGAAACTTGGGGGACACAATTAAAGTTTCAGTGAATTGGGGGGAGTATAATTCAATCCACTATACCATCTGAATGAGAACTTCAACAGACAGAAGTATCACTAAAAAAATTAAATAGAAATCTTGGAATTGAAGAATTCATTGAGTGAAATAAAAAAAAAAAAGAAATACATCTGAGTCTCAACAACAGACCAGAGCAAGCAGAAAAAAGAATTTTTGATCTTGAAGATAGCCATTTTGAATTAACAAAGGAGGACAAAAAAAAAAAAAAGGAAAAAAGAATGAACAAAGCTTACAAGATGTACAGGATATTATTTAGTGAACAGATGTTCAAATTATGGGCATTCCAGAAGAAGAAGAAAACAAAAAAGATATTGCAAACCTGTTTAAAGAAATAATAGCTATACATTTCTCTAGTCTTGGGAAAGATATGAACATTTAAATCCAGGATGCCTAAAGGTCCCCAAATAGATTCAACTCAAATAGGTTCTCTCCAAGACACCTTGTAGTCAAACTATCCAAAATTAAAGATGGAGAATTCTAAAAACAACAAGAGAAAAAGGTCACATCACTTATAAGTGAATCCGCATTAGACTCACAGCAGACTTTTCAGCAGAACCTCAAAGGTCAGGAGAGAATGGCATGATATATTCAAAGAACTGAAAGAAAAAAATGGCCAGCCAAGAATATTATACTCAGCAAAACTATCCTTCAGAAATGGAGAAATAAAGTCTTTCTCAGACAAACAAAAATTAAGGGAATTCATCACCACAAGACTGGCCTTATAATAAATGCTTAGGGGAATACTATATCTTGAAGAGAAAGGAGAATAACAACCAGTATGAAAATATAAAATTTACTGTTAAGAGTAGAAACACAAATTAGAGAAAGGAATCAAACCTTATCAATACAGAAAACCACCAAACAAGAATAAACATTGAGAGAGGAAGAAAGGATATAGAAAACAATCAGAAAACACCAAAATGACAGGAATGAGACCTCACACATCAATAATAACCTTAAATGTAAAAGGAATAAATGCTCCAATTAAAAGACATAGACTGGCCGAATGGATAAAGAAAAAAAGAAAAAATAGCTCATCCCTATGCTACCTACAAGAAACACGCCTTACTTACAAAGACACATAGACTGAAAGCGAAGGGATGGAAAAAGATATTTCATACAAATGGAAAACAAAAGCGATCAGGAGAAGCTATACTTATATCAGATAAAACAGACTTCAAATCAGAATCTGTACTAAGAGACAAGGAAGGGCATTATATCATGATGGAAGGATAAATACAGCAATAGTATATAACAATTATAAATACATATGCACCCAGTATCAGAGCACCCAGATACATAAAGCAAATATTATCAGATCTAAAGGGAGAGATAGACAACAACACAATAATAGTTGGGGACTTCAACACCCCACTGTCAGCACTGGACAGATTGTAGAGACAGAAAATCAACAATGAAATATCAGATTTAAATGGCAACATAGTGCAGATGGACCTAACAGACATATACAGAGCATTTCATACAACAGCTGCAGAATACACATTCTTTTCATCAGCACATGGAACATTCTCTAGGATTGACTGTATATTAGGCCACAAAATAAGTCTCAAAAAAAGTTCAGAACAATCAAAACCATGTTGAGTATTTTTTCTGACCATAATGAAATAGAACTAAATGTCAATAACAAGAGGAACTTGTGAAACTATGCAAATACATGGAAATTAAACAAGATACTCTTGTACAACCAGTGGGTCAAAGAAGAAATGAAGAAGGAAATCAAAAAATTTCTTGAAAGAAACTAATAAAGACAGAAGCACAACGTACCAAAGCCTGTGGGATACAACCAAGGCAGTATTAAGAAGAAAGTTTATAGCAATAAATGCATACATTAAAAAAAAAACAACCACAGTATTTCAAATCAGCCACCTAACAGTGCACCAAAAGGAACTAGAAAAGCAAGAACAAAGTAAACCCCAAATAAGTAGAAGAAAAGAAATAATAAACACTAGAACAGAAATAAATGAAAGTGAGACTAAAAATACAGTATAAATTCAAAAAACTGTTTTTTTGAAAAGATAAACAAAATTGTTAAACCATTAGCCAGACTAACCAAGAGAAAAGACCCAAAGAAATCAGTGCAAATGGAGATATTATAACAGATAGCACCAACATACAAAGGATCGTCAGAGGCTTTTATGAACAACTGTATGCCAATAAATATGAAAACCTAGAGAAAATGGATAAATTCCTGGACATATGTGCCCTGCCAAGACTGAGCTAAGAAGAAATAGAAAACCTAAATGGACCAATAACAAGTAATGATATAGAATCAGTAATAAAAAGAAAGTCCAGGACCAGATGGCTTAACTGCTGAATTCTACCAAACATTTAATGAAGAACTGATACCAATATGTCTTAAGCTATTTCAAAAAATTGAAATGGATGGAATTTTTCCAGATTCATGCTGTGAGGCCAGCACTACCCTGATACCAAAACCAGGCAAGAACACAACAAAAAAAGAAAACTATAGGCCAATATTCCTAATGAACACAAATTCAAAAATCCTCAATATAATACTAGCTAAATGAATCCAACACCACATCAAAAAGGTTATACACCATGATCAGATGGCATTCATCTCAGTGATGCAAAGATGATTCAACATATAACAATCAATAAACGTAATATATCACATCAACAGACTGAAAGAAAAACAAAAAACATATGATCATCTCAGTTGGTGCAAATAAAGCATTTGGTAAGATGCAACATCCTTTTATGATAAAGACTCAACAAATTAGGTACAGAAGAAAAATATCGTAATACAATAATGCCTGGATAAAACAAACCCAAAGTTAACATACTTAACAGGGAAAAGGTGAAAAGCTTTCCCTGTAAGAACTGGAGTAAGACAAGGATGCCCACTTTCACCACTTCTGTTCAACATAGTACTGGAAGTCCTAGCAAGAGCAGTTAGGCAAGAGAAAGAAATAAAGGACATCCAAATTGGAAAGGAGGAAGTCAAATTGTTCCTGTTTGCAGATGACATGATTTTATATAGAGAGAACCCTAAAGACTCTACCAAAAAAACTCCTAGACCTGATCACCAAATTCAGTAAAGCTGTAGGATATAAAGCCAACATGCAAAAATCAGTTGCATTTCTCTACACCAACATGAAACTAATAGAAAAAGAAATCAAGAAAGCTGTCCCATTTACTATAGCAACAACAACAAAATTAAACACCAAGGAATAAATTTAATCAAGGAGGTGAAAGATCTCTACAATGAAAGCTATGAAACATTGATTAAAGAAAATAAAGACACACAAAAATGAAAAGATACCTTATGCTTATGGATTGGAATAATAAATACTGTGAAAATGACCATACTGCCTAAAGCAATCTATAGATTCAATGCATTCCCCATCAAACTACCAATGACATACTTCACACAAATAGAAAAAACAATTCAAAAGTTTGTATGGAACAACTAGAGACCCCAAATAGCCAAAGAAATCCTGAACAAAAGTTACGAAGTGGGAGGTATCACACGCCCTGATTTCAAATTATACTACAAAGTGATAGTAATCAAAACGGCATGATACTGGCACAAATACATAGACCAATGGTACAGAATAGAGAATTCAGATACAAATCCATGTACTTCCAGCCAACTGAATTTTGACATAGGAACCAAGAATGTACGTTGGGGAAAGGACAGTCTCTTCAATAAATGGTGCTGGGAAAATTGGAGATCCATGTGCAGAATAAGGAAACTAGACCCCTATCTCTCACCGTATACCAAAAAAAATAAAGACTTAAATGTAAGACTAGAAACCATAAAGTTTCTAGAAGGAAACACAGGAGAAACACTTCAGGATATAGGTCTGGGCAGAGACTTTATGAATAATACTTCAGAAGCACAGGGAACAAAAGCAAAACTTAAATGGGATTATATCAAAGTCAAAAGCTTCTGCACAGCAAAGGAAACAATCACAGAGCAAAAAAAACAGCCTGCAGAATGGGAGAAAATATTTGCAAACTGAGCATCTGACAAGGGATTAATATCCAGAATATACAAAGAATTTAAGTCAATAGTAAATAAACAAATAATCCAACTAAAAAATGGGCAAAGGAACTGAATAGACATTTTTCTGAAGAAGACATACAGATGGCCAACAGTTACATGGAAAAATGCTCAACATCACTAATCATAAGAGAAATGCAAGTCAAAACCATGATGAGATATTTGAACCCAGTTAGAATGGCTTTTATCAGACAGAAAATAACAAATGCTGGCGAGGATGCAGAGAGAGAGTTAACTCTTATACATTGTTTGTGGAAATGTAAATTAGTACAGCCACAATGAAAAATAGTATGGAGATTTCTCGAACAACTACATGTGGAACTACCATACTATCCAGCAAATCCACTACTGGGTATTTATCCAAAGGAATGGAAATCAACAAGTTGAGGGGACACCTGCATTCCCATGTTTATTGCAGCTCAGTTCACAATAGCCACAAGTTGGAAACAACCTAAATGTCTTTCTGTGGATGACTGCATAAGGAAAATGTGATTTATATACACAGTGGAATACTACTCAGCCATAAAAAAGAATGAAATCCTACCATTTGCAACAACATGGATGAGTGTGGAGAAAATTACGTAAAATGAAATAAGCAGGCACAGAAAGAGAAATAGTGCACATTCTCACTTTTATGTGGCAGCTATAAAAGTTGATTTCATGCAAGTAGAGAGTATAATAGTGGTTACCAGAGACTGGTGGTGGGAAGGGTAATGGAGGATGGGGAAGAGTGGTCAGTGGATACAAAATATTAGAGAGATGAGAAGAATGGGATCTAGGGTTCTGTAGTAATATAGGGGGACCACAGTTAACAACAAAGTACTATACATCTTTTAATAGTGAGTCAAGATGATACTGAATGTTCCTAACACAAAGAAATAACAAATGTTTGAGGTGATGGATATACTAAGCACTCTGATATGATCATTGCACACAGTATGAATGTACCCACATATATTGTACTCCCTAAATATATACAGTTGTCATGAGTCAATTAAGCAAAATAAAAAGAGAAATAGAGAGCACAATAGTGATTACCGGAGGCAGAGAAAGGGAGGGGGTTTGGGGGCTTGGGAAAGGTTAGTAGACTGATACAAAGCTACAAAGTTACACTTAGGTAAGAAGAATAAATTCAGATGCCTTAGGGTGACAAAAGCTAATGCTATTGCATCGTGTATTTCAAGACAGCCAGAAAAGAGGATTGTGAATGTAATAACCAAAAACAAATGATAAATGTTTAGGTGATAGATATGCTAGCTATTCTTATTAGATCATTACATCATATTCATCATATTACATCATATGAAAAAAAATTTAAAAATTTAAAAAAAGAAAAGAAGCAAGCCCCTGCCCTCATGGAGCTTATACTGTAGAGGGGAAAAAGATAAGATAACCAGGCAAATAACTTCAAGTTGTAATGGTGGTGTAAAGGTGAGCTATTCAGTACTAAAGCAGGCTCTCCCTGAGGATATGAAAATTGAATTGAGTGAGACCTAAAGGGAAATGTTAAGGGGTAAAGGAGGGAAGGATCTAGAAGGAGGAGTATACCTAGAGACCTTCTGGAGGGACTGGGGAAAGAAGCCCTCAACCTCCCACCACAGTACCTCTATAGAAGGTCAGAATGTTTTATGCCATTTCGTATCTCTTGGAAAGAAGAGTCCACCCTTTCCCAGGTAACCTCTCCCAGCTTGACGGTCTATGGAATTTTGATGTCTCTGACTGTCACTAAATGTAACTGATTCCTCAAAAGATAAGTACCTTTTCGGCTGTGGAGTGGCGATATTGAATCTCTCCTTGATAGCTTATGGTGGGGCAATTTGGAGAGAAATGTGTTGGGGATGCTTTGTTAATACAGTGAATACACTTGAATAGGAACCTTGGTATTTCTTTGCATTATAAGGGCCTTTGCATCTAACAAGGGCCTTATTAGAACTTGGAAAGTTCCTTCCCTGTCTTCCCACCATCTGAATAGTGTGCCCTGATTACACCCGGAAGAGGAATTCCTCATTTCCTAATGACCCTGATTTTTATAATGGAAAAGCATGTTTTTGCTATCTACAGGACTGAAAAACTAAAAATAATAAAGAGGCCATCAGACTTGTCTTCCAGGCAATTTAATACGGCCTATGGCTTCCAATGCGTTTTAAACAGTCCTGACACCTCTCCTTTCTTTTACTTACTTCTTTTTAACCATCGTGTTGTCCTGGTTGTGGCGACTTAATATAGCATGTCTGTAAATATCTACTCCTTGTTTGCATAGAAATAGTGCACAAATGGGATCAAATAGCATTTCCTTTTTCTCTTGACAGCTTGGATTTTTTTTTTTTTTTTTAAGTGGCTTTAACAAGAATCAGGGCCAAATTATTAAATCACCATGTGACCCTTTCTGTTCATCAGCTGCTAATGAAGTTTGAAAATTGAGATCTCATCTGGCAGACAAACTCATTTTGTTTGACAAACAGCT
Source organism: Cynocephalus volans (assembly GCF_027409185.1). Classification (NCBI taxonomy): domain Eukaryota; kingdom Metazoa; phylum Chordata; class Mammalia; order Dermoptera; family Cynocephalidae; genus Cynocephalus; species Cynocephalus volans. Next base: position 15,800,472 of record NC_084471.1, read on the forward strand.
TTAAAGTATTTGTAAACAAGAACAAATTGTTTTTCCACCCCAATTGACCCTGTGATCAGTATACATGGGTTTTAGAGTTTTTTTGTTTGTTTTTAAACTTGTCAGAGGTTTGTAGAAATGAGGCACTGGGTTTCCTCATGTCTCGGTTACTTGAACTGTGGATGTTGTCAGTTGGGGGTGGCTGTCACACCGTGGCCACTCCAGAATTAGCTGGCCTGGAGTGTTAGAAAGAGGGATCTATGGGGGAGCCGGCAGGCCTGGGCTTGAGACAGGCTTTGACCAGTTACGTATCATGTGACTTTACCAGTTGTTTAACTTCTCTGTACCTCAGTTTCCTAATTCAGAAAATGGATGGCTGAGTAAAATGATTTGTGTATATGTACACAAAGTGTATAACATGAGGGCACTTCAAAAAGTTCATGGAAAGATTCGTATTATCTTTTAATTCTTTTTTTTTTATGAGCCTTTTGAAGTACCCTGTGTGTGTGTGTATATGTGTACAATGTGTGTGTACATATATACCCTGTGTGTGATGAGTGTATATATACGCAATGTGTATATATAGTGTGTGCATATGTATATCTATATTAAAATGATGTGTATGAGGGGTCTTCAAAAAGTTCATGGAAAGATTCGTATTATCTTTTAATTCTATTTTTCCACGAACTTTTCAAAGTACCCTCATGTGTATATATGTCTGTGTATGGGGTGTGTGCATACACAGACTCATATATATAGTAAAATGTGTATCCATCTAGTGTATGCATATTGACATATAGTATGTATACTGTATACAGTATTACATATACTGTATGAGTATATATAGTATATTATTTATGTATAAATATAAACTCTGTGTGTGCTTGTGTGAAATATTCATTTTGGGCTCATCAGTACCTGCCATTCTCTCCTGAAAACAGAAGGACAGACTTTTTTTTTTTTTTTTTTTTGTTATGACTTTAAAGATTTATTTTATGCTCAAAATCAAAGTGAGAAGGACAGACTTTTTGAAAGTAGAATGTCATTTTCATTGTAACTGTTCAACATATTATTTTATCTTGCATTGTAGTACCTAAACTCTGAAGTAGTTTAAAAAGCAAAACAGGGAATTAGAAATATTTGCCTTCAATTTCTGCTCCCTCAAATTTAAGTGAGAATTTAGTAGTTCTTTAGTTAACTGCCGGGGTCCCCGCTCTATAAACAGGAAATATTGCTGGTGGGAAATAGACATTCTGGAGCCAGATTGCTGGCTTTACATCCTTGTTCCATCAGTTACTGACGTGTGACTTTGGGAAAATTCCTTTATTTCCTCTTCTGTGAGATGAGGATAGTACTACCTAATTTTCAGGGTTGGATTTCAGTAAGATAATGTATATAAAGCAGTTAAAATACATAGGTGGGCCCAACGATACTGCTCAGTGCTATACAGTAGAAAATACCACTACTGGTAGTAATCTTACTGTTTTATTCATTAGCAATAAAGCAATTTTTGCAATTGTTAAATAAAGCAAAACAGAAAAGTGTTCTAATTGAAGAGTCTAGTGGGAGTTCAAAGGAGACTAGGTTGGCTTCACCAAAGAGGTGATGGTCTTTGAAAGATGGATTGGAGGTCATCAATCTGTCATGCACAAAAGGGGAAAAACGGAAGAAGAAAGCGATAGATTGTCTTAGTGGTTTAGTATTGATTGGTTTTACCAACTTTGAGGTTCCTCTTGAATACATAGGGCTTCTTTATAATCCATGGTTGAAAGAAGACGCTAATCCCCCTCTACCGCCCCATTCTTGCCACTTCCAGCAGAGCCTGATGATCAATAACCACCAGGGGAATTAGAGCCACTTGTAACACAGGTTGTCAGAGTCATGCAGTGGCACTAATATTGCAATTGTCTTGTTCTACAGCCATGTCTTTTATCACCAGCTAGATTGCAAACACGATTTCTCATACATGGGTAGGCCACAATGGATATTTGTTTGATTAAATTAACAGACAACCCTTCTGCCTGGAAATACTTCTAGTAGACACCTCTTTTTCCTTTCTTGGAAATTCATGTGATTTTTTTCATGAAGACTAGTGAGATAATTTATGTAAATCATTTAGCGCAGGGTTTGGCACATTAACAAGTGCTACATAAATATCCTTTGCTAGGTGAACGATGGGTCACCCTAGGTAGACCAGTTGACATTTGCTCATGTGACACTTGTTCAGTGAGTTGCCCCTAATGATCCCAGCTGGAAGCTGTCTTGATCTTTGGATGGGTCCTCTAATAGCTGCTTTCTTTCCCTGTTTGCCCTTGCTGGTTTCTGGAACATGTCAGTGTGAAATTATAGATTTGGAAAAACAAATGCTGTGAGAGGAGCAATTTACCTTATCCTGCTTTCTTCAAATGGCATGGGAAATGAAAAACGTCCAAACTAAGACAAATTTATTGGATACCAAAACCACCAGGCTATTGATTCTTAAAGGCAGACAGCAAGGTTATGAATTGGGTGATAAAAATGGAGAGAGCATTTAGCTTGACTTCTAAGACAGGGACAGCTTTGTGTATTATCACAGCTATTGGGTTCTCCTGACAGCCCCACAACTAATGAACTAGCACTTATTAACTAGACTGTTTACTTTATGTGCTACATCTGTCTAACATCTTGTGTGAGATATATCTGAACAATTTGACTTTTTATAGGAGCCTGGGTGCCTGAGACTTAGTCTCTACCTTTGAAGGCGGCAGGAACATTAGCGGAAAAGTTCTTACCTGGAGCTAGAGGAGCAAGAGATTGTTCTAAGCTGTGAATAGTTATGCATCACTGCAGGGAAGGGATTTATACCTCCTGATGGAATTTGGAATGGATAAGCAGATGCTGTGATTTAGGTGTTTAGAGATCAGTTATTGAACCCACACTTATTTTAACTTGGATGCTGATGCCCAGAGAAGGTGAATGTCCAGTTGGGTCACAGAGTCCATTGCTGGTCAAGGTTTTCTAAAGCCTGGCTTCGTGCTCTTTCTTTCAAAGCATTTAGAATGTTGAGACCTGTGGCAGCTTTCACAGCCATCCTGTCCATCTTCCAGCTGCCCCAAGTCCTGTCCTGCTGTCTTTGAGCAGCCTCTGGGAACGGGGTATCCTTGACCCCCATAGAGCTGAATGTCTCTTCCTGATTCTGTGGTTTCCTTTCTTGGCTTTTGTGTGATGATGCAGGTAACTGTTATGGGTTGAATTGTGTCCCCCCCCACCCCCTCTCCCAAATTCATATGTTGAAGTCCTAGGCCTCAGAACTTCAGAACGTGACATTATTTGGAAATAGGGTTGTTGCAGATGCAATTAGTTAAGATGAGATCATACAGGATCAGGTTGGGTCCCTGATCAAATATGACTGGTGTCCTCATATTTGGACACAGACATGCACACAGAGAGAATACTGTGGGAAGATGGGAGCTGTGCTGCCACAGCTGAGAAACTACCAGAAGCTGGGAGAGGCCTGGAACAGACCCTCCCCTAGCACCTTCAGAGGGAGCATGCCCTGTTCGTGATCTAGAACTTCTAGCCTCCGGAACAGAGAGACAAGCATCTGCTGTTGAAGCCACGCAGTTTGTGGTCCTTTGTTACAGCAGCTCTAGCAAACTAATACAATAATGTGCTAAGCATTCTATACCAGTAGTTACAGGAGGATGGGAAGGTAAAGAGTAGACTCTACTTTCTTTTCACTTACCAGTTTTTTTTTTTTATTTTTAAAGTATCTCTCACTAAGTCCTGGATGAATTAATACTCATTTTACAAGGGTGCTTCAGAAAGTTCATGGAAAAATAAAATTGATGGAATTGAAAGAGAATTCAAATCTTTCTATTAACTTTTTGCAGTATTCTCCTATAGCTGCTGTGTGACAGATAACATGCTGGGCACTTTCCTACCATGTTTAATCCTGGTTCAACCCTACACTGTGCACGTAATATGTAGTGTGTTATGTGACTCACACTGAGCTGTAGTTTTTCTGATTTGTAGAGTGGAATAATGATACACAAATATTAGGAGTCTTGGGCAGATTAAATGAGATGGACATGTTGGCAAGTGCCCAAGATAGAGCTAGACATGTATATAGTAGGTGCCAAATAACTACAGTGGCTTGAGCTCCCTATGTGCCATGTTCTAGAAATTTAAAATCATCAATAATAAAAAAAAATAAATAAAAAATAAAAAATAAAATCATCAATAATAACACAAAGGTTAAGAGTTCAGATCTTAGTATTGGCCAGCCCATAAAAAAGATAAAGTCAGTGGAGAACAAGCAGGAAAAAGGTTTAAAGAATTAAAAAAAAATCAGTAATAATAAAGATAAATCCTGTGTTCATAGAGCAAAGGGATTTAGATAACCATGAGAAAAGCCATTCTTCTCAAATAAGTACTTGTACACAATTGTTCATAGCAGCACTATTCACAATAGCAGAAAGGTGGAAACATCTCCAGTTTCACATCATCCAATAAATGGATAAGCAGATGTGGTATATCCACGTAATGGACTGTCAGTCAGCCATTAACAGGAATATCGTGCTGGTACATGCTAGAACATGGGTGAAACTCAAAACATCATGCTAAGTGAAAGAAGCCACACACGAAAGGCCACATAGTGTATGATTCCACTTATATGAAATATCCCAAATTGGTAAATCCATAGAGACAGAAAGCAAACTGGTTGTTGCCAGGGACTAGGGGTAGGTGAAAATGGGGAGTGACTGTGGTTTTCTTTCAGCGTGATGAAAATTTTTCAGAACTAGATAAAGGTGATGGTTTCACAACATTGTGGATGTACTAAATGCCACTGAATTGTACATGTTAAAATGGTTAATTTTATGATATGTGAATTTCACCTCAATAAGAAGAACAAACCATTCTCATGTGATCACAGGGTGTTTATGTGTCCCAAATTAGGGGAACATTGAAAAGAGGGTTAAAAGGTATTACTGTTGGAAGCATCACACAGTATGTTTCAAATTTCTTGAAATCAGGGCCCCCTTGGTATATATGCTTTACTCCCCAGAGACTTTTTTTTTTTTTATAACCCAAGACAATGTTTTCATCTATTTAAGAGAGGAATTTCCTTCCTGACTCTTTCCCTCCATGGCTTTGGTGACACTGTAATCATCTCCTTTCATTGCAGCTTATGAACAGAACTGGGTCACAGGTCATTTCCAAACGGATCCCCGGCAAAGAACGGTATTGCTGGAACCCGCTGAGACCAGTCGTGATTTATCCCCGCAGCTGGAGGTCCCATTCCTCAGCACAGCACTGCCCCATACAGGGACTGGATCAGTATTGTGTTAGCAAGGAGCGTCCCTCCAAACAAGGGCGTGGCTGTGAGGAGGGCCCCCAGCAGGGTCTGCCGGCAGAGGCCTTCACATTGGCTTCTGGGCCCTGCTGTCAGGGTTACTAGTTTTCTTACACACCGATGCCATCATTCCTGCTTAAGAATCTTCAGTAGCTTCCCAGGGGCTGTGGAACAAAGTTCAGATTTTCTTTCTCTTAGCGTTCAAGGCCCATTCCTTTCCCATTCACCTCTACCTGTCAGTCTCATTATCAGACGATTCTGGGCACCCTCTCTTCTGGAAGGAGTGGTCGGCTGATGTCCCCTGGTCCCAGGCATGGCTTTGCACTTTCCCTACTGGTTTCCTCTGCTGGGGATGACTTCTGTCTCCTTCCCAGACTTTTGAAATTGTGCCATACCCTTTAGCTCAGCTCAGATGTTTTCTCTTGAACACCATGTCTACCCTGTGTTTGTGTTTGTCTGTCTGTCCCTTATACTCTCTTAAGGCTTCTCAGGGCAGGGATTCTGTCTGTCAATGTTTGTATCCCCAGCCCCAAGCCCTGGGCCTGGAATAGAGTTGACACCCAGTAAACGTGTGCCTTGTGGACTGGGATGAATGGCAAGGGGTAGAGAAAAAGAAAGAAATAGATGCCTTCTCAGTATCATTTGCCACTGGAGAGATTTACACAAAATCTCCATAGGCCTTGGAATGCTGAGGAACAAGAGACTCTGCGGGTTAGACACGTGGGGACACTTCAGCAGTCCAGAGTGCTGAACTGCGTTCTGCAGCATCGGCCCTTGTTAAACACTTATGAGTGTTTGCTTAAGCAGATGAAAATGTGAGCCATGCCCGCTTAAATCACCCCTTTCCAGAATGAAAATCAAAAGAACAAAGCCCAGAACACTCCAGTGGGTAGCTTCATGGATGTGATTAAGGACTGATTTAAAATTTGGAAGAAAAACAAAAATCAGCCTTCCTAGTCTAACTCCAGGAAAAGTGTATGTCCTCAGGAAAGACTGATTTGCATTAAAGATCTGTTTGGCAATGCATTGTTGAAAGAGGTTAATATCGTTAAGTGGAAAATTTTGATTACTTCTGCATTCTTTCCCCCCTTTAGCTTCTTTACCTGTGTCACCCAGAGAGAGCTCTGTGCTGGAAGGAATATTCGCACCACCTGCCTATCCACAGCTCTATTAATCTCAAGTTCCTGCCCTTATAAAACAGAATCCAGATTGTGTGGTAGGATGCGAAGGGTGGAAATTAAGAAAACTGGCTAGGGTGGAAATTAAGAAAACTGGCTAGGGTGAAAATTAAGAAAACTGGCTGGGGTGCAAATCAATGTGCTGCATTTTTCCAAGCCAGGGGAGACTCTGGAGGAAAAGGTGACCACAGTGAATCTGTAGGTCTTCCTGTACATATGCTTGGTCAAAACATCCTTGGAACACTTTGTTGAAGAAAGGGTCTTCCCTGAGAAAGTGGTTCCTTAGACCACAGTTTCTCAGTCTCAGCCTGAGTGTCATTTTGGGCTAAATCATTCTTTTTGTTTGTTTGTGTTGGCAGCTGGCTGGTACAGGGTTCGAACCCCAGACTTAAATCATTCTTGGTTGTGGGGCTGCCCCGTGCCTTATAAGATGTTTATCAGAATCCCTGTCCTATAGCCACTGGATCCTAGTAGCATCCCACCCTTTCCGGTCTCGACAACCAAAATTGTTTCCAGACATTGCCATATGTCCACTGGAGGGAGGGAGCAAATCACCCTGGTGGAGAGCCACTGCCTTGAGGCTCCCCTGTAGATCAGCAGCAGTTAGTGTGGAAAAGTCTAGCAGTTAGAGGAGACTGCGGGTCGAGAAGCAGGGAAGCGGCATGGCATCTTTCATTTGTGTGGAGTTCCTGGATTGGAAGGTGTAATTTGGGCCGTGCTGGCATATGAGGCTGGTGAGGTGAGGTCGTCAGGGGTCAGTCTTGGAGGCCTTTGCTGCCATGTTGAGGAAAGCACATTTGATTTAAAGTCAGAAGTCTTGGGGTCATCCCGGTGTCCCCTCTTAGCTGCTGTGTAACTTGAGTCACTTAACCTCTTTGAGCGTCTGTGCCCTTCTCTGAAAGGTAAAGTGGAATCTCGCAGATTGGTTGTAAAGACTGAGTGAAGGCCATGTGAAGGTGTCAGTGTGCCACCTGCATATCTGAGTGGCCCAGTAAATGTTTTCTTCTTTCCTGAGCACTGTCACATCCAGTTAAATCCAGTTCTCTCTAGTTCTACTGCCACTAACTCCTGCTGCTATTTATCTAGTCTGTATTACTGCAAAGCCTCCTGGACTCTGCCTTGACTCCATTCTCAATCCTGTAACCAAACTTACATCCCTAAACAGTATGATGAGAAGGCTTAGAAAATATTTAAACTGGTATTGTTCAGCACTGTGGCCACTAGCCCATGGGACCATTTAGCACTTGATATGTGGCTAGTTCACATTGAGATGTACTGTCAGTGGAAGATGCACTCTGATTTCAGACTGAGTATGAGAAGAAAAATGTAAAATATCTCATTGATAATGTTTTATATCGATTACATGGTAAAATGCTAATATTTTGGACATACTAGTTTAAATAAAATATTTGATTAAAATTATTTTCTTTTTACTTTTTTAAAGGTGGCTATGGAAAACAGGATGAGTTTTGTAAGAGGAGCTGTTGTCTTATCCAAAAAAGCATATTGACTCTTCATGAGAGAATCATTTCTTGGTACTAAATTTTGAGGTATAATTTGTTTCATGGGGTAGTCCATTTTTAAAGAACGGATATGGTCCTTTTATAAAGAGCAGTAACATTTTGAATAGTGTGTTCTGTGAAGTTTTTTTTGTCCCCCTGGTAGATGCAAGAATGTTCTTTACTTTTTGATAGTTCTCCCTTCACCAGAATACATGGCTTTGAGATAGGACCAGACCACACCCCTGTTTGTTGGTCCCTGCCCCCTTCCACCTGACTCATGGATATCAAAACAAGTAGTCAGTAGTGTCTGTACTATACTTAGAATTTGACTGGTCAAGTTGCTAAATTCATCAATTTATTTTAACCTTAACAATACTACTATAGCATTTCACATTGTTGTTATGTGATTATATTTTGGATTTTATATGATCTCCCTTGATCCTTGCCGCAACACTTTATATATCATGGGCTTTCACAGAACAGTGATGGGAGGCTGCAGGGTAGTGAATGAGTTTCCAGGCTCCTGCAGCTGACTTACGTGTGCAGTGCAGACCCTCGAAACCAGTTCTCCTGACGCCAGTGCTTTATAAGAGCTGTGAGACCCATGTGAAATGCAGACCGTGACTTAGAGTTTGCTTTTCGTATAACAGAGACAGGATGCGAAAAACTCTCAGGCAACAGGAAACCTCAGAGTTGTGTGAAAATGGGTGGTTGAAGTCTGTGTTGGAGGCACTGGTGAGGCCACTGCTCTTGATCTGTGACATCACAGCAGTTCTGAGGGCAAAAGGACACGTTTTCTGCAGCTAGAGAACTTGCCTTCACAGCAGGATCAAGGCAAACGGAGCTGGCAGGACGGTCCTTACAACGCAGTGAACTCCAAGTTTGCTGTGTCGTTCCAAAGCATATTGCGTGTGGCTTTTACTCTTTAGGTTCACGGGATTAATTTTTAAGTAGCACTTCCGAGGCCAGGTGCCATTCTTCAAATGAACAAAGAAATCAGGAGTGGCAGTTTGACAGGACCATGTACAGGAGGGAGATGCTGTGGGGCGTCATGTGCAGACACACCTGTGGCTCCAGACCCAGAGGGAGGTGCCGAATGCTTCTTGTGTGTTCTTTGCCGTGGAGCAGAGAGAGAAAGGTACCAAAAATGAACATTGCAAGTGACCTCAGATGTACCAAAGGGCATCTGAGTGCCATTGCTGCGAGGACCTGGGTGAGGCACTGTGCGAATTTTAGTTCTCCTGTTGCAGATGTTGTACAGTCAGGGAGCTAGTTTGCAGGTCTTTGTTTAAAAAGGGCTCATTGAAACAGTACTAGTGACTGCAAGGTACCTGATGGCTCATTCATTCATTCTACAAATACTCACTGTATGCTTCCTATGTGTCTGGGCATACATTGAATATAAAGTAGTCATGATTTGTGCCCAGGTGGAAATTGAAATCTAGTGGGCGAGGCAGCCATTAAGCAAGTAATCAATCAAATAACGGTATAATTTTGAAATTTGATGAGTACTATGAAGGAAACGAGCACAGCATGGTGATAGAGTGGAGGAGGAGGGCCACTTAGGCATAGGAGTGTCAGAGAAGACCTCTCTGAGTTAACAGCATTCAAGATGCAGACTCAAAGCATGGAAAGGACACAGTGAAGCAGAGATCAGGCATAGGGAACACACCTACAAAGACTCTGAGGCATATTCCAGAGGTGAAAGGGCCAGTGTGCCTGGAGTAGAGCAGAACTACAGGGAGGGTGGCCAGAGGTGAAGTCGGAAAGATAGAGGTCAAGCCAGGTAGGCCCTTGTGGGCCTGGCAGAGAGTTTGGGGTTTAAGAGCTGATGGGAAGTTGAATAATTTTGAGGGAGACTTGAATTAGGCAGCTACTGCGGTAGGCACAGGCATGAGATGGTGGTGGCTTCCATTCCTATAGTGGCAGTAGAAATGGAGAAAAGTTGTTGTATTAGAAGCATGTTTTAGAGATTAAAATGTCTGAATTTGAGGATGCATGGATTGAACAAGATGAGAAGAGCGAGTGAGGAATTGAGAATGGCTCTAAAGTATGTGGCTTGAGCAGTGGAGTAAACAAGGTTGCCCTTTATAGAGGTGGGAGAGCTCTAACAGGAGCAGGTGTAGAAGGGGAAAATAAAGTTGAGATCTGAGATGCATGTGGATCTATCCAGTGGGTATAGGAAGAAGATCGTTATATATGAGGGTTCTTCAAAAAGGTTGTGAAAAGATTTGTATTATCCTTTAATTCCATTTTTTGCACAAACTTTCTGAAGTACCCTCATATGAATGCAGAGCTCAGAGGAGAGTTCAAAGCTAGAGATACAAATGTGGGCGTCATCACCCTAGAGTTTGTTTTACAAGCTATTGGAACGGGCATCTCAGCTGGGGAGAAAAAAAGTGTGGGTCCCACGCCGAATCTAGGAGCACTCCTGGAATTTACCATTCAGCAAAGAGGAGGTTTGAGGAGGAAAGAAATGTATGAAATAAATATCTCAGAGGTTGGAGAGTGAATTTAAAAGAGAAAGGGAGTAGCATTTCTGAGCAGTTGACTGCCCATGTGAAATCAGCAGTGATTAGAGGGAACAAATCTGCCTGCCTGGTAGTGTGATTTCCTACCCCATTAAGCTCAGTATGTAAAGCCGAGGAGGAGTGTGGTTGCATTCATCTGCAGCGTTGGATTTTCCCAAGCTAGTACAGTGGGAAAGGAGGAGGGATAAGGCAATTGTGAGTGTCTGCAGAGGGAGGAGATGATGATGCACCGTGGCATCTCAGCTGAATGGAGAGAAGATGAAGAAAATCTAGACCTGGACAGATAGTGACACAGAAAGCCGGTGGATTGGGCTTCCTGATGACAGTGAAAAGTATGTGTAATGGTGGCCTTTTAGGACTAAGAGGGGACTGGGGAATGTGGTGGATGTCAACATTTGAAATTTCAGAGGTTGTGTTGCTTTGGGTGATAACAAGTCCAAGAATGTGAACCTGGTCCATGTGAAGTGGCAAATGTTTTGAACAGGCCATTTTCATCGTGGAATTGGGAGTGGAGAGGAGGGAATGTGCGGTGGGAACTAAAGTCTTCAAGAATGATAGGTGTGACCTGGAGCTGCCAAATGACAGTGACAAGGGCAGGGAGCAGGAGGGTGGGCCACAGAGGATAGGGTCTTCATAAGAGGGAGGGGCAGTGAGATCCAGCAGAGACAGCCGGAAGCCAGCAGGACAGAGATCTGTCCCCTAGCCCTAGGGATGTGCTTTCAGAGAGGTGGAGAACTTTCCTTTGGGGAAGAAGTGACTTAGGGAACAGCTGTACTGTACATAAGAGCAGGAGGTAGGAGGAAGTGAGAGGAAGTTGAAGATGAAGAGGAATTAGCTGATCACATAGCAGAAGTTTCACAGGAGTCCGTAGATGGGCTTGGGAGGAAGGGGTGGGCTGGGGGTTTGTGGGGTAGAGTAGTTTGCATGACAACGAATATCTAGGGAGACTGCTGGCTGTGACTGAGATATTGTCATCGATCCATTCATAACTATTTATTGATCAGCTCCTATATGCCAGACACTGTGCTAGTAATGAACAAAACAGCAGTGGACATAATGGACAAAGTCCCTGCCCTCGTGGGAGACAGAAGGTCAAACAGACTGGTCATCAGTTGTGTGTCCTGTGGCAAAGAACTGATCTTCTGTTTTTATGGAAAACAATTCTAGAATTTGAGCCCCAGGGTTTCCGACAATTAAATTAGTGTCCTTAGCCACTTGTAGTCTCAGTTTTCCCTTTCGTGAGATGGGTATAAATGAAGCCTCAGTGGTGGTTGTTGGTGGTGGTGCTGTTGAATCATTATGAAAGTGTGGGAGAAGTTTCTGGTGAAAAGTTAGGGTAGATCATCAGAGCACCTCTAGTTGGTAAGATGCTTTTGTTTTATTAGAAAAAGGTAGTTTTTCTTCTACAAACTGCTTCCATCTGTCAGAAAGCTGTTGTAATAAATACGTAATCGACAACGTTTAGGGTGTGAGGGGTCTCCCACTGGCCAGTCTCTGAACTGGTAAGGGGAGGAGTGGGTGGGAGCCCAGCTTTGTTTATTGCCAGTTATTCACTCAGTATAAATATAACTTATTTACTAAATATAGGCTTCTCAAGCATTATGAGCATATAAGTCACATAGGATCTTGTTAAAATGCTCTGATTCAGCGGGGCTGGGGTGAGGCCTGGGATTCTGCATTTCTAACAAGATCTCATCTGGTGCTGATGCTGTTGGTTCAGGAACCACACGTTGAGTAGAAATGGGTAAGTTAACCTTTGTCTTAGATGTTGGTCTCAGGAAGAGGCTTAAAACCAACAGCAGACTTGGCTCCTTTGCCCTGCAGGGGTTTTAGTCTAATAAAGAAGGATTATCTGGTGCTCAGGAAGTGATTAGAAGACAATTAAGTGACTAGGAGAGAGCTGTGACACCTGTTGGAGTTTAGAAGCAGAAGGGAAGAGTCTCCAGGATGGACTTGCCAGAGAGGTCTCACAGAAGCAGCAAGGACTCGAAAGTCCTACCAAGGACCGGGAGAGGAGGAAAGACATTTCAGGATAGAGTCAGGAGCTGTGAGAGGATGGCTTGGGTAAGGGTGTGTAGGGGGGATATATTAATAGCAATAATACAAATAATGATAATACAAAAGCTAATGTCTGTTGATGGTCCTTCTGCTATAGGACCTGTTTCACAACAGAACCCCAGGGAGGTCCAGCTCTTTGCTCTCTTAGGTGCTGGGATAACAGCTTGCAAGAAAGTTTCACTCAAGACAGGGGTGACAATCTTTGAGTAGCTGGATTCAGCCAGTCTTCTAGTTGGAATCAGTGGCCCAAATCCTCCAGTTGTTTTCTGTATGTACTTAGGATCAGTTTGGCATCCTAAGTGATTCTGGAAAGTTTCAGCCATTTTGTTCCTTAGATTTTTTTTTTTTTTTTTTTTTTTTTTTTGTTCCTTAGGGTGTATTTCCTCTTCATATGCAGTGTTTCTAGACAACCACACATCTTGAATACCCATGAAAAATCATTTCTAACATCCATGATACTAATTAAAAGATAGCCTCTGGTGTTGATCAGAGATAGCTGGAGCAGGCCTTTGGGATGCAGGCTTCTGGCTAGTCTTTTAAATGGTAACCAGCCACCCCTGGAGGGTATATTCCCAATTACAATACTACAGATGTTAACTCACTGAACCTAGCCTGTAAATTAAAGCAAATGCATATATACTACACTGTCTGTGCTGAGGTATTTCAAATTGCAAACAATATAACAAGAAGACATAGTGATTTACACTTTTAAATAATTTTTAAACTATAAAAGCAATGCATGCTCCTTGTATAAACTTTGGGAAAATATATATTCATATACATTGAAATTATCCATATTGTACACTCAGAGGTAGCTTTCAACATTTAAGCCTTTTTCATATATATAGACATGTAGGTATTGGTAATGTTTATAAAAATTTATTGCTTTGGACTGAAGGATACATGTGATCACATTATACATTCAGCTTTGAATCCTGCTTTTGTGGCTTAGTAGATCGTAATGATTTTTCTGGCTCATACAGTGTTCTTCATACAGGTGAATTTCACTGGTTAAGACAGGTGGGAGAAGACGGGCAATAGATGTATAGGAGGAGGAATTGACTAACTTGGCCGAATTGAGGGTGGGGTGTTTAGCAATGTCTCTTAGGTTTTAACAGGTGGGGAGGTCGCCCTTGCACCAAACAGCAGTGAAGGGAGAGCAGGCTAGAAGGTGATTTTCCTAGTTAATTCATCAACATTTGCCACATGTTTAGGATGTAATTTCCAGCCCACCTCCTGTTTCCTCCTTCCAGTCTTCTTGTGTCGGTTCCTGTATTGACTTCCTGGAGTAACTTCTTATAAAAATTGAGATTTTTTTCTTTAAAGTGTGATTTTAGTGCACAGAGATGTCATTTAAAAGTCAGATCCATGAAAGAATATTTTTTTACCTGCTGTGTTTAATTTCAGATGCCAGTGTTATCATAAAAGGCAAACTACCATAGACTCTGTTTTAAAACTTTGCACAAATTGTTCAAGTTGAAATTAACTTCTGCAGATGGGGAGAGGAAAGGAAGAAAATGAGTGTTTTAAAGCATTGTCTTTTAAGTGTTATTTAAATATTAATGCCAGTTGAGTTCAGTTCCCATCTTCCTGGTTTCCCCTGAAGTCTAAATTTGTCTACAGCTTTCCAACTTCTGTCTGTTGTACTTTTTTTTTAAAGGAAATAAGAGCTAACCGTTATGATATATTTGACCCTGGGAAAGAAATAATCATAAGATTCAATATGAAGAATTTAGGTTAGATCAAAAGGAAAAATGCCCCCTGACAAGAGTTGTTAGAATCAATTACCAAAAGAGAATGGAGACTGGAGTGTTTCTGCCTTTTACTAGTTGTGTGTAATCTTTGTCCAGTTAATTAATCTATCTAGGCCTCAGTTTTCTCATCTATAAAACGAGGACTAAACATGGTACCTATCTCATAGATTATTTTGAGGATCACATAAGCAAATATATGTAAAAAAAAAAAAAAAAAAAATCTAGAAAAGTGCTCGACACTTAAGTGCTACTCACCACTAGTTGTCCTGACTGTTATTATTATAAGTAAAGTATAAAAAAAATTGTGATTTTAATGTTGTGGTATCTCCTAAAGGAGAATTCAATAGGTGGGTCCTACAGGTTTAAATCACGCATTTGGCATGTCAGTCAGTACCTGTTTATTGGGATCTGTTTTCTACCAAATCCTATGGATTTGAGTGTGGGAGAGAGAAAAACCTATGTAAGGCTGCTCCTCTGCCCTAGGAAGGGAGATCACCCCTGAAATGTACTTGATGAATCTTTGCTAGTCATTTATCTGAGCCTCATAACAGTCCTCCAAGATAGAGGACATCACTTCAGTTTATAGATGAGTAAAAATGAGGATTTGCCAGAGACAAGGGGACTTGCCAAGGGCACACTCTTCAAGTGCCGCATGTGTCTTTGAACCTGAATCTGTCTAACTGCATGGCGCTCTTCCCTGGCACTCCCTTCTAAGAGATTCATGTGTCTCGGTGGGTCTCACTCTCTTGTGACTAGCAGAGTGTGTGTGCAGGCTTTGTTTCCCATACTTTAGCATGAAAAACTTCCTGGGGGGGCTTGTCTCAAGTCAACATTCTTTGTTCAAAAGGATTTTGCTTTTTCAGTTTTACTTTCCAGTCTGCACCCTCCAGTCCTGTGGTCTTTCATCTGCTTCAAAAGCAGGCCATTTAGAAAATCGTGTCAGAGTGGTTGCAGAAGAAATCTGGTGTTTACAGTTGAGATTGGCTCCATTAGGTGCTTATTTCTGGCGTCTTGCTGAACACAAACTCCTGAAGCTTGAAAGGGTCGCCTTTGGTTAGAATCTGATTCCATTTATTCCTTTAACAGACAACTATCAGGCACCTGCAGGTGATAGGCAGTGTGCTAAGTCTCAGGGAATGCAAGGTGGATCAGATGGCAGACCTTTCTTCTGGAAACGCTGGGGCTGGTGAGGAAAGGAGGTGGTCCAACCAGACCCCCATCGTGGGGGTGTAAGGGTTACGACAGAGGGAAGACGCGTTGTGGGAATTTCCAAGGGGATACCCGAACCGGCTATTTCATGGACGTTTGCTCTTTGTGAATCTGAAGCCTCTTAGAGCTGTCCGCAATGGGGGGAAGATTCTCCTCTGTTAGGGAGGCTCCCTGTGGGCTTTTCTCTTCACCTATAGCCAGAATGACATCCATGTTAGGAGGAGTGTAGAGAGGTAACCTCGTGCTCTATTGATTTTTTTTTAACACCTTTCTAAGTCATGTGATTTCATGGTCAGTATTCAGGTGAAAGATCAGGGCCTCTCTACTTCATCCATATTGACCGTCTCTCTCTTAACACATCATGGTCAGTCTTCTACCGTGGTCTAAAGATAGTCCCTCTGTAGGCTGCCTACAGTTTATATGTTTTTTCCTGGCAATTCTCTGCAAGTTTGAATCGTTTCCAGGCTTTTCTGGACTTCTTCTTCCATACTGGAGGTGGAAGCTGTTAAGACAGTGCCTAGTGAGTGTTTTTAGGTTTCCCGCTGTGAATGAGGTGCAGTTTCACACAGATGCGTATCATGGCCTGTCCTGTCCCTTTCTGCACTGAGTGCCTCTTGCAGTCCACTCTGCCTAGAACACAGGAGCCGTTCTGCCATCTTGATGACATACAGATCAGTCAGCTGCTTCCCCTGCCTTCACACAGCGGTCTGAGAATCTCAGTTGTCACATTCTTGGGGTTCTGTGAATAAACTCATTAGACTATGGTTTTCGAAGCCAACCTCTGTTCTAGTGTTCTTCGAAAGCACAGCACCTGGTTAGTGCTTGGTACATAATAGGCACTAACTAGTGCTCCTTTAATTGTGTTAGTTTCAGGCCTCAAAATGAAACTGTACTATAAAGTGTGTGTGTGTGTGTGTGTGTGTGTGTGTGTGAAAGAGAGAGAGAGAGAGAGAGAGAGAGAGATTCTTTACAGTTTTTGCTATTTGTGTATTTATTAACTGTCTCAGTTTTGATAGACTGCAAGACCATAGCATCATCTCTCCGGATAATGGGTTAGGAAATCATGGACCAGGCTAACTCCTTTCAGTGTCTCTGAGATATGTCTCTTCTGCAGTTTGCATCCATTTACTGTGCTGAGAACTCAGCTCTTACTCTTTGTTCTTTCTTCCAGAAAGTATTATGAGGGAGGCCAAGGACTTCCTGCCCCAGACAGAGAAACGGCGCTGGGATTAGGGATTGCCACTTCCGAAAGGATGCTGGGAATCTGCAGAGGGAGACGGAAATTCCTGGCTGCTTCACTGACTCTTCTCTGCATCCCGGCCATCACCTGGATTTACTTGTTTGCTGGGAGCTTTGAAGGTAAGAATGGAAATCAAAGTGAGAGGGAAAGAGGGGGGAAAGAGAACGCTGGCTGGCACAGCATCCTAGAGAAGATCCTCAAAGCCGGCTAATTTCAACTTTTCATTTCTTAGAACAATAGAATTTGATGCCCAGCCATGGGAGTGACTTGTCTGGGGTTGCACAGGTAATTGGAGGTGGTCAGCAATATGAGGAGCAAAAGAGAAAAAAAAAAAAAAAACAAAATAAGGGGCACCTTGCTGCAGTGGCATGGTGGTGGGCACACAGATGCCAGATACCATTTTGTCAGCTTGATCACTGGCCGATAATGGGGAAGAGGGTGGGCCCTGGCAGCATTACTTAGCTGTTCATTGGGCCAGAGGATTCATTCATTGGTCCATCCTTTCATTCATTCATTCATTCACTCACTCGTTCTGCATTTGGTGGTGGTGGTGGTGGTGGTGGTGGTGGTGGTGGTGGTTTGGTGTCTATGCTCAACCCAGTGCAGAGAATTCAGATAACAGATCTGGACGTTCATGGTAGTGGAGGAGATAGATAGGTTAACAAATGATTGCTGCCCTTTGTGATGCATGGTCTGATAGAAGCAGCCAGGTGCTGTGGAAGAGGTTCATTGGAACTGTCAGGCCTGGGCTGGACATGAAAGATGATCAGTCAGACCCATGGGCTGAGCACAGGGATGCAAGGAAGAATTGTCCTCCCCAAACAAACAAAAACAAATGATAATCCCTGCCACTTTCCAGAAATAAGTAGAAAAGACAAGATCCGCTGTTTTTTCCAGCCAGCAATTTCAAATGCTGTGCAAGGTTTTGCGAATCAAAGATGGTTCTCTAAGCTTCGGGGAGGAAGGGAGTGGCAGTGTTGAAGAGCGTACTTTCTTTTTATTTACCCCCACACTTGAATTTTTTAAAAAAGATCTCAAATGAAAATCTGTTTCAAGGAAGTTACTACTGTGTTTTTAAACATTTCCTTTATGCATAATTTTATTGACAGCTCAAGGCTACCTTTTAATTAGGAGCTCCACTTCACTTTCTGAAATTTGCCTTGAGTTAGCTACGCTGAATATAAACAAGGTGGAACTTATGTGCTGCACGGCAGGGAGGGCTCCTGATTCTCAGCCCAGTGCTGGGGCCCAGTGCCACACCCCTGTTATTGTTCCCACCCATTAGCCTTCATCTGAGCAGCTAGATGGAGTAAATTATGCCATGGCAAGGATGGTTAATTTTTGGCAAAGGGATCAGAGGGAAGAAGGTGAGTTGATGTTGATCCTAGAAGAGATGTAGGGAGGCATTCTCCTACAGGTGATGGAAAAGCCCTTATAAAAGAAGGCACAGGCACCCAGTACTAGTACAGGTTTAATAAACATTGACCTTTGACAATGTAACTAAACTGGTAATAATAATAATAATGATGACAATGGTGATATCAACAACGTCACTGACTAGTATTTTGGGCATGTCTGTGTGCCAGGCATTGTTGTAAGGACTTTGATGTACTAACTCTTTCTCTACAATGATCCTGTGTAGTAGGTACAGTTAGTATCACTACTTTACAGATAGGGAGCATGAGACACGGAAGCTTCAGTGATCTTCCCAAGGCCTCAAAGCCCGTCAAGAGGGAGCCTGGATTAGACTCAGGAGCTTGAATTTTTTATTACAATATTGTGCTGTAGATTGGGGCTTCAGGGAGGTATTAGATTTTGGCAAGGGGTTTGACAAGGTGTCACATGATCTTTCTGCAGAGAAGTTGCATAATTTTAATTTCTGCTTATTGGTGGAAACCCAACCCATACTGATTTTAGCAGAAAGAGAATTTGATAGTTAATAAAATTAATAGCTTCAAAGTTAGGGCAGACTTCAGGCAGGGTTGGATCCAGGGGCTCATTTGTTATTTTTGTCACTAGGTCTCTCTCCATTCCTTTGCTATACTTTTCTCTGCCTTCGTTCTTCTCAGGGTGGCTTTTCCTGCACAGAGGCAGCTTGAGGCTTATATCCTGTCCTCACCAGTCCCAGTTGAAAGAAAATTTCTTTCTTTTCCTAATTCCCCAATATTGTATCTCATTGGATTGCCTCTGGTTACTTATCCTGAAACCAGTCACTGTGGTTGGGGGAGTCTGGTGAGGGAAGCTGGTACTTTTTAGTTAACCTTGAGCCCTGTGCCTATTTCTGGTCACAGGGTGGAGGGAGGTCTCTGAAACATGTGGAATGAGATTGGAAAAGGGGTGGCACCCAGAGGCAAATAGTGTGACATCTCAAAGAGAAGAGACTAGAAGTTGTTTGGGGTTATAGAGAATTTTAGCTGGCTGTGCGTGGTAATGGTGTGGTGTCAGCTTGAAGGCTGCTTTCCAGCATTGTGCTACCAGCCCAGCCCTGGCCAAATGAGTGACTGTGAACATTGACTTTGAGTGATTTCACCAGGCTGGAAGATAGATTATGGGAAACTGGGAGGATAGGGAAAATACTCCAGACAATATGCATAGACTGGGTGTAGGTGCTGTATGTATCTGTCAATGTGATACTTAAGAGTAAACCCTTCTCTTGGATTCAAATCACAAACTGCATTAAGTAGGGACTAGATGATGTGGGCACATTAATGCAAATATTCCAACTAGAATGACAAAGGTGACAGATTTCTTTTACTGGGCATCAGTTAGTCTGCAGTTGGGCAGCTGCATTTATTTCTGGGCTCTACATTGTAAGAACAATCTATGCAAGTCAGCACATTTAGGAGAATCTAGGTAAATGACAGTGCCAATTCAAACCTGATTATGTAAGAAATAGTGTAAAGAATTGGGAATGTTTACCTTGAAGACACAGAGGCTCATGGTGTACACGATCAGTTTCAGCAAACAGTCAAAGGGCTGTCACCTGCCAGAGAGGCTAGGACTGCTCTGATCATCCCCAA
Organism: Cynocephalus volans; assembly: GCF_027409185.1. Taxonomy (NCBI): domain Eukaryota; kingdom Metazoa; phylum Chordata; class Mammalia; order Dermoptera; family Cynocephalidae; genus Cynocephalus; species Cynocephalus volans. The sequence continues at coordinate 15,820,278 of NC_084471.1, forward strand.
ATCTATGGAGGGACATGACAAGGAGTCAGATGTCAAGCTCCTCATAATGAGGATCATTCTGTCCAAAATTGGAATGAGCTTCCTGGGAGGTAGTGAAACACTCTACATGAGAGATGTACAAACAGAAGTCCAGTACCGTGGGAGGGATTTGAGCTTCAGGGGCAATTGGACAAGATAACCTGCCTGACCCTGCCTGACCCAGAGATCCTGAGACTCTAGAACAGGCTGAGTATTTGTTAGGAGACAAAGACTCTACCTGTCATTTGCAGCAGACATCAGTGCATTTCCAAAAGAGCTTGCAGAGACATTCTTCTCTCTGTAGTTAAACATCACCATGTTACAATCCATTTACTGACACCCTTGAGATTTTGGTCTCATGGCAGGTGAAGCTATAAATAAGGGACAGAGTTGCTACCTGCATTCATTGAAATACTATTTATACAACAGTTTATTTATTTTTCAACCTTGTTTAATTTCAGTGGATCTTCTGAGAGCAGAGACAAGAACTCCCTCCTAGATGTGGATGCTGTCAGCATATTGTTTTGGAGTCAGATTACGTGCGTCAGTGTATGAGAGAGCCCTGCATGGGGTCCGCTGTCTCAGGCTCTAAAATCAGCTCAGCCAGAGGAGCTAGGTGATTTGGGGTCACAATCACTCTTCTTTCTAGGCCTTAGTCTCCTCCAGTGTGAGATGGAGTTGTCAGGATGAAGCCGACCTATTGGGGAACCGGCATTTTACCTACTATTTTATGTTTATTTGTGTCTGATGTAAGTGAATTGGAAATGACCAGAATCTTCCCCAATTAAGGGAACAGGCTTATTGTGATTTGCTCCTGATTGTGAAACCAGGATTAATGCATAAAAGATCAGTGAGAATTGTCTTGATGTAGAGATGAGTGCCTGTTTTAACAACTTCATTCTCTGGCGTGGAGTTCACCATCTGGAAGAGAGATGAGATCCCCATTCCTAGACCATTTGCCAGAGGCCGAGTGAGGGATGCTAATCGGGGATGTTTTGTGGGTAGTTTAACCCCCAAGTTCCTGAACCCAACCCCTTCCTCTACCCCATCAGTTAACAGTCCCAGCTCTAAACTTTGTTGTAGTTATTCTCTTCTTCCTCCTTCATTCCTGGTGAATCTGATCTCCGCCTCTTACAGTTTGTCTTTTGTTTCCTGTGTGTCATTGCTGCTGTGGCCGTGGCTCTGCCAATCCTCCTTTGTGATCAAGACTAAATGCATCAGCATGCTCTCTCCGTCATCCATGGAGTCACCAGGGCTAAATCACAGCGCTGCTCTGCTCCTTGCAGGCCCCTCTGGCCCATCTCCTGATGTCCCCCTTTCGCTCCTGTTCCCTGCCCGGCCATGCTGGATGCCTTCAGATCCTGGCATGCGCTGTCCTCCAGGGCCTCTGCTCCTCTCACACACTGCTCCTCCTCCCTGAGACCCCCTGTTGCCCTTGTGTTTCTCCCTTCCCCTTCTTCACCTGGTTGGCTTTGAGCCTCGGTCTCGGCTGAAACACGATTGCTCCTCACCCTCAACTAGGTTGACTTCCTCTGCTGCCTGCTTCCCGGACTCCTGGACTTCCCCTTCATCCTCTCTGCGCTTTGTTTTTCTTGTTTTCATAATCACCCGTCTTTGTGGCTGATTTATGAGCAGCAGGAGGGGAAGGAGCAGCTCTCTTCTGTTCGTACTTCCATCTCTAGCTCCTACTACAGTACCGGAGGGGAGCTGGTTGCCAAATGTTCGTTGAATGAATGAATGATCAAGTCAATGTGCCTTCCTGTGGCTTCCGGTCCCAACAGCTCTCACCGTTGCCTCCTGGGTTAACTCTGGACTCCTTACCATGACTCTGGGTCTTTCACCATCTTTTTTCCCTCCAGCCTATCATTTCTGATCTCGCTCAGGTTACAGTGCCCATTGAACTCTCAGAGAAAACCTGTGTTTTCCTGCCTCTTAATTTTCGCTTTTGTGTTCCATCTGCCCAGTACACAGTTCTTTTTTCTATGACACTCCTCCCAGCTGACACCTTCAGTGCCCATATTCAGTGCCAGTTTCCCTCAGTGTCTGATCCCGTGTGGAAAGTTCTGTGGACAGCACTCGCCGAATGATAACTTTGCTTGTTTGGTGTTTTTTAAGGACTCACTGGTGAGTTTCTTAAGGCAAGGGACTGTTTCATTCATGTTTACATTCCCAGTACCTAACTGAGCACCCATTCTTAATGGGTCTTTAGTAAGTGTTTACTGGAAAGGATTCTTCCCTCCTGCTTGAGGGAAGCAGGGGCCACTGGTAGGGAAGGGCTCCTGGTGCTGTGAGCTTCTGTGGTTTTGAGACCTGAGGACGTGGTTCCCGTAGCCTCTCCTTCCTTTTGGTTGTGATGTTAATTCTTGGACTTAGGTGATTCTGCTCAACCATACTTCATTTGAGTTTAGATCATGCTTGTTCTTTTCTACCAGAATCACCTTTCCTCATGAGCATGGTGGGTTTTATTTGTGGGGTGTGGTTCTTTCTTTTCTGCCCATCAAGGAGATGTATTTACCTGTAACTGAGTTATAGCATGTGGAAGAAGGAAGAAGGGTGCTTGGCAGCCGTTCAGAAAATTGTTCACACAACGGTGCGCCCTCTGATAATTCACAACCAGCTCAGTGCTGACGCTTCCCTTTGTCAGGGAGGCAGCCCCGGGAGAGTGTGGGTGTTATTTAAAAGCAAACGTCTGGCTGGCTAGTTAGCTCGGTTGGTTAGAGTGTGGTGTTATAACACTGAGGTCAAGGGTTCAGATCCTTGTACCTGCCAGCCACCAAAAAAATAAATAAATAAAAGCAAATGTCTTCAGAGGATGCAGTGTCCTGACCATTTAGAACCAGTGTCATGAATAGGTATGGGATATTAATTTCTGAACTGATTTCAGTCCTCATCCAGATTTTGTCATTCCTAAAGCCTCAGTTCACTGTTCATTCTGTTCTTATCAGCATGCACTCCTCCAGAAGTGAATGCCTTTGAGAGTCACCACAACACATTTCAACAGAAAGAAATGGGGTCCTGACATTTGATTGTTTCGAAGAGTTGCAGTGAGAAGCAGAGAGTTGTAAGAAAAAGCTTTTTCTTTGCATTAATATTATGGGGGAATCTTGAGGCACAAAGCAGTGGAACAGGGAGATGGGGGGAGCGTATTTTATCCCAGGAGGGCTTGTTCAAATGTGACTTGATTCCTCAGCCTCGGACCCACTCCCCACTGCCCAGAAAATGGCCTGGGAGGTTTGTGAACTCAGACTGCACAGGGTGATAGCGAACAGTCTGCGGAAGGCTTCAGTCTCCCCCAAGACTAGGCTGGTGCAGCATTGATGGCAGCAAAGCCCATTTTTGCCTTCCTGCCAGTGTCCCAAAGGTATCACTATATAAGGATATTATGGGGTGTAAGAACACAGGATGCAGAACGTGAAATGAAATGGAAAGGGTTATATACAAGTTGTGTTGACTTTTTTTTTAGCAGATCAAAAACAAAGAACTTTCCTAGCCAGTGCTTAATAGCTGTTAGTGCTGAGCTTGAGCAAAAGTGTGGAAAGAATGAGAATGTGAGTGTGAGAGGGAGCAGCTTCAAATGGTGCCAGGCCACAGAGTGCAGAGTGGGGCTGCCTATGTTTGTGGTTCTTACCTGTGGGCCAGAAAGGGTCTCTTTATCTGAGAGGGCAGTGGAGCCTAGCACAGTTTTATTTGGTTGTGCGATGGTTGCCAACATGACCTCTACTTTTCTTATACCCACCTTCGATCTTAAAATAATATTGGCTATCTTGGTAGGGTGGAGAAAATGACACTGATGCCTCAGCTGGCTGCATCTCCCGGCAGAGCCCATGGCAAGAGCCCTGGACCAGGAGTCGGGAAACCTTGGTTTCTACGAATCCCAGTACCCACCTTGTGTTAGTTTCCTACAGCTGCTGTATCAAATCACCACAAACTTAGTGGCTTAAAAACCACAAATTTACTGTCTTACGGGTCTAGAGGTCTGAAGTCTAGAATCACTCTCACTGGGCTAAAGTCAAGGTGTTAGCAGGGCTGGTTCCTTCTGGAGGCCCCAGGGAAGAATCCATCTTCTGGCCTCTTTTAGCTTCTAGGGGCTGCCTGCTTTCCTTGGCTTGTGGCCCCTTCTTCCATCTCCAAGGCCAGCAATGTAGTGTTTTCAAATCAGTCTGTGACTCTCCTGCCTCCTTCTTATAAAGACCCTTGTGATTACTCTGGGCCACCCAGATAACGTAGGATAATCATCTCCTCTCAAAATCCTTAATCACACCTGCAAAGTTCATTTTGCCAGAGTAATGTCACATATTCACAGGTTGCAGGGATTAGGACATGGAGATCTTTGTGGGGGAGATCAGTATCTGTCCTTCCATACCACTCCGCCTAAGCTTCGTTCTCCTACATCTTCTCCATCCTCTTCTCGTCCTTTAGAGACAAAGCAAAGGCATGTTGTGCCATCTGTTTTCTTATATGAACATTTTATCCTGCCCTAGGAGTTTGGGGTTCTTTAATTTTAACTTGATATGTAAATATCCAACAAGCTTTACAGCTCATGAAAAAGTCATTGCATTCAGATGTATTGGTCTGAATTTTCAAATAATTTGAGACCATAATAATTTGTCTATTATAGGAGTTTAATCAATTAGTAACCAATGGTGGGTTAAGGTTTTCCAAAAAGAAAGAACTTAGGATCTTTGGGGGTCCTGTTTTTTAATGCAATTTCATTTATTTTTTATTTCAGATACCAATTTAACAAAAGGCGAGGGTGATTTCATTCAGAGAGACGTGTTGATGGTCTATTTATTTTAAGTGAAAAATAGCCTTTCTATAACTGCTTTGGAAAACTCTTTGGTGTTATCAAGAAAAGCCAAGCTTACCCCATGACCCCCCAGCTCTGTCCCCAGCCACACACCAAAGAGACATGCATGTACATGTGCACAAAAGACTTGTACTGGAATGTTCACATCAGCATGATTTATCACAGCACCAAACAGGGAACTAGGAAATGTCCATCAACAGTGAAATAAAAAAATAGTGGCGTATGTATATAGTGAAGTACTACAGAGTAGAGAAAATGAAGATATTCACAGAGAGTTGAGCAAAGGAACACAGACACGAAATAATACATACTGTATGATTCCAACTGTGTGAGGTTCCAAGACAGGCAGAAGTTAATGTAGGCTCTTACCAACCCAGAAGAGTAACCTCTGGGGGAGAAATTGTGGGCCAGAGACAGAGGCAGGGCATAAAGAAGACTTCGGGGTGCTGCTATTGATTTAGTTTTTAACCTGTATGGTGATTATACAGATGTATTCACTTTGTAATAATCCACTGTGTTTAATTTATGATTTGTTCACTTTTCTGTATGTTATTTTTTAAAAAACCTATGCAAGTCTTGATGGTTAAATAAGTAGCTGAATTTGAAGTGATTTTGTAGGTTTTGCATTTTTTTAGATGAGAAGAGTTTTATTAACCTTTGGGATTTATGAATCTATGTCACTGTTTAACTTTGAAATGCAAATGCTTTTTAAGCATGAGACTTTTCTTTGGGGATTGATGTTTGACACTTCTATTTAACCACACTTCCTTTTTTCCTTCCTGATATAACTTACCATTTGGACAGATACTCACCCTAGGAGGGTTTGATCACAGCACTGACTTTAAGATCTGAAATTTGCTTATTCTGAAAGAGTGTTTTCATCAGTTTGAACTAAGACCAGTATTCCTACCAGGATTCTAGCAGTGACATAACTTCAGTTAATATTAAAACAATATTATTTCTTGTTATCGACATGAAGCCTCTTTAGATAATGTTGCCATCTGCATTAGTAAACAAACATGCATCTTCATAAAATCCTTATTCCTAGAAGTAAGAAAACTTTTATTGTTGTATTATAGAAGATATGGACTGTGAAAAGGAAACGTATTGTTTAAACTATGACCATGATGGAAACCATAGCCATTGCTTCTGTTTATTGCTAGTTAAACTGATGTTTTTGGCTGCATCTGGCCAGCCATTTTGTTGGATTTGGCCCACCAACTGCTTTTGCCACTTTTGAATTTGTTGCTAATGGTTAAAAATTGGGAGATTGCATATAAAAATCATGATTTGTAGCTTTTCTTAAAAAGCTAGAAAGATCTAGCCAAACTAGGTCCTCATTTCATCATAGTGGCCACCAGCTGGAGCTGAGTAGTTGATGTCCCTTTGCACAATGTGTGAATGCTGCAGTTGTCACAGTCTCCATCCTTCCCTGTTGATCCCTGTGTCATCCTCTGCACTGTTGTTTCACGTAGAGCATCATTGAGAAGAAGCTTCTAGTATCTGTTTATGTCACTTGAGCCCCTGTCTGGCTCAGATAGACTTTGTCTTTGGACCTTTTGGCATATCCTCTGCCTCGTGCTGGGTTAGGGAATTTATTCCTCCAAACAACTTCACACTTGTCGCATTTTATAGAGGAAGAAACTGAGGCTCAGGGATGTTGAGCTTCTTGACCAAGGCCACCCAACTGGGGAGTAAGGGAGTTTGGCCATGTCAAAGAAGGCCCTGCACACTGTAGTCTTCCAAGAACGTGCAGGTACAGAAACAACTGGTAGCTGACATTTCAGAGTCAATATGCTCAAGTTTTAGGAAAGGACAAGACAAACCCTGAGACATATGAAAAGGAGTTATTTTGGGCGAGAAGGCAAACCATGTTCTGTGGCTAGTAGGATTATTATAAGCCAATACAAGCAGAAAATTTGATTAGTCCTTTAATGCAATTTTTATTTTGTTTCTGCCATGGACTCATACAATGAAGAGCAGGAACAGACATTAGGAATCTTCTAGGCAGGCTTATAACCTAAGCAGATAAAACCTTTGAATACTACACAAGGACTTTATAGGGCAGGGGTTAATAGTGGGGTTAGTATGTCCCCAAAGGACAGCCAGATCTGAGTTTGAATTTCAGCGACACCATTTAAATCACAGAGTGACTGTAGACAAGTAACTTAACATCCCTGCAGGTCAGTTTCTTCTCCATTAAAAGGGGAATATAATATGTAGCTTATGCAGTTGTATAAAGTCTAAATAAACTACCTGATATACGACAGTGGTCCTTCAATACATCTTTGTTTTTCTTCCCCTTCTTGTGTTTTCCTAGAATCCTGAAAGATCTCCTGGGAGAGATGCAAAAAGTCACCCACCTGGTTCAAATAAGGCCTTTGTTTTACAACTGGGGAAACTGAGGCCTGGAGGACTGTGGCTTGCCTAAGCTCGCAGCCTCCGTTGCCTCTGGAGTAATTGGAGCCACTACCCTGACAGTTTGTGTCACCAGTTGATTTGATTCACTGACTGTTGTTGACCTCTTCATTATGCATCATCATTATCATTTCGTGGTAGTAAAGGTGAAACAGAAGGTGGATGTCACATTTGTTGGTTTCTATCCAGGTATATTTCCAGGCATCTGCAGCACTCCCTTTAGTGTTAGAAAGGGGTAGGGGAGACTCTGAGACATATTGTAGTGTGGTCACAAAGGCACCTACAGCTAATTGTGGATGCATTGGCCATGTTTGGAGAAAACGGAATTATTTTACATAAGTGAACTGTTGCGAGAACTTTAAAGAGAGGAAGGGCCCTCTGACATCAGGTGTAATCACTCTCATAACAGATTTATCTGATAGGCTGTCTCTGGGTCAGCGCACCTGGTCCTGATACCCAAACCTCCCTTTAAATGCTGAGTATCTTCAGCTGAGTCTCTTAACCTCTCTTAGCCCACATCACCACCTCCACAATTAGGGGTGCTGTTACCTACTTGACGGGGTTTTTGTGAAGATGAAAAGGAATCCATTGTGCCTACATTTACAGAGAGCACGTTTACAGAGTCATTTTGGGTCCAGCAGCCGCTTTGGGTATGCTGACTGCTCTCGGAAGCAAAAATCACTCAAGGAGTCACAGAGTCGAATGTGGCAAAGCTGCACTGTTGGGAAGGGCCCCAGCAGTGCCAAGATTCCTTCTCTCTCTAGGGTAGGACCTTTAGATAATGGATATTTGGCTTTTTGCTCCAGCAGGGGGCACTCCATGCCCCGCTTACTAGGAATCTGTGAATGCCCTGGCAGGAGCGCAGCCAGATGGGCATTGGGGCTTGCGGTGATGGCCAGGAAGCCTCCCCAGCTCCATCAGTTGGTAGCACTTAAGATTAGGTAGCATGGCACACTTGAACATGAGCGCTTGTCTGCATTTAAGTAATCCACCCATAGCCCCACTAGGGAAGGAGGGCATTCCGTTTCAGATGAGGTCACCGAGTGATAGAATTTGAATGTGTTGTGCCCCCAAAACTCATTTGGAAATCTGATCCCCAGGGTGGCAGTATTGGAAGCTGTTTGAGTCATGGGGGGTGGATCCCTCAAGAATTGATTAATGCTCTCCCTGGGTGGGGGTAGTGAGTTCTCTCTTTATTAGTTCCCACGAGAGCTGAGAGCTGGTTATTTAAAAGACCCTGGCACCTCCCTCCTCTCTCTCTTGCTTCCTCTCTCCATGTGATCTGCTTGTACCCACCGGCTGCCTGCCACTTTCCGCCATGAGTAGAAGCAGCCTGAGGCCTGTGCCAAATGCAGCTGTCCCAGAATCGTGAGCCAAATAAACCTCTTTTCTTCATAAATTACCCAGTCTCAGGTATTCTGTTACAGCAACACAAAACTGGACTAATACACTGAGCTTCAGAGCCAGTATGTAGGTCACCCAAGATTTTTCATTCATTCAAAGACACAGGCACTGTGGTAGGGCACTGGGTTAGAGCTCTGAACCACATGAGTGTGTCGCCTCTTCTCATGGATCTTCCTTTCCAGTGGATGGAGGGAGGTGACAGACAAATTTATACCGTGCTGAGGGGGGATGAGTGCAACCAACAGAGCAACATTAAGCAGAGTGACATGATAGTGCTGGTGGCAGGGCAGTGGGCTTGGTGAGCAGTGAGGAAGGAAGGGACATGCCTTTAATAGGGTGCTCTGGGTAGGCCTCTGGTTGGTGACAGTGAAGCAGAGCCAGGCAGAGGGAATAGCATGAGGTAGCGATTGGTGCCTCTGTAGGACAGTGAGAAGTCAGGGTGGCTGGAAAGAAAAGGAGGAGAGAGCGCGTGGTGGAGAGCTCTCAAGAAAGGTAGGCAGGAGGCCACATGCAGGTCTTGGGGACTGGCTCATGGAACCCTGTGCTTTGGCTTCCTTGTCCTCGCCAGCTCCTGGGGAAGCTCATTCCTCAATCTGGACTTGGCTTCAGCTGCTAGTGTCCATTAAGAGGAACCTGAGAGAGTATTTACTCCTCCTGACTGTAAGGAGGTCACCTAGCTCTTCGGTTTCAGAATTGGCCAAATGATAAGAATCACCCGGGGCATTTTTTTTTTTTTTTTTTAAACATAGACTCCCAGCCCATCCTGGGGCACTTATGAAAAATACCTGCCGCAGATCTACTAAACAGAGTGCTGCAGGAGAGGTGCATTTTTAACAAGTGCCTCGGGTGATCCTTATCTTCTGACGATGTGGGAAGTTTGACCTGGATCAAGTGAAGCCTTTGGGTGGCTCTTCTCAGCTTCCCTTCTCCTCTCCTGGGCATCAGGACTCGGATTTAATAATAATCAGCATAGTAATGGCAGCACTGACTGAGTGCCTACTGTTTGTCTTGCAGAGTAGCCTTGCTCTCTGTCTCCTCTGACTGTAAATCGCAGTCCTCACACCACGTTCCTGAGGCAGGTATTATTATCCTCAGGCAATATATTGTTTGTACTTCTGCTAATCATTTATGTTGAATTGAACTTCATTTACACAACTTACCTCCTTTTAGGAGTTGTTGCACAGACTGACAAAAATTGTGGTGAACACTACTCAGAAAAGTGCTTGTCTCATAGTGCTGGATACATTGTTATTAATTACCTTGATTTCCACACCCTTCTGATGGTGAGGGCTTACCTTTCTTTAGTCATCCGTAAATCCTTAGTCTTTGGTACAATACCTGGGAACCTGGGATAGAGTAGATGCTCAGTAGGTGTTGAAGTGCCAGAAGTAAAAATATTAGCTCCTATTTAATGGAACATTTATTATTATGCATCGAGCATAACTCACTTGCATCAACCCATTTCTTCCTCAGAACCATTTGATAAGGTAGGTACTAATATTCCCATTTTAGTTGGGGAAATGGGAGACAGATCTCAACAATTTGGTCAAGCATTGAGAGTTACTGAGTGGGAGAGCTAGTATTTAACCCAGGCAGTCATGTCTATTATGATCTCTCCAAGGTTGCTAAAATGGGCATGATTCTAGATCTTTCTCCTTTCTATGTAAGGCCACTGTCTCTTGCTTAGCTCTCCATAGAGAGTGGGAAAAGCTGGTCATCTCTCTGTATATGAGTAACCTAATGTGGCGCCACTGCTAATGTCTGGAATCCTCACAGTTCCAGTTGTCTAGCTCTTAATCCTGTTCATGATGCCAATTGTAAAGCTACTCGACTACGTCAGTTGTCAGGCTCTTTTAGCTACTGGTAACCTGCACTGACTGGGCCAATTGTCGAGCTAAGGCTGGGTCTGGAGCCCACAGACCCTGCAAGCCTGTTCACAGACTGGGTCACAAACCCTAAACACGCCAGGCTGGATCACCAGACCCCTCATACGCCAGAATGGGTCATCAGACCCCTTCATACAGGTCTATGAGCTAGGTAACAGGCCAAAAGGTCCTTGGAAGCCACAGGTTGGAAAGCATGGTTGTGTTGACAGCAGCCGCCCCAGGCAGACACCTGTCTGCCTGCTTCACTAAAACTCCTTCCTACCCGTCTCTCTCTCTCTCTCTCTCTCTCTCTCTCAAGGACCCGAGAATAGCACCAAAACTAAAAAGACACGTTGGCATGCATGCACACTAACTACACGCACGCATGCACGCACACGCACACACACACACACACACACACACACACACACACACACACACACACACACACACAATTTGCTTACAAAGGATGTGCTAAAACCATACCCAACTGGACCTGAGGCAAGGGCCCTGACCAAACTATTCTATTTTCTCAACACCTACCTCTTTATATATACTGGGAAAATGCAGAAGATCAAAACTTCTACTCCAGGCTAAGTGAGCTCAGTTGTGTTACTCTTTCTTACTTTTTAAACCATGTCGTTTCCTGCTTGGATCATGTGCCAGTTGCCTTGGCTGCTGTTGATGGTTGGATCCAGCCTTTAGGGACAGAAGAGAGTGAGCCTTCTCTGAGCAGTAGAGATAACTGGGCCCTCGTCTTTCCCTTCTGAGAAGACATACCTGTGATTTGTGCTTCCTGGAATGCTGTGCGTAGCTCATTCCAGGGCGATTTGGGGCAGTTTGGGTTCCTGGACTTTTCAAATCCCTTGTCCAGAAAGGAACGTAGGCCCTTCTTGCCTCCCAGATCATCAGGGCACACACGAGTGCCCATTCCAAGGCAGCAGTGAAGGAGACAGGCTGGAGAGAGATGAGCCTGTGGCCTAATTTCATGTTTTGGGCAAACACTCAGAGGTGAGTGGCATGAAGGGGCAGATAAGTAAGGATATCCAAGAATGAGTATTTACCAAATTTTTATACTCCACTCTCACCGTCTCTCTTCTAACAGATGTTCCTGCTCAGATGACTCTCTGAATAGAAAGGAGTCTGTTTTACCTTTGGTCCACCCTCTGCACCACATGATCTCTGCATTGCTTTCCAGATGTTTCAATGACAGATAGTAATCAGAGAGAGACCCTCGAATTGCATGTTGGCTTCTTCACTTGTTTTCTCCTCCCATGAATGGCTCGGCTCCTTTAGGCTTTGAGGCTGTTCCTCCTTTCCGTCCTTAGTGCAGGATAATAAAAGTTAACACTTGATGAACCTTTGCTGTGTTCCTCTTCTAAGCATTTGCATTTATTTTTCACAGCACATCTCTCAGGTAGGTACTAGCATCTCCCCTTTTGTAGATAAAGGAAAGTGCAAGGTGTTGAGAAACTCGCCCTAGGTCACAGACAATGAGGGGTAGAGCCACTTTGGCTTGGACCAATGTTGTCACCCTCCATATACCCTCCTTCCTTTTCCCCCTTCTCTTTTACTAAAATCAAGAGTCTGTATGTAGCTCCTCCTCTGGGCACTGCACCAGTCAGTAGAGAACAGAAATGAATGAGGTGTTTTTCTGGGGCTGCGGATGGCAGATCAACCCAGAAATCAAAGTATGCCCCTGGTGCAGTGAGAACCCCAGTACACAAGGGCCCCACATGGCCAGAGCTCAGAAAGGACTCCATGAGGAAGGTGAGCCCCAGGCTCAGTCTTGAAAGGTCAGTAGGAGTGTCCTGGGGACACATAAGAGAGCGTGTTGTCATTTGGGAAGACACAGAGCAGCAAAACAGCTTGGGCAAGAGGGAAGAGACTGAAAGGTGTCCCCGGTGTACTGAGCATTTTCATTCCCATTGCCCATCACTGGGGAGTGGCCACCTCCCGGGAGTGAGAACAGCTGGAATGGGGGGGACATGGGCTTTGCAGTCAGAAAGCTCTGGGTTTGAAACCTGTCTGTGCCCCCTCCCAGCTGCTTGACCATCTCTTCTGTGTCACCTGTCTGTGCCCCCTCCCAGCTGCTTGACCATCTCTTCTGTGTCACCTGTCTGTGCCACCTACCAACTGGTAGACCATTTCTTACCTTCTTGTTACCAAACCAAGAGAGGTCCGTCATCTCTGCCCAAATGACTAAGAAATCTCTCACGCCAAAGTTTTCAGTGTTAAAAATTAACATTTCTTTGGATCACCATTCAGAAGAGTACAGTGGCAGCCTAAGAGGCTTAAAGACCTTGTGCCCCTCAACCTATTAAAATCATAAGCATTTATAGAGAAAAATCATGAGTGGGGGTCCTGGGAGTCGTGTGGGAATTTGAATGCTCAACGATGAGGTTAGCATAATTATTTCTGACATCCTAAGACCCCCTTGGCTCCTTCCAGTCTGGGTGTGTACTGACTTCAAAGCAGACTTGTGGTTGTTTGTTATCTGCAAAAACAACTAGAGGAGAGAGGTTACAGGTGTTACTTAAGTCATACGGCATTCATTTAAGGAACAAACATCCTGACCTTCAGATCATCTTAGCCCAAGGAACTGTATGTTTAACAAACTGTATTCTTCTCTTCCTATTAACCAAATTTTATTGCTGCTTCTAGAAATCTAGCCCATCCTGCTTAGTGAAGTACATTTTCTTTTGCTAGTTTTCTCTTCCCCTAGTCAAGGCCTGCTCTGACTGGGGTTAGGGGAATAGAATAGCAAGGTGTTGTAGATTGATTGAATTGCATACCCCAAGGTTCATGTATAGGACTGTAACTGTTGAAGGTGGGAAATCCTATTATGGTAATTGAAAGGTGGGGTCTTGAAGGGGTGATTAGATTGTAGGACAGTGCAATAGTGAATGGATTAATAATGGTGGTCAGGAGTGTTCTGAGGGCTTTAAAAGGAGAGCACATGAGGAGGTTAATCTCTCTCTGCTCCTCTTTTCTCACCATGTGACACCCTGCTTTGCTGTAGTCACCTCACCAGACGTGTTCCCTGGACTTTGGACTTCCCAGCCTGTGAAACTGTAAGCGATAGATTTCGTTTTCTTTACAGATTACCCAGTTCTGTGTATTTTGTTATAAGCAACAGAAACGGACTAATACACAAGGGAAAATGCGGGTCTGTCCCCTGGTTTCATTGTCTAAGTTTTCTCATGTACGAATGGAAATAATACCTTCCTTATAGACACATTCAAAGACCTAAGTATGATGATTTATGAAGTCATCTGACACATCTTAGGCTCTCAGTCAATTGCAGCTACTTGTTTTATTTCATTTGTGAGGAGGTCATTTATCAGTAAACTTCAGATTTGTAATTGCAAATAAAATATAGTATTAAAAACCTATTTTGGCAGCTAGTTGTTGCTCAGTAGATATAAAGCAAAGGCTTAATTTGCATGCAGTTGGCCTGGACTGGGTGCCAGCAGGGCATAATGGAAAAAGCACAAAATGAGAGCGGACAGTGGTTACTGGTGTGTTCAGGGCCACGGGCTGGGAAGCAGAACAGCTCACCCTCCAGTAGGTCTCTGCAATAGCACTGCGAGTCAAGCTGGGCAAATGTTATCTTTTTCTTAGAGTAAATGAGACCCCAGGGAAGCTGAATATCTTGTGCAAGTCATTCGAGTTGTTGGTTCCTAGAATAGGCATCACCAAAATAATTATGTGGCAGGTCAAGGACTCTGTTTCCTCATCTGCAGAAAGGGGGTGATGATACCCATCCTGACCACTTCAAGGAGTTATGGTCAAGGTCAGATGGGATGGAAGTGCTCCACCTGGCTTCTGTGTAGAGCATGGTCCTACAGGGGAGAAGCATTTAGACCAGGCCACCAACCAGGTGGCTGACATAGTCATCCGGGTGAGTGTTGAGGTGACCTGAATTTAGTTGGTGGCAGAAGTGGCTGTCTGGAGGTGGAGCCTTCAGGCCTTGGTGATGTTTGGGTTATGAAGGTGAGAGAAGGAGAGAATCCAGGATGACTCCAGGTTTTGACCTGAGCACACGGGTGCCTGGTGGAGCGTTGTGTGGGGAGGGTTGTGGGGGCAGTCGGTTGAAGGTTGGTTTAGGACACGTCGATAGCAGAGCAGACATCTGACAGTAAACTCCCCCAGCATGCCTCATATTGGGTGTTGGGACCCTTGAACCACATCAGCCAACCGTGAAGTGAGCTAGAAGCTAGTGTCAACCCTCTTTGCTAGGAAAAAAAATTATTGCATGGAAGGGAAGATTGGGATGCCTTTTTGCATTTCCAGTGTGCAGTAGACACTGTAGTTTTGTTTTTATCCTAAAGACAAATGTGGTTGAGATACAGCTGAAGTGTCAGTGTGGCTTTGCTAGAGGTTCTTCCCCTGTGTGCTGGGTGGAACGTGGGCACATGGGTACTTATGTCAGAGGACCTGGATTCTCAATTTGATTCTACCACTTGCCAGCTGTGTGGCCTTGGAGGGGTCCCTCGACCTTCTGAACCTCAGCCCTCTTCAGTCTAAGTGGGCTCATGGTCTTAGCTCTAGGGAGGAGGTGGTTGTGACCAGGTAAGAAGCTAATACCTGAGAGGGGCCTTGCACATATGGTGCTCTGTGCACTGGGACTGCTGAGTGAGTGTTAGCCTCCTTTAAGGGAATGGGATGGCAAAGAACATCATCATCCACAATAGTAAGAGTATCTGGTATTTACTGAGAACCTGGCATGCACTAGGCACTGTTCTGTGATTTACATAGGTTAACGTAGTCCTTACAACCCCCCTGTGAGGTTGGTCCTATTATTATCTCCACTAACAGGTGAAGAAACTGAGGTACAGAGAGGTTAAATTACTTGCCCAAGGTCTCTCAGGTAGGATGTAGAGTTGGTGGGATGCAGGCACTTGCTGTCTGTCTCCAGGGTCTGTCCTTTTCCCTCACGAGGCTGTGTCGTCTCAGCATGTAGAGAGGAACTGTCATTAGCTCCATCTTACAGATGAGGAAACTGAGGCACCAACGGGTCAAACACCCTACAAAAGCACAGCGCGTCTGTGGCAATTGGCACATTCCTCATGTGTGAGTGGTTAAATGTGGGATCTGTGAAGAGCTGAAGCCAGTTCTGCTGGACTCTCAGCCAAGGAGGAGTTCTTTGGACCTAACAGAAGCTCTGTCTAGAGGGACGGACTGGAACCCGCTCAGTTTCTCTTGCTTGCACGCTGTTCCTGGCCCTGGGCTTGGAAAGATTGCATTTCTCTCAGGGTCTTTGTGGGACCACAGTGCTATCTCCCTTCCAGCAGCAGTTCCAGGCGCTCAGTCTGCACATCCTCTTGTCTGTGCTCCTCTGCAGCCCCTCTCACAGGGTTTTCCCCTCCCCTGCCTGTGGCTTCATGACAGATTACGACCATGGGTGTGTGCTGGGGTACGTTTATGCTTCAGCCAGAAACCTGCTGCTCTTGGTACTCCATGCCCAGAGGGGTTGGGTGTAATTGCGGGCTTGTCATTTCTTTTTCTTTTTTTTTTTTTTGTCTTTTTCATGACCGGTACTCAGCCAGTGAGCACACTGGCCATTCCTATATAGGATCCGAACCCGCGGCAGGAGCGTCGCTGCGCTCCCAGCGCCGCACTCTCCCGAGTGCGCCACGGGCTCGGCCCAGGCTTGTCATTTCTGCACTTGGCCCAAGTCCCACACTTGGGTGTTTAGGAGAGTCTCAGCTCCACTAGAGATGTTTGTGTCTAATCCAGGTGACTAATACTTGGTCTTTCAGTTGTTGGTTTTTCGGTAGATGTTTACATTTCTGTAAGTGCCTTGAAGGTTCAAACTGGCTTTTAAGCCTCTTTAAAATCCCTACTGTGCTTCATTTTCACTTACTGGGTGTGAATTCAGTAGTTGAGGTGGTGTTCCTATTTCAGACACTTTTTAAATTTGCATTTGTAACCTTCCTGAGGGAGGCATGTTATTGCATGATCTGTCAGGTGAGCTGTTATTGTCAAGACTGTAATCTAATTAAAAGCTGGGTAAAGAAACCTCAGTGCTTGCAGTGCTGTAGCATTTAAAGCACACACGTGTGCTTTGTGTTCCAGTGTGCTGGTATACACAGAGCAGATCTATGTTCATCAGATATATGTCGGTAATGGTTTCTCTTGTGTGAATCCCAGACTCGTCACCTTCACGTTTGAAATTTTTCATCTGTTTAATGAAATAGTTCCATTTCATTCTGTGAAGCATGGGGCCTGCTCTTTTAGGATTCTCCCATGCCTTTTCCACAGTTCCCAAACTCTTAAGCCCAAATGTCGTGTAGGATTTGGGGAGTCAGGAATCGTGAATATATTTGAGATGAAAATTCACAGACCTTGGATGAGTGGGGATTGGTAGGGAGTGGGGCTTGGGGTGGGGGTGCAGTAACTCTGAGCTTTTTTTTTTTTTTTTTTGTATGAAACTTTGAGGAAGATCCCGATGTATCTGAGCAGGTAAAACCTGTGCCTCAGGACTTCATGATCACCCTCTAGTGTTAACACCTTTATTCTTGGATGCTGAGGTTTCCTCTGGGTGGCCAGCGGATTTTTTGGTGCATCCATTCATTCTACATTGTTACACTTCTGCTGTGTAATGGAGACTCAAAAGAATTTACTCAAAGTGGTATAGATGCAATGAGAAGCGCGAAGGGACCACACCTCAGACACTCCTCTGTTAGAAAGAGGACCTGGGCAGAGCCCCAACTCAGAGTTAGCTTCTGTTTTTATTGTAAAGACAGGGAAATCAGTTGATTTAATCATTTCAAAAAGAACATACAGACATTGGCTATGTGACAATTGTTATCCATGGCTAAGTATATCTTAAACAATGGAACAAAGCAGCATCATTAAAACTAACAGCATGACACACCAAAGCACAATTTGTGAAAAGTTAAGCTAGATACGCTGTGATCATTATCTTTAACTTAAAACGTAACTATTTTTATAACAGCTAAAACAATCATTACATTCCTATGACTCTATCTATAGGTAATTTACTCCTTAGGTTTAGACTAACAAAAGTTTTCCCCTACAGCCAATGTTTCTCACATAATTTCCCTCAAGAACTCCTTACAAAGTCTTCCAACAGACTCATTGTGTTAACAATCAGTGTTTAACCTGAACAGTAATTATAATTGACTCAACGGGCTTTTGCCCCCTCTCTGCAGGCTTTTGCCTCCTCGCTGAGGACTTTTGTCCCAAAAGAATTTAGCTACATACCCTATCTAATAATGAAACTAAAGCATTTAACCTTCTACGTCTCTCAACCCTCAACAGTACATACCCCTTTTTCTTCCTTTAGATCATGGCACACATATTTATTAGGCACCCTGTGTATGTCTGATACCGAGCTAGAGTCTGAGAAAGACATGTGATTAAAACATGGTCCCTGCCCTCAAGAAACTAAAACATTTAACCTTCTACATCTCTTAACCCTCAACAGTACATACCCCTTTTTCTTCCTTTAGAACATTGCACACATATTTATTAGGCACCCGGTGTATGTCTGATACCGAGCTAGAGTCTGAGAAAGACATGTGATTAAAACATGGTCCCTGCCCTCAAGAAACTAAAACATTTAACCTTCTACATCTCTTAACCCTCAACAGTACATACCCCTTTTTCTTCCTTTAGATCATGGCACACATATTTATTAGGCACCCGGTGTATGTCTGATACTGAGCTAGAGTCTGAGAAAGACATGTGATTAAAACATGGTCCCTGCCCTCAAGAAACTAAAACATTTAACCTTCTACATCTCTCAACCCTCACCAGTACATACCCCTTTTTCTTCCTTTAGAACATGGCACACATATTTATTAGGCACCCTGTGTATGTCTGATACCGAGCTAGAGTCTGAGAAAGACATGAATGTGATTAAGACATGGTCCCTGCCCTCAAGAAACTAAAACATTTAACCTTCTACATCTCTCAACCCTCACCAGTACATACCCCTTTTTCTTCCTTTAGATCATGGCACACATATTTATTAGGCACCCGGTGTATGTCTGATACCGAGCTAGAGTCTGAGAAAGACATGAATGTGATTAAAACATGGTCCCTGCCCTCAAGAAAATTGTCCTCTTGTTGGTCTTAGGTGATAATGACCCTTCTCACTGTAGCCATTCCCTGAAGATAATGGGTCCTTGGAGGAAACTGGGGGATGAGGTGATGGAAATACTGTTTAGTGTGTAAGGGAGGTTATAGGATGATGGCTGATGAGAAGCAGGAGTTTAAGGTGAAGAACATCAATCTGTTTTGTGGGTGAGGACTCACAACTGTGATCCAAAATACTTGCTGTAATTTCTATCACATGTATGTATGCTGGTGTCTCAAGGAAAGGGGACACACAACTACCTGGGCATATCAAAGAAGCTTTTATGAGGAAGGTGTCTCTTAGGCTGGATCTTGATACCTGATGAGGAGTAGGCCAGGGAGAGAAAAGTCAGAAGGCCATGCCGAGCTGTTGGGATTCAGGAGGCCATGCCGAGCTGTTGGGATTCAGGAGGCCATGCCGAGCTGTTGGGATTCAGGAGGCCATGCCGAGCTGTTGGGATTCAGGAGGCCATCCCGAGCTGTTGGGATTCAGGAGACCATGCCGAGCTGTTGGGATTCAGGAGGCCATCCCGAGCTGTTGGGATTCAGGAGGCCATGCCGAGCTCTTGGGATTCAGGAGGCCATGCCGAGCTGTTGGGATTCAGGAGGCCATGCCGAGCTCTTGGGATTCAGGAGGCCATGCCGAGCTGTTGGGATTCAGGAGGCCATCCCGAGCTGTTGGGATTCAGGAGGCCATCCTGAGCTGTTGGGATTCAGGAGGCCATGCCGAGCTGTTGGGATTCAGGAGGCCATCCCGAGCTGTTGGGATTCAGGAGGCCATGCCGAGCTGATGGGATTCAGGAGGCCATGACGAGCTGTTGGGATTCAGGAGGCCATGACGAGCTGTTGGGATTCAGGAGGCCATGCCGAGCTCTTGGGATTCAGGAGGCCATGCCGAGCTCTTGGGATTCAGGAGCCCATCCTGAGCCTTTGGTATTCAGGAGCCCATCCTGAGCTCTTGGGATCCAGAGGAGGTGAGGATGGTCAAGGTCTGTCTGCTATCATTGAATGATGCCCATATGTGTTCTTGGAGATCATCATGTTTTACCAAATCAGTCAGATAATTTCAGGAGGAAAACAACAAGGCGGGTCTGAAACCCTGTTTTATATCATGCAGTGCCTCAGCTCATAGGTTTCTGTATTAACTGGTGAGCCTTGCAGAGCTCAGCTGTCTTCCTCATTCAGGGAGTCCCTTTCTGCTTCTGTGCCCATACCTGGAATAGGAGACACTCTCAGCCCATCCCCCTCCTCCCTCCACGTCCCCATCTTTGGCTCTCAGTGATTCTGTATTAATAGCAGTGATTAAGCTGCCTCATCTCATCAGGGAGGAAATATTAATCTTCATCAGACCCAGGGAGGAGCTTGATTTTTTTTTTTTTTTTTCATGCTCTTCTCCCCTTCCCCTGCTGGTCCCGTTGAGCTCAGGGGCTGTCAATTGCACCAGTGTTTGTGGGACGCTCAATAATCTGCTTCTGCAGATGCATTTCAGTGAGTTCACTTCTGTGACTCACCCTCAGCCCCCTACACCCAGAGCTTTGCAGGCTGTAATTGAAGACCACTGTCAGGAGAGGGAGGGAGGGGGAAAAATGCTCCCTCAAATAGAAACTCCCAGCTTCTCTGTCTTCCGCTGCCGCTGGGTAAATTAGACCAGGGCAGTACCACAGCTGGAAGCTGCAGGCTTTTTGGTTTATGAAATCCTATTCAGCCACTGAGAAGTATGCCTTTTTCATGCTATGTTTCTGTGATTAGCTATGAACTGAGGATGTTGGATGCCCAGGGGCAGGAGGCAAGGAGGCTTGAGGGTTAGTGGAAGAATTAGGATTGAAAGGAGATATTCTTTGAGTCCGGCATCCCAGGCTGGCCCTGCATGTGTGAACCAACCGCCAATAAATGCTTATCTTCCACTGAGTTTCTATATGTGCCATGCACTATGCCGGTACAGTAAATTATACACAGTGTCTTATTTAATCCTCACAAATAAACTTGCCAGGTGCACACTGTTATGCTGGTTTTCAGATGAGGAAACTGAGGCCTGAGAGGTTGAGTACCTTTGACGAGGTTACATGGCTCCTAGGGAGGGAATCAAATTCTCTCATGTGCCTTCTACATCCGGCATGACTGTATCATTTGTTGTCCACAGGGGAACACTTTTAAGAATGCAAGGAGGTGCTATCAATAATGACACTGGGACAGGAGGCATAAACGCCAGTGGTCCAGGGTGACTGAGAATTGTGATCTCTTACATTTACCGTAACTGGAGGCAGAGGGATGCTTCCATGCTCCATTCGGAAGCAGAGCTGGTGTGATGAACATTGTCCCCTCTTCGTTAGGTCCCTGCACACCTCTCCTTCCACCTGAGTCAGCTGAGGTCCCCAGAGCCCTGCTGGCTTTCCAGATGCAGGACAGCTTGGTGAGTTTACCTTCACGGTGAAGAATCTCGAATAAGCACTGCCCACCAAGAAGCCTTCATTGCCAGGCCACCTCCTAGGGTCTGTTTCACCCCCTCTGCTCTGGGAGATTGGCCTTTCTTCAGCCTTTGAGCACACCTGGGTTGGGGAAGTAGTTTCCCAGAATAGGCTCTATTTGCATTCTACCAGCAATCTTCTTACTCTGAGGGATTCCTGGGACATTAAATTAGAAAATGACATTAGCACTAAGAACCAAATTCGATTACCTGAAATACAAGTATTATTATAGAGAATAAAACCTCCTCATCTCCACCTCCCCACCCTCAGGTCAGACCCTCATACTGAATTATATTATGCCCGTTTCCTTTTAATTGGTGGCATTTTTTTTTTCTCTGTCTTTCTTTCTGGCAGATTGTCTCAGAGGCACAGAGTGTGTGATAATATTACATGTCAGCACAGGGCAAGTTCTCCGTGGTTTTTCCTCATGTAGTTTTGCAGGCTCTTCTGGCTGTGGTGTGTGAATGTGAATTCTCTAACTCGACAGGTATTTTTATACCATGACTGCTGCCTCTTTGCTTTTTCTCTGGGAAAACTTCTCTGTCAAAGCTCCACCCCAATTCCCTTTGTACTTGACACCTTTCCAAACTCATCACTTTTTGTACCTGCAGTCCTCCGCTTGTTTCTCTGTTAGGTAGAGTGCTTTGCACAGAATTGGTGTTTATAACATGTCCTGTAAAATGTGACAGTGATATCACTACCTTGTAAAGCTGTAAATGGCTTTAAATAATACACTTCAAGCATAAAAACAAGGCCAGGCATATAGTAATATTGGCAATTACGTTTGTTATTACTAAATGTTGGGAAGGTGATAAAATGCCAGTTTTTAATGTGTGCCTCCTCTAAACTGACAGCTCCTTGGGGGCAGCTGGGTCATCTTATTCCATTTTGTATCCCTAGGGCCAAAGACAGAGGAGCCAGTAAGTGCTCAATGAATTCAACTTAGTGAATGAAATAAAATAAGTCCCCTAAATAGCTGAAGTAGGTGTTGGAGGGTGGAGTGTAGCACCTGAGGCTGATTAGAAACAGTTCTGGGATAAATAATTAGCAGATGATACAGTCATTTCAGACTGTTGCATATCTTAGTCTGAGTGTTTACATGGGGGCACCGTGGCCTTCTGTGAAGAGAGTGCAGGAGGACCTTTGACCTACCTTGCATCTGGACCTTGAGAGCGTGTGCGGAGGTGTGGCCTGTCCACTGTTCACGGGGAGCCAGTGTCATCTGTGGATGTTGAGGCACAGAAGCTGCGTCTGAGTCCAGCCATGCCCGAGACTCGTTCTGCAGCCGCAGCCAGTTATTCCTTTTTTTTCTAGAATCTATAAAATAAGTTAAATTGGGGTTGAAGGAGTTAAGCAAATTTTTTTATGGATTGTTGTTCTCTGAGAAGATGAAAATGAAAAATCAGCTCCAAGTGGGTCATAGGCCTGAATTCAGAGCTAAAACTTTAAGATTCTTAGAAGAAAACAGAGGAGTGACTCTTTGTGACTTTGTATTGGCTAGTGGTTTCATAGATATGACCCCCAAAATACAACCAACATATGGAAAAAGTAGATCAATTGGACTTCATCAAAATTAAAACCTTTTGTGTTTCAAAGGTTTCACCATCAAGAAAGTGAACAAACGTAAAATAGGAGAAAATATTTGCAATCATATATCTGATAAGAAACTTGCATCTGGAATAGATGAACTCTTATAACTCAACAACACAAAGACAAATAAACCAATTTAAAAAATGAACAAAGGACTTGAGTAGACATTTCTCCAAAGAAGATATATAAATGGCCAATATGCACATGAAAAGATGCTCAACGTCATTAGTTATTGGGGAAATGCAAATCAAAATCACAATGGGATATCACTTCACACCTACTAGGGTGGCTGTTATAAAAAAGATAGAAAATAACGAGTGTTAGAGAGGATGTGGAGAAATTGGAACCCTTATGCACTGCTGGTGAGAATGTAAAATGGAGCAGCCACTTTGGAAAAGTTTTGCAGTTCTTCAAAAAGTTAAACGTACAGTTAGCATATGGCCCAGCAGTCCTACTCCTAGGTATATGCCTAAAAGAAAGAAACAGATATTCAATCAAAAACTTACACAAAAATGGTGGTAGCAGCACTATCGTAATAACCAAAAAGTGGAACTTACCGAAGTGTCCATCAGTTAATGAATGAGTAAACACAATGTGGTAGAGCCATACGATGGAGCAGTATTCAGACATTAAAAGGAAAGGAGTATTGATGTGCACTATAACATGAATGAAATTTGAAAACATTATGCTAAGTGGAAGAAGCCAGATACAGCAGGCCACATAATGTATGATTCCATTTATATGAAATATCAGAATTGGACAAACTGTAGAGACAGAAAGTAGATTAGTGGTTTCCAAGGGTTAGGGGAGGAGTGTATGGGGAGGGATTGTGAATGGATATAGGGTTTCTTTTCTGGGTGATTAAAATGCTCTGAAGTTATATAGTGGTGACGGCTGCACAACTCTGAATACACTAAAAACCTCTGAAATGCATACATTAAAAGGGTGAATTTTATGGTATGTAAATCCTATCTCAATAAAGGTGTTGTTTTAAAAAAGATAAAAAATGGAGCTGCTCGAGGTACAGCAGGGCCAGGAGATTTGGATCCCCTCCTTTGTTCTTTCTTTCTCATGACCCCTTTCTCACCTCACATGCTGGGGTGTTCTTTGAGACACCTTTGTAGGAAAGGAAAAATAATTTTTCCTCTCTTCTTATTTCTTAGCTGGAGCAGATCCCTGTAACCAAAGACAGATTAACAAGAGAAAAATAAACAAGTGTGTGTATTTCTATATACATGGGATACACCCATGGAAGAAGTAATTCTCAGAGGTGGTTTAAAAATCTGGCTTCTTCAACAAAGAACAGTGACTGTTTAGAGGAGTAGTAAGACAGTGGAAATAGACTTTGAATCTCTAGGGGCAGGAACTTGTGGGAAGGCAAATATCAAACATATGTTGAGTTTGTTCTGTAGATTCCTCTGGTGCCTTCTCCAGGCTGAGAAAGGTCTAAAGTTTCTTTGGTGATCAACCTTTGTCCTTCCTAGTAGAGAACAGAGGAGGGACACCTTAACCTTTGTAAATGTACGTCCCGCTTCTAGGCAAATAAAGGGAGGGCAGAGAGCTTTTATCTGTTCCTTCTTATTGTCTTCAGCTCAAATCCATATGCCAAAGTGACGTACTTTGGGGTGGCATATTCTGTTCTATACCTTCAAAGCTCCAGGGGACATGGTTTGGAGTACCTCTGTGGTCCTCGTGGCTTGGCTATCGTGTTTCTAGGAACCCGATGGGAGGCGTCACATGGCAGCAGGAGGAAGAGGTAAGGTGTTTCCTTTTGCCTGTGTCCCAACTCCCTGACTATGTGGTGTGACCACCTAGCCTCCCAGTCTGAACAGAAGTGATGGAAGGTCATTGTGATGTCTTGCCATTTAATTAACAGGCCATTGCTTTGCCAGAGTTGAGGCCACGGTTTTTAGGAAAGAGAAATATGAACCTCAAACTCCCCTCCCTCATTGAAGTGGGAAGGTTGAATGGGGCTTCTGTGCCCTTTCTAGGGACAAAGGGAAACAAAAGAATAGAATAAAAGATATCTTGTAGATGGCCAGAAGCGTCTTTCACAGCACAGTGCTATTTTAGTTGGTTGTATAAACCCCTCCAGTGGTTTCTCATCACTGATAGGATAGAATCTGGTGTCAAGGCCTCCAGTGACCTGGCTCTGTCTTGCACCCCCGTGCTCCAGCTTCCCCAGCCGGCTCCCCCAGGGCTTTTCTCCCCTTCTCTGTTGCTTTGAACACATCACCACTCTTTTCTGCCATCCTGTTGGCAAGCTCATATTCGCCTTTCAAGATCCAACGTTTCCCCATGTCATGAGTTGAATTGTGTCCCCCACCAAAGATGTTGAAATCCTAACCCCCAATACCTGTGAATGTGACCTTATTTCTAAATAGGGTCTTTGCAAAATGATCAAATTAAGATGAGGTCAGTAGGGTGGGCTTCCTCCAATTTGACTTTGTCATTATGAATAGAAGGGGAAATTTGAATATAGAGATAGACATGCACAGCGGGAAGGTGATGTGCAGGGACAGGGAGCATGCCATTTACAGTCCAACACCCAAGGCTACCAGAAGCCAGGAGAGAGGCCCAGACAGATGCTCCCATGGCCTTGAGAAGGAGCCAGCCTGCTGACAGCTGGATCTCTGATTTCTAGTAATGCCACCCTGTACGTAGTACTTTGTTATGGCAGCCCTAGGAAGCTAATATACACCATCTCCCTGAATATTGTGGTCTTTCTACTTGTCTTCATCTCTGTGCCCTAGCACTTTGTCATTTGATTAGCGTACTTAACATATTACATCCTATTCACTTCTTTGTCTCTCTAAGTAGACTGTATCTCTTTGCATGTCTAAGGCTAGTGATGTACCTGTCATTTAGGAAGGATGCATGGATGGATGGATGGATGGATGGATAGATGGGTCAAAAAATCAATCTCTCTTGATTGCCTGATTCCAAAAGAGAAAAACCAACTTGTATCAAAGCTCAAAGTTTAAAATGCAAATTAACATTAGAAAGATACATGTGTCATCTCTATTTGATTCTCTCTTTGGCAAGCAATCTTAGGCATGCATTTCCCAATGTAAATAAATTTGGAGGTGTTAAAAAGTTCACCAGTGTTTAAGTTCATTAAATTAATGTTGTCATTTGGAGCTGCTGAGTGTGTTGTAGGTTGTAAGCTGTTCATCACATTTTTGTAATTCTGTAGTAGTGTCATCTTCAGGAATGTGGGGTGTATTAAAAATAGAAGAGTTACTTTATATCAAAGAGCCCTGGTCCAGGAGTTAAATTGCTAGAGTCTGCCACTTACTGCTGCGTGGCTTTTATTGATGCATCTATTCAGACATTCAACTAAAATCTGAGCGCCGACTTTGTGCCCTGAACTCTGTTGAGGATGAGGAGTGCACAGGTAAAAGCTGTCAGCTCCTGGCTTAGCAGTCTTGGGGGTGGTGGGAGAGACGGTTGAAGCCAAATTCAGGTGCAGAATTATAAGTGGCATGATGGAATTTGGCACATGGTGCTGTGCTGAAGTCAGCTCCAAAGTCAGGCATCAGGAAAGGCTTAGTACAGGAGGTGATTTTCCTGCCCACTGGTGAGGGGACGGATGGTGTTCCAGACACAGAGAGAAGCACGTGTAATGGCACTGAGGCCTGTGCAAGGTCCCGCAGGCAGATCCCTGGGAAAGCAGCTGAGGTGAGTGGCAGCTGTGGCAGCCACATGTGAGCAAGTGAGTGGCCCCTGATGGTGAGGTGCTGCGAAGGTGACTGCAGTCATTTGGATAACGAGATTCCAGGATACTTACAAATACAGTCATGTACATTAATTTTCTTTCATTTGCAAAGGATTTGCTTGCTTAGCCTTTCCTCACTCACCCACCCACTCACCTATTCATCCATTTATGCAACACAGACTTTTGTGCACGCATGTGTGTCCGGCACTCTGCTGAGCACTGGACATGTGGCAGTGAATTAAACAAGCTTCCTGGAGCTTCTGTCCAGCGAGAAGGCCTCATGTTCTGTGCAGTCCCCCAAACCCTGTTCACTGTGCTCCTGGAACACTAGCTGATTCCTCCTTGCTGCTCCTTGGAGTGTGCTCCTGCCTCAGGGCCTTTTGCCCTGGATATTGGATACAGTCCATTGCCCTTCCAGATTACTCACCCTTCTCCACCCTGCCCTGTGTCTCAGCTTGACCTGTGTGGAGGGAATCCACAGGCTTCCTGGCCCCCAGCTTGCTTTTAAGAGGACCCTGGCAGGAGTTCAGCCAGAGGGAAGAGAGGGAGCCGAGGTTTCTTCCTCTCTGTGGGCAGAAGGAATGAAGCAATGAAGACTGTGGCTCCTAAAGGTGGCCTCTGCGCAGTTCCTCTGTCCCATTCCTGATCTTGCTTTTCCTGGGGCTACATCAGGCCTGGGGCAGCATGGTCCCTACTATTCCTATTGAAGTTCTTGTAGTTTCCCTAAACCCTGCCTTTTTTCTTTTTTTTTTTTCCTTTAATGAATTCACTAGTTTGTTGATAAGGTAATTTCAGAAGACACAGTACAGCTGAACAAAACTAAGCACTTGACATGCTTAATCATTGTGTTCCTGCGGACAAATATGGGCTAAATGAAAGAACTTTAAGATTAATTACTGACTCAACAACTGTATCTAAAGCTGTGTTTGTTTTTTAAACCACTTTATTGAGGTATGATTGACATACAGAAGCTGCATATATTTTATGTATACAGCTTGATGAGTTTGTAGATAAGTATACATAAGTGATACCATCTCTACAATCCATGATCTGTCACCTCCAAAAATTTCTTCCTACCCTCTATTTATTATTATTTTTGATAATAATACTTAACATAAGATCTACCCTCTTAGCAAATTTATAAGTATACAACTGTACAAGTATGTTTAACTCTAGGCACTATGCTGTACAGTAGATCTCTAGGACTTATTCATCTTGCATAACTGAAACTTTATACCCTTTGAATAATACCCCACTTTCCCCCTCCCCCAGCCTCTGGCAGCCACCGTTCTCTTATGTTACAATCTCCTCAAATTACCCAATTTGAGTGTGTCATCTTTTTCTTGCCAGAACTCTGATGAATGCAACTGCCTATTCCCCAATTTTTTCCCCTCAGATTTCCAAGTTTTGCTCAAATACCACCATCTTGTAAATTCTCTCTGATTACTCTATTTAAAAATGCAACCCCCTCTCCACTTATTATCACCCAGCTCTACTTTATTTTTCTCCTTACCACTTGCCACTTTTTAATACGTTGTATAATGCGGATATGTACTTTATTTTGGTTAATATACACCCCCAACACACACACACACACACACACACACACACACACACACACACACACACTTATGCGTCATGAAGGCAGCGGTCTTTGTCATTGCTTTTCATTTCTGTACCCCAACCCTGGGAACCATGCCTGGCATCAGACAGGTCTTCCATACACACTGGTTGAAGGGATGAGGGGTGGGCATGCAAGCCTTTGCATTTACGTGGGACCTCCTGCACACGAACTCATGTGCTTCTTGTGACAGCCCTCCTCAGGAAGCTGGGAAAATGCTCTCTGCAAATGTGGGACCAAGGCTTAGAGAAGGGGCCAGGGAATGTCTGTCCTGTGTGCCTGCTGTTGATCTTCATTGTTGTCCTTGACATTGTCTGCTGCTTGGGAAAAGGCTTTGAAGGGAAATCTCAACAGGTACCTTCAGCTCATTGGGGGTATTCATGGCATTTTTAGTTTAAATAAATGAAAAGCCTCCTAATGTGACTACTCTAAAGGAGACTGAGTCATTAGATGTAGGAGGTCTGGTGAGTTACATGCGAATTCATCATAGTATTAGCACATTTGTCTTCCATGGTTGTGTAGAAAGTGTCCCTAATTCCTTATCTTTTGCATATTGGCGATGGTTCATATCATCTGAAAAGCTGGTGCTTAGCCCATTTCCCATGGCATTGTTCGGTGTCCCTCCTGTCACATGAGAGAGACCCTATTCAACTCATCTCTTTTCCCCTCCCACCATGGCTGCTTTTAAATTTGATGGTTGATTGCAGTCCGTGTTTCTGCTGTGACCTCGTGTAATTATTTCCTTTCCAACTCCTCACCCCATTATAAATCTCCTCTTGCTTAATCAGCCCTTTGGTGTTCCATATACATATACTTTAATTGTAACTCATTTTGAGGGAGGGCAGGAATTAAGGAATTAATTAATTAATATTATTTATTATAATATTATAAATGAAATGAGAATTCTTGTCACTATGCCATGGTTAGTTTATTATCAGTGTACATTGTTTTATGCTGACACTACATAAATTTGTTCCTTTTCTGAAATAAAGGCTCATTCCAAAAATTACTTTTTCTGTGACGATTAATACCCTTGAGCTTCTGGATCTTTTTTACAAACATTAGCGGTCAAGTAAAGAAAGCTGGTTATTATCTCTTTGGCAGAGTTAAGAAAACTGAGACCAACTGTAGGCCAAGGACTTACTCTCCTGATGCTGTTTGCTCCTGTCCTCTGTCCTAAATCTTCTATTTGTAGACTCGATGTTTACTGAATCTCCACCACATGTGAGGACCTGCGTGTGTAGACCTATGGGTCCTGCCCTTGAGCAGCTAGTGAGGAAGCCAGACACAGCCGGCTGGTTCACTGTGGCATCCTGTCCACTAAGTGGCGATGAGGTCAGTTGAGAGTGAGTCTGTCCTGAAGTGTCAGGGATGGTTTCCCACAGATAGTGTGCATGGAATAAATCCCCTGGAGATGTTTTAATTTGTGGGGTACAGAGTCTCCAGGCTGGAAGAGCAGTCTGCGTGTATGTAAAGGCAGAAATGGTGAATTCGGGAAACTACAGGTGGAGTTGGGGCTGATAAGGTAGGCGAGGACCTGATCGTATGTATTGGGTAGCAGAGGAGATGCAGAGCCATTGGAAGGGCTTCAAGCAGGACACTCCTGGATCGGACTTGGAATTTAATCCTGTTTATGTGGGCACTTGATTTTGCCGAAGCCCCTTTCCAGTGCCCAGTTTGCCGATCCTGCCACTCATCCCTCACTGATGTTTCCTGTGCTGGCCCTGCTCCTACTCAGATTCCACCTTCCCATGAGCTTTCCCAGCTTTGTTTGCTCAAAATTCCCCTTTCCCTCTCCTTTCCTGGCCGCCTTTGCTTGTTTCCTATGTTAATCATTTAGAGAGTGGACCTGGTTTGAGGTCCCAGCCTTATCAGCCAGTAGATTTGTGATCTTAGGTATATCCTGTGGCTCTTTTGTGTCTTCCTTTCTATAAAGTGGACCTGATAATAATGCTTTCCAGGGAAAGAAGAGAAACAGACACATTTGTGTTCTTCATACAAATGTGAACTTGGGCTTGATCTCATTTCCGTTAAAGGCATTCGTGGTGGGGTTTGAGGCCACGGGGCTCCACCAAGCTGCGTTTCTCTGTGGTTCTGTTGTCCAAATCTGTTCACGCTGCCACAGTGCAAGGGACAAATGCAGCATTAGGCACACTCACCCTTGAATGGCTCTTCCTCTTACTTGGTTGAGCAAAATATTAACCTCTTCATGGGCCTTGGTATCCTCATTGCAGTGTATATGAGGGTAATATCTACCTCCTCCTTTAATGTGAGGATTGAATTAGATGGCAAATGGGTCACCCCAGTTCAGTGCCCAGCCCAAAATAAGTGCTAATTAAATGTCTCAATCAAACCATCCCAAGCTCCATTAAGTGATGGAATATTTGAGTGCAGTCTGACATTCTTGGTGATTGTTGACAACTGCATGACGTTATTGCCCTAAGAAGAGAGCATCACTCTCTTTGTGGGCCAGTGCAGAGCCCTTCCTTAGCCATCTTCAGCACCTCATGGCTGCCCCGTGTCACCTTGACTACCACCATTTACCTCTCCACACTTGCCGTGGCAAACGGATCCCCCCACACTGCTTTTCCGAATCCACTCAAATCTCACCTCAAAACCTCTCACTTTCCCCTGCCCCCCATATTGCCTTAATCTTTCGTTCCTCTGCCATTAAGTAGGTATTGATTTCTGTTAAGATGAGCATCAGGATTTATTGAGCGGAGAAGTAAACATTGACAGAGGCAGTGTGGGGCGGGGGGAGGTGGGGAGGAAGTTCTGCCCACCCTCCCCCCTGCATCCTGCCTGCTGCTTAGAGAGTCAGGCGGAGTCCCAGTGTGGCACCCCAATCTGTGCCCACTTTGAGCCTGGCCAGGTAATGAATGCTTTACAAATGCCCCAGGTTAAGAAGCACCTTGTCCATCTTGTATTAGAATATTTCCAGCCTGGGCACAGGGCTTGGCACAGGGTGGATGCCAACAGATAGTTTTGGAAGGGAGGAACGGAAGGAGGAGCATAGAAAGGCATTTGTCACCTCCTACCTTCACTGAGTAAAGGGGAAGGAATTTAGGATTTATGTGGGGAATATTGCTGTGTGTTTGGGAGTATTTATACAATGCTAATGTTTCAGCTGCAGTGAAAAACTGATCCTAAGGTATTAAAGCTGGAAGTCAGTGGCTGTCTGCACCTCCTGTAATTTTACACTTGTGGCCCTGAGGTTCAGAGTGGGGAGGGGGCCACATCTCAGTTCTTAGCAGAGTCTACGGCCATACCACCCTGAACGCGCCCGATCTCGTCAGTTCTTAGCAGAGCTAGGCATAGAGCTGCTTTGGGTCCATTCCCTGTTCTTTCTCATATTTCTTGATTTTCCCATTTTTGTCTCAAACTGTTTGCCTATCTGTTCAATTTACTTGTCTTTCTGTCAGCTTCTCTTGTTGTCATTTTGTAGTTCAGGATGTTACTTATTGTGCTGTCTTGGGAAAATTAACATCTCAGCATCCGGTTTCCTCAACTGAAAAAAAAGAGTATTGGAGGATTAAATGAGTGGGGTTTCTCAACCTTGGTGCTAGACATTCTGGGCCAGAAAATTCATTGTTGTTGGGGGCTGTCTCGTGCATTGCAGGATGTTTAGCAGTTTTTCTGACTTACTATGTGTCTATAGCATCTCTCCCCACAGTGGGTGACACCAAAAATGCCTCTGGGCATTGCAAATGTCCCCAGGGCTGGACGGGGGGAGTTGGAGGGGGGTGCAAATTGCCCCTGCACTACTGGCATAGAGTAAACAATCATTAAGTACTGTTAAAAACACTGTTGTTAGGGCCGGCCTGTGGCTCACTCGGGAGAGTGTGGTTCTGACAACACCAAGGCCACGGGTTCAGATCCCTATATAGGGGTGGCCGGTTAGCTCACTTAGAGAGCATGGTGCTGACAACACCAAGTCAAGGGTTAAGATCCCCTTACTGGTGGTCATCTTTTTAAAAACAAACAAACAAACAAACAAAAAAAACCACTGTTGTCGTTCTGCAGTTATTTAATTTATCCAGCAAGTATTCATCTGGTGCTTACTGTGTGCATTGCATGGCACTGAGCCCTGAGAGACAATGGAGACTTTAAACCTGTTGTTCTTGCCTTCTAGGAGATTATGCTGGGGTTTTCACAATCATACACCTGAGCAGGGCTCCAAAGTTGTTTTGAATGGTTTGTTCTGACCTAAATATAGCAGAAGGAGAATTGCTAGGCTCCAGAGGCACATTTACCCACTCTCAGGCCTTCTTCCTGTGTTGACAATTCCCTGCTTTTGATTACCTGTAAACCGACCTTGGTTGGTCCTCTGGTTCCTGATAAACCCTCCACTGGGAGGGACTGTCCCTGAATCAGAGCAGCTGGCTGTTTGGAATGAGAGACATTGCATGATTGCTGCTATTCTGTGTGTGCAGAATGCCCCCAGGATCCTGTGGGGGTGGGCAGAGCACTGCTGCTCTCCTCTGTGCTCTTGCCTTGCTGTGGACTGATGTCCCCCCAAAACATAGTCTCCACTGTGACAGTATAAAGAGGGTAGGAAATCCTATTATGGTTATTGAAAGGTGGAGCCTTGAAGAGGTGATTAGGTTGTAGGATCATGCCATAGTGAATGGATTAATAGTGGTGGTTAAGGGTGTGATTCTGGAGGCTTTAAAAGGAGAGCACGTGAGAGTGTCTCTCTCTCTGCTCCACTATTTCTGCCATGTGAGACCCCGGCATTGCTGTAAAGCCACCACCAAGAAGACCCTCACCAGGTGCGTTCCCTGGACTTTGGACTTCCCAGCCTCTGAAACTGTGAGCAATACATTTTGTTTTATTACAAATTACCGAGTTCTGCCTACTTTTTTTTTTTTCTGACCGGTAAGATTGCAACCCTCAGCTTGGTGTTGTCTGCACCACACTCAGCCAGTGAGCATACTCGCCATCCCTATATAGGATCCGAACCTGCAGCCTCGGCGCTACCAGTGCCACACTCTCCCAAGTGAGCCATGGGGCCGGCCCAGTTCTCTCTACTCTTTAAAAGCAATAGAAATGTCTTAATACATGCCTCCTGTGCCACCTCCCTGCTTCTTCCCTTGCCCCCACAGCAGCAGAAGGGTCCTCTTCACACACAGCCATGGCACAGAGCACCTCTGCTCACAGCCCTTCATCTGACCAGACCACGGGCTGCCAGGAGCTTCCAGACTGTTCCACCCTGCTCCTTCCACCCACCGCTTCCCTCACTGTCCTCCCGCCATAGCTTCTTTCCTTGCTGTGCTCACTGCTCTGGCCCCTTCTGGGAATGCTCTCCCCCCAGATCCCTCCTAGCTCACTCCTTCAGCTCCATGGGTCTGTTCACACTTCACGTTGTAAGAGAAGTCTTCCCTCTGGGCCCATTATGAAATAGCAGCCCTTCTTCTCCCACCCCACCTTTCCTTACTTTATTTTCTTCACAACTCAGATCTCCGCCTAACATCTCTGCTGTATATTGTCATCATTGAGGCTATTGTTTGTCTTTGTTCTCCCACTGGAATGTGAGCTCCCTGAGAGCAGGGGATTTGTTGGTCATGTTCAGTGTCCAGAAGAATAGCTGGCATGTCCTGGGCATTCAATAAAAATTGGTGGGAACTGCTGAATAGATCAGTGTGTGAATGAATAAAGGAAGGAGAAGTTAATATGTTCTGTATTACTCTAAAGTTGCCAAGTCTGTGTGCAGAACCTACATTCAGCATTTCCTGGGAGGGATGGTTCTCCAGTACCATGACCTGGGGACAAGTTCAGGTGGAATCAGGTCTGCATTATATCATTTCTTCCCTGCTGTGTCTTGAGAGAATTCTCTCCTGATTAATGAGCCCACCTGGGCATGCAGACGTGGGCATGAAGGTGACCCATGTAGAACTTTGTGGCCGAGAGCCAGGGCTTCCCACTCAGATCCTGGACCCCATAGCATCATCAAGTTAGTCAAGAAATATCTGTCATCTGTGTGTTCAGGGCCCTAGGATGAGGTTCTCCCTGTGCCCTCTGCTTTGCTCATCTCCCTCTTGTGCTCTCTCCTTTCACCCTTCCCATCTGATGCATGCTCAAATGTCAGGAGGAGAGAAGAATGCCTTTCGTCATCAGCACTTCTCTAACTGGTAGTTTTAGTCTGTTTTGTGTTGCTATAAGAGAAATACCTGAGACTGGGTAATTTATAAAGGAAAGAGGGTTATTTGGCTTACGATTTTGGAACAGCTGCATCTGGCATGGGCCTCAGGCTTCTTCTACTCATGGTGGAAAGTGGCAGGCAGCCGGTGGGTACAAGCAGATCACATGGCAAGAGGAAGCAAGAGAGAGAAAGCAAGAGAGAGAGAGAGAAGGTACCAGGGTCTTTTTAAGCGATGAGCTTTCGCAGGGACTAATCGAGCGAGAACTCACTCATTAATCCTCCCTCCCCCAGGGAGAGCATTAATCCATTCATGAGGGATCCGCCCCCAGGACTCAATCAGTTTCCAACACTACCACATTGGAGATCAAATTTCCACATGAGTTTTGGAGGGGACAACACATCCAAACTCCATCATTCCTCCCCAGCCCCCCAAAACTTATGTCCCTTTCACATACAAAATACAATCATTCTGTGCCAATAGTCCCAAAAGTCTTAGCTTGCTTGAGCACCAGCTTAAAAGTTCAAAGTCCAAAGTTTCATCTGAGACCAAAAGCAAAAGTCCTTCCAGCTGTGAACCTGTAAAAATCAAAACCAAATTTATCTACTACCAAGGTACAATGGTGGAATAGGCATTGGGTACACATTCCCATTCCAAAGGGAGGAATAGGCCAAAAGAAAGGAGAAACAGACCCCAAACAATTCAGAAACCCAGCAGGACAGACATTAAATCTTAAAGCTCCAAAATAATGTTCTTTGACTCCAAGTCCTGAATCCTGGGCTTGATGGTTCATCTGGGCCCCCAAAGCATCAGGCAGCTTCACTCCCACAGCTCTGCCAGGCGCAGCATGGTGGGCCGTGCTGGTGCCTGTGGCTTTTCAAGGCCTGTGTTGCATGTTACTGGTAGCCCCACATTTCTGGGGTCCTGGCGGCAGCCCTGCTGCCTTGGCTCTACTAGATATTTCCCTGGTGGGGACTCTCTGTGAGGGCTCCGACCCTACTTTTCTGCCTCACGTTGCTCTAGTAGATGGCCTCTGCAGTGGCTCCACCCCTGCAGCAGGTCTCTGCCTGGGTCCCCAGGCTTTTCCATATGTCCTTTGGAATCTGGGTGGAGGATGCCACACCTCCACTGCTCTCACATCCTGCTGGCCTGCAGACTTAACACAGCGTAGATGCCACCAAGGTTTCGGGCCTCCACTCTCCAGGGCTGCTGCATGAACCACACTTGGGGTCGCTCCTGCCAGAGCAGCTGGGATGCAGGGAGCAGGATCCCAAGGGCAGCTGCGCCCCAGGTCTGTCCTCCGGGATAACTCAGTCCTTCTAGGCCTCAGGGCCTGTGATGGGTGGGGCACCCTTCCGGACTTCTGAAATGCCTGCAGGGCTTTCCTCTCATTTTCTCCGCTATTAGCATCTGGCTGCCTCACCTCCAAGATAATGTCTTTAGCAACCAGTTTATCAACTTCACCCTTGCATTGTTCTCCAGCTCTCAGCTTCTTTACCGCATGGCCAGGCTGCAAATTTTCCAAACCTTTGCATTCTGCTTCCTTTTTAAATTCTGGCTTTACATCATGATTTTGCCAAAATAACTCAAGGTAGGCTCTTAAAAGCAACCATGCAGCTTCCTTACTGCTTTGCTGCTTAGAGATTTCTTCTGCCAAATGCTCTCGTTCACACTCTTAAGTTCCACCTTCCAGAAAGTCCAAGGGCATGGACACAATGCAGATAAGTTCCTTGCTGTGGTGTAGCAAGAGTTATCTTTTGTCCAATTTCCAATAAGTCCCCCATTTCTATCTGAGACCTCATCATCTGCATGGCCTTTACTGTCCACATTTTTATCAGCATTCTGCTCGCCACTACATAAGACTCTAAGACATTGCAAACTTTCCCTTGTCTTTTTCTCTTTTTCTGAGTCCTCCAAACTCCTCCAACCTTTGCCCATTACCCAGTACCAAAGCTGCATCCACATTTTCAAATATCTGTTTAGCAACACCCCACTCCTGGTACCAATTCTCTGTTTTAGTCCATTTTGTGTTGCTATAAGAGAAATACTTGAGACTGGGTAATTTATAAAGGAAAGAGGGTTATTTGGCTTATGATTTTGGGACGGCTGCATCTGGCATGGGCCTCAGGCTTCTTCTACTCATGGCAGAAAGTGGCAGGCAGCTGGTGGGTACAAGCAGATCACATGGCGAGAGGAAGCAAAAGAGAGAAAGCAAGAGAGAGAGAAAAGGTGCCAGGGTCTTTTTAAGCAACAAGCTCTCATGGGAACTAATCAAGTGAGAACTCACTCATTAAGGGAGAGCATTAATTCATTCATCAGGGATCTGCCCCCATGACTCAATCAGTTTCTAACACTACCACATTGGAGACCAACTTTCCACATGAGTTTTAGAGCAGACAACACATCCAACCTCCATCACTGGTCATCCTCCACTCAGCGTTGCATGCCATGTCCATCTATCCTGCCAGCTCATCCCGCAGCCATTCATTCCCCACCCGTGTTTCCTTGCATGCTTGTGCTCTGCAGGCCTCTGTCCCCCTCACTCGACATCCTGCCTGTCCTCGCAGACCTGCACACTGTCCTTGTGGGTCCTTCTCTCTTCCCTCTCCTCTCCACTAAGCTTCCTTGGATGCCTCCTCTTTCAGACTGTGCAGTGTTTCCAGTTGAGGTTTAAGCATCATTTCATTTTTGAAGCCAGGAACTGGTGTGGTCTATGCTAGCTCTACGTTTGTCCTTATTGTATTTCCAGACTCCTTTATGCTCTTCTCTGTATTGGCTGCAACCAAGGGCTGGGCTCAGTGATGAATCCCAATGGGATTGGTGGCCAGCGCAGGCCCTGCTCAGACTGGAAGTAGTGTTAGGAGCTGTGCTCAGAAGTGAGGTCCCCAAAGACACCATCAGATATGGGGAGTAGGAGGAGAATAGGGGGCTCAGAATAGCTATGTGGATGGTAGGGTCCCAGAAGATGAAATTTTTTCTGTAAAGTCCAGCGCAAATACTGTCTTCCATCAGTGTCTTAGTCATTCTTCGAGTTCCATGCCCATTTCCTCCTTTACCATGATTCTTCTGTTAAACCTCATATGCCCGTTACCTAATCTCCCTGGTGCCAAAGCTATTTCTGCCTGTGTGTAAGGTCCCCGGAATCAGCAGGTGCCCTTTTCACTCTTATTTCTGCCCCAGCACCTTACAGGACCTCACAGAACACAGTGGCATTTCCAGTAGCATCTGTGGAGATGAACTAACTGTGGAAGTTCTTTGCATGTTACCCACATCCTGAACTTATCTCTTGAGAGATTCAGAGACTCCTTTCTCCCTGTACCCTGCAAGCTGCACTTTTTTTGCCATGAACCCAACTCTGTACTTGCCTTTGCAGCCAACCTGTAAATTAATTTAATGCATTTCCCCTTTTATAAGAGCTTCATAAAGTTCCTTTTAGCTTGACACTTCTCTTTCTTGAAATTGCCCCTAATGGCTATGTTGTGCAGATAAGCCTTTCTCAGCTCTTATGTGACCCCCACCCAACTTTGCCTTCTGCCTCCCCTTTTTCCCTCAGTCCTTTCTATAGATTCCATAGGAATCTTCCTCAAAAGCTGCACTACTCCCTGCTCAATAGCCTTCTGTGGCTCCTTATTGCCTAGAGAGCAGAAGAGTAAGGCCAGATATTTTTAGTGTTATACTTACTGTCTTCCAGGAGCTTGCCCTAATTTCCCTTTACAGCTTCATCAAAACAGCTTGCCTCCCTCCCCCTCTCAGCTCCCACTCATGACCCCATCCCTCCAAATTCTCATGCTCTGGCTGTAAGATTTGGTTCCCCAAATGCACATTTCTTTCTGTCTCTGCTGTTGCTCAGGCACTGTCCACCTCTTTCCTCCTAGGCCTGTCTCATCTTTTCTGTTTGTCGGAATT
This sequence comes from Cynocephalus volans, assembly GCF_027409185.1. NCBI lineage: Eukaryota > Metazoa > Chordata > Mammalia > Dermoptera > Cynocephalidae > Cynocephalus > Cynocephalus volans. The sequence goes on from NC_084471.1 coordinate 15,858,339, forward strand.
ATTTTCTCTCTCTTTGGTATTGCTGTCATACTTCCTTGACTGCAGGGCTTAGTATGGCATGCCTTCTGCTATGACTCTTGCATGGTTTTGTCTGTCCATTCAACTCCAAGGGCAAGAATGGTGCATCCCCCATAATGTCCATCTTGGTTCCGTGCATGTCATGGGTGCTCAACACATTTTCATTCCATTGAACTTTTAATGCTCTCTCTCTCTGTGTCCCAACACTTGTCATTATTATTTTCATCATCATCACAGCATCACCATTAATATCTTCATGGTGACTTAGAATTGACAAAGTAATTTCTTATCCAGGATCTCTGTCGATCATTCTGACTGCTGTCTATAAAATAGTATGCCAGAGAAAAAAATACATCACAGAACTGTGTATGGGTGGCACATAAGGCTTTTGTGCTCCTATTTAGTACCAAGGAAAAAAGATTACTGCTCAATCCAGACCATCAGTGGTGTCCTGTGCAGAGGGGATGTAAATCCAGAGCTTCTGTGAGAAGAGACGTTTGTCCTTATACACCACTTAACAGTTTTTCTGTTGTATCTTTAACCTGCACTGACCAATAAGCTTAAAAGAGCACCACACACGTGTATTGTATAGCTGCTCTGGTTCTTCATCTGGCAAACTGGTATGCTGCCCTTCATTTGGAGGCATAGATTTGACTTAGACAATGGTCCTTAAAGATACTTCCTGAAAACGTTCATGAGTATGTTTCCTCTTTGTGCTCCTGGGTGAGTTTGCTTTCTTCTATTCTGCCTTTCCCCCATTCTCCCAGCCCTTTTAGGTAAGGGGGAGAATTTTTAAGTTATGTGGATCAATAAACAGCAGTCATCCACGATTATCAAGCAGGACTTGCACATTCAGATTCTTACCCAGTCCTCGTAATAAACTTGCGGAAATAAGTATTTTTGACCACGTGTTACAAATCAGACAGTTGTAGTTCACAAGGAATATGTGTTTTGTCTGGTTAAATGACTTGTCCAAGGTCACACAGCTAGAGAGCCAAGATATTAATCTAGATCCACCAACTGCAGGTCCAGTCCTCTTTCTCTTACACCACACCTGATTCCAGAGCCATTTTTGCTTAGGTTACCTCATTTAATCATATAGCATTTGCAAAGTATAAAGCCCAGTTCCATCGTTTAGTTGATACCCCACTGCTGAATTCCACTTCCTGCTGCCTTCATTTATTTATGTTTTCCATTAAGAAGATTTGATTTATTTTAATGCTCTGAATTTCTGCTTTTCTTTCACTTCTCCAGGAATCCCACAGGCACTAAGGACTCAGGAATTGCCCTCCCAAAGTAGGCTCTCTTGCCCTGCAGGGGGATGACATTCCTGGGAACAGGTCTTTTCCTTCCAACAACCACAGAAAAGCTGGGGCCTCTGAAGCCGGGGTGCTGCTAGAGGGAAAACAGATGTTGCTTCTTCCAGGACGACTTTCTTGACTCCTTCCCTGGCTGACAGAGCTCTGTGTTCTCACATGCCCCTCTTGCTCACAACATTGGTTATAAATAGCACTTACCAGACTCTGTCCTGTGTGTGCTTGGACATCTCCCTTCTGTTTTCTGCACTGCGTGGGTGGGTATGAGCAGTGTTTTGCTTCATTTCTCTAACTCAGGACTAAGTGCTAGGTCAAAGACAGAGATATGCTCAACAAATAGTCATTGAACAAAGGCTTTTTTAATTTAAAAAAGACAGTAACCTTTGTACTCAGCTCAAAAATAGTGTCTGATGTTGCTGCGAGTTTGAATCCTGAATATTTTAGCAAGGCATGCAGGTCTGCTCAAGTTTGAAAAAGGGGATGGTAGTGTTACTTTTGAGGTGTGGGAACTTGAACCAAAACCCAGGAGCAGTAAGTGTAGCCTGGTTTTGACTGAAAATGTAGGAACTGAGGCTGTTTGTTTCAGGAAGTAAAGGACCAAAGGATCACAGAGACAACAACTTCCGTCTCGTTGTCTCTCTCCCCATCTCTCTCTTCTTCCTCTGGCTTCCTTGATGTCATCCTTCTCTCTCGTTCCATACCCTTCCTCTGCAATGCTCTCCTTTTCTGGCTCTCTTCATTCATCAGCTGTGTTCTTCTCGCCCTTCTCCTGCCACCCTTCCTCTGCTTTACATTTTTGTGGGGTATGGTGTGTCATTGCAATACATGCATATAATGCACAATAATTCCCTTAGGGTAGACAGCAACCCAGTGTGGTCTTCCCAGCCCCAACTCTACAGCATCTGTCAGCATAGGCACCTCCCAGCCATTACAGCTTCTTTTTATGTGTGCCTTTGTTAAAATTTCCATAAAAAGAAATATAATTGGCTCTACATGGCTGGTTGAAGCCCCAGCCCCATTTGGATCAGCAGTCCATGGCTGGTATAATCAGTAGCAAGGAGTGTAGAGTCGCGGTGATCAGCAGACAGTGACGGGCTCATGTTGGTAACAGAAATAAGGCGGTTCTCTCCAAATGGTCTGATCCCCGGCTAAGTTGAAGCTAAACATGATGGTGAATTTGAATTGGGGCAGGGGAGTCACCACTTCACTGTCAGCACAGGAATGTGAGTCAGGATGGAAGGAGCTTAGCCCATTGGCCATGTGGCCGGCTGGCTATTAGTTGGCTCATGTTGTTTGCACCCAATAAAAACTTAAGTCTATGAAAAATAATCATGGCTTCAGTTTCTGTGACTACCTCTGGGAATGTGGTTAACACATTAATTAATTATCCTCAGTGTGAACAGATTTCCTCCAAAAAACCTCCTGTTTGTTTATTTTCTTAGCTTCCTTCTGTGCTTTCAAATTTGTCCAGGCTAGTTCCTCTCATAAATTGGTCACTGTCTTAGGTATTTCCCCAGCATCTGGTTTGGCTCTGCATGGTGTTGTCTTCAGTGAGCCAGCTGTGGATCTGAGGACCCACACTTAGCCAAGAGTGCTCAGAGCCAGAGGATGGGTTTCTGCTTTGGTCTGCCTGTTGGTATTGACATCCTTGGGCATTTGCTTTCTGGACACAGATAATCGAAGTGCTAATAAGGGACCTTGAGCTGACAATAAATAACAGCGCATTTAGTATAGTTGAAGGAAAAGTGTACGTAGTTCTTAGAATTTCCTGCAACCAGACAGAAACGGTCGTCTACACCGCAGTGTTGTTATTGAGCATCTCTTCAAGTAGGTTATCTCACAAAGTGTTGCAGGAACCTAAAGATTAAAAAGGGAAAAGCTTTACAGCTGAGATGGAAGGAATGAAAACAGTGGTGACAAATGAGGGGACCTGTCAAGGGTGGACATAAATAGTGAATGTACTGAGCAGGCCTGATATAAGAGGGCTGGACTAGGAATGAGCACTGGCTCTTTGGGACAATGTGACTTTGGCTGAATGTGTTTGAAATGAAGTTTCAGAATATGGTCAGCCAAGTTTTCTGTTTATGGTTTGAGTAATCTTCATCCTTCATGCATTTAGTTTCCTTTTTCATTTGTTGCAGCAGAGAAATAAGTGCCAGTTAGTTTCTTAAGTACATGCATTAGTGCTTGGGATTGTTCACAATGGAAGCATCTGTGAGGTCAAAAGCCTTCTCAGATAACCTGTGGCTCAGAAGACTCCTGTCCCAGTGTAGGTAGTTGAGTGTCCTGGAGTGGATTTATTGGTCCTCGAAGGTTCCTCTTTAGCTTTTTTGGATTTCCTCTTTAGCTTTTTTGGATTTTGCAGAAAAAGATTATCCAGTCTTTTTTGGATTTGGCCCCAAGGAAGTACTAAGTAGATGAAGAACTGGGTTGGGAGGGATTCTGGAGCCTTATCAGTAAAAAATCTCTTACTTTGTGGTAGCAGCTGAGAGCAAATTTACAAAATACTCTTCCTCCAAAAGATGGAAGACATTGGTGACTGACTCCATGTGGCTCTAGAGCATTGTGCCATTGGTTATAACAATAGAATAAATAAATAGTGCACTGTGAGGGATGGTTGGATGGATGGATTAACGGGTGGGTAGATGAGTGAATGAGTGAATACAAAGGGGAAAAGGAGGAAGCAAAGACCCACCGATATGGCCCTCAAATAGAAAGGACTGGTGGTCTGTTTGCAGAGGCAGAGTGTAGCATATACAACTCAGAGGAGTATCCTCTGAGTATCAAGTGGGAATAATATGGGTATTGGTAACAGAAAACCCAGCTAACAGTGGCTTAAACAAGTACGTTGAGAGCTTGGAGATAGGTGGTGGTTGGCATTTGTTTTGTGGCTCAGTAATGTCAGTGCTCCGGATGGCATCTCTATTAACGTTTCTGTTGCTTATAAATAAATACCTGAAATTGTGTAATTTGTAAGAAAATAAAATTCATTATAATTTCAGAGACTGGGAAGTCGAAAGTCTGGGGAATCCATCTGGTTAGGGTCTTCTTTGGTGGTGGCTTCAGTCACACAGGTTATCACATTGAAAGATGGCAGACGCAGAGAGAGACTCTCACATGCTCTCCTTTTAAGGCCCCCCAAAACCACGCCCATGACCACCATTATTAATCCATTCACTATGGCCTGGTCTTCAGAGTCTAATCACCTCTTCAAGGTCTCACCTTTCAATTATTGTAATAAGATTTCCCACCCTCAACAGTTACAGTGGGGATTAAGCTTCAGTGACTTTGGGGGGCCATTCAATCCAGTGCATTCTGCCCCTGGTCCCCCAAAACTCATGTCTTTTTCATATGCAAAAACAGTCATTCCATCCCTAAAGTCTTAACTTGTTTCAAGTCAAAAGTCCAAAGTTTGGGGGAAAAGGGAGGAATTGGACACGAAAATCACCTACATTGTATGTTGATAAAATTTTAAAAAGTCCAAAGTTCAGAGTCCCATCTATGAAATCAAAACAAGTTATCTACTTCCAAGATTCAATGGTGGGACATCCACAGGGGACATATTCCCATTCAGAAAGGGAGACATAGACCAACAGAAAGGAGGAACAGATCCCAAACAAGTCCGAAACCCAGCAGGGCAAGTATTAACTCTCATAGCTGTCGAATCATATACCTCGACTTCATGTTCAATGTCCTCTGCATGCTGGTGCAGGGGTTGGGTCCCTAAATCCTCAGGCAGCTCTGATCCTATGGCTTTCCTGCCATGCTTTAGCTCTCCCAGATTGGGATTGCATACTGGTAGCTGTGCAGTTCTGGGGTCTGCATGGTGGTCCTGCTCTCATGACTCCACTAGATATGGCCTTTGTGGAGTTTTTCAGCTGCAACACTGACCCCACATTTCCTCTTGGCATTGCTCTAGCAAAGGCTCTATGCAGTGAATCTGCCCCTATGATAGAGCTCTTCCTCGGCTCCCAGACTTTTTGATATATCCTTTGAAATTGGAAGGGAGGCTCCCAAGCCTTCACAGCTCTGGCATTCTGTGAACCTACAGACTTAACACCACAAGGACACCACCAATGAATGTTTTTGCATATGTTTTTCTAAAGCTGAAGGTCCAGCCACACCTGGGGCCAATTTAGCCAAAGTTGGAGTAGCCAAAGCAGCTGTGGTGCTGGTGCAGGGACCAGTGTCCTGAGGTGTCCCCGAGCAACAAGCCAGTGGAGGGTGCCTCATGCCTGTTCCCTAATGCCATTCTGCCTCCCTAGGCCTCTTGGTCTGTGATAGAAGGGTTGACCCCAGAGATTTATGCATGCCTTCAGGGCCTTTTCCCCCTTCTCTTCATAATCCCCCTTTTTTTGGTACCAATCTGCTTAATGAATATATGCAAGCCTGCGCCATTGCATTTTTCTCCTGAAAATGCTCTCTGCTTCTCTACTACATGGCCAGGCTGCAAATTTACTAAACCTTTATGCTCTGCTTCCCTTTCAAATTCTGGCTTTACCTCATGCCTTTGCCACCATAACTCAGCATAGGCTGTTACAAGTAGCCATGCAGCTTCCTGAATGTTTTGCTACTTAGAAATTTCTTCCACCAAATACCCTGGGTCAGCACCTTTAAGTTCCACATTCCATAAAACTTTTGGACATGAGCAGAATGCAGCCAGATCCCTTGCCAGTTTATAGCAAGGGTGGTCTTTGCCCCAGTTTCCAATAAACTCCTTATTTCTATCTGAGACCTCATTAGAATGGTCTTTATAGTACATTTTTTCTATAAGCATTCTGGTCACCACCATTTAACCTGTCTCTAAAATATTCCAAGCCTTCCCTGGTTTTCTTATCTTCTAAACTCCCAATAGAAGCTAGGCTTTTTCTAGCTTGCTCCTTCAAATTCTTCAAGCCTCTCCTCAACACCCAGTTCCAAAGATGCTTCCACATTTTCAAGTGTTTGTTATAAACAACAACCCACTTCTGGTACCAGTTTTCTGTATTAGTCCATTTCTGACGCTTATAACATAAATACCTGAAACTGGGTAACTTGTATTAAAACAAAATTTATTGCTTACAGTTTCAGAGGCTGGGAAGTCCAAAGTCCAGGGTACACATCTGGTGAGGGTCTTCCTTGGTGGTGGCATTAGCAACACAGGGTTTCACATTGCAAGATAGTAGAAGGAGAGACTCTCGTGTGCTCTCCTTTTAAAGCCTTCAGAACCACACCCATGGCCTCCATTAATAATTCATTTATGGGCCGGCCTGTGACTCACTCAGGAGAGTGCAGTGCTGATAACACCAAGGCCATGGGTTCGGATCCTATATAGGGATGGCCAGTTGGCTCACTGGCTGAGCGTGGTGCTGAAAACACCAAGCCAAGGATTGAGATCCCCTTACTGGTCATCTTTAAAATAATAATAATAATAATAATAATTCATTCATTAGGGTATGGTCCTCAGAATCTAATCAGCTCTTTAAGGCCTCACCTTTCAATTACCATAATAGGATTTCTCCACCTCAACAATTATGCTGGGGATTAAGCTTCAGTGACTTTGGTGGGGGTCATTCAATTCACTGCAGCATCTCTGCAGGTTTTGTTGCCTTCTCCTTGTATTTGCAAGATGGCTGGAGGAGCCCCAAGCATCAGCCAAGAATAAAGATTGTCTCCTCCCCAAGAGCTGGTTGTTAAATATTTGCCAATGCACCCTTGCCTTATGTCTTGTATTTTCAGCAAGTGACACATAGTAGAGGCTCAGTAAATATTTTTTGAATGGATGCACAGATGTAGTAGGGTTGCCAGATAAAATATAAGCCTCCCTGTTAAATATAAATTTCAGCTAAACAACTAACCGTTTTTTTTAAAGATATGTATATCCTAAATATTGCATAGGACATCCTTATACTAAAATTTTTAGTTTTTGTTCATCTGAAATTCAAATCTAACTGGGGCATCATATATTTTTATTTTCTAAATGTAGCAACCCTAGGATATAGGCATCACATTATGGAAATAGAGTTGAAGATTTGCCTCTGTTTCACAAAGTGAGGTCTACTTGTTCTGATCATTCTTAAGCATATGGAGTGAGGTGGAAATTTGAGGGTAAAGTATGCAAAGAATTGGAAGGATTTTTTTATCTCGACAGACACATGACATTGGAATTAGTAGTTAGTAAAGGGGAATTAACTTAAAATTAAGTAAATTTGCAGATAGTTTCTAACTCTTTAGAAAGATTTCTTATTGTTGATTTCAGAATGAAAGGAAAGCTCTTTGTCAGCTGGGATCTCAGGCATGTTAGCCCAGGTCCTTTACTCAGTGACATCTGTCTGTGATCAAGTGAGAGATTTGAGCTGTGTCCATGAGTGGCAACTGTAGCCTGGCATGTCCAATGCCAGTGTAGATACAGACAGAAGGCCTGTCCTATGTGTGATCCTTGCTGCATGTTGCTGGATTGGGGGGTTAGGAGGTGAGAATTTCTGAACTGGGAACTTGTTTGAGATACAGATGTTTGGGCTCCCCTCCAGACCTACTGCAGCAGATGCTCCGGGGCTGTGGGGCCTGGCAACCTTATATTTTAACCAACCCTCCAGGTGACTCACATGTCCACTCAGGTTTGGGAGCTGCTGCTGTAGACAGTGTGGAAGCTGTGGAAGAAAATGTTTGCTTGGCAGTTGGCACAATGGCTGTGTCTGCAGCGTGGGGGACCAGAGTGTAGCTGGAAGGGCCAGATAGACTACTTTGGAGAAATCACCAGGCATTACCCAGTATCTGGTCACCAACCTGCCCTTAGGAACATGAACTCACAGAAGCAGGATGGCAGGGGTCTGTTGTACCTCTAGGAGCTGTGGAAGAGCCCAGCAGGCTTAGAAGATGACTGGGTGGTGAAATGGACTCATGAGTATTGATCTGAAGATGTGGGGAAAGCCCTGGGTGGTAGATGCCCTGGGTTCTAGTCCTGACCTGGCCAGTCACTTACTGAGTGACCTCATACAATGGCTTAATTTTTTCTGAACCTCAATTTCTTCATTGTGTAAAAGGAGGATTTCAAAGGAACAACCCTAATTCTGAGTCTAGCCCAATCTTCTCATGCAAAGGACAAAGATGGTAGAAGCTGAAGAGCTTCCGTCATTTGAGTGAGGTGTTCGGTCTTTCTGCTTCCCACAGCCTCTTTCCTGTCCTTCCTCATTTCTCTGCACTTCTTGCCCACGTGTCCTTCTGGCAGTGTGCCTCTCTTCGGTGTGGAGGAGGCTGCCTGTGATGTCCAGAGGACAGCCTGGAGTGGGTGAGGCCTATGGCTTATGCTCAGTGCACAGGACGCCATCATCTCGCCATCTTTACCTAATTTGGCTTAGGTTGGAACGCAGGGCACAGTGGAGGCCTGTGTGTGTCTGCTTGTTCTTTCACGTGTACCCAAGGCCAGCCAGGCCATGGGAGGCAGTGGGTAGCAATGTTAAGATGCTGTCACGGTTTACCTGGACATTGCACATTATTTTGCCAATTTCTTTTTTTCCTTTCTTTAATTGATTGGTTACCAAGGTAAATGTATAGTAAAATTCTTAATTCAGCATGTAAATGATTAAATCAGTCATTGCTTGTCAGTGTCCCCAGGAGGTTGTGTGGTGTCTTTTATCTCAGTTTTGGCTTTGTTCATTGAATCCTATGAAGTAATTATTATGGATGAAGCCACAGGCTTAGTGAGGGTCAGGAACTTGCCCAGTGGCACACAGCCAGAGAAGCCAAGGTTTGGACTAGCTTTGTCAGATTCCAGAGTTGGGCATTTGATCTTTATTCTCTTGAGATGGGAATTTGTTCTCTGAACAGGGGGGGTCCTGATTTTTCCAGGCAAAGACCAACCTTTTAATTTCTTTGGAGTTACATGATCAAATGTGGGTTGGAGTAGGGGCAGTGCCAGTCACCACAGTGGTAGCATAGTGGGACTTCCAGCCATAGTAGACAGCTTAGTAGAAAGGCAGGAACCGGCTCCAATGGACCAGGTTTCAGAATAATCTTGTTCATCATTACTGACTGCTGGGGACTCATTTTTAAATGCTGAATGTCAAGGAGAAAGACACACAGATTGATCATTTATGGATTAAGGAACTTGACCTGAAGAAAAGCCTAAAATAAAATCAGCAACTAGATAATTAAGAGTGTCAGCCCGGTTTGCTGTGTCCAGCTTTGTGTGCTGGCTTGTGTGCTTTAAAATAAACCACTGATAACCACAGAATGAGTGAACCCCAGACTGTAAGCATCGTGCTTCCCAGTAACCAGAGATGGTGCACTGCATTTATACACTGAAAGAACAGCAGTGGGGGAAGGGGAGGATTCTTAGCAAAAGGCCTTTGGGAGATACATTTCAATGAGGTTGTAGAAGGGAGGGAAAATAGTCCTCTCATTTTTCTTTATCTGATTTGGGGGAGGAGGGAGAGCTGGAACCTTTTTTAAAGCCAACTCTGTTTCTTTTTTTTTTTTTTTTTTTGTCTTTTTCGTGACCGGCACTCAGCCAGCGAGTGCACCGGCCATTCCTATATAGGATCCGAACCCGCGGCAGGAGCATCGCCGCGCTCCCAGAGCTGCACTCTCCCGAGTGCGCCATGGGCTCGGCCCCAACTGTTTCTTTAGTGATCATCTGAACAGCCAAACCTTCTGGGACTGTTATATATAATCGTTCTAAGCTGTATCCATTTTCCCTGGTCTGTAGGATATCTCTCCCCCCCCACCCCTTCTTTTTTAAAATAAAACTGATTCATTTTAAGAAAATAGATATTAAGCTTCTTTGCAAATCTCAGTCCTCAAGTGATGTGACTTTGCTCTCAAAATGGAGAGGTTTCACAAAGGGGAGATTTTGAGGACAGACACATAAAAGATTATCCACAGGGATAGGCAATTTAGGTGCCTTTCAATGAGCAGCTGTCAGTGTCACCATTGACAAATATTTATGATATACTTTCTGCGAGCACAACGGCAATGCGAGGCAGATTCCTGAAGGCAGCAGTCTCTGTGCCACAGACATGCAGTTTAAATTTCACTCTGGTCGAGGCTGTTGAGGAAAGCTGGGGGCCACAGTCACTGGCTCTTCTTCCCTCTCTTTTTGCCTCTACTTCCTTTTTTGGAGACGAGTATGCTAGGAGCTCCCCTTGCTGGCCTCAGTAGGGTGCAAGCCACCCAACGTGCTACGCCCCCGTCCTCCTCCCTACCTCTCAGTTGCTGTGACTCTAACCACTGCTGGTTAGTCTCTAACTCTAACCACTCTGACCACACTTGGAGCCAAATCAGGGCTTCCTGATGATTTTCCACTGACGATGGAGTTGAGCATGTGACTCACCTAGCTGCCCAGTGGCTGGACTGTCACTCTGCTGTGCCTCACAGCCAGGGGGCTGCTGGCCTCGGTGAACACGCCCCTCTTGTGCTCTGTTTCTCTGGAAGGCCTTTGTTCCTATGACCTGTCTGATCCCACCTGCCTCAAGACTGCTGTCATGTTCAGGGAAACGCTGTCTCTCCACCTGAGTTTGGTTGGTATCCTTACTGGTTTCAGGCCATTCATGTCCAGTGTTAGGCCAGGCATCCAGACTCCTCAGCATCCCTATCAAGGTGTCATCTGCCATCTTGCTTTTCACCTTGCAGGGTTGCACTGAATAGGATAATGGTAGTGGTTAACGCTCTCTAGACTCAAATTGCCTTGGGTTGAATCTTGGCGTTAGCTTCTGCTGGTTGAATGATTTGGGACAAGTTACTTCATTTTCCTGGACTTCAGTGTGCCCATTTGTAAAATGGCACACCACTGAATATGCAGCAAGCATTAGCTCTTACCTTTATCATCCAAAGTCTAGAGGAAACAACTTCTATTTAAAACCTGTATTTCTTCCTTTCTTTCCCCTACTCTGTGCGCGTTTCTTTCTGTCTGGTCTCAGGGTGTTTCTGCTCATGTCACTTGGCCATAGGCAGCACATGTTCTTCCAAAACATCATCCTATTGATCAGTCAGCTGTGCAACACTCACCTAACTTCTCTCCTGCAGGTGGTCAGCCCCATTCCTGCTTTCTTTGGACCTTTATTCCATTCAGTTGTTTAGGACACATTGAAATGAAAGCATGAAGAATTCCGGATTGAGGTGGGTGGGGTGTAGCAGAGTATTTTAACACAGAGGTCAGAGCCCTTGAAGGAGATCAGTTTAGTCTGCTCTTGGAGTGTTGGCTTCTGCCCTGTCTCCTCTCCTTGGCTCCAGCGGTTTACACCTTGCACAGCCCCAGCCTCAGCACGGGCTCTTCCCTCTCCTACCTCTCACTGTTCTTCATTCTTGAATATTTTTCATCTCCTTGAATTGCTTGTAAATGCCTTGTTGTCATGAGCTGTTGTCTTCTGCTTCTTTGGAAACTTCACAGGGTAGTTCTTTGCTTGTATATCCAGCTGAAGCAGACATTTGTCAAAAGACAGTGGCATTTTCCAAGTAGGAACATAGACAACAGGGACAGTGGAGTTAGGTGATGGTAAAGTTTTCCTTCTTCTTTCCATCTAGCAACGGTCTGATGAGAGAAGAAAGTACATCAAAGTAGTGTTGGCATTCATTATAAAGGGAAGGTTTAATTGGTTCCTGCCCTGACATGCTGGCCAGCTCAGGGGAAGATATACCGTAGAGAAGAAAGGTCCTGGTGTGGGTCTCATGCAACCCTCAGCCACTGAGCAGTGATTCCCCTGTGTGACCGTCTAGAACAGAATCATGGAACTTACATCTGGGAAGGGTCTTTTGAGGTTACCTTGACCACTCTATTCATCCATCATGCATTCAGAAAATATTTGTCAGGGGACTACTCTGTTTAAGGTTTTGTTCTAAGCACCACCAAGAGGCCCAAGGAAGCATGAAATCCAGTTTGGAGAACAGGCATCCATCATGTGGGGGCTCACTGAAGGTGGTTGTGATCCCACAGTTGAATGGCCTTCAGTGAAGGTTTTTAAAGACTTTCTTGAAACTGTTGACTATTTAGAAATGAATTTAGAATTTAAGAATGGTGGGTTGTTCCTGCCCCAGCAAAGAGCAATTTAAATCCAAGAGCAAAAAAAAAAAAAAAAAAAAAGTCCAAGCACAGTCTTGGCTACTCAGTACAAATGAGTAGTTGGGGTAGAGCTAGATACACCCTGGGCGTGAATCCTAGTGTCACTCTTTTTAGATCTGGGGCGCTCTCGTAAGTAACCTTCTTGGCTGCCTTATCTGTAGAACAAGTCCTGACACCAGCTGTCTCACAGGTCCAAGGCAGCTTTGTGGAATGGTGAGATCAGGTTTTCAGGGCATCGGAGGTTTGGATTTGAATTCTGGCTCTGCCACATACTAATGGTGTGACTTCTGAGGAATTTATTTACTTTCTGTGTGTCTCATTTTCTTCAGTGAAATAAAAATCATAATTACTGTTATGGGCTGAATTGTGTCCTCCCCAAATTTACACATTGAAGCCCTAATTCCCAGTAGGCAAAGTGTGACTGGTTTTGAAGATAGGGTCTTTAAAAAGGTAATTAAGGTAAAATGAGGTCATCAGGGTGAGCCATAGTCTGATATGACTGGTGTCCTTACAAGAAGAGGAAATTTGTAAACACAAATTTACAAATAAACAAATTTACAGATAAACACAGAGGGAGACCATGTGGAGACACAGGAGGAAAGCGTCCTTCTGCAAGTCAGGGAGAGAGGCCTCTAAGGAAACCAACTATGCCACACCTTGATCTTGAACTTCTAACTTTCAGAACTATGAGAAATTAAATTTCTTTTTTGTGGGGGAGGGTGGGTAGCTGGCCGGTTTGGGGATCTGAGCCCTTGACATTCGTGTTACAATGTTACGCTCTAACCGACTGAGCTAACTGGCCAGCCCAAGAAATTAATTCTGTTGTTGAAGCCACCTAGTCTGTGATATTTTGTTATGCCATCCCTAGCAACCTAATCTAGCGATAGTCACCTGAAAAGATGAAATGACACAAGCAGGCGCATAACATGTGTGTTACGGTGTGTGGTGCATGGGAGGAATCCTGGCGAGGCCAACTGCAAGAGGCTCAGGCTGGGTTCTCCACCTGGGTCTGTGTGTACACGTCTGCCACCACAGCCACCTGCCATGGCAATGTTTCCGCATGGACAGACTCAGGCCTGTGTACAGTCAGTCATGGGAATTAGGTTTTCTTTTTTTAAAATGGCAGCTCCACTGGGTGTCAGCAACTTCTATTCGGTCTTTGGAGGCCAGACACACTACAGGGACAGGCGTAGTGGAAAGCATTTTTTTCTCCTCTAGGACATGTGCTTGATCAGTCCTACACCTGTCATCCTATGAAATGGCTAAGGGAGTTTTTCCTACAGGCCCTGCTGGATGCTGTCTGCGGCCACATCATTCCCAGCACCTCAGACTCCATCAGCCTGGTTAAGAGTCACTGCTTCTCTAAGACCTTGGCTGACTCCAGCCAGTGTGTGCACAGATGCGCATTTGATGGGTCTCTGCTTGGTGATTCTGTGGACATTTCCAGAGTAAGAACGCTTTGGTTCCCTAGTTTCTGTCTCTGGCTTTCTCAGATGTGCTCACTGTTGTTGGTTTTTATGGGGGTCCTAGCCCTGAGCGTCCTCCTGGTACTACGTGAGTCGGCAATAGTGACATCAGCCACTTGGGTGTGTGGATCGCCAGTGGGAGGCAACTCCATCTGGAAACTAAAAAGAGAAACAAAATTCTCTTCTTTTATGTCCCCCGGGCTTTTTGATATCTTTGCGGGTAGACGGGGCCAAGTAGGGAATTTACAAATTGACACTTTTCTTTTCTAAAGCAGCTGGATATTTGGAAGAGTTCCTTTGATTCCAAAGAACTGGAAAGAGGAAGAACGTTGGCTGGGAAGCCAGAGCAATTGGAGAAAGGAGGGGGCATGATTCATGAGTTTCTGGAGTCCTCTGTGCTTGGAAAACCTTGGTCGTTCACTGCAAACGTAGTCATAAACCCCAGCAGGAGGAATCCTGTAACTACTTCCAGCTGTTAACACCTGGAGACTTTCTAAGTTACAATGAAAAGAGAATCCCTGGCAAGCCAAAGCTGATTTTATGAATTCTGTCATGTGTAGCTTGAATGCTTTCCCTACTTGCCTGGTGGACATTCCCTGTATTATTTTACTGATGGACACACAGTAAAATGATCAGGCTGCTTGTGCCAGAGAGCAGGTGTGGTCTCAGGAGGTCTCCCTTCAGAGTTGGCAGATGCAGCGAGTGTCAGGGCAGCAAGGGAGGGAAGCCAGAATGCTTTTTCTCCTCTTTTCCTCCCATTTCTTTATTAGTCATAACATTATTCAGTTGGAATTGGTCTTATGTGCCAATTCTGGATCTACTGGAGATGATAGAATTCTTACTTGTTGACGGGGGGTAATGATTTCTTTTTAAAGCTGCTTTCATTCTGATGGTTCCAGGATATGAGCTGCTGTGGGATCTGGGAGAATCTGGCAGTTGTGCCTTAGGGCAGAAAAGGGCCAATCACATGATTCATGTCTGTGCATTTTGAGAAAAAGAACTTCTTAGATGGTGGGTTAATTATGCAAATGATCTGGGGCCCAGGTGTCTTCCTCTTCATTTGCTGAAGCATTTCCTTTCTTTAAAGCTATTCAGTCTGTCTTCACTAGCATCCCACCCACCCCCTCCAGGGGAGAGTCTGATATTACATCAAGTTATTTGTTCAATGATTTTATTAGTCTCCATGAGACCAAGACTGACCCTCATACCAAGCTACTTCTGCTGCTTTCTAGGAACTTTCACCATTCTGTTTCCTCCTCTGTATGCAGATGGTGCCCTTGAGAAGCAGCCTCCCCTCTGTCTTCAGGCTCCCGTGAGAAGGCCCCTCCTAGCCATGGGAGGTGGTACGCTGGAGGCCTGTGCTGGGATCTGGGCTGAGCCTGTGATCCATGTTTGCTGTAATGAGAAGCAGCCCCCAGAAG
Source organism: Cynocephalus volans (assembly GCF_027409185.1). Classification (NCBI taxonomy): domain Eukaryota; kingdom Metazoa; phylum Chordata; class Mammalia; order Dermoptera; family Cynocephalidae; genus Cynocephalus; species Cynocephalus volans. The sequence goes on from NC_084471.1 coordinate 15,873,595, forward strand.
AGAGGGACATGCATTTGTATGCCGCCAGTCTGATGGGGTTGAAATAAATGCAGCACTGATCAAACTACACTCATCTAGCACATTGAAGAGAAGACAAACCAAAACAGAATGCTGATTTTTCTCACTGTCTTCTTTAGAAACCTTCTTTCTTGCTGCCCACCTGATGTTGTTAACTGTCAGGGGCAGCCCTGTGGTCTAATCCATTTATTGATGGATGTATTTTCCATTGGTAATCTGTGGGAGTCTTGGGGGAAGTCTTTTTTCTGAATTGCAGTTCTTTCATCTATAACCTGGGCATGTTAATGCTAGCTCATAGACTTTTAGAGGTAAGATAATGTTTGCATGTAAGCGCTTTGCACAGTGCCTCACACATATGAAACAGTCAGTATTAGATAGGTTCCCTTATTACCATCAGCAACATCATTATTTTTATTGCTTCCCTGCCTTGGATGGATGTGATAGTGCATATAATAAAGTACCTAGTCTAGAGCTTGGCCTGTGGTTATCTGTAATAAATGAAAGCTGCTGGAGTAGCGTGGAATAGCTCAAAAGATCTGGATAATTTAGCAGATACAACAGAACTGGAAGATTCCGGGACTGGGATGCTTCTCCCAGCCCTGTCTCAAAATAACTGCATTGCCTTAGGTAAGTCTCTTGACTTCACAAGACTTCACTTTCCTCATCGATCAGATAGGGCTCACTGAGCACTGTGTGATACTGACAGAATCTCTCAGGAGGCAGTGCCTAGCTCAGTGCTGGAGTTAAGTAGGGGCACAGTCAGTCGCTGTTGGCTATGAATTGCTGGGAGCACCAACATCATGCTTTTTGGAGAGTAAGCTGCCAGTTCATCACAACACCTATACACTGTGCATGCCCTTTAACTCAGTGATTTTATTTTTAGGAAAGTTCTGTTCCCAAATATAGATTCTAAAAGAAAGGTGGGGCGGGGAGTAGACCCTGTACGAGTGTCTCGTGGCAGCTCTGTTCACATAGGTCAGAGTGGAGAACTCCGCTCGTGCCCAGTGCCATCAGGCACGTGTTAGTGTTTTACCACTGCAGATCCGTCTGTGGCTCTTGGAAACTCAGATGCATGGAACGTGTCTACGGCTTTCAATGTGGCAGGTGTGCCATCTTGGGAGGGGCTGAGTGATGGGGAAGGCAGTGACCCGCTGTTTTGATTGAGGGCGGGTGACATGGCCCAGGATTCACAGCCTTGAATGTCCAAGTGAGGATTAGAACTTAGTTTTTCCGTCCCTTAAGTTCTCCTCCCTATGTGTCCCCTGCTTTAGCAACAGCCAAGGCACTGCCTTGGAATCTTGGTATGTCTGGGCATGGCCTCAGGTGTCTAGTGGCAGTGCCAGAGCAGACTGAGCTTGTTCAAATCCAGAGCTGCTTAGATGCCGCCTAAGCAATTCCTTTGACAGCAAGCCACATTTGGCCAAGGGCATTGCTAGCAGAGGGCCTAAAGAGGTGTGTGTGGTGGAGGGGGGCAGATACAGAGAGTGAGTAAGACCTTTAAAGGCTTTTTGGTGTGTAGGCAGAGGCTGGGGAGCAGTCCGTAGGGACCGTGGGCAGATGGATTATCGTCTCTGCCTGGGATGGGCACTGTGCCTTGCAGTGGCAGTGCTCAGGGATCAGGCTCCATCGCATGAGGCTTGGACTCCCACACAGCTGAGCCCTGCTGAGATCACTGGAGATCTGTGAGGGAATGTTCACAAAGCTCTGGCCCCAGGAGTACACTCAGTAAGTATTGGTTGCCTTCCCCTTTCCTGGAGTCCGGGTGGGGTGGGGCATTTGGTCAAGGCCCTTTCAGGCATATAGCAATCATCTGGCCAGGATTTTTTGGAAAACTCCCAATTTCCAGTACAGTCTCACCATCTGCATGCACATGCTTATACCAGACTGTAGATCTGTAGATATAAGTATGCATCTTTGAAAACGTTAGAATGAAAGAGTTAATCTGACAGGAAAAGATGATCTTTTTCCTCTACTCTTCTCTTACAACACCGAATACTTCTGTGACCTCTGGTCACCAAAACGTGTGGGGATTTCTTCCCACCAGCAGCCAATCAGTCAATTCTGCAGCAGACACCAGCTGAGTATCCTCTAAGTCAATCTGACACTATCTACCTGGAGATAACTTCAGATCTCACAGGTGGAGGACTCAGTCCCACAAGACAGCCCCTACTTCAATGTGAATTGCAAGCCCCAGGTGGTTTCTGCCTGTGCTTCTGACCAACCAGCTATAAATCGGGGTTCCTACGAACTCCCCCTTGGGTTTAACTAATTTGCTACAGCAGCTCACAGAACTCAGGGAAGCACTTTACCTACATTTTCCAACTTATTATAAAGAATATCACAAAAGATGCAGAGGAAGAGATGCACAGGGCAAGGCATGTGGGAAGGGACGCAGAGGTTCCGTCCCTCTCAGGGCACACCCCTCTCCAGGAAACTCCATGTGTTCAGCTATCTGGGAGCTCTCTGAACCCTGTCCTTTCTGGTTTTTATGGAAACTTCATTACGGAGCCATGACTGATTGAATCATTGACAGTTGGTGATCAACTTAACTTTCAGCTCTTCTATCTTTCCTTGTGGTTGGGGGTTGGGGCTAAAAGTCTCAACTATAATCCTACTGTGGTCTTTCCAGTGACCAGCCCCAATCTTGAAATTGCCTGGAGTGGCTAAACTTCAGTCAATCGTTAGCACACAAAAAGACACTTATCATTTTGAAGATTGCAAGGATTTCAGGAGTTGGATGCAAGGATACAGGGATGAAGACCAAGTATATATTTTATAATATCACACTTATATATTCCAGTAGATTATTCCTTCTTTTCATAAAATTATTATAATCTATGATAAAAGAAATGAGAGTCAATAAAATGAAGAATTAGACATTGGTAATTCCTGAGATTTAAGATCTAAAAATGTGATGGTTCAGTGCTTTAGCATGGGCAATATTATTATATCATTCCTCTCCTAATATCCATTACTCACAGCTCCTCATTGAGGATAAAATGGAAATTCAGCCTGGTGCACACATTCTTCCATGCTTTGGCCGGGTTCCTTCCTCCTCAGCTGGTTTCATTTTTCTTTAACATTCCAGAAGGTGCACCTCAGACAACACGTAGGTATTAGTGTCTTGTTGCTGCCATAACAAATTACCACAAACTCAGTGGCTTAAAATAATACAAACTTGCCATTTTATAGTTCTGGAGGTCAGAAGTCAGAAATCAGTCTCTCTGGGCTGAAGTCAGGCATCAGTGGACTGGTTCTTTCTGGAAGCTCTGAATGGAAAATTCATTTCCTTGCCTTCTCAGCTTCTGGTGGCTACCTGCATTCCTTGGCTTCTCCTTTTCTCCATCCTCAAAGTGACTCACTCCAGTCTCTGCTTCTACACCGAAACGTCCTCTGACTCTACATCTCTCTATATAAAGACACTGTGTTTACATCGGGCTGAGCCAGATAATCCAGGATAATCTCCCCATCAAAAGAACTTTAATCATATCTACAGTCTCTTTTGCCATGTAATGCAGCACTCCCAAATTCCAGGAATTATCACACGGACATCTTTGTGACATGGCGGGTGTTATCTAGCCTACCTCGATGTAGTTTCCAGCCTTGGTTCCTAGTGTTCTCACTGCCTGGGACACTGGGACACCTTTTTCTGCCTTCTTTGCCAGGCTAACTGCTACTCACCCTTCAGAAACCAGACCCAGGGTCTTCTCTGTAAGAAGACTTCCTTGCACCTTACCTCTCTCCTGCTCCGTTGATCTGGGAATCTGCCTTTCTTCATTACTTTCCTAGCATCTTGAGTCTATACATCTAGTAACATTTATCACACACTGTATTGTAATTGTAGGTTTGTTTGTCTGCCTGTCCCCATAGTCCTTGGGGACAGAGGCTGCATTGTAATTATCTTCTTATGCCTACCATTCAGACCCACGGCTGCACAGAATAGACATTGTTTTAATGGATGCCTAAGAACATGGGGACCACAGCAGGAATCACCTCTCCCACCATGGAGATATCCCAAGGAGAATCCTCCTGTCCTGATTTTCATGTAGCCTTGTTGGTTTGGAATTGCATTTCCTTCTGGGAGCTATAGTCCTTTGGGCTTCAGCTTGTCAAGGTTTCATGTTTTCCTGTCCCTTTGCTGTCTGATTCTCTCTTCGTTGGGCTGAGGAAGATTAGCCTAAGTGAAAGTGAATGGACAGTTTCCTGTTAAAGTGTTTATGGCTTTTCTTTTCGATTTCTTGGCGAGGCTCTGAGGGCTGGGATGGCTGTAGGAAATGTTCTTTGATTTAATAATGTCCCAGTTGGGGACTGGATTTCTGCTTTTTGTCGGGCTGTGGAAAAGGGTGGGTGTAGAGGACTCACGAACCTAGGAAAAAATTAAGGCACAGAGGTCAGTCCAGAAACTGCAAGTTAGATTCAGTAAATGCATACTGAGTGCTCACTGTGTGTCTGCTCCCACGCTAGGGCTGGGGATATAGAATTAATATCTAGAATTTACTAAGTGGTTATTATATGCCAAGCACATAGTATGTGTCAATCATTTTTCCAAGTGCTTTAATTTTATCTCCTTGATTTCTTATAACAACCCCATGATATGTAGGCACCAGTGTTCTTCAAGTTTTCCAGATGAAGAAACTGAGGCAGAGAAAGGTTGCCTAACATGTTCGAGGTCACATTCTGTTAGTGGCATGGGCTCTGTAGCCCACTGCTTTTCTGCCTTATTGATAGGGAAGGCCCTGTCTCTTTCCCCAATGCTCATGTCTGGGGGTGGTGTCTCAGCTGGCCCTGAAGGGGGTGTAGGAGATCCACAGATAGAGGTTTTCAAGGGCATTGCAAGTAGAAGGAATAATAAAAATGAAGGTGGGGAAGTGTGAAAGTAATTATTTTGTTCAGGGAAGAGTGAGTAGTAATTCAGGGTAGTGTAGGTTCCTTTTAAGGTTGTAGGAAAGGTTGACAAGGAGTGAGAGACCTGGTAGGACAGGAGGTCTAGCCAGAGAATGGATTTCCAAATCCGTGGTCTAGAAGGTGAGCAGCTGGAAGTGAGGAGGAGGATGTCAACAGCAGCGTATCTCACATGGTAATGGGCGTACAGATTTCCTGGGATTTTGTTAAAATGCCAGCTCTGATTCATGAGCCTGGGATGGGCCTGAGATTTTGCTTTTCTGACAAGCTCCCAGGTGATGCTGGACCTGGAAAACCCATTGAGAACTGACAGCCTTAAGAAATATGGGTTTGCTGCCCTCCTTTTGGGGAACCTACAATGTAAGTCAGGCCTGAAATAGACATGGAATTAAATTCAGGGAAATTAAGTCAATGGAGGAACCAATAGAGAAATATTTGGGGTCAAGGGTGGTTTGGAATCATGCTTCCAATTTTTTCCCAAACAAATTCCCTGTTTTACCTAAATTTAGATGCTGCCACTTGTAAGATGCATCATTATCTTACGTAAACCCAAAGCATTTAAAAAGGCTTTTAATTAAACCGTGTTACAATACTTTCTTATCCTTTTGAATCTTTATACTTATTGCAAGAGCCCTTTTAGACTTAAACTGGTTTTTGTCATATTTATTGCTATGCCTACATGTAGAAGAAAATATAGGCTCATATATCAGTTCAGGCGTTCCTAAACTGCTTCACGGTGCGTCTCGCTCTTCAGAATCCCTCTTCGACTGTGTCATCTCCATCTGCATTTTTCTGCCTTGTGCCGTCCGCTGCACCACTGAGAGCGTGCAGCATCCCCTAGAAGAACTCTGCAGAGGAGGCGCGGAGCCCATTGCAGCTCTGTGGAGCTGGCCGCCTCCTGGCTTCTCTTCAGGAATGTTCAAAACACATCTGGATCTGCCTCTCATCCTCCTTTTCCCACAGCCATGTGGTTCATAGCCACTAACAGAGTGACTCCCTCCACTGTCTCCGGGATTTTGCTTGAGGCTGCTGACAGCCATTCTTCAAGTTCCGAGAATGTGTGAGCAGTTCCCACCCACTATGTTCCCACAGCCATGTCGTCTTTAGTTGTCACTAGATGCTTCTTGATTTTGGAGATTTTAGAATGTGAAAACCAGCTTGTCTTAGATCAGTAGTGCCCACCACATGCTGAACACTTGATTTTACCTTCAGGGTTTTCATATAACGGTCTCAGTTTTATTTACGTCAGTCGTCCAAGATCAGGAAAGGGGGTGTCACCTTTGTAGAGGAAGACCCTGATTCCCTTTCAAACATGCAGGTGGGCATTTATTCATTCCTCAAATATTTATGGAGCTCCTACTATGTGCCAGTCACCATTCCAGGCACTGGGAACGCTGGAGTGGGCAGATAGTTTCCTAGTCTGTTAAACGGATAGGGGGATAGTCAGTGAAGAAATTAGGTATATCAAATTGAATCATGTAAGTGCTATGGGAGAAACAATAAGTCAGGGTGTGCACAGTGTTAGGGAAAGATTTTCGGGTAGCAACTGGAGTTAAGTTTGGGTACATACACATAAATATCAAGAGAATGCAGACTTTATTCAGAGGACGTTGCAAGTGCAGAGGTCCTGTGGCAGGAGTGTGTTTGTCTTGTTTGAGGAACAGCAAGGGAGCTAGTTGGGCTGGATGAGCGGAAGCTCAGTAAAGATTTGATAAAAGGGCCAAGCTGGGGCATAACTGAGCTGAAATTTGCAGGTCTTTAACTTCCAAGTCAAGAGTTTGTCCATCTGCAGCACGTGTGGAAAACCACTGCGGATTACACCCTTCTCTCTCTGTTTACTGGAGTGAGTTTAATCTTTAAGAAACAAATATCTTGATTAATTCAGCCCCAGTACCAAGGCATAGACGAAAAATATGCTCATTGCTGTCACCATTGTGCTGTCTGAGAAATATTCACAGTGTCTGATTCCTGAGTATCAGTTTAACCAACCCAGGTGAAGATAACCACACATGTAGGGTGAAAAGGAGGCGACAGAGAAATGCAAACATTTCATTCCTAGTGCATGTTCTTAAAATAGAATGTGGGACTTTCAGTTCTTTCTTCTTTGAAGAACATTGTTGAGAGAAAGACTCTGGCAGGACACTGTAGAAGAAAGAACAGAGATCTGGGTTTTGATCCCAGCTCTCCCAGTAATTAGCCGTGGGACTACATCTGCTAGAGTTCAGTTACAGACAAGAGAATGAATGAGTTTAAGCAGAAAAGGATTTCTTTTCTTGCAGAATTCTAGCAGAGGCTAGAAGCATAGGCTCTGAGCTGAGCTTCTCTGAGCAGCTCTCAGAACCGCACAGAACCAGGCCATCAAGAAGCCATGGGACCCCTCCTCACTTAAAGGCCACGCTGTGCTGAGATCTGTGTTAGCAGGACAGGCGCCATGTTTCTGGAGACTCCAGAAGTTTGGGACTGGATGCAGGGATCTAACTACAGCCACCTGAGAAAGAAAACCCTTCCTTGCTCATGCTTGCTGGAAAACAGCAGAAGCAAGCCCAAGAGCGGCCTCCAGTCCTGACGCTCGCTTCTGCTGCTCTAACCCCACACACACGTGTCTGCCTGGTGCAGCTAAGCTTCACAGGAGTGCAAGAAGCAAAAGATTTTGGGAAGTGTCTAAATTCGGCCCTCAGTGTATGTAGGGGAAATACTGAAGGTGATCCTATTGTAAATGGGAGAGGGTAGAAAGACACAATGGAAACTAAGTTTACTGCACATTGCTTGAACTGGTTAAATGTTGGCCACAGAAGACTTTGATAAATTATACGTATTACTACTAGAGCAGCCACTCAAAAAGCTATATGAAGAGATGCTTCAAAAAACACCAAAGGTAAATGAAAATTGAATTCTAAAAAATGTTCAGGTACCCCATGGGAAGGCAGGAAGAACCACAGTGAGATGCTACTATAAACCCACCAAGTGGACAAAATTTAAAAACAAGACAAGATTGACAGCATCACGTGTTGCTACATCACGTGTTAGCAAGGATGTGGGGCACCCTTAACTTGCATACATTATTGGTGGGGGTATAAAATGTTCCATCCCCTTTGAGGAAAGGTCTTGCGGAATCTTATAAACGAAATATACACCTACCCTCTGACCCTTCACTTCAGTTGTAGTTATTGCTGAAACTGAACACAGCCCAGGAGTTTATCAGTGGGAATGAGTCAGTAACTTGTGTTATTAATAGAGTGGTATATCACTCACTGAGCTGTAAATAGAAATAGCTGTTACATGCAACATCATGGGTGAATTGCAACAACTTTATGCTATGAGAGAAATATGAGAGAAAGCTCACTCTAAAGACTATATACTTTAGGATTCCTAATAGATGGTATTCTAGGACAGGAAGAACCAATCTCTAATGAAAGTAAATCAGAAAAGTGGTTGCCTATGGGGGGCGGGGGTAGGGGTGGAGATTGACTGGGAAGGGGCTTGAGGGAACTTTGTCATCACATAGAATGTTCTGTATCTTGAAAGGGATTTGAGTGATGCAGGTTTATAAACCTGTCAAAACTCATCCAGTGGTCTGTGCATTTCATTGTATGTACCTTTCACCTTAAAAGAAAAAAAAAACCAAAAACTAATTATCATTGAAACCTAGTTAATAGTGTACATACTGAAATGCCTAGGGAGTAATGTGCTGGTGAACAACTTAATGGTTTGAAACGCATTAAAAAAAAAGATGGATTAGTGGATGGACAGAAGGACAGACAGTTGTGATAAAGCAAGCGTGATAAGGTGTTAATAGTGCAATCATAAATGGCCCAAGCTGGGACATGGCTGAGCTGAAATTTCCAGATGAGAGTTTGTCCATCTGCAGGCAAGTATAGGAAGCCACTGCAGCTTACACCTTCTCTGTCTGAGGTATGGGTATATACATGTTTATTGTAAAATTCTCTCAACTTTACTGAGTGTTCAAACATTTTCGTAACATAGTCACACATCACTTAATGGGAGTATGTTCTTATTAATGCATTGTTAGGTGATTTTGTCATTGTGTGAACGTCATAAAGTGTACTCACAGAAACCTAGGTGGGATAGCCTACTACACACTAGTCTATACGGTATTGCCACATTGTACATGTGGTCTGTAGTTGACCAAAACGTCATTATGTGGCACAGGACTATAAAATGTTATAGTAAAAGAATCTTTAAAAAAAAAAATATATATATAGGCTGTGTGGTCCCTTCTTGTTCTGCGTCAGGTGGCGACTGGTTGTTAAGAAAGTCTCTCCAGCTATCTGGTCATTACTTTATGGATCTAGGTGATTTTTGCTGAACTTGATAGAGTACATAGAACTCAAAACTTAGGTGACTGAAATAGCTGGGATTGGGGATGTAGGCTGCATATAGTGCTCGCTTATTGACGATGCCCAATACGTACTTAATTAATCCATTTCTCTTACTTTGTAAAGTTAGTCCCAAACCCTGCTTTCTCTAGTTTCCCATTGCTTGTTCCTCCCAGCCCTCAAAGTCAGTGTCTGCCATGCTGACTACTGCTAGCCTTTTCTTAGAGTCCATGTAAACTTTTATAGTTGGAAGGGAGCTGGGGGCGGGGGAACTACCTAATCCCATTCCTTCCTCCCTCCCTCCCCTCCCCTCCCTCCTTCCTCCTCTGTCTTTCTCTTTCTTTTTTCTCTCTTTCTATTACCTAATCAATTTGGTCATGCATAACTCTTAGCCGCCACACAAGGAGATATTTACTGAACAAACATTCATTAGTAGACACCAAGTGATTCAAGCAACCTTAAAATATTCATGATGTTCCTGCCCCCTGTCCTTTCAGATGCCCTGACCACCCTCTTGCTGAAAGGTTCACTAGAGGCAGGCGTGATGATGTTACAGGGACTGTTGTTGTCACCCTGATAGTTGGCATCAGGCAAACAATTCCTCCTAAGCAGTGGCTAGAAACAGGATAGCTTAGGGATCACCCTTCAGACACCATCCTTAAGGATGTTGATGTCAGCCTCTCTAGACTTTGTTCTGTGTTATGAAAAGGTGGGGAATATCTATAACATATTTTAGCCAGTCCACATTTTTTTTGGAACATCTTATCTTGCCAGTAAGAGCTCTCGTCTAACATTCAGTATACTACTTAACAAGCTGCTCATTTACCAAGAAAAACCCATTCCAGAATTCACTGGATCAAGACAATGATAACAGAAGGAGCCACCTCAGGAGTGTAGCCTGTCCTAGAGACGATCTTGTCACTTGTGTCGATCTGATTAAAATGGTGACTGGCAACACCCAGGTTGTAGCACAACCTGACTAAAACACACATGAGACCAGTGTCTGTCACAAGCACAGGCACACCCTACAGCGTGCTTCTGGGGTGAGGTTTCCTATTAGAATGACTCTTGTTTGCTTTAATTGTGGTAAAATATATATAACGTAAAATTTACCATTCTAACCATCTGTAAGTGTACACTTTAGTGACGTTAGGCACATTCCCAATGTTGTGCAGCGATTACCAGGATCCATTCCCAGAAGGATTTCATCACCTTGAACAGAAGCTCCACACCAGTTACACGTCCCGTTACCTCTCCCTCTCACCCCTCCAGCCTCTGGTAACCTCTGTTCTACTTTCTGTTTGTATGAATTTGACTACTCTAGATACCTCACGTATGCGGAATCATATCATATTTGTCCTTTTAGATGTAGCATATTTTACTCAGCATTAATGTCTTTAGGGTTCATCTCAGTAGTACCTTGTGTCAGAATTTCCTTCCATTCTAAGGCTGAATGATATTCATTGAATGTACGTATCACATTGTGCTTTTCGGTTCCTCTGCAGGCGTACATTTGGGTTTTTTCCACCTTTTGGCTGTTGTGATCAATGCTGCTGCCTCTTGTTTTGTTAATGCCCAAATTTCATAAAATGTACGTATCTCAATACCACATTTTGGGGTGATGGGTACATAGGGGAAATTTATATTTACAATGCAAAATTAACACAATACTTGTAACAAAACGATGTGTTGCAGTAAGTATTGAGTTACAGGTTGGATACGATTGATAGAACATGGGAATCATGTATAGACATTGGCAAAACCCCACCCGTCAACAAGAGGGGGATGAGGGCCTAAGATGTTGCTGGTACTGAGAAAGGTCACGTTACTGAGGCACAGCGACTGCTGGCTGACAGCCGCATGAGTGGTTTTGTGATCAGGAGGCAGTGTGTTAAGCATATTACATTTTAACAAGAGAACTTGTCATTTTCATTCAGGTGTATTACGTCTGCTTTTCATTTTCGAACACGGATTGGGAGGGGGGAGATGGCATAACATATAATGCATTCTGATTTTTAATTATAATTTGTAATTCGTAATTATAATTTTTCCCACTTAAAATAATGGGAAATTGGTTCCGTGTTAGCTTTTTGGCACAAATCATTTTGTTTTCAGAAACAAGGTATTGAAATAGCAAGGGAAATACTTATCTTTTAAAGATATATGTACTGTAATGCTCCTCACTGTGGAGAGAAAAAAAGTGTGTGTGCAGAGCTGCTCCCCCTGCAGCTGCCTAGAGAAGATTCCTAGTTTCCTGAGGGTCTTCCATTGTCTCCATGTGAGCACCTTTTTTTTTTTAAAAAAAAAAAAAAAAAAACGATGACCGGTAAGGGGATCTTAACCCTTGACTTGGTGTTGTCAGCACCACGCTCTCCCAAGTGAGCGAACCGGCCATCCCTATACAGGGATCCGAACCCGTGGCCTTGGTCTTATCAGCACCACACTCTCCTAAGTGAGCCATGGGCTGGCCCTTCCATGTGAGCACCTTTGAAGGGACTGGCCCAGATAGTAGGAGGAGGCTCAGTGTTAAGAGGAGTCACAGCCTTTGCACATGCTGGGAAACCTAGGAGAGATTAACAGGACTGAGCCGATTTTTATGTCTGGCTCTGTAGAGAGATGTGTGGATGTCGTCAGGGAGCACGCACTTTGCTTGCTGGCTGACTTGTCTCCTGCCCTGTGAAGGGCTGTGTTCCAGTCTTGGGCTCACCAGGTTTCCTCCTGCATAGTCAATGTTTGCTGGTGAGAAAGGAGCCTGCAGGTTCTGCCGCATCCAGTACTCAACCTGCTTGTTCTGCCTGTGATCCATGTCGTGTGTGTGGCTTGTGGTGTTAGGGTGACAACAAATCTATTTTTAATTCCCTCCTTCCTCCCATCTTTTAGAAATGGGTGAAACCGCTCTTCCTAACCAGTAAACATCTTCTCCTCCCTCGCTCTGTCCAAATGTCACTGGGATTAACATTTTGCACTTGGGGCTGCCTCCACATCTGCTTGCAGCGCGTGGCTGGACTTTGGAAAGCAGTTGCGTGCAGCCTTTGTGGGGTTTCTATTTTTATTTTCTTTCAGTGACGTCCATAGCATGTCAAGTCAGTGGATGACTTGTGCAATGGCCAGGGCTGTGCAGTCAACCTGAGGCCTTCCCGAGGTGAGGCTTGGCGTCTGCCCCTCACCAGTGCCAGTGCCAGGTCCAGGAGGAGGAGGAGACTGACGCGTCTGCTGGGGAGGTTCCAAGGCGGGGCCCACAAGGGCTCCGGCTGTGTGCAGCAGTGGTGGCTCTGTGGTTTGGATGAGTCCAGAGGCTGTTGATGGAGCAGTGGATGGGTGCTGTGTGGGAGGAAGGGACTGTGAGGAGGTGGCAGTGGGGACTCACAGTGCTGGGCTCATCAGCTAGAGGGTCAACAGTGACACACAGAGATGGCCCTACAGCCAGCCTCCCTGTTGGCTGCCTTTGTCAAGTGGTCCTCAGACTCTCTTGCCCTCCCTTTTTCTTTTCTCTCTTCTCGTTTCTGGTCCCCTTGTCTTCTCCCTGTCACCTGAGGGGACAAGGTCCTCCTCCCTTTCTTTCCTTCCCTCTTTTTCAGGCTTCCCTTCCCCCTTTCTCTCCTCAGGGTCTCTCATGGAAGGAGCGTGGAATGTGTTAGGATTCTGCCTCTTGTTTGTGTCTGGGTGTGGCATCTCAGGTGCCAGCATATTCAAGGGTGACCCGGAGACAGGGACACTACCATGGGGCTGTTGGGAGGCCAAACAGTAGCAGTGATCACGAAGACTTTTGTGGCCCTTATGTTGATGCCGCATTTCCTGTGCTTCATGTGCGCACTCAGCGAGTCCTCAGGACAGCCCATGGGGGGTAGAGGCTTGGCCTAGAAAGAGGAACTGATAGGTGATGGTCACAGAGCTTTTCCGTGGCGAAGCCCACGTTGGGACCCAGTGCTGCCTGGCTCCAAAGGGTGTGCTGTCACCTTCATGCCATGCCAGGATTACCCATTGGAAGTACCCATCGTGTGGGGAGATGAGGGACAGGTGTTTACTGAACGTGTAGGGGTGAAAGTGCTTTAGTGTGCATGGTGAAAGATGCACATTATGAATGCTTAAACGATTAGTTTTTCAGATCATTTTTCTTCATTTTAATTCTCCTTTCCCCCCCTTCTCTTTTTATTTCTATGTATTCATGCCCCTCTCTTGGGGATTTGGCCCAGCTGTCCTTTCTTTTGTTCTTTTCTCCTTTTTGGTCTTCCCAGTACATTCCCTCATCCTAGTACCTGTTTTCTTTTTTGTCCTTTTCACGCTCCCCAAATCTCTCCTTCCCTCCCTCTGCTCTATGCCTGTTTTTTCTTTTTCCTTTCTCCCCCCCCCCCAATCTGTCTCTTCTTTCTCTGTTTTTCATCTATCTTGACACCAGCCAAACCAAGTCCCACAACGAGCAGGCACCTGACGCTGTGTAGCCTGAGCACGAGGGATCCACTGTGCTGGTGCTCTGTTCCAGCGAGCACAGGCCCCAGAGGAGGGAGTTCTGCTCCCAGGGCATTAGTCAGGGTGTGATCTGGAGTTATTCCTGCTGGAGGAAAATGCACCACGGGCGGGGAAATCATTGATGCAGTACTGCTGCTGAGAATCTAACCTCCCCAAAGTCAGAAAAGTCCTGAGATGGAATTTTTGCACTTCTCATAACTTAGCCAGCCTGACACACATACACACACACATACACAGTGAGGCAGTAAATTTGTCGGTCCATAGCGTAACGCACAGTTCTAAATATGGGCACGGTAGGAAGAGAGATGGTTACTGTGGGAACTGTAATTTTTAATTTACTGGCTTGAAGCTCCAAACCAGGGCTTGGTGCTTAATGTAGTGTTTTTATATTTGAATGTGTGCTCAGGAAAGGCATAAAACCTTGCAAAGCTAGGGCCGGTGCTGGGGGTGGGGTGGGGGGGGAGGTCACTGAAGGAGGTCCAGGGGTGGTTGAAAAATTAGGGAGGTGGACTGGGGCCAGTGGGGCTAGTCAGGATGCCGTCCCAGCCAGAAGTGCAAGGAGCAGACAAGTCATGGGCAGCCCTGCTCGCCAGGGCATGAGGCTTAGTGACCAGCAAGGCCACTTTCCTCCACTTGCAGACAGAGAGGCCAAGATCCAGAGAGAAGGGGCGATGTGGCCAGAGGTCTGGCTTCCACACAATGCAAAGGCTAAGGGATTTGGACTTTGCAAATCTGAGCTGAAAGTAACGGGGAGCACTTTGGCACTGCTTCTGGGTGCTGGGCACCACTCCCACAAGTCAGTGCTCACCTTCCAGTGTCAGCAAGGCTTGGCATGGCAGGTGCTTCTCTCTCCTCTGCTTTCTACGTGGACATTAAGGAAGAGAGGGCATTAAGGCTAGGATTCCATCCCAGGCAGTCTGGCTCCAGAGTTGGTAAATTTAATGAGCCGTGTTCTGCTGCATTTAAATCCTGAGTTTGTTACTTTCTAGCTGTGTTATCTTGAGTAAATTTCTCAACCTTTCTGAGCCTTGGCTTCCTCCCCAGGAGAACGAGGACAGTAACACCTTCGTGTGGTTGTGGTGAATGTTGAGAGGCAACTAGCGTATGGAGGTGTTCTGTAGGTGTGACGTTGTGTTATGTTTACCCTGGAGGGAGAAGGTGAGGGAGGGCCCCTGTTAGAGGAAGAGTAGGACAAAAATTAGTACTGGGTACTTTTACTTTTTAAGTGGGCAGCACTCATGTTGGCATCGGGACTACCTGACAACAGATTCTCTTCCTGCTTTCCACCTCCTCTGTCCCCATGTGAGAGGGACCATCAGCCCCAAGTGCTCCACTCCTCTCCCATCTCACCACACTTTGTCCAGCACACGATGGAACTGAGAAGTCAGCAACACCTGCTGAGGTGTGTTGGGCTGGCACAGCTTCTGGTGTGGCTCTCTTGAATGGAGAGGAACGCAGTGCCTCTGTGAACATTCATTCATTCCATAAGTGTTTATGTTGCGCCCACCATGTGCCACCCGTTGCTGTCAGCTCTGGAGGTACATTAATGACTCAGACAGATGCAGTCTTTGCCATCTTTCTAGTAAGGGAAATGGGTAAGAACTAAATTCTGAGTGTTTTTTTTTAAATAATAATAATAATAAGGTAAAGAGATGGAGACTGGGGCTGGGCAGAGAGTCGGGTTTTAGCAGGTCAGGGAGGACTTCTTTGAAGAGGCTGTCTTGGAGCAGAGGCCTCAACAGAGCTGGCGGGAGGAGCAAAGCAGAGCTCTGAAGGAGGAGTATTCCAGACAGGGAACAGCATGTGCAGCGAACCTGAGGCTGCGGGAGATTGGTGTGCTCAAGGGACAGTGAGGAGGAACAGATGAGAACAGAGAGTCAGGCCATTGCCTCACAGATGCCAGAAAGGAGGCTGAGTTTTGTTCCAAGTACAGTAACAACCTCTTGACATAGGGTTGCCAGATAAAATAGAAGATGACTTGTTAAATTTGAATTTCAGATAAACCACAGATAACTGTTTACTTTGGACCTATATTATTATTTGCTAAATCTAGCGACGCTACATCGATGGGCTCAGAGCAGGACCTGCTGTACAGAGAGTGTTGGCTGGAAGTAGGAAGGAGGCCTCTGTGGTCCCAAAGACAGAGGTGGGGCCAGTCCAGGCTGTGGCAGTCCAAGTGGAGGTGCTGAGGGGTGTTTGGATTTGGGATGCTATGGGACTTGCTAATGGATTGGATATGCCAGGGATGGAGGGAAGTCAGACAGGGGTGGCCCTAAGCACGAGTTCGTGGGGAGGAAACATTGAGAGTCTCAGGGCCCGGTCAGCTCTACACCACGTTGCCAGCTGTGTACCTGAGCCCAACCCATACACCTCTTGATGGATTAAAGATTCAGGTGCCCACAAGGAAAGAGAGCAGGCTGATTTAATTTGTCACGTGTTGCTGCATTAGTTTTTACACTCAGTAAATTTATATGCACTCTGTATAGATAGATGAGTTGATAGATACTATCATACACAAATCCGTCATCTTCTGAGCACTTATCCTGTGCCAGGTCCTCTGCTAATTGCTCTCCTTGACTGCTTCTTGTTGGAGCCTTGCACTGTCGGGTGGGCTTGTGCTGTGATCGTCCACATTTTACAGCTGAGAAAAATCAAGGCTCAGCAAGAAAGCAGCATGCATACTATTTGCTTTATGGTGTCAGGGTTATTTCTTTGTTCCCTAAAGTTTTGGGCACACATGAGTTCACCAGACCCACATTCAGCCCTCCATTGTTTAGAAGACATTGTTTAGATGAGACAACTTGTAAAGCTGCCCTCATCCTAAATGCCGGAATTAGAACCCAGTCCTGTCTGATTCCAGAATGTTTTATAGCAATGTTTTCAGACTTTAGTGGGAATAAAAAACACTGAGGGAGTTTGTTAAAAATGTGTGCTCCTGAGCCCCGTGCCTGGGATTCTGGTTCAATCAGACTGGAGTTGTAGCCCAGGAATATGCATTTTAAGAAAACCACAGTTGATTCAGATGCCGTGTATCTGCTTTAGTCCTGTGTCTGCTTTGGGAAATGCTGTATGACTTTGCCGTAATTATGCCAAACATAGAAAACTCCCTTCGCCAAATGCCCCTAGTGGGGTATGCCTGGATTCCATAATTTGGGTGTTAGAGATGCAAGTTTGAATGCAGTTTGATAGAATATGTTGCTCATACTCATATTTTTAGGAATTTCCACATGCTTTAATAGATGCCTCCAGGAAGAGCTGCTTTCAGCATTTCAGCTGAATTGCTTCAGATTTCTTTTGCATATTAATATTCCCTGCCATTTGCTCAGCACGTCTGCTGGTACCCACGGTTTCCATGTCCCCAGCATGCTGGCTTCTCCCCACCCTTCTTCTCATCTCCAGGACTCCTGCCAGCTGCCCCCAGACGCTGTCCTGAGCAGAAGCTGCCACCTTCCCCTCTGTGTTCTGATTGGCTATGTCTCCATCCCATCTCATCCCAAGGGAAATCTCTGGTGCTAGGAGCTTAGAGTAGGGTGATTGGTTTGTGCCTGGTGATTCCATCCTGGACACCTGGAAGTCCTCGAAATGTAGGTGATTGGAATCTCAGCAGACATCATCTGGCAGCTTGAATAAGTGAAGTGAAAAGTTCAGAACCTTGGCTGAAAAAGTGGGGGGAACAGGGAGGGACATTGCTGTGGGGAGGCAGATGCGGTTGGGGTGCCCTCCTGGGTATGTGTATAGAGGATCACAGGAGGAGAGGGTTGAGTTATATATTGAGATTTTGGCTTCATAGCTACACTTTAGCTGGCTTGTTTCCTTCATCTTGGGATGTACTAATGAGGAACTTATCATTATACACAGTGAACCCTGAAGAGCTAGGTCCTGAAATTCTGCAGTTCCTTATAGAATTATAGGCAGCCACTAATTCCCTAAGTGGGCCATCCCCTTGTTAATAGGCAGAGCTACTCAGGAAGCCAATGAAACACCACAGTTGTCCTCAAAGAAGAGGTTCTTGAGGTGTCTCCTGTGGGCTTTTCTTCTCTGTCTTGTTTCTTGAGGGCAGATGGTGGCCTGTGCGTGCCAGTTGTGAAGGATATAAAACACATGGGTAACCCAGGGCCTGGCTCTAGGTCCTTGAGCTCTCATTGGCCTTGATAGTTGTATCGTGGTTCTCTATGTTCCCAGTACATTTGTTATCAAGGTGTCAGTGGTGAGGAGCTTGCACAGAGAAGGAAGCAGATGCCAGAGAAAAGGGATTCTGGAGGTGTTGTACAACACTCCTTCCCCAAACACATTTCATGTTAACTGGGTGTACAACCTGCAATGATTTCTGATGCTGCTGACTCAAGGGCCAGCACACATGGTACTAAATCTTGCTTTGTGTCTTATCAAAGAGCTTCTCACTATAAAATTGCTATGTTAGTGTCTCAAAATGGTTTACTCTGAGCACATCCCTGCTGTACAGGCTTTCATTCCAAAAGATGTTCTTTGGGCTAGAGCAGTCTTGTGGCAATTGCTACTATTACTACCACCACTAGGAATACTAACATAAGTGCCACAGACTAGACTCTGTTGGTGCTTTATCTACAGTAAGCCATTCTAGTACTCTGAACCTAAGCTGGGGCTTTTCATCAAGATCTCCAGAGAGGGATCCCCTGTTCTCCTGGTGGGGTACAGTCAACCTGCTGGGAAGAGAAGGCATGGACCCAGGGTTCAAGTGCTTTCTCCACCATTTAGTAACTGTGACTTTGGGTACATTGCCTAACATTCTGTTCAGTTTCTCTTACATCTAAAAAAGAAGATGTATTAGGGTTCTTTAGAGAAACAGAATCTGTCTATCCATCCATCCATCCTATTGGTTCTATTATATCTACTATATAAAGGGATTTGTTATAAGGAATTGGCTCATGTGACTATGGAGACTGAGAAGTCCCAAAATCTGCATCAGTAAGCTGGAGACTCAGGAGAGCCAGTGGCGTCATTCCATTCTGAAAGGTAGTGGCTTGAGACCCCAAAAGAGCAATGTTTCAGTTCGAGTCCAAAGGCAGGAAAAGGCTGACATCCCAGTTCAGTGCAGTCAGGCAGAAGGAGTTCCCTCTTACCCAGTTTTTTTGTTCTTATCAGGTCTTCAATCAATTGGATATGGCCCACCCACATTAGGGAGGGCAATCTTTTTGACATAGTCTACCAATTCTGATGTCAATTTCATCCAAAAAAAACCCCTCACAGACATACCCAGATATTGCCTGACCAAATGTCTGGGCACCTTGTGGTCCAGTCAAGTTGACACATAAAATTTATCATCACAGAAGATAGTAATAGCTTTTATCTTATGGTTTTATAAAGATAAAATAAACTTAAAGGGCAAATGCCTAGAACAATACTTGCAATATAGGAGATCCTCAGTATATGTTAACTATTATTTCTATCGTCGTCGTCATTTTTCTTACTATTATGTAGCAGGTTGGAGCTAGGAAATCTGGGATAGAACTGCTGCCTCTGCTCCATACTATTGGTGTGGACTTAGGCTAAGGATTTGCCTCCTGAGCCTCAGTTAAAAAACAAGCAAACGAAGCAAACGAACACCGAAAAGAAAAAAAACACCCACACGTCTGGTTTTCCTTTGGGCTCAAATAACGTAGTAGCAAGCATGCAGCAGAATGCCTGGCCCTCAGTAGGTGATACACCCACCAGCATATTTTTACTGAGCTTCTGCGATATGCCAGCTATTGTGTTAGTGGCTAGAGATACAGTAATTAAAAGACATATGGTCCCTGATTTCAGGCTACCTACTGTTTCCCAAGAACACAGATGTGATGAAAAAGGGTTTCATATAAAGGGATAGTTGCTGAAATTGAAGACTGTACGAGGGCAGTAGAACAAGTCAAAAAGATCTAAATTCTGCCTGTGGGAGTCCAGAAGACTTCCCATGGGTGCGTGTTGTGGGGGACTTAAGAGATGACTAGCAATTTCCCATTTGGGGGACATAGTAGAAGACCAGGTGATAGGGAAGAGCAAGGTGTTTTGGTAAAGGGTAAGAGGCAGGAATGGGGTGGGATAAGGGGAAGGAAGTCAGGGCTAGACCACAGGTCATTTGGGCTAAATTTTTTCAACCTTAGGACCTTTTGATCCTTTTTCTAAAATATACAATTTCCACATACTCCTTTGACATACATTATTTTCATTATAATATTACTTAAATGTGGAATTTGGTGCAACCTCTGTATAGAGATAGCTTGAGTAAATTATAAGAGTACAATAGATTTGTATAAAAAAATTCTAACAAAACTGCAAAACTAATAAAGTTAAAATTATAAACATTTCAGTGTGTCAGGTGATGCTGTGTTACTCTCCCAGTGCAAATATAGGATGGATCACTGTGGCATAGAATTAGGAATGCCCGTATACCACAACATGGCTTATTTTTTCTGTCACTCATCTCTACTCCAGCATGAAATACCCAGCCACTTTACACCAGATTTGTGGCCTTCGCGTGGTGAAACTGCATTATTTATGGATCTAGGCTTTCTCTGTCCTCTTCTCGTCAGCCTGGGATAGCTAAGGTAGTGGGTACAACCTGGGACTAGCATGACCATAATAAACACAGGTGCAAAAGTGGGCTTTGACATTGGACTCCACTAGAAGATGGCAGTCTGGATGACCCCGAATGTACTTCTGTAAATTTTTAAAAAGATTATTATCCAAGTGAAAATTGCAAATCAGCAACCACTGTAGAAAACACAGGAAACCCCATCCACTATTATATTTGAGAAACAGCAGTGACTAAGGGAAATTTTGAGGAGATCTGGTTAACTAAATCGCACTAACATGGGGTTAGTGCGATTTAGTTAAACTAAATGACAATTATTGTTATTGTACAAGTAAGTGATGATAATTATTAATATTGTAGGAGATACTCATTCTAGCAGGTGCTTAAATTATGCTTACTGTATGCCAGGCACTGTTTTGAGGGTTTCATATGGTTATCTGATTTAATCTTTACCGCACCCCTATGAAGCAGGTATTATTAGTATTCCCATTTAACAGAGGAGGAAGAGGAGGCTCAGAAAGATTAAGTTGATAGGCCAACAGACACAGGTTGATAAACAGCAGATCTGGGACCCGAATGTTAGCAGTGTGGTTCTGGACCCCTTGCTCTTAACAACTAAGAATATGAATTAACATTTCAACTTCTATTTTAATAGCTTCCTACGCAAATAACTAATGACCCATTTACATTATTCCCTGCAAGTGTTTTGGGGGTAACAATCTGTTAGAATTTAATATTCAGAGCAATGCTGCCATAGCTATTTGACAGTTTCAGATATAAATCTACCTTAAAGATGTACAAGTACAAATTACGCAATTTGATTTTTAAGTGCTTTTCCAGCAATATAAATAATGAAGTGTGTTGAAACTGGCAGGTATAGTGCATTAAATTGAGTGCAATTAAAACACTGTGATATTTTTTTAAATTAACAAGAAAAAATAAGTGGCAAAATTAAGAAAACTGAATCTATCTTTGCAGCCTCTTCCAGCTGATAACCGGGTGGGTGATTGCAGAGGGTATTAGTAACATTTATACTCTGGATTTCAAGTGTGATGATAGTCCCATTTAACACAAAGAGCACTTTGATTTCGCTTCTGCATAACAGGCAGATGACATTTCCAACAACATCATCTTTTCAGGTTTTTTTTGAAAGCAGATGACAAGGGGGTATTCTGAGAAGACATCTGAGTTGAGATAATGACTTTGCCTTCTGGGTAGTGTCTCAGTGAGACATCTGAAAGTCAGGATTCTCTTTGCTAGACACAAAGAGCATTTGCATCTTTCACACTCATGGGCGGGCTTCACCCTTTCTGAAAGCCAACAGTCTGTTCATTGGAAACCAGGAGGATGGCACAACCGTTGAGGTTTTTCTTGACCCTCTCAAAGGCTTGATATGGATGAAGTGAGATCTGCTCTCAGCCAGTAGTTATTGTAAAAGCAAACCCCAATCAATATAGATTTTTGTATCAAAGTTCTCCTCTCCATGCCCCCCTCGCCCTTCCTGGAATTAGAAAGGTCTAGGCAAGACCCCACTGACTGATTTTGTTGTAAACACATCTGTACCTCTGCATTCATCTGAGTAATGACCCCAAAAATTAGTCATCTCACTTACCTGTTCTCTTACTCCTAATCCTTACTATTCTTTGTCAGTGTTCAGAGATTTCATGGGAACTCCAGTTTTTAGAAACCCTATGTGTGGCCTGCAGTGTATAGTTTTGGGTGGCCCAAATCGGGACTATGAGTAGCTTTAGACTGAAATGTAACTTCCTCAATTTGCAAGGGCTGCCATAACAAAATCCCATGAGCTCCATGGTTTAAACAATAGAAATTTATTGTCTCACGCTTCTGGAGGCTAGACATCTGAAATCAAGGTACTGGCAAAGCGTGCTCTGTCTGAAGGCACTGGGGAAGGATCTGTTCCAGGCCTCTCTCCTAGTTTCTCATAGTTCCTTCACTTGCGCCAGGATAACTCTGGTTTTTACATGGCGGTCTTCCTGTGTGCCTGTCTCTCTATCTAAATTTCCTCTGTTTATAAGGACACCAGTCATATTGGATTAGGGGCCCACTCTACTGCAGTATGACCTCATCTGAACTAACTACATCTGCAACAAGCCTATTTCCAAATAAGGTCACATTCTGAGGTACTGCGGGATAGGACTTCAACATATAAATTTGGAGGGGACACAATTCAACCTGTAACACACTGTCACTAGGAAAGTGACTGGCAAGTAGATTGATTGATACATTCAGTGTTCATTTAGTGAGCATTTGAGTACTTTGCATCACACTGTTCTAGACAATGGAGATAAAGCAGTGAGCAAAACAGGCAGGCTCCTTGCTCTCAGGTAGCTTATATTTTAATGGGGGAGATAATATAATGTTAATAATGGTGTGTGCTAAGGAGAAAAATGGGAAGGCAGATAACCAGTGGCATATGGGAAGCTGTTTGAGGTAGAGCGGTCAAAGAGATTGTCTCAGAGCAGGTGACATTTGGGCAAAAACTTTAAGCGAGAAAGTAATCCATGCACAGATCTGAAGAGCGAGTATTCTAAACAGAGGTGGGTGCTCAGTCGTGTTAGTTAAATAGTATGTGTTTGTAGATTCAGGTAAAGAAGGTATCTGGGGAAGGGGGTTTATTTTTATAACACCTTGGGGGTATTTGAGGGGGTGAATTCTGATAACCAAGAGCTGGGCAAGCACGTTAGGGCAAAGCATCTCAGGTTAAATGCATAGTAGAACACTCAGAATCTTCTGTCACATTTGATTTGAACATTGGCCTGGAAAACTGTTTCCGAGGTGGGGTGTGAAGGGGTCCGCCATTCAAAGCCTCAGGACATTCTGTCCCTTTTTCAATTTTAGTTTCATGGTTCTAAAGAAACTCCAAGTCCCTTCAGACCTTCCTCCCACCGAATACAGAAATGAAGCTCTTCCTCTTCCGATACCCCAGTGGGGCTCTGCCTGCAGCCCCCTCATGAGCCCCTCTTGGGATGTATAAATGAGTTGCTCATGTTTGAGACAGCCCACCCATGCTGGACAGGCAGTTCCAGGTCCAGCTCGCTGGCCCATGAAGATCCTTACCCCCTGCTATAATCTTTGCCCAGGGTGCCTGTGTATCCTTATTTGTTCCATGCCCTGACCCTGCAGTTCTCAATGCTTAATATATGACAGAACCATCTGGAGAGTTCTGCAGATGGCCCATTCTGGGGTCCCACTGCTGAGTTTTTATGTTTTTTTTGGTGGCAAATATTTCTTGTCCAAAGCTTAATTCTGCTGTACACTCAGGGTTAAGAATCACTGTCCTAGTGCATTGACAATATCTCCCCAGTGGTCAACTCTTTCATTAGAAGAACTTCAAGGAAAGCAATTGGATGAGGGATGCTACCTCTGTTCCCACCACAATGTCTTGCCCATCATGAGGCAAGACTATCTCAGATGTGCCTCTTCCTCATGGGAATTATGGAGGGTTCTGTTCCATGGTGCACAGTGCTCAGATTTGTGAAGGATGTGTCATAAGAACCACACTCTCCTGGGGTCTCAGCACATCATTAAGAAGTGCTGAGAAATCTGGGTCATCTTGGAGAAGCAGAAAAGAGAGAATTAGCTGGTTCCAGTGCGAGTGCTGAAAATAGAACTTGAGCTGAGATTTATCTTCTCGTCTGTTAAGGATCATTTATTTGGACAGAGAAATCAAAGACAGTAATGAGGTTTCCCATTTTTGCATTTCTAGAGTGAAGTCTTACATAAAGGGAAGAATTCTTTGCAATGTCAGTTACCTTTCCTCCCCCAGATGCCTTGGGTACACATCCAGGTGATGATTTATAGTGGGATATCTATGTTGATTCAGATACTTCAATGTACCCATTAGCAACCCCTACTAGAATTAGTACCAGTTTCTTTAAGTCAAACAGGAGGCCCCTGCTTCAACTCTTGTTCCTTCTCACCCTGCCCTTTATAGGAATAAAAATCAGCTTTCCACAGCAATCGAAAGTTTCTCTTTACATAAAATGAGAACAGCCCTCCGCACAATTGTATTTTTATGGTTTCACATATTGGATCTCTCATCTATCTGATTATTTTTATCACTCTCATTTGGTCTCTCTCCAAGTCCTCCAGATTCTGCCTGAATTGAGTAAACACATCCCACTTCTTTCAAGTAATTTTTTGCAAATGCATTTTTGATTCCAGTTGGCGTAGTGCTCCTCCAATTTGTCTGCTGCTTCGCTCAGATTGTAGGTCCTAATCGGCCTTTCCCTTTTTCTGATATTAGACATGTTGAGGTATATGTGTCCATGTCTCAAGAACTGGCTTCTGCCTGTAGCGCCCACATTCCTAAATGTGTTTGTCACCGCAAGACCGTTCCACCCTGAGCCACAGCTGATTGGATTGAGGACACACCTGTGACACACACCTAGTAAATCCCTGTGCTGGCCTGTGACCGGTTGGATTCCCCATCTCAGGAATTTGGATGAAAAGACACGGTCTAGGTTGTGGGTCCAGAACAGGAGAGGCTGACTCAGGGCAGTGGTCCCACTTTGGCAGGTGTCCTTGTTCTCATCTGAACTGGAGATGTGATGTAGGAACCTGTGAGCAAGACATCGGCTGATAGAAAAGGGAGGATTCCACAGACCCCTGAGGAAAGCACAGATGAGAGACCCCCGGGGGGAGAGAGAGAGAAATGTGGACAGACACAGGGAGGGGCAAAGGGGAAGAGAGATATACAGACAGAGATGCGGATAGAAATGGAGAGATAACTGCCTTAATGGCAAGGGGTTTCCAGTTCCTACATGAATCAAAATACCTTGTTCCTACACAGTTTCCTTGTGTGTATGTTAAGCTGTCCTTTTTCCTTGGGCCAGTTTGAGTGAATTTCTGTGCCCTGCTCCTGGAGGCTTGCAGACTGAATCACATTTAGAGCTGTCACATTGTGAGGCTCTCAGTATCTTCCCCTGTCCTTTTCACAAAGGGAGGGCTTCCCATCCTTAAGCAGTTAGCCACATGGCATGGTAAAAAGAACCCAAGCGTCAACTGCCCAACACACCTGGGTTCTAATCCTGGCTTTACCACTGAGAAACTGGGTGGCCCTGAGCAAATTGTGTAAGGACCCGGAGCCTCAGTTTCTTCTTTTGTAAATGAAGATAAATGATCTTTGCTTCAGAGTAGGGTTTTATGGAAATTAAATAAAACTTTAGGAAACATTTTAATTTTAATTTCCCTTCTTGTGTGATATCCAAATGCTGTTATTGCTTTGAAGGATATGAGAAGATTGTTCTTGACCTTCAAGGACAGATTGGCACGTTATGGCCTGCAGGTCAAGTCCTCTCTCACCATGTTTCCGTAAATAAGGTTTTATTGGAGCAGAGTTACATCCCTTTGTTTGTGTATTGTCTGTGGTCTTTTAAGCTACAGTGGCACAGTTGAATAGTTGCAACAGAGACCACGTGGCCCTCGAAGTCTAAAATGTTAGTATTTGGATGTTTATAGGGAAAGTTTACCAATCTCTGTTCAAGGATTTTGCAGTTTTGATGGAAATTAATAAAATGTCCTCATGATATATATGTTGTATCATATTGTAGACTTTAGCTTTTGGATGTTATCATATAGATCTCTTGGTCTTTGATACGTATTTTGATTTTTCACTTACTTGTCTGATACTGTTCATGCTGTTCTTTCACTATCGTTACAAAGCATCTTTAGCTAACCAGTTATTTTTTTTCTTGCTGTAGAATCTGTAATGTAGGATCTGTAGTTTTGACCTGCTGGACATTCTGTCTCACATGCAAAGAATTTGATGTGGTCAGTGACATCTGTCAGAGGATTTTTCCACCTGTGGCTCACTGGCTGTTGGTCCCCTATTTCATCTCCAAAATCTGGCCTCTTTGGGGGATGCTCAGAGCTGTGACCCAAGTCTCTGTAGCCCGCATAGTGAGCAGTGAATCTGCATAAGCCACTTTTTGATGTTTAGTGCAAAAATATCCTTTGTTACCAAAATATCACCCTACAACTTGTACTTCTAGTGTCTTTCATGCATAAAAACATAGAACTGTCTTTTGGAACAAGAATTTAAATAAGCATTAAAAAAAGAATTAAAGAGAGAAAAAGAAAAAACTCTAGGCGGTACAAGAGCCATGGTTTGGGGAAAATATCGTGGATTTTGGAGATAGATCTTTGTTGAAACCTCAGGCCCTTTCATTTACCAGCTGAATGACCTTGGACAATTATTGAACTTGTTTTAGCTTTAATTTACTGTTCTCTAATGTGAAGAGAATACCTAATTCAAAAGCTGAGGGGACTGGTTGAGATGACTCATATGAAGCAATTAGCATCATCATCCTGCGTATAATCCTGTGGGAGGGGTGAGGTCTTGGAAGGTTCCTGTGGCAGGTCTCTCAGAATTGTGGTACCATTTACAATAGAACTACCTTGGACCAGTACTCTTCAGAGAGGACCAGTGTGCCACGGCCTTAGGTCCTGCCACGTCAGGTGGCCCGTCACCTGGACCCCTACCCTGCCCACTCTGCTCCACCCATACTGGCTTTTTTCTTGTTTTGTGGTTGCTTACTTGTTTTCCAGTTTCCCGAGTATATCAAGCTCTTTCTCACCTTAGGGTTTAGTCTTTCTGTGTTGGAAATCCCGCCCTTCCCATATTAGCCCAGTTCTTCGGTTTCTGCCTTTTCGTTCTTCAGTCCTTGGACCAAATCCCACTTTCTCGGGTGTGCCTTTCCTGAGCCAGTCCAGGTCAGGTTCTCCTCATGTTCATTTTTTAAGCAAACAGACAAATGTTCTCTCTGAGCCCCTGCCGTGTGCCAGTGAGTATGCTGGGTGCTGCAGACAGAACGGAAATCAAAAGCCTACACCGCCTCTCCTCGCATCAACCTGCAGTCAGCAGGAGAGAGGCAGTGCGAGCACACACTGGGTTTTGATTTCACTGTGATTGAGTTCTGCAGAGGAGAAGCCCATCCTGCCATGAAAGCCAGCCCATAATCTGTAGGTTAGACACGTTGGGGACATCAGGGGATGCTTCCCTGATGATGAGGATCATGGGCCCATATCTGAAGGATGAGTAGCCGTGCTCAGACGAAGAGATCCTGGAAGAGTGATCCACACAGTGGGGACAGCATGGGCAAAGGCCTGGCAGCAGGAGGAATGGACAGGACAGTGTGCTGGACCTGGGAGAGAGAGGTCATTGGGGGCTGAGTACGCACGGTCCTGGGCCATGTGAAGACTTTTATCTTTGTCCCTTGAGAAAGGAAAGCCATTGGAGGGTTTCCCATGGAGGCGGGCGGGGGTTGGGGGCACGACATGGTCAGATCAGTATTTTGCATAGATCTCACTGTGCAGAGAATGGATTCAAGTCAAGGACATTTTGCTAAATGACATACACCTGTCACAAAAGGACAAATAATGTGTGATTCTACTTAAGTGAAGTTCCTAGAGTGCTCAAATTCATAGAAACAGAAAGGATGCTGGTTGCCAGGGACTGGGGGGAGAGAGAATGGCGAGTTATTGTAGGACGGGTACAGAGTATCAGTTTTACAAGATGAAAAGAGTTCTGTGGGTGGATGGTGGGGATGTTTGTACAACAGTGTGAATGTACTTACTGCCACTGAACTGTGCCCTTTGAATAGTAGATGGAATATGTTTTTTGCATTTTACCATTATTAAAAATAATTTTTAAAAAAGAACGAACTCAAAGCGATCAATTGAAAGGCTGTTGAAGAAGTCAGGGAGTGAGACCAGCTGAGCGTTTGGGATGTGGAGGTGCTGGTGGGGCTGGGGATAACCTGGTGGATGTGAGAGGGGATGGGAAGGCAGAGTAGCTCAGACTTGACGGATTAGCCATGGTGCGGCTGGGGAGCACGGGAGGGCGTGGTGTCTAGCATGGCTCTGGGTCTCAGGCTTGCCCAGCTGGTGAGGCCATTTACTAAGACAGAGAATCTCGACACAGTCTCTCATAGCACCCATCCTTATTACACTGAAACTAAATAATGGGGCGATCGACAGTCCTCCTGATGAACTCTAAATAGCACCAGGCAGAGACCATATCTGCCTTCTTCACCAAGTGTCCCCAGCAACTGGCAAATGTCTTGCACGTAATAGGTGCTCCGTAGGTACTTGTGACATGCAGATGATTTGTCGTTTATCCAGTCTCCCTCTTCACTAACTGATTTGGTTCTTAAGCTTATTTCTAGCATTGAAGTTTTAGGGATCAATACCCAAATAATACCTAATAATACCTAATAATACCTCTCTCTTCTGTTTCTGAGTTGGGAGCAGATTGAATGACACAGGACTAGGCAGAAAGAGATCAAAATACCACTTTTTGTTCAAACCATTTGGAGAATGTCTCAGCCTGGTATTCGTATTCTCTCACCCAAACTAGATGGACTTAGCAGCATAGCAAACATCAGTTCCTCTTCCAGGGACACGTGGCACATGCTGTCTACAGGCAGACAGACCCTGAAAGAACAGGAAAGCAGGGCCAACCTAGCATGCCAGGTCCTTCACACAGACTTGCGGATCAGACAGATCACTCCTCTTCCCTGCGAAGGAGTCAGGGGCGGGAGGGGAGGTGTGTTCCTCCAAAAGAGGTGGCTTCTCCTGGAAGTCTGAGGAATGAGGTGGAGGGTTAATAGATGGAGTGGGTTTTCTTGCTCCTATTTTCAGAGGTACAGGTTTTCTAGGGGAGATCTTGAGACTGGCTGGCCATAGTCCCTGGTCCCCAAACATTTTCTGCACAGAGTAAGAGACCGAGTGTAAGTGATGTGAGTGGGGTACCTCTCTCCTTCCATGCCCTCCTTCTGGGGCAGCCTCTACAACTTCTCTCTTTTTAGTTCTTCTTTCTAAAACCCAGGAAGGACAGAGTGATTTTTGATTACCTCATTCACAGGTATTTTCTAACTTTTGGAACTGCCAGATTAATTGAGTGATACAGCTAGTGTAGCTTTAGAAAGCTTTTCTATGCCTGGTAAGAAATTCCTCTTAATTATAACATTTTAAAGGAAAAATACCTTCATGTAAGATGTTTTAGGAGATATGTTTTCAATATTCTTTACTTTATTATTAAATATGTCACACATACAGACAAGAACAGTCAGCATGCTTAAAAATCTTAAGTGATGCTTCAGAGAAATGACCACCTGCATTGTTTCTGTATGCTTGAATATATCAAACTCTTCATGAAGTTAAGCAGCTCAGATTTCACCAGGTATCTATTACTCTTTGTATCCGCAAGTTGTTTGAGGGGTTAGAGAAATAACAAAGGGTGCTGCAATAATATAGAATCAGGAAAGAAGACACTAACAGCCCACCATGTGAGGGGTAGAGGTAGAACTTAAATTCACTGTAGGTTGGCTGATTTGGGAATACGAAACACATACATAACTTTTCTTTGTAAAGTATTTACACTTTACACAAAGCTTTTACTTCACTTCTTCAGATTAGGCACAATTGCAGGCCATTCTATAGAGATCTATGATGGCTTTCATCTCACTCAGTGTGGAGACTCAGTGGTGTGGTATCCACATAATGGGTTGTGAAACACAGCCATTCTGAGAACTCAGGTGGTTTTGTACTTCCTGCAGCAGGGAAGTTTAAAAAAAAAAAAAAATCTCTTTCATGGCTCCCCCTGGCCTCACTCAGGATGATGTCCACGTTCTTTACTGTGCTTACAAGGCCCTCTGTGATCTGCTCCACCTGTCTTTCTAGCATTTTCTTTCACTAGTCCCCAGCTTGACCCAGTGCTTTAGTTGTATCAAAGTATTTCATCTTCACTGCAAACACTATTCCCTCTGGTCTCCAGCCATGGGATCCCACATTTTCTTATTTCTTGATGTACTTGGTACCTTAGTAATTTTTTCACAGTGCTCATAGGTCAGATGAAATACCTGATTGTTCTATTTATTAAGCATTTATGTCCTAATAACTTAGTAGCTGTTTGAAAATAGAACACATGTAAGTTGAAGAGGAAAATATTATTTCACTCTTAAATAACCACAGATATTTACTTACAGGATATGTACACCTGTCAGGCACTGCACAACTTCTCATACCTTGGGATCAGATTGCACTGTTGCACATGGATTTTCAACCAGTTACTGCTTTTTATCCTAGCAAGTTCCAAAAGTCCAGCTTTGCAAAAGGAATTAGTGCAGTCTAATGTCAAAATTGTGTACCTTAAGCTAGTAGTTGTGGCAGTGTCTGACAGATACTGAGAATTACTGTGCTTTGGAAATTTTAAAATATCCTGTGGTGCCCCTGATGGGTTCCCTTTGGCACCCTGTGGCACCTTGGCACACAGTTTGGGAACCATGGTTCTAAGATTTGGGGTATACTCTTTCCTCTGCTGGAACACTTCTCCCAATCCAGCTTCTTGGTGCCCAACTTTCTGATCTCAGCATGGACACAGTGAGTCCTAGAAGTTTTCCCTTCACCTTTAAGGCTGAGCAGGGTAGTGCTTTAGCATGCTGCCTCCACACACTGTCCTTTGTCCTCCTGTTTTATCTCTTTGCACTGTGATTTTGTCCTTATTTATCTTTCCCCTCACTGGACTTTTAAGTTCTCTGAGGGAAAGGGACTGTATAGTGACTGTCATATTGTAGATGCTACATAAATGTATGAATTTAATGAATGAATGAATGAGTGAATGAATAAATATTATTGGATCTTGTTCAGAATGAGCTTGTTGATTGGAGGAAATCAAAATAACTGTATCAGACAGGCAGGTTAGCAAGTACGAGGCTCTTTTCATTTCTAGGCGAATATCAGAATATCATCTTTAAAAGCCTGACCTTAAGGACATGCAGTGTCTCCTGCATCCCGTGACCTCTTGTGTTCCTTGGCTGCATACTGCAGACCTTTCTGTTTCTATATCCAAGAACAAGGCTTCATGAATTATAATCAGTGGAGGTCGTTTTGATCCTTTTGCATTTATTCATGTTGCAAGACATTGACCATATGCACAGCTCTCTGGTTCAGAAATTGTAGGTACAGCTTGTTTTAAATGTGTTTGTTCTTCTCTTTAGAGGGAAATATATTAAGGTGCCTGATGGCTAAGACTCCTGGCATACTAAAGCATTATAGAAAATACAGTTGTGCTGTAGTAATTTAATCTAGAGGTGATGGAGGCTTCGGGACTCTGGTGCAGCTCTCATCAGAGGAAAGAGAACTTGGGTTTTACACCACAGCAGGTGGGAAAGGTCTCTCCAGGCCTCATCTAGCAGATGGTGGTTGTCCAGGTGCCTATGCACTGGTTCTGTATATTTCTGGTGTCGATACTTGGAACTAATATAACATCAGAAGCCTTCTGATACAATGAATATAAAGGAAGAGAGTGGCCATTTCCTCCAGCAGGCTAAAAGAACTCAAATGGCTTTTCTGAGCTCTGTGGACATTGTTTTGCTTCAGTTTTGCCTTATCCCAATAACGTGAAGATGTTAATGCTATAATCTATCACAGATAGCTGTTTTTAGTACTAAATTAAGTAGCATGGTGCATGATATTGGCTTAATAATAGTAGTAATACTCCCAATGAAGTCCTATGTATCTTGAGAGGAATAGCATGTCCCATTCTCGCAAAATTTCCTGTTTTACTTAGGCCTTTCCAATAGGCTTTTTTAAAATGCATTTTTGAAATAGCCCTGTAAGATAAACCAAAATATTCACTCTCAGTTAATTGAGGCTCAGAGGTGTTTGATGACTTGCCTAAGGTCAACACAGCAGTGACCCTTCTGTGTCCTCCTCTGTAATGGCTCAGGGGCTGCAAGGGGAGACTTTTCTCTCCCATTCTGCAACTGTGTGGTTCTTGAAAACCTCAGTAACACAGCCTGCGGCTTCAGGACTCAGGGTCAGTGAAATGTTTCATGTGGAAGGGCAAAGGTCTGCTGAGAGGTCTGCGTAGATGCTTCAAATCTGCTTTCTCGTGACCTTTCTTTATTGTGAGGGGAGATCTGTTTCTATGCATCTTTTCACCGTATTAAAAACTTCTACAACTTCCAGAGTTTCAAAGGTGATAAGAAGCTGTAAAACGTGTACTAGAGGCAGTTTCAGGGACTGTGAAGTCGCATGGGGTGGAGGGTTTGATTCTCCTTCTCTGGACCTTCCTGGAGACCTGAGACAGTGTCTGAGGGCCTCTGGGTCTCACTAGCCTCGTGTAGAGTGGGCACAGTCACAGTTCCTTGTCCACCTGCATCAATTAACGTGCGAGATCCCTGTACTAGCACAGGCCCAGATGCTCCAAAATTGGTCTCATTATGTTCTACAACGTAAAGGAATATTATTTTTATCGAAGCACGTGGTAGGTTATTTCACAGCAGCGCTCCTGGTTTATAGGAAAAGTGACTTGACCAGTGTAACAAGAAAAATAAATAATGATTTTTGCCAAGCCTTTATGTCATGCCTAGTGTAGGAAGCCAGATGCCTCCTGTGCATTATCTCATTTGTTCTTCCCAATGACACCACGAGGGATGTTTTCAGTGAGAGATTTTTAACCCACCTCCACCAAAAACACCTCCAGTCACCAAAGATTCCTCCATTCCCACCGCACACGTGGAGTCTCCCAGCTACTTCCTAGCACCCACCGTTTGGCATTGTTGATCCCATCGGTTGAATTGTGTGCTTATTTAGCAAAAGTCATGTTAATAGATTATAAAGACTATTATGGTATATCATTACCATATAATTAAATAATGTAATCAATTGTTACATAAAGTGGTGAACTATGAAGGTGGGAAGGAGTGTTTCTATGAAAAACTAAGTTGTACATTTTAAAACAATGGCCTAAAGATAAATTGCCTTAAAAACAGATGTCAGATGAAATGTCAGCAAGACAATTTAAAAACAGGGAAACGTATAAAAAGAATTCTGTACTCTGATTAGTTTACAAATGTCTTTTTAAGTTTACCCTACATTTTAAAGAAACCCAAGCTGAAAGTGTTTTTGCAGTTTCTTTGTGGTTTATGCAAGAAAGGCAATGGAGAATTTCAGACGGCGGGCATATCCTTATAGAAAAGACCTTTGCCCCATATCAAAAGATCATCAAATGAATGCAGGTTTGTATGTTATAAATGAAAATAAAATGTTCATGGTTTTGTGCTATGGTGCTGTGTAAGAGAGTCCCATTGAATTTTTAGCCCCATTTTACAGATGAGGACATTGAGGCACAGGAAGATCACAAACTTAACCAAGTACAGAGACCCAGATTTAATAATTTATATATAATATGTGTTTTTATGCTATTGTCTGCTTCTGTCTTTGGAATGTCATGGATATAATTTTAGGCACCTTTTCTTGGACCTGGTAGCTTTCTTTTTACAGTTGGCCTATAGAGCCTATGACTGACATTGGTATTCTGAAATCTCTGTTTGTTCAAGCCATACTAAGAACAGTGACCTTGCTACGCTCCTGGGAGTGAGGGCTCTTTTCTGTTATGGCATCTGTTCCTTTGGGAGGAGAGACTTGCTGCCCCGTGACTTGCCTCCTCACAAGCCAAGATAAATGTCCTAACAGAAACAAGCCATCAGACACTTAGAATTTCATCCTGTTTGCATTTCTTTCTTGCTTGTTCTTCGAGGCTGAAGCTTCTTCATCGACAGGTGCAAAGATTGAAAAGTGTCAGGAATACATGAGGAAGATAGAAGCCTTCTTTCTGGAGAAACTCATAACTGTTCCATCATCCAGAGAGACAGCCCAGGTGTGTGTGCTGCATGTGTGGGTAATCATAACCCTTATGA
The DNA here is from genome assembly GCF_027409185.1 of Cynocephalus volans. NCBI lineage: Eukaryota > Metazoa > Chordata > Mammalia > Dermoptera > Cynocephalidae > Cynocephalus > Cynocephalus volans. The sequence continues at coordinate 15,907,593 of NC_084471.1, forward strand.
TGGTCATTGTGGTGGAATGCACCCTTCTCAGACCTGGAGAGAGAGAGGTCTCTTATGTGAGCTCTGGATTTCGACAAATGGCATATTTTGGGATGTGGGGTTTATTTCTGCTGAATATCTGGCTTGATTAGCATGGAGAAGCACATGCAAAGCAGGCTGGAGCCCCACCCCACCCAAATCTCCCCAGTGCTGTACAATCAGGAAGTACATTCTCCCTCCCATTGTGGCTTTGGAGGGAAGTGTGCTTTACATATGCAAATGCAAGCCCCAAGTTTCACTTAATAATTATCAGCTGGAAATTCTATTGATGAGCAGCTGAAGCTACTCATCAGGAGAGAAACGAAGTTAACCATTTCTAGGCCCCCCTGGAGAAGGCTGCTTCAGACCAGCCTCTGAATACTCTGGTGATTGCAGACAAAGCTTTCTGATTCCCCCCATTCTTCACTCCTCCTGTCTGGCTGGAGTCTGGCAGCTGAGTCTTTCTGACCCCTTTTATTATCCTGTGTGCATCTTTCCCCTGCCCCCACCTCCCTTCTGTTTCATGGGCTGCAGAGGCAGAATAAACCCATCTCTATTTGCAGCAGCAGGATTGCTTACAGCTCTAGGAATAATGGCCTCGTGTGCTCTCCTGCCTGGGCGTCCTTTAAAAAAAGACACAGGACGAGTCCTGGGCAGGGCTCCCAGGATGCCCAGATCAAGGTATCAGAAACTTGCGTCTTTTCCTGTCTCATGTTCTTTATTCTGCATTCACACTTGCACTCGGCTTCGTCTGGTAGCATATTTGGTGGCTTTGTTGGCCTCACCTGTTCTTGCTGTGCTGTGGTGGAGTTCAGTGGGCTGATAGAAATGTTATTTGGGTTCTCTGAGTATTCACCTTTCTGCAGGAACTTCCTTCCTTTTTGGATTCTTGTGCAAGCTGTCCTGCTTCTCGTCTCTCTTGCAAGTATAGCAATGGTGGCCCCACCTTCTTACATGGAATGCAACCTTGATTTCCTTGAAGGAGCTGTTCAGAGGCAGAAAGTAGAAGGCACACAGTGTTTTTGTTTTCGTTTTGGAGTCAATTAGATCTTAATTTTATTTCTATCTTTTAAAACTTTTTTTCCTACTTTTTTGCACTGTCTTGGCAAGTTACTTAAGCTTAATGAGCCTCTGTTTCTGCCTCTTTAAAATGGGGACAATAAAACCAGCCTGGAGGAATTGGGATGGTTAAATAAGATAATGTCTGAGACTCACCCAGCCAAAGTGGGTGGTCAGGAAGGGAGCTGCAATTATGATCCTCATTTGAAACTCGATTTTCATCATGAAACTGTTCCAGTAATTGCTTGTATTCACTTGTATTCTTGATTTAGTTATTCAAGACCTATTTATTGAGTGCTTACCATGGAGTTGGTCATAGGCTCTGGGGACATCATGGTGGGTGAAACAGATCCATAAAAGTCCCTATTACCATTGAACTCATATTCTATAGGTGGAGACATGCAATTAAGAAGGAATCCAAGAAATTGGTACTTGGGGAGAGTGTTGTGTTGGGTGTAATGGAGAAGAATAAACCAGGGGAGGGAAGGAGAGAAGCTCTTTGCTTCTGGGTGGGTGGGGTTGGGATTTAGAGGCTGGTTTACAGATCTTCTCTGAAGAGTGGTAGTTAAGCAGATTCCTCATTGAGACAATGAGAGCCAACAATTGCAGAGGCCCCGGGGTGGGAGAGGCTCAGTGTGTCCAAGAAGCACCTGGAAGGCCAGTGTGGTGGGCACAGAGGGAATGGAGGAGCATGTCAAGGTCGGAAAGATACTGTGGTTGAGGCCATGTAGGGTTTTGTTTTTGTATTTGGGTTTTAAGTTTGTTGGGAAGCCTTAGGAGGGGACATTTGAGCGGGATAGTGATGTGATCTGATGAGCATTTTAAAACGTCATCTGGCTAGTGAGAGGCGAGTAGATTGAGTGAAGCAGAGTTAGGTGGCTATTGCGAGCGTCCAGATACCATGCGGGGGGCTGGGATAGTGGAAGGAGGGGGGGGGAACGTTTGTCTTCAGGGTATGTTTTGCAGCTAGAGCCAACGTTCGCATATACTGCCAATGCAGTGCTTGAGGGACACCAGGGAAGAAATTCAAGGGCAAGCCCCAGATTTTTAGCCTGTTCAGTGGGAACAATAGTAATGCTCCAAAAGGGGAGCAGAAGGTTTGGGAGGTGGGAATCCAAGGCTGTCGTTTGGATATGGGGACATCAAGTGACTCCTAAGTCATCATCTTTTTCCACAGAGTGGTGGCCACATAAGAATGCCTGTTGCTTATAGACAGTGTGCTAGGCATGTGGGAGAAAAAGGTGATTCCACGTGTCCCTGAGTTCACTGGCACAGTGTCTGCCCTAAACAGGTGTTTGGTTAATATGTGATAAGGGAATGGATTGTCACAGCAGGTTGCATAAACAGCCAGGACACATGTACTAGGAGCCAAGGGAACAGATGGTCACAGCAGGTTGCATAAACAGCCAGGACACATGTACTAGGAGCCAAGGGAACGGAAGGTCACAGCAGGTTGCATAAACAGCCATGACACATGTACTAGGAGCCACTCCCTTAACCTGTATTGTGGAAGGTAGTTGGAAATCTGGTGACAGTGAGAGGGATGGAAGAACCAGCTCACTGTGGCCAGATTGGAGACAGGTTCTTAGAGGGGTTTTTGAGCCAAGTGTTGAAAGGTCAGTGGTAGTTCACCAGGTGACAAAACCTGCAAAGGAAATAGCACAAATACTTAATGCTTATTCTAATTACCAGTCCTACACCCAGGAACTTAGCATAGGGTTATTATGTGTAGGGCCTTCAGAAATTCTTGGAGGTGAAGGTCATTGTTTCACCAAGGACTCTTCACAGCCAGAAGGTGGAATCTTAAAGTGCAGGGGATTTCAACAGCAATTCCATAAAGTCCAGAAAGGCTTGAACCAGGACGTTCTCTTGACAAATCCACCCTATCATTCCCATCCTCACACTCTCTCTGAGGTCAGTCCCACAGGTGGGCCTCTACCCTGCAAGGGGCTTTTCTCTTTGGGACCAGGAATTGGGATCCTGTACTGGAGGCTCTTCCATCAAAGGCATGACTTTGGTCCCCTGTGTCTGTTAGTGCTTCCTACAGCCAAGCCCATGCTTCCTCTCAACTTGTAGGGAGAAATCCTGGCTTTGCCTCACAGTGGAGTTAAGTTGAGAGTGCTTAGTTTTATTCTTGTTGCTTTTACAAAACTGTTGGAAGCAACTTATAAAAAAAATCCCAGAAGTAGGACTTGGAAGAAAATAACAATCTGCCAAAAGTTAGAGATGGCAGGTTTTGAGCATAACATTTATTAGCACAATATTTTACCCAAACATCTATCGTGTTCTTGGTAACGTGTTATCTTTGCCAAGTGTCCGTCCTGATAATGCACTATTTCTGTCAAGCTGAACTCCTAATAAAATCTTCTATCCCCCTCTCCCCCAAATCTGTCCTGATAAAACCTCATGCTTCATTTCTGATTTCCTCCTAAGGGATGGTTTAGATTTGTCAGGAAAGGGTGAAAAAAGGAGAATATGTTCTTGGTTTTTTGGTTTTTTGGGTTTTTTTTTTTGTTTTTTTTTCCTTCTTTTCCCAATGTAGATACTTGTGGGAATTGGACTATAACTTTAATGTAAGTCAAACTGATAAAAGGAGACTGTGAAGAAGGGAAAAGAAGAAAGAGGAGGATAATCATTTATAGGCAAGGGGATGTCTAGGCAGGCTTTTGCTTGTTTTCTCTTGTTTTTAATTTACAATTGAGCAGAGGATGATAGCATTGATTTAGGTGACATGGCAGTTTACAGCAAAAGGATGCTATTGAAGGAAATAACCACATTCACAAAAATACTTCTTTTGAAATGTGTCAGAACATTCTGTATGACAGCTACTCATGCCCTTGGTTGGCTCTGTAGAAATTGCTAACTTTAACACATGCAAATCCAGAGCCCTACTTGTCTTTGGTAACTAGCTCTTCCTATTGCCGTCCTTCCCAAACCCTTCCTTTCAGTGTCTCATCCAGTCCGACTACAGAGTGAAGACTGCAGGCTAGGGTTGGACCCTCCTGGTGAAGTGTGGCCTGCATGCAACATGACATCCACAGAAGGTCGTGCGAGGAGTGGGAGGTTTATCTGCAGGGTACTGGCTTTTTCTCAAAGTCACTTGACTGCAGGGGAGATGAGGCATGTCAGAGGCCCCGAGAACATGGAGCAAATTGAGTCAGTCTTCACACCAGAGCTCCTGAAAGGACCACAGATGGGATGAGGGGCTTCACTCCATGTTAATCCTCACTTACGTGCAATAGAGGGGAAGAGCACTTTTGCTCAGAGTTGGCATGTGCATAGAGTTGGCATGTGCATAGAGTTGGCATGTGCATAGAGTTGGCATGTGCATAGAGTTGGCATGTGCATAGTTTCAGGTACAATAGTCAGGTAAGCACACTGACCGCCATCACTGACATAAAGCATAAAGAACACTCTCTAGGCTTTCAGTCATGTTTCACGTTCAGTCCTCCTGCTGTCCCAGGGCATCTGTGAGACTGCTGACCTCCAAACACAGAAGGACACTGAAGTCTGAGTGGGTTATTTGGTAGTCCCCTTCCCTCCCTACGAGAGCAAAGCCCCTATAGTTCAGTTCTGATGCGGTACAATTAAAGACACACTCATGATGTAAAGTAATCATTCATTTGGAACCTTTTTTATACGATTCCCCAGGTCTTTTCCATAAATTTGAATTTCTCATGGATGTTTCACCCCTGAAATCAGATGATCACAGCACTAGAGGCACTGAGAGGGCCAAGGAGCAGGGGGGAAGGAGCCAGGGCTTTACTGGTTTGTTTGGAGGCCTGAAGCAGCTGCCATTGAAATCTTTCGTCCTTCTGTAATCCAAAGCAGACCTTATAGTCAATACTCAATACTCTCCATTAAAAAAAAAAAAAAAAAAAAATCAAAAAAACCCTTTTTGGTAAATGAATATGGCGACCAAGAATGACAATTTGAGGTTTATGGTGAGTATGGATTCACATACTGAGAAAAGGGTCGTGTTTTCAACATCCTTAGTGGGATGAATGCAAAATAAAATTTAAATCCTTTGCTAAACAGTCATCCTATGTAGCTCTCTTGATTTGAACAGATTTTAATTATCAAAAAAAGGTCAAATTTGATTTAAAATGTTTACTCTAAAATACAATCCTCAGCACATGCGATTTGCCACTCTTGGAACATACTCGTGGGAGTTTATAAGGACTATGAATATTTCATATAAAATAACATATTTATTGCAAAGATTTTAAAAACACTAGATCAGTGGAAAACATGAAATTTAAGAAGAAATTCTATAATATTTCAGCAACTGATTCCATAGTAAAGCCACATTGGTGATGCCCAGTTTACGCTTTGCAAAGGGTAAGATTATCATGCTTGTTTAGCTTTTAGTTTTGATGAATCTACCAGCAAAGGGGATTGTGTTTGACTGTTGCCTATGTATGAATTAGGGTTCAGGAAAGAGTGGAAGAGGAAAGGCTGCTTCCCACACTCAATCACTGGAAACCCCATTAAAGCTGGTGGTATCTTTGAGGTTAAGTAAAAAGTGACTGAAATTAGGTTAGGTGGGAACAGAGGATGATCAAAGATGATTGGAATATAAATTTATTGTGCTCTCACACACCGGTTGATTTTCCAGATTTGGGATGAAATATCTACTTTCTAGGATGTACTGTTATCATTACCCTCCAATAGCTGCTTTCTAAACCACCTGGTGATCTAAGACAAGACCTTGGCCCTGCTGTGAAGTCATTTAGTTATAAAGGAAATAGAGCACTAGACACATTATCCTTTCCCTTTTTTGGTGACAATTTGAATGCTACTAACAGAGCCCTTCTGTCCATACTTAGACTCCTTTGGACATCAAGGAATTGGCCATGTTTAGAAGCAGGAAGACTCTGTTACCCCACTATGACAATAGTAGTTTGAAAGACCAACTGCCTCAAACTTTCAGAACTAAAGATATTTAGCAAAAAATATTTGAAGCTTTGAAATCATTGTAAGGGGCAAAAACTGACCTCACCGCTCATTAGGGCACACTTCAAGCATTTATAGCCAAAACCGAAGTATGGATCAGCAAATTGGTGCTAAAAATGTCTTCATTTTCTTGACTTAATGAAGCTCTTTAAGACAAGGTTCTTGAAAATAATTTCACGAAGGAAAAAAGTCAGAACTCATTCCGTCTATTATGATGAAGCCAATTCAGGCTTCTTTCCCTCTCATTGTGGTTGCAAAATCTTTTTAGAAGCTCACGAGGAGCTCTAACTGTTGTTTCGTCTTTGCCAGGAGATCTCCAAGGCCTTTGCTGGAACTCAAGTTTGCTTTGGTTGCCAAAGATAACTTCCAGAAAATCGCTTCTGGGGATTTTTGGGTAAAACATTCCCTGTTTACTCCATAATAAGTGAGCAGCCTGTGCATGTCATCATCACTGTATTCCTTCTCCCAGCAAATCTGATGCCACACTCCCAGAACCTAAGAAAATAGCTCAGCCCAGCGTCTCACTCAGACTTACAAGCTGCCTAGAATGGAAAAAAGATGACACTTCAGCAGACTAGATGTCATGTGGACATCCAGAGATGCTCCCCCCCAAAATGAAAGTTTTTAAATGTGAGACTTTTAAGATCAAACTGAGTTTTCTAAATTTTTCTAAAATGACTTTGAACAAAATATTTATCTTGAAATTTCAAATGGCATTGGAGGAGGGTGTGAAAGTTTTCTGTTAATTAGAAGGGCATTGGGTTAAAAAAAATTACAAAATAATGAAGACAGCCTCATGTGGAAGATGAGAAATTGAAAAATTTGTTGGAATGCAGTGACCTGTTACTGGTCAAGAGAGGGGAGTTTGGAGCCAGAGAAGGTGGACAGTCAGGCAGCTGGAGTACTAGGTCTCTGCTTTTGAAAGAGATGCTCATGCAGGAAGGAGGGAGATAGGAGCAAAACAGGCCCTGTGCTTAGAGGAGCTAGTATACCGGGCAGTCAGGAAATCAGGAAGGTCCTTGGTTGCATGATGGGTATTGCTCTAAGAATACAGTAGAGGCTTAGACAAGGGAACTGGGACCCAAGGTTAAAGTAGTACTGCAGTTAAGTGTGGCTGTGCTCAGCCTCCTTTGCATCTAAGCCAGAGAATCTGGAGAAATGCCTAAGCCAGCATTTCTCAACCTTGACTATACATGAGAACCCCATAGGAGTGGCTGCTTTTAAAAATGCTGATAATTAGACCCCCACCTCCAGAGATTCTGGGCTAATCCATCTGGGGTGGGGCCTGTGCACCTCCATTTTTAAATTTTTTTTTTTTTTTTTTTAGCTTCCGAAGTGACTGTAATGGTAGCCAGGATTGAGAACCACTGGCCTAAGGTACCAGGGGATGAAGCAGGAGCAACAACCACCACAATTAGGTTAGACTTGGTTGTAGAAGGGTGAACAGGAGACATTCTGGTTTGGTGCAAGAAGAGCCATTGATCTGGAGCCAGTGAGCCTGGGTTCAGGACTCTGCCTCAGCCATTTGCTGCTGGGATGACATTGAACAAGTCAAATCATAGGTCCGTTTCTCATTTTTTTCCATTGGCCAAATAGTGAGAACACCCACTTCATCACAGTGTTGTATAATTTAAAGTGAGGTGGCATATACATAGCATCTAAGCACTGGATGTGTACTCAGTAGGAACTGATCGAGTGTTTGTTGAGTTTGATAGATGATGTTGGGGTAGATGGAGTTGCTTCTCCGTGTTGTCACACTGAAAATGCGGTGGGAATAGGATGGAAGAATAGGTGCCTGGTACCTGTGAGTGAGGCGGACAGGAACAGGGAGAGATTGGAGGTAGGGGGACTAACCAAGGAGACCAATGTAATGTTTTAGGACAAAGGTCCACAACTGTGGTCAAGTTTGGCTCACCACGTGTTGTTGTAAGTAAAGTTTTATTGGCATGCGCCGTACCCATTTGTTAATGTATTTCCGTGGCTGCGTTTATGCGACCATGGCAGAGGTGAGTACTTGTAACAGAGATGACATGGCCTGCAAAGTAAAACATATTTACTCTCTGGGTGTTTACAGGAAAAGTTTGATGACCCTTGTTTCAGGATAAGATGAAAAGGCTTGGCCTGGGATGAGGTGTTTGAAATAAAATGAGAAGAGCAAGTGCTTCAAACATCAGAAGGAAGAATTGGCAAGCCTTCGTGACAGATTGTACGTAGGGAGATTCTGCCATATAAAGGTGAGGGAGGTAGTGTCTTTATCTCGGGCAGAATGTTGCAGGACGACAGCTTTCCTGAAATCTGATGATGAATGTGAGATTTCAGTTTCCTAGACTAGAAAGGTCTGGGTCTGTCCCTCCTGGCAGGGCCTGAGCCCCTGTGTGGGGCCGATCCAGGTCCTGGCCCCTGCCTCTGTTAGTAAGCCCCACAGTCTATCCATTTTTAAATGGTGTATACCACCCACAGTACTCAATGCCACACTCCGGAGAGATCCAGAGACGTTCGACACCCACAAATGGGCTGAGATTATCACTTAGGACATTTTGGATGGAAGTCCCTGTACTCTGTTGCTGCACCACATGGAGCTTGATTGTCAATTTACTTTCTTTGTTCTGAATCTTAGATGTTTTGGTTCCTAATTTTGACCATTCATCAAGTGGATTCAGAAGTTCAAATTTGATGATAAAATCATGTTTGTTGAGAAGTTTTGGAGGGTGGGGAAGATTAGATGGTGTAAGCTAAGGTTTTCGATAATGTCTTGTTTGACATTTTAAACTCAAAGTGGGCAGATCAACAAATATACACATTACGGGACAGAAAGGTACCCTGTGTGTATAAATAGAATGTGTATATCTGAAAAATAGAAACCTGGAAGGAGAAGTAATAGAGGAGCAAGAATAAAGAGGCTTTATAAACAAGGGATTCTATCCACTGCTGCCTGTACCTGTCCTGCTTCTGGTTTAGTGGGGTATGTCTGGGAGAGACGGGGAATTTGAGTATCTACTCTGCTTAGGCCTGCTGCTGGGTATCGATGCACCCGTCCCCCCACCCACATACACACACCTGTGGTCTCCATTTTACATATAGTGATGCCAAGTCACAGAAAAGTTAAGTGCTTTGTCTAAGGTTATTTATTAGTAGGTGGAAAAACCATAATCCAAACTCAGCTCATTCTTTTTCCAAATGCCATGTTCTTACTGCTCTACTTGCTTTTCTTGGTTATCTCTCCCTCTTCCCCTGGCATTTAATATTATAATGAGGTCTCTTTTTAAATAACTGGTAGTTTAAGATGTGCTAAACTTATTTTTCATGCTTTTTTTTTTTCCTCCCTAGATGTCAGTTCTTCCTTTCCTCTCTTCTTCAAATGTTTTTTTAAGTACAGGAAGGATGTCCTGTGGATAAGACACTGGGTATCAGGCAGTGCCACTCAAAGCGTGATCCACAGACCATTGCTGGTCTCTGCATTAGTCAGGGTTCTCCAGAAACAGAACCAATAGGGGGTGTGTGCGTGTGTATTCATGTGCACACATATATGTGTGTGTATATATATGAGGGGTCTTCAAAGAGTTCTGGAAAGATTTGTATTATCTTTTAATTCTATCTTTCCATGGACTTTTGAAGTACCCTCATATTTATACACATATGCTTATTATAAGGACCTGGCTTACATGATGATGGAAGCTGATAAGTCCCAAGATCTTGAGGGTGAGTGGGCAAGCTGGGGACCCAGGAGAGCTGATAGGGTCGTTCCAGTCCTAGTTCGAAGGCATGAGAACCAGCAGAGCTGACGGTGTAGTTCCAGTCCAAATGCCAGCAGGCTTGAGATCCAGGAAATGCTGATGTTTCAGTTTGAGTCCGAAGGCAATAAAAGCTGATGTCCTGGTTCACAGGCAGTCAGGCAGGAGAGATTCTCTTTTACTCAGGGATGGTCAGCCTTTTTGTTCTATTCAGGCTATCAACTGATTGGATGATACCCACTCACTTTGAGGAAGGCTATCTGCTTTACTCAGTGTAACAATTTAAATGTTAATCTCATTCAAGAACACCTTCACAGAAACACCCAGAATAATATTTGACCAAACATCTGGGTATCCCATGGCCCCATCAAGTTGCTCTTTAAAATTAACCCGCACAGTTCCCAAACTGTCAGTGGTCTGCAAAAAGATACATCTGGAACTTGAACTAGATATTTAGAAATTTCCAGGGCGATTGTGCTTTGTGGCAGTATCAAGCATGTGATCAGTAGACTTGTCTTGATGAACAGGGTAGAGACCAATTTGTTGAATTCAAGTGAGGAGTTACATGTGGGGCAAGCTCTATACTAGCCATGTGTGTTAGGGCCAAATTTTTGTCCAGGATGGATAGGGTGGGAGGGGAAAGCTGATTCTTTACCACTGATAGTTTGAGAAATACCTGGGGTGGGCACAGCAGTCTACTACTGTTTACACAGTCCATCAAATCCAATGTGATGGGTTTTACGATGATGACCTGTACACAAAGCTTGAGCAGTATCCCTGGGAATGACCAGAGCCCATAAGACATGACAGAAAGGTGTAGACCACATCTAAGGGGGTCCGTCCTTTCACTGTCCTAACTCTCTCCCCCAATTCCACTCCCACAGGGTCAGAAGAAGCCTGAATAAAGAGGTCAGGAGCCAGAGAAATGAATAGGATAGGAATAAAAGCAAGAGTCGGGATGGATAAAATTAGAATGAGCTGTGTAAGGGGCCCGGCAACAGGGCCCACGTGTGTTAACTTCTGATCATGCAGCCTTGGGATCAGATGGACACAGACCACAGACAGAGCTGAGAGGGGCCTCTGGGCTCCTTTCCAGTGGCCTCCTGATTAGAAGGGGAAACTGGACAGCTCAAGATAATGTGCCTTTAAAACAGTTAAAACAGACAAACCAGAAATAACAATTCTGACATTTATGGAGCACTTCTTACATGCCAGGCACTGGGCACTGTATGAGTATTATTTTTTTCAGCCTTGGTGCCTCTTGCTGAGGCCTGACACTTATTATTTTGTGTGTCTTCATTGGTGACAAATCTATAGAGTTTTAAAAGTGGGAAAACCCCTGCAAGTCTTTGAGAACTTAAGTTTAGTTAAAAACATTTGGGGTCTAGCAGGGTAGAAATGGACACAGGACGTTGATAGCATTTCCCGTAAGCCCATGATTAAAGAATTATAATTTATATAAAAATATAATTGACATAAATGTGTAAAACATGGGGCTTTTGGAAGGGGATCTAGAGGAAGTGAGCAAGCCTCATGGTGAAGCCTCCTGCACCTCTCTGTTGCTTGCGAGTGAATCTTCACCTGGCTAAGGCTGAGGGCAAGGTCAGAGCTGCCACGTATCAGAGTACTTACCAAGGGAAGCCAAGGTTTGTTCATTGCTTGCTCCCATGTACCGCTTATAGAACAGCCCTGTGTTCAGAAAATTACAGCCTTTAACACCTTCATTTACATCATCTACTCGTTTTTCCCATAATATCACCTACCTTCTTCTGGAGGGGGTTGCAGGAACTCATTCATACCAAGTTCCTCCCAGGGAGAGGCTGGTGCTTTGTATTCTGGTATCTTACTTAAGCCTCCACCCACTCTTGCTAGGTTAGCATTTATGTTCCCATTTCACAGAAGAGAAAACAAGCTGAGTGTTGAAGCAGCCGTCCAAAGAACAAATTCACAGGTATTGTTTGTTGTTAAATTTTCTAGAGACCCTGGGACCCCGGTGGGTTTCCAGAGCTTCTTGGGTTCCTGCCCAAATACTCCAAAGTTCTTTCATGAGAAAGAAGACTCCTTCAGGCCCCCGAGCACCTGTTCCTCTAAATCAGCACATAAATGCATGGACGAGTGCAGAATCACAGATACCTTGTTTTCAGTCAGGCTGCAACACAGAACAGGGCTTAAACTTTTAGTCTTAGCTTCCTCATGTGCAATGGGGTAACTATTGCCACCTCCTTGTGTGTGATAACAACCTGAGACATTGTCAGTGTGAGCTCCCTGCGTAGCATGCTGCAGATCCCTAACAGGCACTACATGAAGCCTAACTCTGCCCTCTGATGGAAGCTACATGTTCGTCTTTACTCACCCCCGCTTGAAGGGTCGATGGTAGCTGGGAAAACACAATTGCTATTAGCTGCCTATTCTTTTTCATTCTTGGTGGAACTAATTTGGTTTTATGAAATAGGGAGACAGGTTTCAAAAGCTTGGATCGGAGCTTGTAATTGGCCAGCTCGGTGACAATACAGCCCTCATCAACCTGTGATTTCATGTCCCCCACAGATCCTGCCTGGGCCTTTGATGTGGTCCTGGGCAGTGGAATTCAGTGAGTCATATTTGTTACATTGATAGGAGAGGACCAGGAGCTTGGGCATTTAACCCTGAGGTGATTAAGAAGAAAAAAGAAGTCGTATTTGTTAAGGCCCAACGATACATCAAAAAGCCGCGGGCAGAGGCCATCAGAGCACAGGCAGCCCAGGTGAATCGCGCAGGGTGTAATTCATCACGCTCTTTGATCCTCAAATTTGTGAGTCACAGAGGCTCTCTGGGACAGTTTGGAAGCTCAGTGGGGTCTGGACAAGTAGGAGAAAAACTCAAAGTATGGAAAAAGAGGAGTGCTTTTTTGACCGGTGGCTGAGAAAGGGTAATTTTCTAGAGATGTGATTTTTTTGCTTGGTAGCCCTGAGGTGGCCGCCAGTGTAGTTGGATCCTGGGATTTCTGCAGAGTGGAAACAGAAAGAAGTGACAGCTTTGGGTATGTCTTGCATTACTAGGGCTCCTCAACAGTAAGCGCTCATTGAGCACCTACTATATACAAGGTGATAAGGATAAGGATGCTAAGTAAGTATCCTTGGAAGATGGGGTATTTACATTAATAAAAATTTTAAAAACCTTTGGTTCTCTGAATAGCCCATATGAAAGTACATTCACGTGGACAGTGCACAGGCTCAGGCATAATAGAGACTTGGGTGTGAATTGTGACACCACCATTCTTGTTGTGTGACTTTGAGAGACCTACTTATCCTTTCTGTGCCTCGGTTTCTCTTACAGGATTGTACAATTGTTCCATGGAGCGTTGCTCGCACTCAGTTTAGTGGCAGCTGTTTTTCTGGGAAAATCTTGAGATTGCTCATGCTCACACTTTCTTTTCCTTGCTGCATTAATTATTTTATTCTCTTGGCATTGATTCATGCATCCACCCTTCCAGTATTTATCAGATATTATGATATGTTACCACAAAGACAAGTAAGGCCCAGCCTTTGCCCTCACTGAACTCCCAGTCTTTCTAAGAAACATTTAGTGAAACAGTTTACCAAATACAGTATGGCAGATACATATTTTCATAACACTATGTACAGATTACTGTTGGAATATACTGAAAGATATTTTGTCTGAATATGGAGGTGATGCTTTCAAAACAGGGTTTTGAAGAATGGATAAGAGTTCATACAGGAAAAGCTCCATAAACTTAGTCATTATTATTTTTTTCTAGTTCTTTTTTCTCCCCAATCTGCCTCTTCATATTCATAATGCTTTATAGTTAAGAATGTCTAGGGCCGACCCCGTGGCGCACTCGGGAGGGTGCGGCGCTGGGAGTGCAGCAGTGCTCCCGCCGCGGGTTCGGATCCTATATAAGGATGGCCGGGGTTCTCACTGGCTGAGCGCGGTGCGGCCGGTCACAAAAAGACAAAAAAAAAAAAATAGAAATAATAAAATGGTTAACTTTAAAAAAGAAAAGAAAGTCTACATAGAAACATGCCAAGCAGGGAGAGGAAGACAGTGCACTTAATTAGGAACAATTATATTATGATTGTCTTCTCTAAACAGCATATTAGTTTTTATCACCATAATAAGTCATTCTGTTCTTAACTTTGTTCCCAGTTCAGTCTGGATGCATTTATTTGTAACTCACTTTCCATCTGCTTTCCCTGTAAAAATGGCACTGTGAAAGGAGCCTGGCGGTGTGGTAATGGGCGTCTGGGGTATTGGGAGGGGCTTGGGCTGTGGTTCATTCCGGGTTAACTCTTCCCTGGTCTTTCGCACCCGCAGATGGGAAGCCGGTGTCTCTGTCGCCGCTGGAGTCCCAGGCGCACAGTCCCAGGTACACGGCGTCCAGCCAGCGGGAGCGCGAGAGCCTGGAGGTGCGCGTGCGCGAGGTGGAGGCGGAGAACCGCGCCCTCCGGAGGCAGCTCAGCCTGGCCCAGGGCCGGGCCCCAGCCCATCACCGCGGCAACCACTCCAAGACCTACTCCGTGGAGGAGGGTACCGGGGACAGCGAGAACCTCCGGGCTGGCATCGTGGCGGGCAACAGCTCTGAGTGTGGGCAGCAGCCGGTCGTGGAGAAATGCGAGGTAAAGAGACAGGCACCCCAGGTCCCAGTTGCCCCAACTCCTTGCAGATGTCTCCTGGCAGCATGGCCAAGTGCCTGGAAAGGGCTGGCATTCTAGACTCAGGCCTGGGTGTGAATCTGGCTTGGTTGCTAACTTTGCTGAGTGGCCTGACAAGTCGATTATCTTCTGAGCCTCAGTTTTCCTATCTGAAAAATGGGAATGTGAAGGCCTACTCCACAGAGATATTAAGAGGAGCTAAGTGATGAAACCAACTGCTTGTTTCTTTGCAGTTCATTTTAACAAGCTCAGGGTTTCTACACCTAGTTGTCACCCTGGGGGCCCCTGTGACTTCGACTATAGTGTGAATGGTGCACCTAGAGTTGTGGCCCTGTTGGGCAGTTCCCTAGGGCCTTGTTCTCGCTTCATTTTATGAACGGCCTCTGCAGTTCAGAACCAGAGACTTGTTGCTTATCTAAAGCACCAATTTGAACTTTTAGAGCTTAATGTCATTTCCCTCCTTTTGTAGTATGCTTTCTTTCTTAGAGACTGTTGGGAAATTTGGAACACCTACCCACTCTCCTCTGCTACCCTTGCTACCCCTGAATTCCTGCATCTGTGCTTAAGTGTGCATTGAAAACACACACACACACACATCCACACATGCTCATTTCTTGCTTCTTCCAGTTCTTCTGGTGGAGAGGGATTAGAGCATGACTGTTAGGAGCAAGGCCTTTTGAGACAGACAAGACTGAATTTATATCCGGCTTAGGTGGTTTCTATTGTGAACACCTGAGCAAATTACCTAACCTCTCTGAAGTTCAGGTGTCTCATCAGTAAACTTCAGGAAATAAAACCTGCTTCATGGAGTATTTGTGAGAACTGAACAGGATGGCCATATAAAGCTGCGAATAGTGCCTTGTACGTAGTATATTTTCAATTATGGATAATTTTTATTATTTTTAGTTATATACAGATATTACCTGCTGTTTCTTTATTCCATTTATTATCCATTCCAATAAATGGAATAAAGAATGTTAGACTTTACACACCCTGAAGAGATAACACTTTGTGAACTGTAGCCTCCTATTCATGGGAATGAGACTATTAGGAATATTGGTGATAATGTTCAGTACGTTACACGCAAATAGAGGGTTTACTCAGTGATGTAGATTAAGTTCTTCGGAAGTTTAGTGGCGAGGAAGGAGACTTTAGACCAGAACACACAAGGAGAGCCTCTGAGAAAGTGGGATTTCTCTTGGTTTCTTAAGCCTGGTTGAAGTATGGGTTGACAGAGAGGTGGAGAAAGGATATCCAAGGAGGAAAATCATGTTAGTAGGAAAAATGTGAAACAAACCTGTTGTCATAGCAGGGAAGAATTTAGGATGCAGTGAGTTGGTGATTCATCCAAGCCAGAGATCTGGGTAGGGTAGTGGTCCCCTGTATTTCCATCCTCATTCATTTATTCATTCATTCAACAAACACTTGCTGCACCTGGGTTATGCATCTCACACTGCTCTGTGTGCTGAGAAACAGCATTGAACAAAACAATACAAAACTCCCTTTCTTCTGGTTCTTAGATTCTGTCGTGGGAGGTAGGGGAAGAGTTGATAAACAGGTAAAGAAATACAAATGCCAGGAGGTGATAAATGCCCCATGTTTATTCAGCCCTGACTACATGCCAGGCCCACTCTGCCTTTATCTCTGACAACCACTGCCAGTGGCTTGTATGACTTAATATCTCTATTTTACGTCATGAAAATGGGGATTCAGTCATGTTAACAAATTTTGTTGGTCGAGGTTGGTCTGGGGAGGGACCTAATACGGGGAATTTCTTTTTACCTGGTTGAAGACTTGTTGAATTTCTCGTAGGTTCTCTGCTCTCAGGTCACAGCCATGGTGTTAGTTTATTAGTTTAGAGTGGGTTAGTTTAGATGGGAACCCTGCTAACTAGGTGTGATGACCCAGAGTGAGGAAAATTTTTTTTATCCATTTACTTACATTATTTTGACTTAGGCTTACCTATAGAATTGACTAAGAATCAAGGAAGTGAAAAATAGAAAAGGAAAAGGGGGAAAAAAAAAGACACAGGTGTAACAGAAGGAGAAAATGGGTTGTGTTTGCTGGGAGATTTCTTTTCCTGCTGTAGTCTGTCTAGCCAGCAGCTTCCTGCCTCTGCTCAGTTTTTGAGAGGTACACATTCTATTTCAAAAGGGGGGTCCTACCCTGAATCCCCTGCAAAATAGTGTGGGCAAAAGACCATTGGCTTTTGAAGTGGGAGTCATGAATCCAAATCATAGCCTCCTTCCCACTTAATTGTGGCTTTGAGCAAGTAACATCACTACAGTATTTCATTTTCCTTTTTGTAAATTATGGATTAAAATCAAGTTCCTGCCTCATAGAGATAATAGATAGGTTTAGTAGTGAGATTAGAACTTGAAGGAAACTCTAAGATGGTTGTATTAGCCTTAGATTTCACTGCAGGTTATCAAAAAATCCCCAACTAGCAATGGCTTAAACAAGATTTGCATCTTATTTCTCTTTATGTTTATGATGTCTGGAGGCCATTGGGGTAGGGATATCAGTAGTAGGGAGATGGAGAATTCCTTTATCCTTCACTGCAGCTTTTGTGACTGACATTCCCAAAGTCATCTCATGGTCCCTAATGACCGTCAGAGCTTCAGCTGTGTGGTCCACATTTCAGCTGGCAGGACAGGAAAGAAGTGTTACAGGGGATAGAACACATTTTAGGAATTTCACACCTCAGTTCCTTTTAGATCCCATTGACAGAACTTAGTTGCAGGGCTCCCTTTAGGTGCCACCTGGCTGCAAGAGAGCCTGGAAAAGATAGACTTTATTCAGAACAGCCATATTCTCTGCTAGTATTTTGGAGTTCTGCTACTACAATCACAATGAACATTCTCTGTCAGGTGGGTTGTGCCCAAACTTCGTTATACATTAGCATTAAATATCAAAAATGCATATCCAGGGGACCCACCCCAGACTTACTTGATTGAGAATCTCTGGGAGAAGAGCCCTAAATATGAATATTAAAAATATATATATCCAGATGATTTGAGATAGGAGAGACTGGAAATCACTGCTTTAAGGTACAGCACATGTGAGTGGTCAATTCTCTTTATCCCTGTGCTCTTTGAAAGATAAAATACCAGTGTAAAAATTCAGACTTTGAACTTGTTGACTGTTATTATAACTTATTTTCTAGCCTTTTGACTTGCACCTGAGAATTAGGTTTTACTCATCTGTTTTTCTTCTCTTTCTCTGTGTTTCTTGATCACATTACTTCTTATACCCTTAAAAAGTTATTTTTGGTGGAATTCTGATGAACCTGGTCCTGTTCAGAGCTTCCATAGATGCATTTGAAAGTCTGGATCTGCTGCCATCTTATTTCAAAGTGTTCTCCCATGGGTGCACATTTACCTTGAGGTGCTGGCTTCACATCCACTAGCAGTATCCTTCCACTGTCTGCATCACTTGGTGGAAAATTTTAGTGAAGAAGCCATATAGAGGCAAACAACAAATGTCAGTCAGTGAAGTCCAAATAGAAGCCTCGCTTCATTTCTGCACTTTTCAGTTACAAGTGCTGAATCTCGTCTTGACATCCTGTCAGAGTGCACAGCCACGTAAGCAAGGACGTCGCCGTCATCTGTGGTTGCACTGAAGCTTCTCTGGAGTATGACAAGCATTTGTGAAAACTGTTCTTTAACGATGCCCAGGCTGTCAGCTGAAGTAGCTGGTGATAGAGACAATGTGCCCTTGCTAGTCCCTGTGTCTTTTTATTATTTCCTAATTATGTGGCTTTCAGAGAGCCACCAGATTTTATCCTTGCATAGTTCTGTTGTCCAGGCAATGTTGCTTTGGTGAAGGCCTGGTTTCTGTGTGCCTCGTGACTTGGAGAAGTGATCCCCTTTGAGCTTCACTTTTGCCTGTGCATGAACAGGTGTGTGTATTTTTCTTGCCTCTCTGGTTAGGATCTATTCTGGGCGTCAGCTATGGAAGAGCAGGAGAAATCACTGGACCTGGCGTCGCAGCTCCTGAACAGTAGTCTCCCTTTGCAGCTCACTGGTCATGTGACCTAGGACAATTTAATTACTCTTTTGGAGTCTATTTCATCATTATAAGATGAGAATAATGCTATGTTCTTCCCAGTGCATTTGTGAGGATGAAATGAGATAGTGGGCAGTAAGCGAGGCAGAACTGAAGCCCTTTTTATGACCTGGCCTCTGAAGTCACGAAGTATCACTTCTGCTGATAATGTATTCTGTTAGTTGAAATGATCTCAAAAGCCCACTTGCTTTTAAGGGGGAAGCAGCACACATCCCATCTCTCAATGGGAGTAACATCAGAGAATTTACGGATATACTTTAAAACTGCCATGATGGATATTGTTATTATAGAAAATGGATAAATGGTACCCCCTGATGTCAGACCACCCCTTAAGCAAGTGTCTATTTTTCCTTCTGCTCCTTGCATTGAGCTTCATTTCTCAGTGGTAATGTAATAGTAATGAAAGTTAACATTTGCGTAGCCCTTGAAGTGTACCAGACATCATGCTAAAACGTTCCTTAAAATATCTCGTTTAATCCACACAAAAGACTTTTTTCATTTTACGGATTAGAAAACTACTGCTAGCAAAGATTACGTAATTATTTCAAGTTCACACAGCCAGGAAGAGGTAGAGCTTGGATTTAAACCTGTTTGCTTCCAGAACCTGTGATGTGAATCACTGCACTAAAGCTCTGGGACCTACTCTCACCAGCTGCTGAGCTGTCTTTCTTATGCACCTGGCAGCTGTCTCTCACGAGGCTTCAGGGTGAATCGTCATGGTCTGGGGTCATCTTTCACTTTGGGGGCTGTAGCAGCCCCATGAAGGTAATCATTCCTTGTGGGTCTAAGCAAGGCTCTGTCTGTTCTTTAAAAAGAAGTTAGATGGTTCTAAATTGCCTTCCAGATTGTGGCTGAGTTTGTTAGCCACCGGAGGTTGGCATTTTGCTGGAGGCATTATTTTATAAAACTTGACACCTTTCACCTGCATCTTCTGGTCCCCTAAATAACTTCATTGTATTTTTATCTACTCCCTCCCCCCTCCTTTTTTTTTTTTTTTTTTTTTGTCTTCATCTTCAAAGACTTTACATAACTCAGCAGTGAAGGGGGTTGCCAGCTATCTTCCCATATCCCACATTGCTGTTGGAAGGTACCATACAGCATTTGGGCTCACATTTCATTAGCTTCATATGTCTTCTTTGGGGCTTCTTCAAGGACATAATTCCACTAAAATATCTTTCCTAAATGTCAGTTTCTGGAATTAGGAATGCTGTAGCTGAAAGGAACCTAGTGGAATTGTCTGGTGCAGTGATTTTCAGGGAGCCTTAGGTACCATAGAAGTGTCTTAGGTGCCTCCCCATGTGCATTAGTTATTTACTGCTTCATAAGCAAGATACCCCCCAAACTAAAACATGGAGCATTTGTTAGTTCATAAAATCTCTGAAAATCAGTTGGAGATTATGACTCTGAATCTTTAATTAGGTTGCAGTTAAGATGTCTGCTGGGCTTGATTGGGACTGAAAGATCTGCTTCCAGGAGAGCTCACTGGCACGGCTGGAGGCCTCAGTTTCTTAGGTCTGCTTGAGTGTTCTCATTACGTAGCAGCTAACTTTTCCCCAGCTTACATGATTTAAACAGTAGGGAAGGTTACAGCCACGATGTCCTTTATAACCTAGCCTTGGATGTCAAATATCATTACTCCTGCTGAATTCTGTTGCTCACATAGTCCTACCCTGGGACAATGTCGGAGAGGCTACATGGTCCATGAAAACCAGGTGGCAGAGATATTTGGGGACAGTCTTGGAGGCTGGATACTAGGGCATGGCCAGGGCGAGGGGCCATTTCTCTAGCAGCCTCCCGTCTGAGCTCGCCCCAGAGTAGCCTTGCTTTGATCTGCTTTGTGTGTTGTGCTCTCTTATGAAATTTATTTTAGAAATTGCTCCACTTAGAACAACAACATTAAATAAAGGTGCAACTCTCTCATTTTAAAGATGTTGAAACGTTAAGTAGAGAAAATTAAAGGGTCTTGCTTAAAGTTACAATGTTGCCACCACTGCTCAGATGATGATTCTGGTATCTCATCTCCCCATTCCTGTGTCTTTTGCCCTCAGCCTTTGACAGAGCAGAGGGAATTGGGCAGCTTTGAAAACCCTCCTTTCAACACTGGGGGAAATAGTGTCCTATCTCACTTGAAGGTAAGGTGGGGAGTGAGGGCAGAAGGAAAGAATGCCCGACTTTTGAGGATATTTAGGACTCAGACCTTGAATGTAGACCCTTCAGCATACTGTAAACTCTTTATAATAATATAATCATTAATAATGATGGTTGCCGATGTGTATCCATTACTTACGAAGTGCCCAGCTCTAAGCCTTTTACTTGGATCATCTCAGTTAATCTGTCCAACAAGGAGTTGACACATTTATCATCCCCTTGTTATAGATGAGGAAACCGAGGTCCCAAGAGGTGGAGTTGTGTCTTGAAACATGGGGGAGAGTTGGATAGGTGAGGTGAAGGTCCAGACACTCTAGACTGAAGACACATTCCAAAGGCAAGAAACCTTAACCAGTTACCCAGTTTGGTCACAGCATAGCACTCAATCAGTATTTGTCAAGTGATTGTCTGGCTGATGTGTGTGGACTTTTTGAATTAAGCCGGTCATCCAAAGGCCCATAGTTAGGCGTGTAACACATTCCAGCCATGATAGATGTATCTGGCTGTTTTTAGACAATTCACCAGCCCCAGACATGGGTCTGGCTGTATCAGTTAAACTTCTATTGACACCCCCCCCAAATCAGTCTCACCTCTTCATATGTTTTCCATGTGCAGTTTGGGTTTCTGATTCCTCAGGTGGCTATGTTCTTTATAACACAAGAAAATCAATTCTTTTTTTTTGTCTTTTTCGTGACCAGTAAGGGGATCGCAACCCTTGGTGTGCTGTCGCCTGCACTGTGCTCACCCACTGAGTGCACCAGCCATCCCTATATAGGATCCGAACCCACGGCGGGTGCGGCGCTGCGCTCCCAGTGCTGCACTCTCCCGAGTGCGCCACGGGGCTGGCCCACAAGAAAATCAATTCTAAAGCAGTCCAGGAATATGCAAGATGGAAGATGCCAGATGGTCATTTACCGTTGTCTCTTTTTTGGGCATTGACTGTGGAGGAGGTGCAAACACCCCTGGATGTTTAGCCCCTCATGTTCTCTGATCAGGCCCTATAACCCTTGTGATTCCACCTGCCCCTCACTGAGCCCCTGAAGGCTTGGCTTCCAAGGTCAGGAAGCATCTCCTTCTGTTTTCTGTAGGGTTGAAATAATTTTGTCTTTTGGTCCATGGTTCAGTATTTAGAGCAGACAGACTTAGGTCAGTGGTTTCCCAAGATAGTAGAGATGCCCTGGAGGTTTGTAAGGTGATTTTATTTATTTATTTATGTATTTAATTTATTTTTAAAAGATGACCAGTAAGGGGATCTTAACCCTTGACTTGGTGTTGTCAGCACCACACTCTCCCAAGTGAGCCATGGGCTGGTCCATTGTAAGGTGATTTTGGATGGCACCTTAGCAATACATTTTTTATTTTAATTGTTGCACATGTGTTTTATTGAGTCAGGCTACTGTGGGTTTAATAGCAGGACACCTGGCTTTGCCCCTGAGCAACTGAGCCATGGGACCTTGGGCAAGTTACTTCACTGATCTGTGTGTCTCTTTATCTTGAATTTTGGAAAACCCTGGTTGTTAGAGAAACTCTGTGCATAGGAATTCTTACCCTTGTTTTATGGAGGCAGCCATTGAGGATCTGAGAGGTTAAATGACTTGCCCAAGGTCAGTCAGCTGGTCAGAGGTAGATCTGGGACCACTGTCCAGCTCATCTGATTTCTAGGGCTTTGTTCTTTGTGCAGTAGAAACCTGCTTACACAGGACCGTAGCTGGAAGAACGCTGCCTTGGCTTGTCTTATCCCAGGAAAAGGAAGCGGTG
This sequence comes from Cynocephalus volans, assembly GCF_027409185.1. Lineage (NCBI taxonomy): Eukaryota > Metazoa > Chordata > Mammalia > Dermoptera > Cynocephalidae > Cynocephalus > Cynocephalus volans. Next base: position 15,929,983 of record NC_084471.1, read on the forward strand.
CTCTCTATTTGAGAGGAATTGGAAGTAGACTCTTTGAACACCCTCATACTCTCTTAAAATAATCACAGCTAACATCTGGTAGGCTTTCCCCACCCTCTTCAAAGTGCTGTAGTTAGAGCAGTGGTTCTCCAAGTGCAGTCCCTGGGCCAGCAGCCACGGCATTGCCTGGGTGCAGGTTGTTCTCAGCTCCCCACTCCAGACCTCCTGATTCAGAAACTGGAGGAGGACTCACCCTCCAGGTGATTCTAATGCACCTCGTCCTCAGCAGCCCCTCCAGGATTATGTCCCCCATTTTACAGAGAAGGATGTTGACCAATGTCTCGTTGTGCTGTTTATTCTTTCAGAAAACATGAATAAACATCAATTTATTAGGTGCACTTTCTCGTACTGGCTTGCTTAATCCTCACACAACCCAATGGGGTGGCTGTTTTTATCTCCATTTTACAGATGAGGCCAGTGAACCTCAGAGACATTAAGCGACTCTCCCAAGGTCACACAGCTACTTAGTTTGAGGCTGTGACTCAACCCCAGGTCTCCACTCTTGTTGAGGTTTTCTCACACTACCCTGCCCCTGCCTCTGACCCTCAATGCTGCCTGTCTGTCCCCAGCTGCCTTGGCATCATGTCTTCTGGGAGGCCTTGTCTGCCAGTCCCACCCTCCACCCCCTGCCCCAGCTGCAGTCTGGAATCTGGGCTGAGCCCATCTTGTCATATTAAATGGGTTTCTCTCGCACTGCATCAGTCTCCTTGATAGGAGATGCTCTAACTGAACTGAACCCCACACAGAATGCCCTGAAGGGTCATTGCTAATGGTGTTGCTGGGAGAAGCAGGGCTGGCAGAACATTGATTGCCCCTGCCAGGGCCACAGCCTGCCTGACATCCCTTAGTTTGGTCTGAATTTCTTGTGGGACAATTATTTTTTTCCCACATACATATAAGAGAAAATACCCTATGGGGATTTTTCCCTGTAAGGGGACAGAGCACAGTGAACCTTCCTTTTCAGGTTTTCAAGGAGACTGACAAGCACTGTCACAAATCCCAGCTGGCTCTGAATGTGCCAGGTGACAGGTTGTTCTCCACCTGGAAGCTCTCCCTGCATGTTCTCAGTCTGGGGTTCAGGGACACCGAGCTTGCCCTCCTTATAGGCGCCTTCTCAGCCTCTGGTGGGATTGCTTGATTAGCTGTCTCTCTGCCTCTGCACCTGACCTTGGGAGATGGTGACTGTCTAATTTTCCTTTTTATCCTCCAAGCCCAGCATAGTGCCTGATGACTCCAAAAACAGTCCTGTCATGAATCCTTCCTGCAAGTTCTAAAATAAAGATCACCCCTTGACCCCAGTGGTGTCAGGAATGAATCTGGGTCACAGCTCTGGCACTACCTTACCTGTATCTTCAAGTGCAGCTTGCAGAGATTCAAGGTGTGTTGAGCATCCTGTCAAGGACTAAAGGAAGTGAGTGAAAGTCTTAAGGGTTTCTTTAGAAGGAGATTATGTGGTCCATGATTCTAAGTGCTTTTTAAAGCTTCTAAAAATTTAAAAATAAAATTTGTAAATTCTCAAGTTTGTTACACTTCTGCCCTTCCCTTCAGGGATCAACAGATAACTGTGAATGCCTGAAAGTCTTCTGTGCTTTCCTTCCAGCCCCCAGGACAAATGGGATACTGAGCAAGGGTCACCAGCATGGGTCCTGGCGGGATATAGAGCTCACGCCCAAGGGGTGGGAAGGGTTTAGTGGAGGGCCAGAGGTGTGGGCAGGGCTAAGGGGGACCGAGGAGGGGAAGTATTGCTTTCTGGAAGGAGTTGCTGCAAACCCGGGGCCTGAAGGCATGGCAGGCAGGGGCGTCATGGAACCCAGCGAGAGTGGGACCGTGCGAGAGGGCCCGACAGCAGCTGGGGCGATCTGAACTTCAGACTCATGCTGGCACCTCCTGTTCCCAAATTCAACCAGGAGCCAGAGGCAGAGGAGCCCAGTTATAGGGTTAGGCCATCAGGGCACAGAACAAATTGGAGGAGAGTGGACTAAGTTTGGAGGTCAAAGGAGAACATCATCCCACCCTCCATCCAGACGTCGTGACAGAGCCAAGTGTGACATCTACAATTGCAAGTGTGGAGAAGGAGGCCTTAGTCACAGGCCTATGGTCACAGAATCTGACGTTGCCACCCCACCCTTTGACAGCAGGAATGTCCCAGTAGTTGTGGCCATCTCTAATCCGCCATGCCAAGAAACTTGAAAACACCTGCACCTCATAGCTTTGAACTGAAAGTCATCATGACAAGACCATTTTTGTGGCCCTGCTCTTTCAAGGAACATTCATCCCGCTTCCCGACTCTCCTCATTCCTAATTCATTCTCTGCCCCACTCCCATCATGCGCTTCTGTACCTGGAAAATTCTGGACCACCCCAAACTCTTCCAAGAGCACATTTGAGAACACTTCGATTTTCTGCTTTCCTGGGTAGCAGGGCGCTGCTGCTACGGCTCCAGATGATGAATTTATTCGTGGTGGCAGGTGTATTGGATGAAACTAAAGAGATTGGAAAATTATGTAAAATGTTTGAGAATGTATGCGCTTGTGCTTACACTTAATGGGCCCATTTTGAAAAGTCCCTGATCCCTGAAGCCAAGACAAAGTTTGATATCTCGGAGGCTGTACGTTTAAATATTTGAGATTCAGAAGAGCTTGATTCAGCGTGTTGTCACCCATCTTCACCCCCTCCGGGCTATGTCTCCAGTGTGCAGGCATTTTCCCATTTCCTTCGTGATTTAAATGGCGACAGTTGCACCCGCATTACAGTCTTTCATCCTGAGTCATTTGGAGATATTATCCAGAGATAAGCAATCAATGGCATCTTTGTTTCACAGGTGGAGAAATTAAGATATGCGTCAATTAGACTGAGAAAAGGTAGCATAGACCCCCCTATTTTCTTCTCTCGCCCCCTTTTTTCTTCCTCGATGGGGTTTCTATCAGCAGTACTCTTGACCTTTTGGGCCTTTGCTCTGGGGCTGTTCTGTTCACTGTGGGACTTTTAGGAGCATCCCCAGCCTGTACCCACTAGATCTCCCCCCACCCCTGCACACACAAGTAGTGACAATCCAGAGTGTCTCCAGATACTGCCGAATGTTCTTAGGGTTGGGGGTGGGGGCTGGGAGTTTAATTACTCCCTGTTTAGAACCACTGTCTTCCAGCAGAGCATGAAGCTACTCCAAAAAGTTCATGGAAGGATTTGTATTTTTACTTCTCCTTTTCTATGAGCTTTTTGAAGTGTCCTTGTATTTGGAGATCCTGGGTATCGGTGGTTGTGAATTAATTGGTCTGAAGTAGGGCAGGGACAGAGGGTAGATTTTAAAAATCTTTTGTGTGTTTCTGATGTACCACCAAGGTTAAGAATCTCAGTTTCAGAGTTCAAATTCCAGCTCTCTGAGCCGCAGTTTCCCGATCTGTGATATGGAAATGATGATACCGTACCTGTCTCATGCAACTGTGTGACTTGAATCTGGTAATCTGTGTAAAATATTAAGCACAGTGCCTGGAATGTAGCAATTTGCTGGACACATATCAGCTCTGACTATGCGTACTACTCTTCTCTTGCTCCTCCCCTCTTCCTCCTTGGCACCCAGGTGTAAGAGCTGAGGCCAGAGACTGCGGCACCCACCGGGGCTGGGGGCTGGGATTTTAATTTCGAGTGTGGGGCAGCATGTGTAAAGGAGCGAGAGCAGCAGTGGCAGCCAGGCTCAGGCACTGACAGATGGGAGCGAAGGGGACTCTCCACAGAGGATGAAGAGCAGGTGCCGTGGGTGGGAGGCTCTGAGATCCTGCCATGTGGCAAGCCCACAATTTCAGGGTTTCTGAGAAAACGAGGCTCTGAATGAAGCTGAAGTCCAGCTTCTGGCACTGGGCAGTCAATTGGGGTGAAGGTCACTAGAATTCAAGAAGTCATGAAAGTGGCTTTGAAGCCATTGGATGGTTTATCCCCAAGG